>NW_027362763.1:696094411-697294411 GCF_046119375.1 Phyllobates terribilis | reverse complement strand
TGGCACTAGAGTCCATTTCCTCTCTGAAGAGGCAATTTGCATATTACATTTCCCAGAGGAGCATTGCATGACTTATAAGCCTCCTTACACTGGCATGCCAGGCTTGTCACTTTCCACAAAGAGAAACTGTTAGGAGGGCGGTTGCAGACAAGTTTATTATAATGGAACGCAACCGACCCCGGGGTCCGTGATGTAGCCTGGAGGACTGCTGCAGAACACTTTCCGGGTGGAAAGGAAAGCAACCAACTTAAATGATAAACCCTTCCGTGTTACTGCACACAGGAACGGGTATAGCGGTTCGCTCAATCTCCGTTAACAGCACGGGAGATGGGCGACTGGGAAACTATCTGTAGCCCTGTTAACTACACAGGAACTACACTGGAGGCGCTAGGATGCATGTGTGACTACACCGACGGGTACACGTGCCTCCAGCCGGCGTGGTACCGGACTGCAGGGTATACTCCACGTGGCTGACAGGCGATAGCTGTGGACAGGACTTCTGCAGGCTGCTCGTGGGGTGTTAGGCGACCCCTATGGCAGAGCCAGACTGCAAGACGGAGCTACCTGCCTACTTTCACTAGCCTGCCTATTTCCACTACACCTGCCTATGGAAGCTACGTGGAACACAGTCGTCCACACATCAGCATCACTGCTCAATGATCAGAGCGCGCCGCCATGTTTGTGGGCGGGTCTTTTAAAGACTAAGCCCTGCCCACCTTCGCACTATTGGTGACGTCACCCTCGACCAATCAGGCGGTGCCAGGTCACCGGATCAGGTGGTTGCCAAACCACCAATCACGATCCGCCAGGTCACGGACATGCTCAGTGCGGAGAATCCTGGACTTAGGCACCAACAGCCCTGTCTCTCTCTGCAACCTACGCTCAACATTGCTAGGCACAAGCTCCCAAGAGACAAACTGTACATCTCGTGGACCAGCTAGACTTTGGGGCTGACAACAATGCTGAGCAGCATCATCACTGGCTGGACCAAAATGGGAGATCACAGAAGGTTCTGGACCCATTTCAAATCCAGCAACAGCCTTATAGTAATGTTACCCCTTAGATCTCAAAATAAAAAATCACATTCTCACCTGTACTACTGTATCTCTCACCAGACTCGTTACATCATCTCTGTCGCTACTGCAGCTTCCCTTGTCCTCATTTCTAGCATTGGTTTTTCTGATGCTGAGGCCCGATACGAACCTTTGGATTTCGCGAGAATACAAAGTATTCAAGAAATTTGCAATGAATTTGATTTTTTTTTATCAATTAATTTGCTCATCTCTACTCTCCACTGAAAGCAAAGTACCATATTTTGCGGACTATAAGACACCCTGGACCAAAAGACGCACCCCAAAGTTTTGGCTGAAAAATAGGAATTTTTTTTTTAAAATAAAATGGTGGTGCTGTTTTATAGTCTTTTTTAACGGTAGCTTACTGGGAGGGGCGATGGATCGGGTCACAGGAGACAGGGTCACTGCTTCAGGAGGCCAGCAATGGCTGCAGGAGTGGGGCGATGCTGCGGGCCCCAAGCTGGGAGGATGGGGCGTACAGGCGGTGCGAGGCTGCGAGTCCTGGGCTCTCATAAAATGTCGGCGCCAGTGAGCAGACTCCCTTTTCCCATTGATTTATCTGCGATGGGCTTTGGAATAATGGCTGTCAGACGTGGTGCATACGCAGATTGAGATCTTGAGAGACAAAATCTAGTCTCCCGAGATCTCAATCTGCACATGTGCCACCATTTTTCTGAAGCCCACCAGAAGGAAATCAATGGTGAAAGAGGACTCCACTCACCGACGCCAACATCTTATGAGAGCCCAGGGCCCACAGCATGACCCTGCCACCTGTGACCCCACTTCATCGCAGCCGCCACTCCCCCCCGGTAAGCTACCTTCAGATTATAAGATGCACCTCCATTTTCCTCCCAATTTTGGGGGGAAAAAATTGCGTCTTATAATTCAAAAAATACAGTAGATTCAGACAACAGGCTCTGGTTATTTCGCTCCAAATACCCAATAGATGCCAGATATCTTTAAAGTCCTTTACCTATGGACGATGTTTATGTTTGTTTCAAATTTCTCAATAAAAGTCAATGTACATGAGCTGAATAAATAGTGTTACTATAAAGTCTATTCTCTTCAGGTCCTTGAAGGCTAACCACATTGATGAATTGCTTGTATGTCGATGCTACTGAATGGTATTTGGCTCGGAGCGGGAATGAATTGTACCTGTTTGCTGTAACCTGTGTTCCTTTATGTAACAGGTGCTGTAGAAACATCTATTAGGCCCCATCCATTGGTTACAAGAAGTTTGTTTATGGCGATGATGAAGAGACGAGACAGCTCACTTAAGAGAAGAGGCTATTTTTTATTAAATTTCTTACTCCTCCAATTGATTTTCTGTCTGTTTTTCCAGAAACATGACTCATCATGTGAAATAGAGGGCCCTTTGGAGAAACTCGCAGCTCCGCATCCCTCGTGTTGACCAGTAACACAGATTTAGCATTTTCTTTCTTTACTCTTTAAAATGATATATTTTTTACCTATACTTTCCTCGATATCTATATTTTATTTTCTTATTAGACAAACAAAGCGATAAATACCTTCTCATTCCATGTCCATTGAAGAAAGAAAAATTCCAACTGTCCTGTTTACAGTAGAACAAAATAATTAATACAAAAATAAGGGGAGTTTGGTTAACATAAATCAAGTTAAAAATAGCTGAAATATGGCTGAAATATATGTTTTTTTTACCCATTAAAACCAATGATGCTTCTACTTTGTGGTTGTTATTGCACTGTGTAACGCTATTGCCGGCACCCATGCATGGTTCCTCTTCCCCTTCCATGCTGGGACACCGGAATACACACCACCCCTGCCACGTGACGTGGTCCCTAGTATGCTCTCTGTCTTCCTTGTGCTCCTGGCAGCACACCTAGTGCACTCACACTCCCCTGCTCTTAAAGGGGCAGCATGCACAGCCAAGGGCTGGAAGGCATTTATGTGGCGCCCCTGAGGGTTCAGTCGCCACAGAGGTACTGCATCTCACCCAGAGGTGTGGTATCTCACTCTCAGGTAAGGAAGGAGTATGGCTCAGGACCCTAACACCTGCATTCACTACACCACATTTCCGGGGGACAGGGCGAGATTGCTCCTACCAGAGAGCACAGTCCCTGGTCCCTGGCTGGAGTGGGGGGAACCACCTAGAGAGGGGGAACCATGTAGTGGATGGGGTGAAGGACGTAGATCAAGGGAGCACTTCAGAAGGAGGTATGAAATAGAGACACCATCTTAGATCGGGGTGGAGTTCGTTCATTCAGTCAGAGGAGAAGTGACAGGAGCAGAGGCTCTGTATGAGCTCTGCTCCAGAGGCGGGCCTAGCCTGTGAGGCCCAGGACTGAAGGAGAGAAGAGAGGAGTGGGAGCTGGAAGGCTCCAGGAACCGAAGGGACCCTAGGGGTATGGGCTATGCAGAAGGCCACCCGTATGCCCGCTGCTACCAGGAGGTAGAGGGCTCAGGCCAGATAAGGGGAACCGGTCCCTCAACTAGTGGAGAAACAGCAAGGCTCAACTAGAAACTGGCGGCTGCAGCACTTTATGTACCGTAAGCCAAAAGTCCACACCAGTCTCACTAAGAAGGTAGCCACATAGGACCCAGGGGACGGAACACACGTCGCCCGCCAAGGCCCGAGGGTACCGGATAGAAGTGTCACTGAGTGTGAGGTGCAGGGAGAAGGCCAGAGAAAGGACACACGGAAGGGGGTCCTGCTAAATACTCCGGAGTTACCTGGGGGTCTGCTGAACCCCTCACTGAGTGAGCACAGAACGACAAGGGCCGTTACATGGGTCCCTGTAACCAGAACTGCAATAACTGTGAGTAAAGATCTTGGGACTGCATCACACGGACTCTGTGTTCATTACTGACTCCCTGCACTACAACCACCATCATCCACCCACACTGCCCTGAAGCTACACTCTTCCTGTGGGGAGTAATAATACCCTTGCTTCAAAACCACCAGCTTCAGAGGACTGTTCCGCAGCGGCGGCCTCATTAGCCGCACTCCATAGGTGGCATAGTCGGACATTATAAAAACCCATATAAATAACCCCGTGGATTGACCGCCCTGGGTCACGGACCGGGTCACCGCCACTGCGACTACAACCCCCAGCGTCTACCGGCCCGGCTCCGGGTACCCCATGGCTCAGGGGGCGCGTCATTTAGTATAGAGTGCACCTGCAAGATGGCTCTCAGCTAATAGCTGGGAGGCATCTTGCTTAAAAGGCAACCCTTGGCATCTCCCTAATAGCTGGGCGGTGCCAAGCAACACGGTAAGTCATTAGGTAGAGTGGTGTTCTACCAGTGAAGTTGTGAGGTCCCTTTGTACCGGTGTGGCCAGTGTCCTGTACCTAAATCTCTGGTCCTAGTGTGGCCAATCCTGAAACCAAAGCCCCTGGTCCCAGTGCGAACAGTCCTGAACCTGAAGTCTCTGGTCCTAATGTGGCCGGAGCCTGAACCTCATTCCCCGATCCATGTGATTCACCCTGAATCAGTATCCAAGACCTGTGTGCCTGAACTTGTGCCTATCCGAGTACCCCATATACCTGTACTCAGGGGCGGACACAGACTGTAGTGGGCCCCTGTGGAAGAAATTTTTGGGGCCCCCCCCTGCCCTTCATAAGGCAACAAAGTTATGTAAACATAACCCCCCCATGTGCATCTCTCATCCCCCCCCATGTGCATCTCTCATGCCTCCCCATGTGCATCTCTCACCCCCCCATGTGCATCTCTCATCCCCCCCATGTGCATCTCTCACCCCCCCATGTGCATCTCTCATCCCCCCCATGTGCATCTCTCATCCCCCCCCATGTGCATCTCTCATCCCCCCGTGCATCTCATCCCCCCGTGCATCTCTGATTCCCCCCACTCCTAGTTAATTAATTGTATTTAAAAAAAATAAAACTTGTTATACTTACCCCCATGCGATCCCTGCAGAATCCTGGCGCTCGTCCACGTCGCTGCCACCAGGTTCTCCTGACGTTCGGCCATGTGACGGCGCCACATACATAGCCAGCAGCTTTTGTTTTGGCCAAAAGATTTTTAAAGCCGCCACCACGATAAGGTAGACTCTTCTGGCCGGGCCCTACTCTAACCTATTAAAATTTTCTTAAAATATCCAATACTCTTTTTAGATATATTTTTATTTCGTTTTCTTTAAGGGAATGTGTCATATACATTTTTTTTTTAAATGACCAATAATACCACATACAGGGAATACCGCCACACCATGACCAGACCACATATTACCACAACATAGTGACCGAATAATACCACACAGAAGGAAGAAAAACTGCCACACCATGACCAGACCACATATTACCACCACATTACTAATATTACCACCACATTACTAATATTACCATAAGTGTCATGATACACGGGAGCTCTATACATGGTATGTATAATTTAAGTGTCCAGGTAATCTAGTGATCACCAGTGACATTATACACAGGAGCTCTGTATATAGTGTCAGTGTACAGGTAATACAGTGATCACCAGTGACATTATACACAGGAGCTCTGTATATAGTGTCAGTGTACAGGTAATACAGTGATCACCAGTGACATTATACACAGGAGCCCGGTACATAGTATATAGTGTAAGTGTACATGTAATACACTGACTCACTGGTGACATCTCTAGGTGAAGTCCTTCAGCTACGCTTTTCTCCTTCATCCAGCACAGACCGCCATCACGTCTTCCAGCCAGGACTCGTCTCTGCATAAAATAACACAGTTACCTAGAGCACATTCCCCAACTTCTACATTACGCAGCTGAATACAGACGTGCACCCACCATTAATATATAGTTATTATGCAACCCACCATTCCAAATATAAATTGTAATCCACCACGGTGCCCCCATTAACTGTAAATAGGCACTTAATATATAATTTAATTAGAACCTCTACTCTTTCCACCAATTTGTTACCAGTTACACTCCTGCATCCGCAACGCCCCCTACTCTATACTTCCTGCTCCCCGCATTCATTATTTACATGCACCCCCTGCCCCAATTCATTATATCATGTCCGTGCTCTCCCCACCCCATCATCATTTATCATTTACTCTCCCCCACCCCACATTCATTATGTGCAGCTCATTATCCCCCTACTCCCAATTCCCCCATGTGCAGCTCATTTTCTCCCAATTCCCCATGTGCAGCTCTCATCCCCCCCATGTGCACATCTCTCATCCCCCTCCCCCACATGTGCCCCTCTCTCATCCCACCCCATGTGCATCTCTCATCCCCCCCATGTGCAGCTCTCACCACCCCCCCATGTGCACCTCTCTCATCCCCCCCATGTGCACCTCTCTCATCCCCCTCCCCCACATGTGCACCTCTCTCATCCCCCTCCCCCACATGTGCACATCTCTCATCCCCCTCCCCCACATGTGCACCTCTCTCATCCCCCTCCCCCACATGTGCACCTCCCATTCCCCCCATGTGCATCTCCCATTCCCCCCCCATGTGCATCCCCCATTTCCCCCCCCATGTGCATCTCCCATTCCCCCCCATGTGCATCTCCCATTCCCCCCCATGTGCATCTCCCATTCCCCCCCATGTGCATCTCCCATTCCCCCCCATGTGCATCTCCCATTCCCCCCATGTGCATCTCCCATCCCCCCCCATGTGCACCTCTCTCATCCCCCTCCCCCACATGTGCACCTCTCTCATCCCCCTCCCCCACATGTGCACCTCTCTCATCCCCCTCCCCCCATGTGCACCTCTCTCATCCCCCTCCCCCACATGTGCACCTCTCTCATCCCCCTCCCCCACATGTGCACCTCTCTCATCCCCCTCCCCCACATGTGCACATCTCTCATCCCCCTCCCCCACATGTGCACCTCTCTCATCCCCCTCCCCCACATGTGCACCTCCCATTCCCCCCCATGTGCATCTCCCATTCCCCCCCCATGTGCATCTCCCATTCCCCCCCCCATGTGCATCTCCCATTCCCCCCCATGTGCATCTCCCATTCCCCCCCATGTGCATCTCCCATTCCCCCCCCATGTGCATCTCCCATTCCCCCCCATGTGCATCTCCCATTCCCCCCCATGTGCATCTCCCATTCCCCCCCATGTGCATCTCCCATTCCCCCCCCATGTGCATCTCCCATTCCCCCCCATGTGCATCTCCCATTCCCCCATGTGCATCTCCCATTCCCCTCCCCCCCATGTGCATCTCCCATTCCCCCCCCCCATGTGCATCTCCCATTCCCCCCCCACTCCTAGTTAATTGTATTTAAAATAAAGAAAAAACTTGTTATACTTACCCCCATGCGATCCTGGCGCTCGTCCAAATCGCTGACACCAGGTTCTCCTGACTTCCGGTCATGTGACGATGTGGTCACATGACCCGAAGTCAGGGGAATCATAAAGGTGCTGCCGCAGCAGAGCAGCGCAGCACTGAGATATCCCGGACCCGGCGCTTAGCATGGGGCCGGGGGCCCCATGAGGAGAGAGACGCACAAGAGGGGGGGCTCCGAGGGGGCCCCTACCGGCCGGGCCCCATACTGGAGTCAGGGCAGTCATGCCCTGATGGCGGCCCTGCTGGAGGCTGGAGGGGCCCCCTCTCCCTCGGGGCCCCCGTTCAATGAACCGGCTGCACGGGTTCCGCCCCTGCCTGGACTGCTACAACCAGTCTCCGAACACTGAAGCTGCACTGGCAGCACCTGTATCCTGAAGGCTCTCCAGCGGCGCCTGAATTAGTCCTGTCTCTCCGTGTCTGTAATTGTTCTTCTGCAGTGGATCTGGAACCTATTAGTCTGAATGGAGTCCCAGTCCATATCTGTGTCTGCGTACCTGACCCCTGAGGACAGCAGCTGCAGTCCCAGGCACTGCCTAGGAAAGGTACCTGGTGGCTACCTGCAGCCAAGCCTGAAACCACCATCAGGAGCTCCAGTGAACACCTGGTAGCTGCTTAGCTACACCCCTCCTAGGTAAGCCCAGCCCCATGGCACAGTGTGTCCATGAACCACATGCGCCACCTGTGTGCATAACACACTGGTTGCCCATCTGCTACAGAATCCAATATAAACTAGTATCACTCTTACACACAAAGCTCTCCACTCCCTACGTCTCCTCCCTCATCGCTGTCTACCACTCTACCCATCCTCTTTGTTCTGCTATCGATCTAAGATTAACATCCTCTATAATCCGAACCTTACAAACCTGTCTCTCGAACTTCTCCTGTGCTGCACCAGTTTACTGGAATGCACTGCCCCAGACAATCCAGTTAATTCCCAGTATCCGCAGTTACAAGTGTACCCTAAAAACACTTTTTTTTAGACTAGCCTCTCTCACCTCACCTCACTAACTAATCTAACTATCCCCTGTTCTCTATTCTCACACTCAGTAGCACTTTGCAGCTGTGCTTGTATAAATACTGTCTGGTGACCGGTTGATGCAGCGTTATTTGAATGCCCCTATTTATTATACTGATGGCTTGACCTTACATGACAAGCACTTTATTTTTACCTTTGTGTCCCCCTATTTCCTCATAGATTGTTGCAAGCGAGGGCCCTCACTCCTCTTGGTATGTGTTAAACTATTTGTTACTCTGTAATGTCTCTGTAATGTAATGTTACTGTAATGTTACTCTGTAATGTAGTACCTTCTGAATTGTACAGTGCTGCAGAATATGTTGGCACTTTAGAAATAAAAATAATTTTTAAAAGAAATTCTACTTTATCATTCAGGATAGCTATAGTGGAACCCTTCACAATGAGCATGACGTCTAATGTGCACGTAGCACAGTAGAGCAGATGTAGCTGAACAGATTGATATATAGATTTAATGAGAAAGATTCAATCAAACATAATTTTATTTATTCAAATTCTTGCTCTTGGTCTTCTGAGTCCAGAGGGCAGTCCTACTAAATAATAGGCATAAACTATATAGTAAAGCATAACAAAAACTACATTTCCTATGCCTGCAGAATAAAGTTACTAAAAGATAAAAAGAATTGCTAAATTGCTGTTTTACTCCATTTCCTTTACAAATTGTTAAAAAGTTTCCCATATAGTATATTAAATGGTGCCATTAAAAATATATAATTTGCTCCCAAAAAATTAAGCCCTCATGTGTTGCTGGAAAAATATACAGTTTAGGTTCTTGGAAGAGGAAGACAGGAACGAAAAAGTCCCCAATCACCTAAACCAATGAAATGAAAATCTAGTTTTTCGAACTTTCATTGATGGCAGAATTTTTGTGCCACTGCCTCCCAATCATTGTGCATACTGTACCCATATCTTAATAAACCTATGCCTACTCATTGCTTTTTGAAGTTAAATAGTTGTTTTTTTGGAATTTGGGACAACTGACATCACCATTATGTTGAAACACATTAAGAACCTATGAGGTCTAAAAAAGTTGAGGTCAAAAGAAAGAATAACGTCACAGATCAGGATACTACACACATGGTGAGATCCTGGCATCAAGGCAAGAGGTCAAAGAAATTACAAAAGAATGAAGCATTGAATGATACCAATAAAATCAATGGGAAGACCACTCTTTGTAGTGTCTCTACGTTCAGATTACGATGGAACTGAGCAGGATGTAAGTTTAGCCCAACCATAACTTTAGCCCAACCCAAAGTTTAGCCCAACCATAACTCTAGCCCAACCCAAAGTTTAGCCCAACCCTAACCTTTAACTACCAACATATACAGTACAGACCAAAAGTTTGGACACACCTTCTCATTTAAAGATTTTTCAGTATTTTCTTGACTATGAAAATTGTACATTCACACTGAAGGCATCAAAACTATGAATTAACACATGTGGAATTATATACTTAACAAAAAAGTGTGAAACAACTGAAAATATGTCTTATATTCTAGGTTCTTCAAAGGAGCCACCTTTTGCTTTGATGACTGCTTTGCACACTCTTGGCATTCTCTTGATGAGCTTCAAGAGGTAGTCACCGGAAATGGTCTTCCAACAATCTTGAAGGAGTTCCCAGAGACGCTTAGCACTTGTTGGCACTTTTGCCTTCACTCTGCGGTCCAGCTCACCCCAAACCATCTCGTTTGGGTTCAGGTCTGGTCACTGTGGAGGCCAGGTCATCTGGCGTAGCACCCCATCACTCTCCTTCTTGGTCAAATAGCCCTTACACAGCCTGGAGGTGTGTTTGGGGTCATTGTCCTGTTGAAAAATAAATGATGGTCCAACTAAACGCAAACTGGATGGAATAGCATGCCACTGCAAGATGCTGTGGTAGCCATGCTGGTTCAGTATGCCTTCAATTTTGAATAAATCCCCAACAGTGTCACCAGCAAGGTACCCCCACACCATCACACCTCCTCCTCCATGCTTCATGGTGGGAAACAGGCATGTAGAGTCCATCCGTTCACCTTTTCTGCGTCGCACAAAGTCACGGTGGTTGGAACCAAAGATCTCAAATTTGGACTCATCAGACCAAAGCACAGATTTCCACTGGTCTAATGTCCATTCCTTGTGTTCTTTAGCCCAAACAAGTCTCTTCTGCTTGTTGCCTGTCCTTAGCAGTGGTTTCATAGCAGCTATTTTACCATGAAGGCCTGCTGCACAAAGTCTCCTCTTAACAGTTGTTGAAGAGATGTGTCTGCTTCTAGAACTCTGTGTGGCATTGACCTGGTCTCTAATCTGAGCTGCTGTTAACCTGCGATTTCTGAGGCTGGTTACTCAGATAAACTTATCCTCAGAAGCAGAGGTGACTCTTGGTCTTCCTTTCCTGGGGCGGTCCTCATGTGAGCCAGTTTCTTTGTAGCGCTTGATGGTTTTTGCAACTGCACTTGGGGACACTTTCAAAGTTTTCCCAATTGTTCGGACTGACTGACCTTCATTTCTTAAAGTAATGATGGCCACTCGTTTTTCTTTACTTAGCTGCTTTTTTCTTACCATAATACAAATTCTAACAGTCTATTCAGTAGGACTATCAGCTGTGTATCCACCAGACTTCTGCACAACACAACTGATGGTCCCAACCCCATTTATAAGGCAAGAAATCCCACTTATTAAACCTGACAGGGCACACCTGTGAAGTGAAAACCATTTCCGGTGACTACCTCTTGAAGCTCATCAAGAGAATGTCAAGAGTGTGCAAAGCAGTCATCAAAGCAAAAGGTGGCTACTTTGAAGAACCTAGAATATAAGACATATTTTCAGTTGTTTCACACTTTTTTGTTAAGTATATAATTCCACATGTGTTAATTCATAGTTTTGATGCCTTCAGTGTGAATGTACAATTTTCAAAGTCATGAAAATACAGAAAAATCTTTAAATGAGAAGGTGTGTCCAAACTTTTGGTCTGTGCTGTATACATTGAATATGACAATATCACATTTCTGTGCCATCCTATCATTCAAGCATTAAGCCCAAAAGTCTTCATCCTGGCCTATAACCCTAAATACATAGAATATAACAGTGTTACTTTTCTGTGACAATAACTATGGCACATTTCTGTGCCATCCCATCCTTCAATCATCAAACCCAAAATATGAATCCGTATAACTTTAGCACAGCCACAACTCTAGCTAAACCCAAAGTCTAGCCCAACTCTAACCTTTAACTACCAACATACATACATTGAATATGACAATATCACATTTCTGTGCCATCCCATCTTTTAATCACCAAGATCTAAAATCTTCGTCCTGGCGTATAACCCTATATTCATACAAGGAATATAACAGTGTCAAATTTCCATGACAATAATAACCTGTTACATCTCTATGTCCTAGTTGGACACACGGAGGCCCTATAAAATAGACAACCTAATTTATGGAGACTTTTAGCCAATTACAAGTTAAGTAAAGTTTCTTATCTGTTGATAGATAAACCAAAATGCAATATATGAGGCAGGCGAAAACTTCTACCTATAGTATCATGACCCCTGTCCCTCAGGCTTGGCCTCTCATTTTGCCCATGGCGCCTTGTATTTGACCATGGTGATTGCAAAGTTGTTTGACGCCATATATTTAATATATAAAAATAACATTGTTTTGGCGCTATTGTTATCTACGAGGCTAAGAATAAATTAAGTATTATGCATCCTTGTAGTCCCAAAAACTGCGACATTGAGCCAATGTAGAGCAACCGTACTTCTGGATTTTTCATCAATACGTAAACAACCGGTGGAAGGTTATTCCTTCAGATCTGCCCGGATTTTATCCTGGCTTCTGATTTGTCGGATGGACTGGAGTGCTCTAAATTAGGAAAGAAACACAGCCGAAGATGTATTTCTGCACTGACACATTAAATGACTTCATACTGGACAGGAATAATTTATGGACAAGATCAAGTAAAAGTTCTGTTGCTTTTGTGAGGCAATAAGCCGGGAGGTTTAATTCATTTCCTGGCAAATGCGCATGAGATGAATTTTTATATCAATGTTATGAAGCCTACTGCAATTCCTGCCTGGAGACAGCACCGCTACAAATAATTTCATGGTTTCTTCAGGACTTAGCGGTGGATTATACAAATTGAATTCCGTTTTCCTTTCATGTACATCACTACAGGTTATGCAAAGCTTGTTAACGTAAATTGGCTGCCATATTGTGATCCTTTTTGGGGGTCATACATCAGAGTCAGGTTAGATATTATCGACATTTAGATCCCATCATGTATCATTAAGACATTTTATAAACTGATGACTGATGTATGAAAAGTGAGGATGATTATGAGAAGCTTTATGTATGCTATAAGGGACACTTTATGGATGATTAAAGTTCAACTTCTTATAATCATGTTGGATGTTGAATCATATAATGGGAAAACGAAAAACCCGTGAAGTTGTGTCCAACTTGATCTCATGTAAAAGTTCACATTTTCTACTGAATCCAAGGCCGGTTCCAAATGGGTCTTTCTCTTAATTTCTGGATGCCATTTTTCTGACCCACACTTATCCATCAAAAAGTTACAAAAATATTTATACTCACCTTACCGCTCACCTCTCCAGACCCCTCGCTACTCAACGCTGCTTGTCTGATCCATGCCTCATCTTCTGATCTCCCACCACTCGAACTGGAGTCTTCTCAAACTAAGCAGAGACTTCTGGCTTTCATGGGACTATGGGGGTTCTGCAGCATGCGTGGTGGAAGGTCACAGCGTACATTGTGACTTCAAGACACCGTGACCTCCCACATGTTTGTGCAGAACCTTTCAGGCCTCATGAATGCTGGAAGTCCAGTGAAGCATGAGAAGCCAGGGGAATCCAGCATAAGCGTTGGGGGATTAGAAGATGCGGTGAGGTCTGGATGGGTGGCGGTGAGTGTAAGGTTAAGTATAAGGAATTAAAAGTATGTGTGTTTCTTTTTTTATTATTTGAATATTGTAGAAATTGTGATAGGGAATATCTAGGTACTACTCTGCCGTGACCTTCCTCCTCACTTACATCACCGAAGAATTACAGATTCTAGTACTTCTTCATATGGGGGCTGCGTGACCATTTTTGGAAAGTTGCCTTTGAATTTCTATCTTTTTCTCTCTTTTTATTTTACTATCTGTACATCCTTTGTTACAATATAAAGCTAAGGTGCATGATTATGTGAGGATACTACATCTAAGAACATCAAGAGATAGGGAAGGACCAAACAGTTGTAATTATGCTAGTGGTCTGGGAGTAGAGAACGGAAAACCAGTTTGAATCCACATGAGATATCTACTTTGACTAAAATCATTCTTTTCACCATTGACCAATCTGAAGGAAAACATGTGAATTATCTATACCAGGTAAACATTATAGCAGACTTTTGGAGTGTGTAATACTGGAACTTGCAGTACATGTGTCTTTTAACACCAAGTGATACACAGCTCGATATCGAGGGGAGGATCTGTGTCTAAGACAACAGTGAAGGAGGCAAAGGAACACTAGTGTCATGGGGATACCACGACAGATAAGGGTCAGAAGATTGCAGCATCTGGCTACACATGCACCTCCACTGGATAGATGTGCCTTGCCTTCCAGTTAGCTGTGAAGATTTACCTTGTTCTGGGCTTGCAAGGGTTAAGCTCTTCAAATTTCCCTTGCTCTGTTATTACAAGGGTACATTTCTGTTTGTCTTCTAGAGTTCTTCAACTGAGTTATCTCAGCTGTTCTGAGTTTGCCACTCCCCTCTGCTATAAATGCTCACCTCTTAGCTGGAGTAGTTGGCAGTGATAGCTTGCTATAACCTGGTTTAGAGCTGAAGGTGTGAGCTGTGTAAAGAGAGATCGTCTAGGAGTCGTCTCTGGAGATATCTGTTTGGAAGTTTGTTTGAGTGTTTTTTCCTTAACATGTCTCCTACTTGGTTTGCCTCACCTAATCCTTCTCCTTTCTGTAGTCTTAGAGCGCGTTGGGTGATTGCTGTTTCTTTTATTGCTGTTTCCTTTTGCGTCTTTATGTTAGAGCAGAACTAGACCAAAGAGGACTCAATCATAAGACCGGTTAGGAAGTGGCGGTGGAGAGACAAGTATGGGGAGGGCTGAGGAGAGGTGAATATAGCAGGTGAATAATATTTATTATTTCTTTTACTCCTTCGCAGTCCTGAGAATCCAGATAACGTTTTGCTGGATTTGCGAAAATCAATTTCCAAAAAATTCAGACATTCAAAACATGTAAAAAATAACCTCTTAACAATGCTTAGAAGATCTGTTAACTTTCGACCGGTAGAGTATTGGTCTCCGGGGATAATATGGTTAGAAATAATAAAAAAAATAAATACATATTTTACAAATAAGCAACAATTAAGCCGTGAAAAATAAAGGCATTTAATGATAACAAAAAAAATGACTGAAAATAAAAGTAACTAAAAAAAATAAATGTCAATTAATAAATATGAAAATAAATTATCACAATAGGAGGAATCCCACTATAAAGTACATTCAAAGCTTCTTTTATAATTCAGTCCTCACTAGAGCAGAGATACAGTATGATTCCTTCTGCACAAACACCAACACATACTCAGAAGAAGAAGCCGTAAATTGTAGCGAGCGCGGCAGTCATTTACAAATAGGTATTGCTCAATGTGCAATATGGCATTAAATTAAATCATCATGACTGTGTTCATTTCCTTTCTTAGCCGTGTCGCCTTCTAAGGATATTTTAGGTGCGAAGGCGAATCAGAAGCTTTATGTATATGGGTCACGGCATTAATATAAATTTGATCACCTCTTTTTTTTATTTTCCAGCATTTTACCATTATAAATCACCAGTACCCGAACCCTCCCCCATTCAAACCAGCCACACGCATTTCACCCTTCCAGTCAGTACAGATCCTGGATCTAGAGATATAAATCTGTGACAAGGGTATCTATATATAATATTAATGGTGCCAGGGAGGGTCTGTGGGAGACGGGGGGGACGATTGCCAAGTCACAGTGATCAGCACAGACTGTGATACAAAGTCTACATCATCTGCGGGACAAATGTAACATCATTAGACAAAGGGAATTCAGCCATTCTATGAGGAAATAGCCAAGCTGCTGCCGTTAATCCATCTCCTCGGCTCCGTTACCTTCCAATTCGACCATTAGGCAAAGAAAAAACAGATTGATGTACAGGATGGGGGATAGTTAGAGCTAGAAACTGGCTCGAGTCTATGATTTACTCACATTGGTTCGATTTGGCATTTCGGATGTTTTAAGTGAATATTTAAAGCATAAAAAAATAATTTTATACTACATCTTTATTATATACTATACTTATATCTTTTCCCTATGCTTCTTCTCCAAACCTGCTGTTTTCTGCGTGATCGGTGGACCATCGTTAGGAGATCCTTGATTCTCCTCCGATTGGGCAGCATATAAGCATCCAATCCTTTTAGGTTTTCTTTTGTGCGGAGATCAGCCATTGTTAGAGGTGTCTAATCTGGAGCAGAGTTTTACGTCCCCCCCCCCCTCTCCCATCCCCGTCACCATTACAAAAATGCTCAGGGGATAGCCATCAGAGCATGCAAATACAAGATCCCTGTGTCACAACGCAGAACTCTCAACATCTTGGACATGAAGTGCGTTCATCAGGGGTTAGGTGCGCATGTTGGGCGTAAAAATCTAGGGGATCCATATCAAGTCAGTCAGAATTGTGGCCCTAACCATGGGCCTCCAGCTACCAGTGAACAACCCAGCTGGATCCTGCAATCTCTTTGGCGGGAAATGGGTGTAATGACGGTGCCCTTCCTATGTCTAACCACTTACTTGCCATGGTGGCTGTTCACCATAACATCTATGAGGCTTAAACTGTTGCAACCAGAGCTACAGTAGCTCCAATTGTAGCACCCCGTGGGCTCGGTTGCTACAGAGGTATTGCATCTCATCCAGATGTGCGATATCTCACTTCCAGGTAAGGATGGAGTGTGGATCAGGACCCCGACACCTGCATGCATTACACCACATTTCCGGGGGGCAGGGCGACTGATATGCTCCAAGTAGAGCACGACAGTCCCTGTCCCTGGCTGGAGTGGGGGGAGGGAACACCGAGGAAGGGGGAACCCTGTAGTGCATAGGAGGGAGAGTGCAGTTCCTGGGTGCACCTAGAGGGAGGTATAAAAGGTGGGCACCATCTTAGAGAAGAGAGTTCGGTTCAGTTCAGACAGAGAGAAGAGGGAGCAGGAGGTGGGAGCAGAGGCTCTGCATGGGCTCTGCTCCACAGGCAGGCCTAAGAGAGAGGCCAGGGCCTGGAGGAGGAAGAAGGAAGAAAGAGGAGCGGAGGAGGCTCCAGGAACAAGGAACGAAGGGACCCCAGGGGTGTGGACCGGCGAGTCGCCACCGCACGCCCGAATCTACCTGCGTAGAAGGGTCAGGCCAAAGGGGGAGACCGGTCCCCGAAACTAGTGGAGGCGGGGAACTACCCTCAGCTAGAAACCGGAGGCTGTGACATTTCACGTGGCGCAGCCCCGCACTACACCCACTAGGAAGGCACCATATAGGGTCAGGGAAACTGGTGCCAAGGTTTTCCAGAGAAGGCCCGAGGCAGCCGGACAGAAGCGAGGTCACTGGCGGGGTACGACAGGCCAGAGAAAGGACACACAAAGGGGGTCCTGTGAAACGCTCCAAAGTTATCTGGGAGTAGGCCGAGCCCCTCACCTGGTGAGCACAGTGCGACGAGGGACGTTATGACCAGCTATAGTAAGGTGGATAAAGAACTGTGAGTAAATACCCTGGACTGCATTACAGGACTCTGTGTCGTTACTGCTGCTCCCGCGCGCCATCACCCCCAACATCCACACTTGCTGCCCTGAGGCTATACCCCTCCCGTGGGGAGTTATACTATTCTCTGCTGCACCTACAACACCAGCCTCAGCGGTCTGCCCTGCAGCGGCGGTTCACTTTGACCGCAATCCACGGGTGGCGTAGTCGGACATTCAGCATATAGACTGCCATTTGGTTTGACCGCCCTGGGCACGGACCGGATCGCCGCCACGGAGACTACAACCCCCAGCATCCACAAAAGATTCGGTTCCGGGTATTCCCACACACACGGCCCAGGGGGCGCGTCACAATCGCAACATTTATGGATTGGGCTCAGTATGCCCCCAACTCATGGGCCTCATAGCAGTCACATGGCCTGCCGCCATTGGTGGTACATCACTAGTGTTTGGTACCCAACATTTGTAAGGGCAATGGTAACAATGTGAAATATGAAAAGCAGCCTAATTACCAGGAGTGTTAGACAAGCTAACGGAAGTAAAGACCCAACAGGTGGAAAAGGGAAACTTTCTATTTATTGTCTTTTGAGATGGCCTGCAGTCAAGTGATTGCCTGCAGAGAGAGAGATGACCTGCAGAGGATTCAGCCTAATGGAAGGGGGCACTCTAAGGGTGAAAGCATAAAGAATACAGCTATCGTAGCCATATTATGGGGCAACCATGCCAAACCAAGACTGCTGCAGAGGACACCATGGGCCAACAATACATAGACGTAACATAAATGAGAACATCAGTTCTGCTCCATCTGTACAGATACATAAAGCAAATTTCCTTTACACCTCCTGGAACAACCAAAGTGCTAGAAAGGGCTACATACATTTCTACGTCTCTCTGATCATCCAGAATGGCTGATATTCCCGGTGTTGATTTTTCCTAATATAATTGTGTTTTTTATTTTTCGGAAGTCGAAGCTTTTTACACAGTAAACATTTTATCCTCGCAGTTTATGTAAAGTGAGATTTTCCATCCACACTTTTGTGCCATGACCCTGATCATTTATTCTTAAAATCCACTAACCGTACGGCAGAAATACACACGTTCGCACAAATAAATGTTGACTGGGGTCAAGGACAGTTACACAACACAATTTTACATACATGGAGTGTCATATTCTCAGGAATAGGGTCAGTCCACTGGCACGATCCTCGGCGAATTAAATATTTCTAGAATATATATTGAGATATTGGGGAAGATCTCTCTTCTTCTTGTCTTAACCATTTACTTCTAGGAAAGTCTAGACTGACCGGTCGGCTGAAACGGGAACATGATTGCACTCATTGAATTTGTCTTTGCTGCTGTCGTTTTACTGTAAAGCTGACTATACGATTTATAATGATTGCGTATCAGATGATGACCAGTTCTTGCATCACTTTTTTAATCCCTACTTTTTAGTATATTATTCATTTTTTGTATAGTTTTGATTAATTTTTCATATTTGTGTTTTCTTACTTTTTGTGTTAATTTTTTATTTTACTTTTTCTTTAATTTGTTTTGATTATTTTTTTGCTATTTTATACCGTGCTGATAATCTATAACATTATTTCATAGACCGTTTTTTAGATTGTTCAATTTTCATTATAGTATTGCTTTTTATATAGTATTTATTTTTCTATTAATATTATTTTATATTGACTCGGGTATTATGCTATTACTAATGGCTCATTCACGTGTTAGTTTTTCACCGATAGCACTCATACCTATATTAGTCTATAGGATAGTTCACATGTCTGATTTTTTTCCTTGGAGAGAGTGATCCACCTAAAATCGCAGAGACTCGTCCGATATTGATGTGCCAGAGTGTCAGATCAAACTCGACAGCGTAAGTCTGTGGGTCTGTGAAAAAATCGGACAGCACTCGGATGCCATCCATTTCCTGTCTTTTTTATGGACTGTTTGATAGGTGAATGTTGTAAAACCTCCATCATTTTTTTTTTGTCATCCTAGAAAAATTGGTGAAACTTTGATGGTAAAAACTGACACTGACCAAACTCTGATCAAAAACACTAATGAAACTTGGACCATTTTTGCATACGAGAAAAATCACTGATGTCTCAATTAGGCCTTAGCTTGATGTTGGTTTGTCATATCTGAAGTCCTTTTTTGATGCATACATGCGTTCAGATTTGGGCGAAACTCCATGGCACAGGATTGAAGATAGCTTCATAGAGTTGAGCCAAATCGTAGAACTCATATTTATAACTTTAATTTCTTATTGTTTACTTAGTATTCTGTCTTTTTTACTTTTTTCCCATCTATCTATCTATGTATCTATGTATCTATCTATCTATCTATCTATCTATCTATCTATCTATCTATCTATCTATCGATCTATTATCTATCTATCTATTATCTATCTATCCATCCATCTACCCTTCTATCTATCTATCTATCTATCGATCTATCTATCTATCTATCTATCTATCTTATCTACAGTGACTTGTGAAATAGTCTAAGTTGGTGAAGTGAGAAAAATATAAGCATAAATTAAATTTATGGGACCAAATAACTAAAAATTGGCATGTGCATATGTATTCACCCCTTTTGCGATGAAGCCCTAAAAATTTTTGGTGCAAAAAATTCCCTTTATGAGTTTCATGCATAGTGACAGAATGTCCACCTGTGACATGGTCTGTCAGTATATACACTTTAACTTTTCTGAAAGGCCACAGAGGCTGCAACACCATTAACCAAGAGGCTCCACTAACCAAACACCATGAAGACCAAGGAGATCTCCAAACAAGTCAGGGAAAAAGTTGTTGAGAAGTACAAGTCAGGGTTGGGTTGTAAAAAATATCCCAATCTCTGATGATTCCCCGGAGCACCATCAAATTAATTTTCATCAAATGGAAAGAACATGGTACCACAACAAACCTGCCAAGAGAGGGCCGCCCACCAAAACTCTCAGCCCAGGCAAGGAGGGCATTAATCAGAGAGGCAGCACAGAGACCATAGGTAACCCTGAAGGAGCTGCATAGTTCCCAAGCAGAGACTGGAGTATCTGTCTATTTGACCACAATAAGCCGTACACTCCATAGAGGTGGTCTTTATGGAAGAGTGGGCAGAAAAAAGCCTTTACTTACAAAAATTGTAAGGCTCATTGAGATGAGACCAAAATTGAACTTTTTGGCCACCAAGGTAAACGCTATGTCTGGCACCAAACCAACAGAGCTCATCACCCCAAGAACACCATTCCCACAGTGAAACATGGTGGTGACAGCATCATACAGCTGTAATTGCTGCAAAAGTGCAAAAAGAGTCTCTACAAAGTACTGACTTTAGAGGGGTGAATAGTTATATGCATTGAAGTTTTCAGTTATTTTGTTCTATTTGTTGTTTGCGTCACCAGAAAAAGAAAACCAAATGTTCATAGTTGTATGCCTGTTCTTTACATGAACTGATGCAAACCCTTAAAAAAAATAGTGCAATTCTAGGTTGTGAGATAGCAAAACACGAAAAATGCCAAGGGGGTGAATACTTTCGCAAGCCACTGTATTTATCTACCTATTATCTGTATTGATTTATCAGCTATTTTTATTCTTTCCTATATTATTTTGTTTTGAATACAGTTGATTACATTTGTATATTACATTGTATTATGGTTTTCTTATATTATTTGAATATTCCTACTATGTTTTTATGTTATTCTTTATTGTACTTTTGTGCTCTTAATTTTGTCATACTGTCACTTATTTTATTATAGTTTTATTCCATTTCATTATTACTTTAACTTTTATTAATCTTTTTTCTTTTGATTTTTTATGTTTTTATATGTTTATGTTTTATGTTATTCTTTATTTTATTCTCTGTCTTACCTTATTTTTAAGTTGCTATATTTTTGCTATTTTAGATTCTTCAGTGTTGCTGTTTCAAAGGGTTTCTTTTTTCTTGATTTTTTAGTTTAACGTGTATGAATTATTGTCCTTTAGACCCATGAACGTATATGACCTATGACCTGATAATATGTATTGGTGAGCGGTTTTCTTATTTCTTGTGCATATAATCTGATCAAATTTTTCACTATAGAAAATCGAACAATGGAATTTCTTCTAATTACTCTGTGGCATTTATAAAAATGTAGTTCTCATACAATTGCTCAATGGTCCATTCGAGTGGACGCAGGTCAATAAACTCTTATCCGGTGGTCTACAATGCGTGTTAACATATGACAGCAGCAAGTGGAACAAACCTCCTATTTGAAGTACATTTATTTGGTCCACACATGGCAATGGTGGCATTTTTCAGGATCCACCAGAACTCTGAACCTCCTTTATCAGCAGTATCACAATCTGAAGGAACCATGAGATTTGCTTATTTTGAGGATATCTTATAGTTTTAATATTTTCCATGGCATAAAGACCAACCAAATGCTGAGAACCCTTCTTGCATAATAATAATGGAGGAAGTTTCCAGCTCACAGACACCCAACATGTCTGACTTCTATATGACAAGTGGAGAATGCAAGTGGGGAACCCCTTTAATTTCCTACACTTTGGGAAGTGATAGGCCCTGATTTACCAAGTCCAGTGATTTTCTCACCTGTCTTGGTGAGGGGGCATGTAGGAGTGAAACTGGAGTAAGATTTCTGGCCAAAGCTCTTCATGAATTAGATGAGCTGTGGTGTCATGCCCCCGCCGTGCACCGACCCACCACAGCTATGCCCATTTTGACCGAATCTGGGAAAACTGTTGTGAAAATGGCAAAAGTTGCAAAGAGTTGCTCAAAATTTTTTAACTTTTCATATTGAGGCCATGTTGTTTCCCGTGAGGTACAGTTCTGAATAACAAATACATATCACAAAATATTTACAGGTGTCCTGTAATACAGCCCTCACCATGCTTTGTAATGTATTATATATTATCCACCAGTGTTTTATTATTTGCTGTGAGTTTTTACACACTAAATTACGCTTATGTTTATTACTGGAGATATAAAATGTCTGGAAATTTATTAGCGTGTTCATAAAAGTGTCATTGTGTATGACATCTCCTATATAGAGCTGATGTATGATGTTTGTAGGATGATGTTAAGAGGAAGACATTTTAGATTTACTATCTGTCTATCTATCTATCTATCTATCTATCCATCCATCTATCTATCCATCCATTTATCTATCTACGTATTTTTGTTACACTTCTAGTAAAGTAAGAAAAAACCCATAATGGTCACTGAAATAACTTGAAACAGACAACAGTAATTTTCTATTTAAATTTATTGAATGTAAAGTTATCAACTAAAGAAAATCAGACTTTGCTTTTGAATTGTGGTTCTATAGAAAAAACAACAACAACAAAAAACTAATGAAAATGGCCTGGACAAAAATGATGATAGTCCTTGAAAAGTGTGAAAATAATTTGACCATGTGAAACTTAGGTGAGTCCTGTAATTAGCATCACAGGTGTCTTCAAACTTGTAATCAGTCAGTCTGCTTATTTATTGGTTGAAAAGTAGTCATTGTGCTGTTTTGTATCATGGTATGTGACGCGCCCCCTGGGCCAGTGCTGTAGTGCGGCGCGCGTGCGCGCGGGGAATACCCGGAGCCGGATCCGATGGGGGTAGTAGTCTTCGTGTGGCGGTGACCCGGTCCGTGCCCAGGGTGGTCAAACTAAGTGGCAGTTATTGGTATGATGGTATTAGTGTCCGACTACGCCACCCGGCTTGGGTCAGCATTTCCTTCACCAGACGGACTGCAGGATCACTGTCTTGCGTCTCCGCCCAGTTGTAGTGGGGCAAGGGATTGAACGTCGCGGAGCGCCTGTCCTTCACACGGTGGGAATACAGGGTAATCCCATGACGGTGGAACACAGGGAGCTCAACTTCTTCCAGATCTTCTGGATCTTCCCCTACGTCCGGTAAGTTCGGCATTCTAGACAGGGCATCCGCGTTGGCATTTGAGCGTCCTGCCCGGTATTTGATGGTGAATTCAAAGTTGGACAGGCGAGCCATCCATCTCTGTTCCAGAGCACCGAGCCTTGCAGTGTCCAGGTGTGTCAACGGGTTGTTATCCGTGTACACGATGAATTTGGAGGAGGCAAGGTAATGCTTGAAACGTTCGGTCACTGCCCACACTACTGCCAGGAACTCCAGCTTGAATGAGCTATAATTCTCAGGGTTCCTCTCGGTGGGTCGTAGCTTTCGGCTAGCGTAAGCGATTACCCGTTCTTTTCCTTGCTGGATCTGGGACAGCACGGCTCCTAGCCCGATGTTGCTTGCGTCCGTGTGGAGGATAAAGGGCTGGCTGTAGTCTGGATATGCCAGGATTTCATCCCCCGTGAGGGCCATCTTCAGCTGGCAAAAGGACTCCTCTTCCAGCTTTTCCCACCTGAAGGGCGGCTTCTGGTTTTTGGCTTTCCGAGATTGACCTATCAGGAGGTCCTGCATAGGGGCTGCCATTTTGGTGAAACCGGGAATGAATCTTCGGTAGTAGCCTACCAACCCGAGGAACTGCCGCACTTCCTTTATGCTGGAGGGTCTTGGCCAGTCCTTAATCACGGTGATCTTATCAGGGTCAGGAGCCACTCCGTCAGCACTCACCACGTGTCCCAGGTATTGCACCTTTGGTTTCAGGAGATGACACTTGGAGGGTTTCACCTTTAGGCCGTAGTTTGCCAGAGCTTCGAACACTTCTGCCAGGTGTTTCAGGTGGTCCTCGTAGGTCTTGGAATAGACGATGACATCGTCCAGGTATAACAGGACCGTCTCGAAGTTCCGGTGTCCCAGACAGCATTCCATCAACCGTTGGAAGGTTCCTGGTGCGTTGCAGAGCCCGAACGGCATACAGTTAAATTCGCTGAGACCCATCGGGGTGGTGAATGCGGTCTTCTCCCGGTCTGCCTCTGCTACAGGAACCTGCCAGTACCCGCTAGTGAGATCCAAAGTAGAGAAGAAGTTAGCAGATTTTAATGCAGCTAAGGACTCTTCTATCCTTGGTAACGGGTACGCATCTTTGTGTGTGATACGGTTGACCTTCCTGTAGTCTACACACATTCTCATAGTGTTGTTCTTCTTTTTCACTAAGACTAGTGGAGCTGCCCAGGGGCTACAGCTGTCCCTGATTACCCCGGCCTCCTTCATGTCTCTAAGCATCCCCTTGGCGTGTTGGTAGTGTGCAGGGGGTACGGGTCGGTATCTCTCCTTTATGGGAGGATGGTCTCCCGTGGGGATGTGGTGTTCTACCCCCTTTACTCGCCCGAAGTCTAACGGGTGTTTACTAAACACTCTCTCGTACTCTTGAACCACCCGATAGACTCCCTGTTTCTGGTGTGAGGGAGTGGAGTCAGTACCCAAATGTAGTTGCTGACACCAGTCCTCCATTGGTTTCTTAGAGCCGTTACCTTCCTCTGGTTGAGATGGAGGCAAGGGTTCCACGGCCTGTACAGAATTCTGGTTTATGGTGAACAATTTAGCTAGCGTGGCATACCGGGGCAGGTGTACTTCTCTCTCACCGATATTTATGATGCGAACGGGCACCCTCCCATGGCGTACATCGACCACCCCCCGTGCTGTCAAAATGGTGGGCCTACTGTCTGAGTAGACGGGTTCTACCATTGCTTGGTAGTCTCTACCTCTTAGACCAATAGCTGCCCGGCACCAAATCATCATCTCACTTTTTGGGGGCATGGCAATAGGGAACGGGTCACACATTCTCACGCTACCTATCTCACCACCAGATAGTTCCACCTGTTGCCGCTTCATCAGTGCCCGGATCTCTTTTTGGAGCACACGCTGCTGGCCGGAACTGGCGTTCTTGGCAACCTGCTGTAAAATGAGAATCACCTCTGCAAGACAATTTTCAATTACATTGGTTCCCAGGGTGATTCTAGGGTGACTCTCATGACGGTCGATGTCCACTATTATCAGTCCTTGTGCCGCCAGTTCGACTTTACCGATCTTAATGGTCACCTTTTTGAATCCCACCTGCGGCACGGGCTGACCATTGCTGGCGATGATACTCAGGTCGTCATCTGGGTAGCGGGTTATGTCCGAGTCATTCCAGTACTGCTTGAAGAGCACGTACGGGATGGTGGTGACCTGTGACCCAGTGTCTAGTAGGGCACTCATAGGAATGCCATCCAGTACCACAGGCAAGATTGGACGTCCCCCTACGTATTTATCACGCCAGTTTGATGGGCCTGATGATCTTATGCCTGGGGGTTGGCCCTCTACCCCAGGTTGTGCCCGTTTAAATGACAGTACCTTGCTACATGTCCGGGTTGATTGCAGCGGCGGCAGATGGGTCGTCCGTCCTCGTTGTATCTGTCGCTGGGTCTTCCTCTGGCCGGTGGGGTCCTCCTCAGTCGGCGCCACGGGACGTCCTCCGGTCCGGATGCCAGCTGGATCTTTCCTGGAGAAGAGACCTGTAAAGACTGCACAGTTCTGGTTAGCGCGGCAACGCTCTTAGTCAGCTCTTGGACCTGATGGTGCAGGTCTGTAGCCGGGTCACTGTTTAAAGCCTGCGCATCAGCTCCCACAGACTCTGCAGACAAGGGCGCCGTCCCCTGGTGGTAAGTGATAGCAGGGCGCCTGTGGGTCACAGCGCCACCTGGTGCCGGTTCTCGGAGCACCCGGATGGCTCTGTCCTTGAACTGTGCAAAGTCCAGGTCAGGGTCCTGTAAGGCCATTGCCCGCAACTGGGTTCGGTGGGCATTGCACAGTAGACCCTCAATGAATTGTTCAGTCAACAGCTTATCTTCATTTCCCACGCTGTCAGGGTCTGCCTGCTTAATGGCTCTCAGGGCCTCTTGTAGGTTTAGAGCATAATCTCTTATACTCTCATGTGCCCGTTGTTTGCACCCATAAAATCTTAGTTTTATTTCGGCTGAGGTGCGGGTGTCAAATGTGTCTTTCAGCCGGGTTAGTATGTCTCTAACAGTCCTCTTCCTCCCAGGTGGCCAGGACTTTACCTCCCTTTGGGCTGCCCCGATTAATTGGGCCACCAGGATGCTCACTTTTTGCGCCTCCGTGAGGGGATACACCTGGAAGAGGCTATCCAGCCTTTCTCTGAAGTCATTTAGGGTATGTGACTCCCCTGAGTACTGGGGTAGCCAGGCTGCCCCCGGGATATAGGGCATGGTGAAAGGCATGACCGCAGCAGCGGTGGCGCTGGCGGCGGCTGTGGCGGTGAAGCTCTCCTCCGTATCCGACATCCTCCTCCCCCCTAGTGGACCGTGGCCTACCTTGCGATGATCCTCTTCCGTAGGCCGCGGCTCCGCAGTGGATCGTCAGGGTTGAGGACCTTCCGTCGCGCTCCTGTGACGTCGGCGTCTGCTGGGCTCCTTCCAGGACCTTACGCAACGTCCGGACGTGAGGCGGGGCTTCAGTTCTCGCGGGCTTTCGGAGTCCACGCCCCTCTTCTTCCCGCGCGGCGCCCTCAAGATGGCGTCCAATGGCGGGAAAACTCCACGGATGGCGGGAAGAAGGCAGAAGATGGCGTCGGATGTCGGGAATCGGCTCCACATGGCGGGAAACGACTCTGGACGGCGGGAAACTTCACCACAGGTAAGTATAAAAGTCTCTTTTTCAGGCACGCAGTACCCGGTGGTTGCGGGCACGTAATCCTGCCGGCTACGCCAAAGTTGACGCGCCCCCTGGGCCAGTGCTGTAGTGCGGCGCGCGTGCGCGCGGGGAATACCCGGAGCCGGATCCGATGGGGGTAGTAGTCTTTGTGTGGCGGTGACCCGGTCCGTGCCCAGGGTTGTCAAACTAAGTGGCAGTTATTGGTATGATGGTATTAGTGTCCGACTACGCCACCCGTTGAATGCGGCTATGAAGCCGCCGCTGCAGGGCAGTCCGCTGAGGCCGGTGGTACGGATGTGCAGCGTGGATGGTATAACCCCCAACGGGAGGGGTATGGCCTCAGGGCAGAGGATGAGGTTGATGTTGGGAGTGATGGTGTGGATGTCCCAGCACTAATGGTGCGACAAGGAAGCACGGAGACGCGAGGGTACAGTTCAGGGTCTTTACTGATGGTACAAGGCAAATTCCCCCGGGAGTACTGGCTAGTAGTTGGGGCCTGGTTAGTCTGCGAGTAAGCCGGAGTTCCCCTGGCCAGGTGGAGTTGTAGGCCTTCCCGTTAGTCTGTACCCTTCCTGGCTACCCTGCTTTCGGCGGTTACAAGTAGCCCACGTCCCTGGGTATACCGTGTGGTGCTCACCCGTATGGCTGGTGACCTGGGGCCTCCTGTTAGCCTCCGCTCCGGGATGGCGGTGCTGGTCCCTTCGTTGTGACTGAGCCTCCGGGCTTTTATGGCCAGAGGACCTGGAATCCCCTGCCGGATGGATTCTGCTGCTGGGTATATCTTAGTCCCCACAGCCTCGGACTCCTGTGTCCGGTTTTAGTACCTTCTCCCAGGGCGAGCTCTGCACAGCTCCAGCCCCTGGCGCTTCTCCTTGGCTCCTACAGAGCTCCTGATGTCTCTCTATCCCTATAGCTGCTCCACTCCAGACCAGACTCTGTCTCTGTCTGGAACTCCTCTCTCTAACCCTGCCTCAGCCCCAGTTTATATAGGGGAAGTTCTTCCCCTCCCAGGACTGGGCAGGAGGTGTGGCATGCTTAGGATTCCTGCCCAGGAGACCTCCCACCTGCTCACAGACGTAATATTGCTATTACTGTGGAAACCAGACCCCTGGGGTGCCACATATGTACCACACTCAACAGGGACCAAAGGTGAGAGTTGTTTCAGGAGATTAGAAAGAAAATTATAGACAAACATGTGAAAGGGAACCTGGCATGCCCCATAATGATGTTTCACTGACCGTTGTGGGGTTTTCTTACTTTACCAGAAAGGTATCAAAACTATCTATCTATCTATCTATCTATCTATCTATCTATCTATCTATCTATCTATCTATCTATCTATCTAGGACCTATAGGCTCTTTAAAGGGAATTCTGGAATTTTAGTGGTCTAAACTGTAGTACTGGAAAGGGAGATGTCTATGTGTGACATTTTTTTAATCATAAATAGTAATAAAGAAAATGAAAAAAAAATATATATATAATAAACATTTTTTTAAAATATATTTAATATTAAAATATGACTTAAATAATAGGTCACTGTCTAATGACATATTTTCTTTAAAGGGATTTGAGGTCTACATTGTAAGGTAGCGGAGCAGCTGAAATCCTCTTTATAACTCTTGTGATCCCAGAAATCATTAAAAAGAAAGTGTCTTATGACAATTAATACAGAATATTATTGAGTGCCGCTGACTTTCTTACATCACGTTCTTTTTTTCCCTTCTTAATTGCAATGTGACGATCCCCTGGCACAAGACCTTGAGAGTCGGCGGCATTGTGTGCGAATCACCTTCTACTTTTGTAATATCCTCTAAAGAGAGAGGAACCTCATTGATTCTTTTTTGTGTCTCTTATCAAAGGAGTCAAGCAAAGAGCGCAGCGATATTTACTGTTCAACAACACCAAGTCAGCACCATGCCAAGGCGAAGAATAGAGCAATATTCTTAATTCCCAAAAACTGTATTGATAATCAATCGAAATGCAAGAGCAATTGAAAAGCTGTCCAGCATTCAATTCCAGAAGAAGTTGGGAAACAATTTAGAAATAATGGCCAGAGCACAGTTTCTGGAACAGTCAATAGTAGATTTGTGTGAAGGGCAAATGGCCATTAGATAAAATACAGTTTACAATTTTGTTGTTTCTATGACACTTCAGATCCTGCCTAGAACAAAGCGGCAGTGGCACCATTGGCTTTTCCAAAAGCGGCGCCACATCCTACTTAGTGCTGATTCAGAATTTTTTATACTGTCCTATACACTTTAATGGGGTTGCAATTCCTGTTCCAATATTAGATCAGGAGTGGCCCCTCCAATATAGGAATCCCAAAATATGAAATAAACTGTTTTTTTGCAAATTGCTTTACAATGAATCTTTACATTGCTGGTTTTCCATTAGTTAGAAAATTCTCAATTTTCCTGTGTGTAAGAAAAGGAGGAATTTTGGAAGGAGGAACGGTTAGGCTATAAGAGTTGTGCTGAAACCTCAGCAGTTTTGGAGTTAAAGAGGACAGCTCTCCAGGTCAAAAGTGTCTTATTTTATTCCCGCTGCTCCTCTGTGTATTTTTTATTATTTTCAAATCCGCATTATTGTTCCAGAGATAGGGCTTTTTCATTTAGCGCTAATTTAGGTGTGGTTCACAGGGTAAAAATGCAGAGCAGCCTAAAGCCATTTCTACAGTGAATTCTTTATGCCACGCCCCCTTGGTAAAGACTATAAAAGTGAGCAATAAATAAAAAGGTCCATATTGCTGGAGCCATAGGGTAAATTTAAAAGAAACAAAAAACGCCATAATCTGGAGCAAAACTGGTCATTTTTGACCCAATGAAAAGTCCTTGTTAAGTGTTGTCCAGGAGACTCTGGAGAGGTATATGATAGAGGTTATTTCGGAGATGGATTTCCACCATTTGTGGTTGTGACGCCTCGCCCTCCCTGGGAAATGGGGGTACTCGGAGCCGGGCCTCTTGCTGATGTTGAGGGGATGCAGTCGTGGCCTAGACCCGTTCTGTGCCCAGGGCTGTCACATAAAAATAATGGGATTCTTTTAGGATGAGTGGTATTTCGACTTTGCCACCTGTGGTGTCTGGTGAGGGCCACCAGCGCTGCAACAGTCCACTGAGGCTGGTGTTACGGGCAGCTAAGATGGAACGGCTCCCCACAGGCGGAGCGGGCCTCAGGGCAGTGTAAGAAGGGATGGTGTGTGCAGTGCCGCGTAGGAAATAACAGGCTGAGGCGGTGTGTGAAGTCATCCAGTTCTTTACTCACGTTAGATGAACTTTAGCAGCAAAGCTTCTCTCTGCTACGCACGGCGTACTGCGGCCACCAGGAAGGGGGTTCAGCACTTCCCAGGTAGATCAGGAGCACCTGTCGAGACCCCTCTGGTTGCGTGTTCCTCTCCTTGGTAAGTTCTCCCACTAAGTCTTCTCCTGACTGTGTGTGGAATGAACGTGGTGTAAGGCCGGGTCCCACTGGATAAACGCAGTGTAAGAGATACAGGTGGCGTAAGCTTTTCTGACTGAGACGTGAAGTAACAAAGTCAGATATCGGGGGCCGGTCACCCCTCTTGCAGCAGGAATCCCTCTGACTAAGCCAGAATAAAGAATACAGGTGGCGACTCCGCTCTGTCCGTATCCCCCTGGGATCCTTTTGCCTGTGGAGCCTATCTCCTCTGCTCCCCTCCAGGCCTTCTTAGGTCAGGACCTTGACCGGGTAGAGACAGTGGTTAACTCTGACCCGCTCCTCGTCTCAAGGCCAGAGCACGAGGACCATGTATCTTCAGTCAGCTGCAGACTCTATCAGGACTCTAGCAGAAGGCCACAATCAAAGACGAAGATCACAATCAAAGACCATGAACTTAAGATGGCCGTTGGTTTTATATGTTGCTATAAGTGCTTCCTGTAAGTGTGTCCTCCACCCTCACCCACTACATGGTTCCCCCTATCTTTGGTCCCCCCCCATCTCCTCTATCCCGGACCGGGGCAGCACCCTGGTGCATTTAGGCCCCCTACAGGACAGGAGTGGTGTAGTGTTGAGTGGTAAAGTAGAGTCCTGAGAAATGCTCCATCCTTACCTGGAAGAGGAGATACCACACCTCTATCTGAGGTGCAGTATCCCTGTGGCGACTGAACCCTCAGGGGCGCCACATGGTCAGTTACAGAGGGCATGTGGTGTGGGAAAGAGCTCCGCTGTCTTTTAGTGGCAGGAACTTGAAAATAGAAAAATAGCACACCTAAACTGGTGTGTCATCCCAGGTTACAGAGGAGAGTTTGCCCCTGTAACTATCCCGGCTGGAGATAACTGACTCGCCCCCTGGGCCGTGGGGCACTCGGATCCGGGCAATAGGGGAACGATGGGAGTAGTAGTGGCAACCCGGTTCCGTGGCTCAGGGTGGTCAGACCAGTGGTAGTCCGTTATGTGCTGATGATTATGTCCGACTACGCCACCCGTGGATTTGCGGTCATTAGGAACCGCCGCTGCAAGGCAGACTGCTGGGGCTGATGATGTATGCAGCTGGGATGGTGTGACTCCCCACGGGAAGAGTGCGGCCCCAGGGCAGTGTAGTGGATGTTGGGAGTGATGGTAGTGAGAGTCCCAGTGCTGATAGTGCTGGAGGAGCAAGGAGCACGCAGACAACAGGCGTTGCAGTCCAGGGTCTTTACTAGAACAGGTAAATTGACCCACAAACAGTCCCAGCTAGGAGGGGACTTGGATGTCTGAGAGCAACGGGGAAATTGGCCCTGGTCAGGGTGAGGGTGTAGGCCTACCGTGCTTTCTGCGCTCCTTCTGGCTATCTCCTCGTTATAGGGTAACAGCCCACGTTTCCGAGCTTTCCGTGTATTCTCGCCTGTATGGCCTGCGACGTGGGTTCCTTTCTGCTCCCAGCCTTGTACGGCTTTACTGGTCCCTTCGGTTGTGGCAGGGCCTCCAGGCTTCTTAGGCCAAGGAATATACAGTCCCCTGCGAACTGGTTATCTGCTGGAGAATGTGGAATCCTCCCAGCCTCAGACACCAAAGTCTGGTAAAGTAAGTCTTTTATCTGCCAAGACAGGCTCTCTTCGCCTCTTGTCTCTGGCTTGTGGCTCTCCTCCTGCCACACTTCCTCTTAGGTGCAATACAACTGTCTGTCCCTGCTCTGCTCTGGGACAAGTCTCAGTCCTGAGACAGGCCTTCAAGTTCTCTCTAACCCTGCCCCCAGCACCAGCTTTTATAGGGGCAGCCAGCTCCCCCTACTGGCCTGAGACAGGAGGCATTGCATGCTAATGTTCCCCTGACCACAGAACCTCCCCCTTGCTCTCAGACACAGCTTTATTACATTTTGTGGCATCCAGGCCAGGGTGACACATTCCCCCCTAGTAAAATTTAGTACTCTGGGACTAAACAGTAAATAAAGACAATATACATGACTATAAAACATTAACAGGAAAGTGACGCACAGATTGAGTTCTTAAGGTCACAGTGTGGTCTGTGACCGGGTGTCCATATCACCAATACAACGGGGAGCCTTAACCAGGTGGGGGTCTGTCCTACCCCAAGTCCTTTACAGTCTTAGTTCATTCCTTGGCTAGGCTCCGAACGCAGTCCATACAAGGTCCCGGTTATAAAAAGTCCATAACCTTTGAATCCTTACGGTAACTGCAAGAAACTGAAACACAGAATTACCAAACATGCATGTAACTTGGCAAACAATTCAACATTTGGCAACAGGGTTATTTACAATTAGTGCACCCTATATTCTCCAGCGAGCGGGTATCTGTCCCTTTGTGCTCCTGGTTGACCTCCTTAACCCACTGTCTGGTGGTGGACTGACTTGGCTTTCCCCACTAGTGTTAGGGGTGCAGCTACCAGCTGGGTGTACAGGTAGGGCAGGCAGCTGTCTGCGGGTCCTTTGGCTTACCGCAGGCATGGCAGGCTCACTGTCAGCAGAGGGTTGACTCTCCTGGGCTGCTGGTACAGGCTCTTCTGCCTCTGGAACCGCTTGCTCTTCTTCACCTTCCGGCTCTGGTGTTGATTGTTGCTGTGCCGGTTGCAGGAAATGCAGGACAGGTACCACTATGGCATCATTTATGCGAGTCCAGGACTGAGGGAACTCTCCGAGAACGGTGCTGATCATTTCTTCCTTGTCCTCTGCGGGTCCAAGGTCACTCTGATCCTCTTCTGCACTACGGAGTTGCTCGGGGCATCTTTTGAGGTGGTCTCTGGAGACGGTGCTAGTGGTTTCTCCTCGGTCCTTGGTGATCACGCACACCTTCGGGTTGTCGTGATCAGACTGCAGTACGGTGTAGGGTTCCCTTTCCCACTGGTCGTCCAACTTATGTAGCCTTCTCTTCCGCTTCAGGACTTGCTCACCAGGTTCTAGGGGACCAGCAGGGGCGTGTTGGTTGAAGAGTTTTTCTTGCCTCTCTCTCACCTGGGCCAGGCTCCTCTCCACACTCTCCTGTACCTTCTTGTACTGCAGTTGCCTTTCCGTATCCCAGTCCGCATCCGGGGAGGTGCCCTCAGGTGTTAAGACTCCCATCTCCAGGTCTACGGGCAGCTTACCTGGTCTGGCTTGCATCAGGTAAGCCGGGGTGCAGTTGGTAGCATTCACCGGGATATGATTACATAGTAACATAGTTTTTAAAGCCGAATAAAGACTTGCGTCCATCAAGTTCGACCTTTTAGTTCTGTAATTGCTAAAGTTGATCCAGAGGAGGGCAAAAACCCCAAATGATTTAGCCAATCTTCACCTGAGGAAAAATTCCCTCCCGACTCTGAAACCAGCAGTCAGAATGAATCCCTGTATCAACCTACTATTTTATTTTATTTTTAAGTATACGCTGAAATCTGCCTGGTATCTAGAAATGCATCCAGTCCCCGCTTGAACTGGTGTAGTGAATCCGACATTACCATCTCCTCACTCAGTGAATTCCATATTCTCACTGCTCTTACTGTAAAGAACCCCTTCATATGCTGGTGCTGAAACCTTTTCTCTTCCAGTCTTAGTGAATGCCCTCTTGTTACCGTAATATCCCTCCTTTTGAATAAATCTCTGGCAAGATCTCTATACTGTCCCCTAACATATTTGTACACATTTATTATGTCCCCCCTCAACCTTCTCTTTTCCAGGCTGAATAGTCCTAGTTTTGCCAACCTCTCTGGGTATTGCAGTCCCTCCATTCCCTTTATTAATTTTGTTGCCCTCCTTTGTACCTTTTCAAGCTCATTTATATCCTTTCTATATATTGGGGCCCATAACTGAGCACAGTATTCCAAGTGTGGTCTGACCAGTGCTTTGTACAGTGGAAGAACAATGTTCTCCTCCTTTGCAGCTATACCTCTTCTGATACATCCCATTACCCTGTTTGCCCTTACAGCAGCGGCCTGACTTTGGGCACTCCAATTTAGTTTGCTATCAATCAAGATGCCCAAGTCCTTCTCCATCTCTGAATTCCCCAATGATTTCCCATTCAGTGAGTACTGGTGACTTCCATTTTTCCTTCCCATATGTATGACCTTACATTTATCCTCATTAAACCTCATTTGCCATTTAATGCTCCACCTACCCAGCTTATCCAAATCCCTCTGTAGGTCTGCACTGTCCTCTTTTGTATTAATTGTTTTACATAACTTTGTGTCATCTGCAAATATTGATATTTTACTATTTATCCCGTTGACTATGTCGTTAATAAAGATATTAAATAACATTGGGCCTAGTACAGACCCCTGTGGTACCCCACTAGTGACGCTTACCCAATCTGAGTATATTCCATTTATAACCACCCTCTGCCTTCTATCCTTTAGCCAGTTAGCTACCCACTTGCAGACATTTTCCCCCAGCCCCATCATTCTCATTTTGTATACCAACCTATTATGTGGCACGCTATCGAACGCTTTTGAGAAGTCGAGATACACGACATCCACTGGTTCCCCCTGATCTACTCGAGAGCTAACCTCCTCGTAGAAGTCAATCAGGTTTGTTTGGCAGGAGCGATTCCTCATGAATCCATGTTGGTTCGGGATTAAAAGATTATTAGCATCAAGATGCTCCGTAATTGCCTCTTTAATGAAGCTTTCAAAAATTTTGCCCACAACGGACGTCAGACTCACCGGCCGATAGTTTCCGGCGTCACTTTTCGCTCCCTTTTTGAATATTGGCACTACATTCGCCTGTCGCCAATCAAGTGGTACAGACCCAGTCTCAACAGAGTCCTTAAATATAAGATATAACGGTCTGTCTATCACATTACTTAGTTCCCTTAGTACCCGTGGGTGTATGCCATCAGGTCCTGGTGATTTGTTTATTTTAATGTTACTGAGGCGTTTCTGTACCCCAACTTGGGTTAGATTTGTCATACTTAGTGGAAGATTAAGCTTGTCACTTCTCATTTCTCCTGTTAGTTCTATTTCCTTTGTGAAAGTTGTCGAAAAAAATTTATTTAATAGATTAGCTTTATCCTCATCTTTCTCTATGATTTTGCCTTCCTCACTTTTTATCGGTCCAATATTATCTGATTTAATCCTTTTACTATTTATATACGTAAAGAACAGTTTGGGATTTGATCTACTTTCCCTAGCAATACGTCTCTCTGTTTCCTCCTTTGCTATTTTTATTTGTTTTTTGCAGGTTCTCGTTTTTTCCTTGTAACACATTAGTGCCTCCTTACTGTTTTCCTGTTTTAATCTCTTGAATGCCTCTTTTTTGCTATTTAACGCCCCTTTTACGTTCTTGTTCAACCATATTGGTTTCCTCTTATTTCTGGCCCTTTTATTCCCATACTGTATATACCTCTCGCACTGAGTATTCAGAATTCTTTTGAAGGTTTCCCATTTACTATTCGTATTCCTTTGATTAAGAACTTTGTCCCAGTCAATAAGTTGAAGGTTTTCTATCAGATGATCAAACTTCGCCCTCCTAAAGTTTAATGTTTTTGTTGTTCCCTTATTGATAACCCTACTGAAGGGCATTTTGAAATTGATAATATTATGATCGCTATTACCTAGGTGCCCCCCTATCTGTACCTCAGTTATTCTATCAGGCTTATTAGTCAATATTAAGTCCAACACGGCCTTCCCTCTCGTTGGTTCCTGCACTAGTTGGGAGAGATAATTATTCTTAATATTTGTCAAGAACCTTTTTCCTTTCTGCGATCTACAGGTTTCTGTTTCCCAGTCAATATCCGGGTAGTTGAAATCCCCCATTACAATCACTTCATTATGTTTTGCTACTTTGTCTATTTGTCCTAATAGCAGATTCTCATTCTCCTCTGTTATATTTGGTGGCTTATAGCAGACCCCCAGTAATATTTTATTATTATTTTTTGCCCCCTCTATCTCTACCCACATGGACTCGACCCCCTCTTCCCCCTCTCCTATATCTTCCCTTAGTCTGGGCTTTAGACATGACTTTACATATAAGCAGACTCCTCCGCCTTTCCCCTGTTTCCGGTCCCTTCTAAATAAACTATAATCTAATAAATTTACCGCCCAGTCGTAGCTATCGTCTAGCCAAGTCTCTGTTATACCTACGATGTCATACCTCTCCTCTGATATAAGCGCCCGCAGCTCATCCGCCTTATTGGTCAGGCTTCTTGCGTTGGTCAGCATGCAAGATAAAACTTTGGGGTTATTTAGCATCCTATTCTTCTCTAACGATCTAACTGTACTATCCCCACCCCCCTCTCCACCCTCATTATATTCACTTCTCCCCTTGTATAAGTCTATCAGGTCCGGCAGTTTTTCTGGCCACAGGCTGCGTTCCTCCAGGGCAACGTCTTCAGGAGATCAATAACTATATTGTTCATCTTCTCACACATCCCGTTGGTTTGTGGGTGGTAAGGCGTTGTCCGAATCTTCTTACAGCCATAGAGGTTGCAGAACTCCTGGAAGATTTCAGCCTTGAACGCTGGACCCTGGTCTGTCAGGACCTGTTCCGGATACCCGTGTGGACGGCAGAAGTATTGCTGGAAGGCTCTGGCCGCTGTTTGGGCTGTCAAGTCCTTTACCGGGACCACCACTAGAAAACGGGAATAGTGGTCCACGATTGTCAGGGCATAGATGTATCCTGACCGGCTGGGAGCCAATTTGACATGGTCCAGAGCTACCAGCTCAAGAGTAGAGATGAGCGTTGTTCTACTCGAACTGTTCGCCAATCTCAAATTCGAGCTGTTTTGGGCGGTGTTCGAGCCGTTCGGCGAACACGAACAATTTGAGAAAAATTCGGCTGTTCGAGGTTATGTTCAATAACTGTTCGTGCACCAAAATCATAACTGGATTTTTTCTCAGTAATGATGAAAATTAATGTTAATACGCAGTTTGAGTGTACAGCGGGGCGGGGGGAGGGGCAGGGGATGGATCTCTGCAGGAACAATGAAGATCTCCATTTTTTTTTTCTCTTTCCCGCATTTACAGTGGGGAGGTGCAATCTGTCAGCCTATCAGCAGCGCACACACGGAGCGAAGTGCTTTTTTTCACACAAGCAAGGGCATGTGTCATTGGCAGTGTATGTCACATGTCCTTGCCCTATAAGACCAAGCCATTTTCCCCGTCGCCACCATTTTCTCACTGCTGCAGCTGCGTGTTAGACGGCACCGCTGTTGCTGTGTGCGCCATACCTTGTTAATTTCAAGCCAATTTTCGCACAAATCTACAGATAGCTTGGGAGTAGGGAATAGTTGTGATTGCAGTTCTTTTAAGGACTAGGTTACAGCATTTCCTACGACTTTTATCAGGCAGGTCTGTGCTCTTAAATAGATAGATTGTGGGAGTAAAGACTAATTGTAATTGGAGTCCTTTTCAGGACTAGGTTACATCAGTTCCTATCAGTTTTTGCCAGGCAGGTCTGTGCCAGTGCTGTGCAAGTTTTTTTCACAGCATTTGGCTGAATCTAGCAAAGCTAATCCTTTTTGGCCTATTGCAGAGTGTGTTAGTCAGTGGAGTAGCCTATCTGTGTTGCAAGATATACCACCTGTGTATAGAATACCAATTTTTTTACTGCACCTAGTGAAGTAAAATCTTTTGGGCATAGCATCATTCTATTAGTCCATCTATACTGACCTCCATCAGGTTGCAAATTGAATATAATTTTTTTCTGCATCTAGCTCTGAAAAAATATTGGGCTTCTAGCTGTGTGTGGGACTTGTTGTATTAGTCCATCTATACTGACCTCCATCAGGTTGCAAACTGCATATATTTTTTTCTTCATCTACCTCTGAAAAAATATTGGGCTTAGAATCATAGAATCATAGAATCATAGAATGGTAGAGTTGGAAGGGACCTCCTGGGTCATCTGGTCCAACCCCCTGCTCAAAGCAGGATTCACTAGATCATCTCAGACAGATGTCTGTCCAGCCTCTGTTTGAAGACGTCCATTGAAGGGGAACTCACCACCTCTCGTGGCAGCCTGTTCCACTCATTAATCACCCTAACTGTCAAAAAGTTTTTTCTAATATCTAATCTGTGTCTCCTCCCATTTAGTTTCATCCCATTGCTTCTAGTCTTTCCTTGTGCAAATGAGAATAAAGATGATCCTTCTACAATGTGACAGCCCTTGACATATTTGTAGACAGCTATTAAGTCTCCTCTCAGTCTTCTTTTTTGCAAGCTAAACATTCCCAAATCCTGCAACCGTTCCTCATAGGACATGGTTTGCAGACCAGTCACCATTCTGGTCGCTCTTCTCTGAACTTGCTCCAGTTTGTCTATGTCTTTTTTAAAATGTGGTGCCCAAAACTGTACACAGTATTCCAGATGAGGTCTGACCAAAGAGGAGTAAAGACCGATAATGACTTCACGTGATCTAGACTGTATGCTTCTGTTAATACATCCCAGAATTGTATTTGCCTTTTTTGCTGCTGCATCACACTGTTGACTCATGTTCAGTCTATGATCTATTAGTATACCTAAGTCTTTTTCACATGTACTGTTGCTTAGCTCTATTCCTCCCATTCTGTATATGCTTTTTTCATTTTTATTGCCCAGATGTAGTACTTTGCATTTTTCCCTGTTAAAAACCATTCTGTTGGTTGCTGCCCACTGCTCCAGTTTATTTAGGTCTTTTTGAATCCTCTCTCTCTCTTCTCTAGTATTAGCTATCCCTCCTAGCTTTGTGTCATCAGCAAATTTAATCAGTTTACCCTCAATTCCTTCATCTAAATCATTGATAAAGATGTTGAACAATACAGGTCCCAGGACGGAGCCCTGTGGTACCCCACTTGAGACATTCATCCAGCTGGATGTGAAGCCATTTACAACCACCCTTTGAGTCCGATCACTAAGCCAGTTATGAATCCACCTAACAGTTGCCTGGTCCATTGCATACTTGGTCATTTTTTCAATAAGGATGGTGTGAGATACTTTGTCAAATGCTTTGCTGAAGTCAAGATATACTATATCTACAGCATTTCCCTGATCCACCCAGTCAGTGATTCTGTCATAGAAGGAAATTAAGTTAGTCTGACATGACTTGTTAGTTACAAACCCATGCTGACTCTGGTTAATCACTTCATTCTTATCCATGTACTTACATACATGTTGTTTAATAATTTGTTCAAAGATCTTTCCTGGTATAGAAGTCAGACTCACCGGCCTATAGTTCCCTGGGTCCACCTTCTTCCCCTTTTTGAAGATAGGAACAACATTTGCTCTTCTCCAGTCTTCTGGGACTTCTCCTGTTCTCCAAGAATTTTCAAAGATTATGGAGAGTGGTTCTAAAATTTCTTCTACGATCTCCTTCAGTACTCTGGGGTGTAATTCATCTGGACCTGGTGACTTGAACTCATTTATGTTAGCTAAATATTCCCTCACAATCTTTCTGTTTACCGATAACTTGGATTCCTCTATTCCTTTAAAAGGACAGTGAAGATCAGTTGATGTTACATTTTCTTTCTGAGAGAAAACAGATGCAAAATAGGAATTAAAAAGTTCGGCCTTCTCAACATCCTCTCTTACCATTTCTCCATTTTCATCCTGTAAAAATCCTATAGCATCTTTGACTTTTCTTTTACTTTTGACATACCCCCAAAATCCTTTTTTATTGCTTTTGACATCTCTTGCAAGCCTTAATTCATTGTCAGCTTTAGCTAACCTGATACGTGCCCTGCAGGATCTGCAGACTGCATTATAATCTTCTTTAGATATGCCTCCCTCTTTCCATTTAATAAACATTTCTTTCTTTCTTTTTAGCATGTGTTTAAGTTCTGTGTTCATCCATCCTGGTTTCCTTAAATGCTTCCCATTCTTCCTACTTTTCGGGATTGTTAACGATTGTGCTTTGAGAATCTCATTTTTAAAAATTTCCCATCCTTCCTGGACATTTTTGTCCTTAAGGACATCCAGCCATTGGATCCCTCCTATTCTCTTTCTGAGTCTCTTAAAATCTGCCTTTCTAAAATCTAACCTTGAAGTTTGAGTCTTCACATGTCTTCCTCCTCTAGTTATCCAAAATTCTATAATAGCATGATCGCTGCCTCCTAGGGTCCCAGCCACCTTTACCTCCTCAACCATTTCCTCCCTGTTTATAAGGATTAGATCCAAAGTAGCAGATCCCCTTGTTTTCTCCCCTACCTTTTGGAAGATAAAGTTGTCAGCAAGAGAGGATAAGAATTTGCTTGACCTGTTAGTTTTACTTGAGAGAGATTCCCAACAAATGTCTGGATAGTTGAAATCTCCCATGACCACTACGTCATATTTTTTGGAGAACTTGGTCATTTGATACATAAAGAGTTCATCCATATCTTCAGCTTGCCCAGGTGGCCTGTAGTAAATGCCTACAATGGTGTCCTTTCCGTTGTTCTCTCCTTGTATTCTTACCCAAACAGTTTCCACAGAACTCCCAGTCTCTGAAGCTTCCATCTCTGTGCAGATATACGCTTTTCTAACATACAATGCAACACCTCCTCCTCGTTTATCAAGTCTGTTTCTTGCAAATAAGTTGTATCCTTTTAGCCTTTTATTCCAATCATGTGTATCGTCCCACCAAGTTTCAGTGATTCCAATGACATCATATTCCTTTTCCTGCATTAGTAGTTCCAATTCTCCTTGTTTGTTGCCCATGCTTTGTGCATTTGTATAAAAACATTTTAGTTTGTGATTGGTTTCTCTTCCTCCCATATTTTTATTATTTAAATTGTTTTGTCTTTGTTCTTCCTTTCCACTTCCAGTAGCAGAGATCTCAATAGTATTTGTCAGCTGTATGGCTTTTTCTGGCCTTTTGCTTCCCTTCCCACATTGTTCTAGTTTAAAGCTCTTCTGATGAGTGTAGCAAGGCGACTTCCAAATACATGTTTTCCAGTCTTCGTAAGGTGCACCCCATCTCTAGCAAGTAGTCCATCGTATAGGTAATTCATTCCGTGATCCAGAAATCCAAATCCTTGCTGTGTCCCACACACAGCTTCTAGCTGTGTGTGGGACTTGTTCTATTAATCCATCTATACAGACCTCCATCAGGTTGCAAACTGAATATATTTTTTTCTGCATCTACCTCTGAAAAAATATTGGGCTTCTAGCTGTGTGTGGGACTTGTTCTATTAATCCATCTATACAGACCTCCATCAGGTTGCAAACTGAATATATTTTTTTCTGCATCTACCTCTGAAAAAATATTGGGCTTCTAGCTGTGTGTGGGACTTGTTCTATTGATCCATCTATACAGACCTCCATCAGGTTGCAAACTGAATATATTTTTTTCTGCATCTAGCTCTGAAAAAATATTTGGCCTTCTAGCAGTGTGTGGGACTTTCTCTATTAGTCCATCTATACTGACCTCCATCAGGTTGCAAATTGAATATAATTTTTTTCTGCATCTAACCCAGCCAATAGTTTTGGCCTAATACCACAGTTTGGCCACTCAGCTCTGCTCGGTTCCCATCCATTGTTTTTTTGTGCAAACAACTCCAGAGTTGTTAATTAGTTAACCACCAAAATGAGTGGAAAAAGGCCTGCTGCTGGTGGAAAGGGGAATAGGCGTGTTGGGAAGGGGAAAAAAGGTTGTGTCCGTGGGGTAGGTGTTAAAGCAACAGTAACATCTGCAGAAGAAAGACCATCTTCCAGCCAAACTAAAATGTCTACTTTTAGCGGACAATGTGATAAGATCCCTTTCTTACGGCCACGCCAATCGCTACAAATTCCAGATGAGGCACAAAAACAGCAGGTGCTTCAACGGATATCAAGTGCTCCTTTAAGTGGGCTCTCCTCCACATCAACTTCAACATCACAAATACTCCAGTCCTCAAAGGTGTCACCCCAATCGCACTTGCTTCCTCACAGCTCCCAAATCTCCAGCTGCCCGTCTGAGTATGAGGTAGAACAGATGGTTGAGTCTGCAGAGCTGTTTACTCATACTATAGCCTGAGAATCAGAGGTCGACTCCAGCGCTTCTGTGAATCCAGATGAGGAAATGATCTGCACTGATGCCCAGAATCTTTATGAGTCGGATCCAGGACCAGACGCAGAAGGTTCTGACCATAATGTAGACCCTCATTCCCAAACTGTAACTCCTGTTGGTGGAGACAATGAGGAAGACGATGATAAGACTCAAATACCTGATTGGAGCGACAACTTTAGTTTTTTGTCAGGGCAGCAACAGGTTGGCTCTGAGGACGACGGGTGTGATTACGCACAGGGTGATGATGATGAGGTTGGAGATCCCACTTACTGTCAACCCACAGTCAGCCAAGAGATGAGGTCAGCAGAGGAGGTGGAGGAAGATGCTAGTGACGACGAGGTCAGGTTGCGCCTTCCTGGACAGAGACATAGTACTGGAAGCACGTCAACAACTGCATCCTCAAACACAACTCTGCCTCTCACCACAAGTCGTGGTGGCTCTTCAGGTCGCATGGGTGCTAAGCCTTGCATAGCCTGGGCATTTTTTCAGATCGATAAAGATGACCCAACTCGTGTTATCTGTAACATTTGTCAGCAAAAGCTAAGTAGAGGCCAAAAAATACATAGTTTGAGTACTTCATGCATGAACCGGCACATGGACATGAAGCATAAGTTGCAGTGGGAAGCTCAGTGTGCTACAATGCGGCCTAGCCGGCCGGGCCAACCACCGTCTGCCATATCTTGTGCATCCGCGGCCTCTTCATCCTCTGTGACTGGGGGGACAGCAGTCACACCTGTTTTGGGGCGCAGACCTGCCACCTCTTTACCCGCAACAGCCAGCGTGATTGGCAGGTCATCATTTTCTTTGGAGGTGGTAACACCAGCTGGTGTTGAGCGCTGTCCGACATCGATAGCACCACCTTTGGATCAAGGCAACCTAACATGTCCGCCTGCATCTTCCTCACAGACCGGCAGTTTGCCGGGGACACCCTTATCAACCCCGTCTAAGCACAATAGCCAGCCCTCGGTCCCTCAGATGTGGACAAGTAAAAGACCATTTCCTCCTAGCCATGAGAAAGCTAAGAGGTTGAATTTCACCATCTGCAAGCTCTTGGCTACAGAAATGCTGCCTTTCCGCCTGGTGGACACAGAGGATTTTCGAGACCTTATGTCCGTCGCAGTGCCCCAGTACCAGATGCCCAGTCGGCACTACTTCTCAAAGAAAGGTGTGCTTGCGCTCCACCAGCATGTCGCACACAACATCACCGCTTCTTTGAGAAACTCTGTGTGTGACAGGGTGCATTTCACCACAGACACTTGGACGAGTAGGCATGGACAGGGGCGTTACATGTCGCTGACTGGGCACTGGGTAACTATGGTGACAGCAGGACAAGGGGCTGCTGTCCAAGTCTTGCCATCCCCACGAGTTGTGCGTCAATCCTCTTTATGTCAAAGTTCCTCCACTGCTTCTGCCTCCTCAACCTCCTCTCGGTCTTCCAACTGCACCCAAAGCCTGTCTGGTCATGCCACAAGCTTTGTAACTGCGCAGAAGGGTTCCTGCACACCTCCTTACTATGCTGGCAGTAGGGCTCAACGTCATCAGGCGGTTTTTACTTTGAAATGTCTGGGAAATGTGAGTCACACAGCTGAGGAGTTGTGGTCACCTCTGGAGAACCAATTTCATGAATGGTTGTCTCCACTGGACCTGAAACCAGGGAAGGCCGTGTGCGACAATGCTGCAAACCTGGGTGCGGCCCTTCGCCGGAGCAATGTCACACACGTGCCTTGTATGGCTCACGTGTTGAACCTGGTTGTCCAGCAATTTTTAGCCCACTATCCCAGACTAGATGGCCTTCTGCAGAGGGCACGGTCGCTGTGTGCTCACTTCCGCCGTTCGCATCCCGCAGCTCAGCGACTTACATCTCTACAGAAGTCGTTGGGCCTGCCACTTCACCGGCTAAAATGCGATGTGCCGACACGGTGGAATTCAACTCTGCACATGTTGCAGCGACTGTGGCAGCACCGACAAGCCCTGGTGCAATACGTTCTGACGTATAGCCTGGGCCAACGAGATCCAGAGGTGGGGCAAATCACGCTGGAGGAGTGGTCTCAGATCAGGGACCTATGCACCCTTCTGCACAGTTTTGAAATGGCGACGAAGATGTTTAATGCTGACGATGCCATTATCAGCATGACTATTCCGGTGATTTACATGCTGGAGCACATGTTAAACAGAATTCGGAGTCAGGTGGTGGCACAAGAGGAGGTGGAGGAAGTAGAGGAGGAGGAGTTGTATGCGGAAGGGCTAACATCTGCAAGGTCCAGACGGTCGGCAGCACCAAGGCGGCTGGCATGTGAGGGTGGGGGAGATGGTTTTACCAGGGCGCATGGTAGCAGCCAAACTAGTGCGGAAGGTGCAGGAGCCCAGGAAGAAGTGGAGGACGAACTGATGGAAGACTCATCAGATGAGGGAGACCTTGATCACATTTCTGTTGTGCGAGGTTGGGGGGAGAGGACAGAGGAAGGAAGCATGATTGTTACCTCGCCACCAACACAACAGGGACTTGGTGCTCCTGGATGCGCAACACACATGAGTGCCTTCTTGCTGCACTACCTGCAACATGACCCTCGAATTGTGAGAATTAGAAATAATCCTGACTACTGGGTTGCCACACTGTTAGATCCCCGGTACAAAAGTAAATTTGCAGAAATTATTCCTGCCATAGAAAGGGATGCACGCATGCAGGAGTATCAGCAGAGACTGTTGCAGAATCTTACATGTGCTTTTCCACAAAATACCAGTGGTGCACATAGTGAATATCACAGTTCCAACTTGCCAACCGTGGGACCGTCAAGTGTTCAGCACTCAAACCGTAACAGAACCACAGTATCTGCTGGTAACATCAATTTTGCGGAATCATTTCACCACTTTTTTAGCCCATCCTTTGCAAGGCCACAGGAGACAAGAAGTCTGACACATAGTCAACGCCTAGAGACGATGGTACAGGAGTTTCTCCAAGTAAACATTGAAGCCACGACTGTGTCACTGGACCCTTGCTCTTTTTGGGCTTCCAATCTGGATAAATGGCCGGAGCTAGCCACTTACGCCTTGGAGATCTTGTCATGCCCCGCAGCCAGCGTTCTGTCTGAACGTGTGTTCAGCGCTGCTGGTGGTGTGCTGACAGATAAGCGCACGCGGCTCTCCACTGATAATGTAGACAGACTCACGTTCATAAAGATGAACAAATCATGGATCCGAAACGACTTTTCTACCCCTGTGTCATCCTGGGGAGAGTAAAAGCTTGATGATTGGTTAAAATCACCCTACCAACCGTTTTAAGCTTTCAAATTACTAATCATGTTTATCTGTATCTTGGCTGGAAAATAATTTGGGCTTTGTAGCAGTGTGAAGCACTGATTCTATTAGGCCATCTATAATAAGCTCCACCAGATTTAAAATTACTAATCATGTTTATCTGTATCTTGGCTGGAAAATAATTTGGGCTTTGTAGCAGTGTGCAGCACTGATCCTATTAGGCCATCTATACTAAAGCTTCACCAGATTTAAAATTAATAATAATTTTTAGCTGCATCTAGCCCGGAAAATAATTTTGGGGCTCCGAGATGCGCAAGACACATAAGTGCCTTCTTGCTGCACTACCTGCAGCATGACCCTCATATTGTCAGAATTCGAATTAATCATGACTACTGGGTTGCCACACTCTTAGATCCCCCAAACTTTTCGATCAACCTTTTCATTTTAATAAAGACCAAAAAAATGGTCATTTTTGAAATTATAAGCATTAGCAGGTTGTTAGAAGCTGAAATCAAACAGTTTTCAAATCAAAACTTTATTCTAGGTGATGTTACATTTTCACATAGGACCCCTTGTTCGAAAGGAGCTTCTGAACTCTCTCGTCCATTGAATTTGTCAGGTTTTGGATGGTTTCTGCTTCAATTGTTTTGCATGAGGACAGAATACCCTCCCAGAGCTGTTGCTTAGATGTGAACTGCCTCCCGCCATCATAGACACTCCTTTTAATGATGCTCCAAAGGTTCTGAATGGGGTAGAGGTCAGGGGAGCATGGGGGTCACACCATAAGTTTGTCCCCTTTTATGCCCATATCAGCCAGAGATGCAGATGTTTTATGTGCAGCATGAGATGGTGCATTATCATGCAGAAAAATGATCTTGCTGTGAAATACACGGTTCTTCTTCTTGAACCATGGCAGGAAGTGCTGTTTGAGAAAATCCACATACATTATGGAGTTCATCTTTAGCGCCTTCAGGGATCCTAAAGGGGCCGACAATCTCTCTCCCCATGATTCCAGCCCAAAACATTACTCCACCTCCTCCTTGTTGGCGCTGTAGCCGTGTTTGTGTGGGGTGTCCATCAACCAGCCATCCTCCACTCCATCCATCTGGACCATCGAGCGCTGCACGGCACTCATCCGTGAACAAAACAGTTTTGAAATCAGTCTTCATGTAATGTTTGGCCCACTGGAGCCATTTCTGCTTGTGTGAAGTGGATAGAGGAGGTCGACAGGATGGCGTATGCACAGCTGCAAACCTCTGAAGGACCCTGCATCTTGTTGTTCGGGGGACGTTGGAGGCACAAGCAGCTTCAAAAACTTGTCTGCTGCTATGACAAGGTTTTTTTGCCGCTGCTCTTTCAACCTGACGTAATTGCCTGTAGGAAAGAGTCCTCAATTTGCCCTTATCAGCACGCACACGTGTGTACTGTGAATCAGCTACATACTTCTTGATTGCCAAGACACTTCATCCTGATCATCGCACAATGTTGATTGTAGTCATGCCTTGACCTAAACACTCCACAATTTGTTGCTTCTCAGCAGCCGACACATCCTTTTTCTTTCCCATTTTGGCAGAAAATGTAGGCTGCTTAATAATGTGAGACAGCCTTCTTAAGTAGTCTTGCCTTTCATTGGACACACCTGCCAAACTAATTAGCACAGGTGTCTGCAATTGCTTACAGTGATATAAAGAGCCCTGACACACATCACCATCAATGAGTTTAACTGACAAACAAACAAATTCTTCCCTTATCACTCCTGAACACTTTTTGCATAATAATTTGGAACACAGTGTACATGTGCTTTTCCACAAAACACCAGTGGTTCACGTAGTGAATCTTACAGTTCTAACTTGCCAACCGTGGTCTGTATGGAGTTGTTCAATAAAGGGCCCAAAATTAAGATAACATAGATGGGAGAGGTCTCTATGAATAGGAATTCCTAAGTATTTGATACCCTGTGAGGGCCAGGCAAAGGGAAAGTTGGAATGGATGGAATCCTATATGGATTTGGGGAGGGAGACATCGAGGGCCTCAGACTTCGCTGCATTGATTTTAAAATTTGACCATGAAACAAAGTGATCTATTTCAGCCATAACAGCATGGATGGATATATGTGATTGAGTGATATATACTAGGACATCATCAGCAAATAGAGAGCACTTGTACTCGGTGCCTCCCACCTCAATCCACCTAATATTGGGGTTATGGCGAATTGATGAGAGCAGGTGCTCCGTCACTAGGATTTATAAGAGAGGGGACAGAGAACATCCCTGCCTTGTCCCATTGGTGATTGTGAAAGGTGATGAAAATGTTCTGACGCGCCCCCTGGGCCTTGGGACACCCGGAGCCGGACCCTTTTTGGTGGATGCTGGTGGTTGTAGTCTTCGTGGCGGCGACCCGGTTCCGTGGCTCAGGGCGGTCAAACCAGTGGCGGAACTATTTATGTGGTTTTGATGTTTAAATGTCCGACTACGCCACCCGTGGATTGCGGTCAGAGTGAACCGCCGCTCCAGGGCAGACCGCTGAGGCTGGTGTTGTGGGTGCAGCAGAGCGTAGCATAACTCCCCACGGGAGGAGTATAGCCTCAGGGCAGTGTATGCGGAGGATGGGGGTGATGGTGCAGGGCAGCAGCAGTAATGACACGGAGTCAGTGATGCAGTCCAGGGCCTTTACTCACAGTTCTTATTATCCAGACCACGTCTGCAGGTAACGGCTGCCCACGTCGTACTGTGCTCACCAGGTGAGGGGCTCAGACAACTCCCAGATAACTTTGGATTGCTTCACAGGACCCCCTTTGTGTGTCCTTTGTCTGGCCTTTCTTACCAACCCTTCTGTCCGGCTGCCTCGGACCTCCTCTTGGTAAACTTGGCGCCAGTTTCCCTGACCCTATGTGGTGCCTTCCTAGCGGGTGTAGCGAGGGGCTGCGCCACATAAAATGTCACAGCCTCCTGTTTCTAGCTGAGGGTCGTTTCCTGCCTCCACTAGTTTCGGGGACCAGTCTCCCCCTTTGGCCTGACCCCTCCACGCAGGTGGATTCGGGCGTGCGGTGGCGACTCGCCCGTCCGCACCCCTGAGATCCCTTCGTTCCTCGTTCCTGGAGCCTTCTCCGCTCCTCTTCCTTCCTTCTCCCTCTTCCAGGCCTGGGCCTCTGTTACTAGGCCCGCCTCCGGAGCAGAGCTCATGCAGAGCCCCTGCTCCCTGCCACTTCTGCTCAGACTTCTCTGCACTGAACTAAGATGGTGCCCACCTTTTATACTCCCTTCTCAATGCACCCAGGAACTGCTTCCTCCCTGCTCCTGCACTACAGGGTTCCCCTTCCTCAGTGTTCCCTCCCCCCACTCCAGCCAGGGACAGGGACTGTCGTGCCCATCTCAGGGGCATATTGGTCGCCCTGCCCCACGGCAATGTGGTGTAATGCATGCAGGTGTCGGGTCCTGATCCACACTACATCCTTACCTGAGAGTGAGATATCACACCTCTGGGTGAGGTGCAATACCTCTGTAGCAACCGAGCCCTCAGGGTGCTACAGTTCCATTTATCTTCAGCCTAGGTGACGTATTGCGATGCAGGGCCGTGATTTTGGCTATAAAAGAGTCCCCTAGACCCCTACCCCAAGCTTTTTAAGAGAATCATATATGGCGTGCCAGGAGACTCTATGGAATGCTTTCTCAGCATCCAACGAGAGTATCTAATTACAAATTTTTAACTGCATCTAGCCCAGGAAATACTTTGTGCCTAGTAGCATGGTCTGCTAGTCAGCGGATTATCCCGGCTGTTAAGCAAGCTACACCACCTGTAGTTTGGACACTTCATTTTTTCAAAGGAAATGCTTCGGGACCACGGGATACTCAGTGAAGAGCATCAGGAGGCACCCCAAGGCATAGGGGCTCGGACTGGCAGTAGGATGCCTTGCGGTGGACAGCCGAGCTCGATCCTTATAAAAGCTTTTTAACTGCAGCAGCTTTAGTGGACGCTACTGGAGCTGGAATTACGCGGCTGCTGGCATGAGACTTGCCCTCCAATAGATCCTTGTAAATGGATTTAAAGTGTATTTATTCAAATTAGAGAGACAATTTAAATTAAAAAGCTTAGAGCTGCCTCCACCACAGGGGGGCTCGCTCGACCCACCAGCGGACAGGCACCAGTATTGGGAGAGGGGGGCTGGCCGTCAGGGTTCACCGCGGCTCTGGCACAAACCCGGCGACACGGAGGTGGCACGGGCAGGAGCGGACTGAACGTGTCGGCTTCTCACTTTTTGGATTTTAGAAGGGCATGACATGCCTATATCTGTGTCTCCCCCTCCTTTTACTCCTCCACCTCTTTTCTTTTTGCATGACTATATGTACTTGTCACTTTTCCATGTGTTAGTTGTGTCTTCTGAGCAGTTTGTCAGCTTTTGGACACCTTTGAAGGTGTTTTCTATGTGTTTCTATGTGTTTTTGTTTGCCTGCCATTGGTTTTAACGGTGTTCGAAGGTGTTCGACGAACAGTTCGACGAACAGTTCGGCGAACACACGGGTGTTCGACGAACCGAACCGAACTCGAACACTACGGGGGTGGCTCAACACTACTCAAGAGGCTGCGTGGTGACGATGGGCCTCAAGGGTGTCTTCTGGCTGGTGCGGTCCTTCCTCCTTAGGTGACAAGGGCCACAGTCTCTGCACCATTTTTCTACAGCTCCTCTCATGCCGACCCAAAAGAACCTTCCTCTTAGCAGGAACTCCAGTTTCTTCCAACCGAAGTGCCCCGCTCTGTCATGGTAAGCCCCCAGGACCATAGCTGCATCCCGCCTTGGGACCACGACTTGCCAGGTCAGCTCGTGCGTCCGGTGGTTGACAATCCTTCTGCACAACTTGCCTTCGTAGAGGAACAGCTTGCTCTTCTCCTTCCATAGCTGCTTGGCTTCCTCTGGGGCATCTGGATCTAGGCGGGCATCTTCCCGGGTCAGCAGATCTTTCACCAGGCGGACTGCAGGGTCACTATCTTGGGTCTCGGCCCAGCTGTGGTGAGGTAGGGGATTGATCATCACAGTTGTTAGATCCTCCTCCTTCACGCGGTGAGAGTGTTGAGCGGCTCCATACCGGTGAAACGCGGGGAGTTCTACCTACTCCAGCTCTTCTGGGTCTTCGTCACCCTCAGGTAAGTGAGGCATTCTTGATAGGGCGTCTGCGTTGGCATTGGTTTTGCCTGCCCGGTACTTGATCACGAAGTCATAGTTGGAGAGCCATCCACCGCTGTTCCAGGGCACCCAGTCTTGCATTGTCCAGGTATGTCAATGGGTTGATGTCCGTGTACACGGTGAACTTTGCGGAGGCCAGGTAATGCTTGAAGCGTTCCGTCACGGCCCACACCACCGCCAAGAATTCTAGCTTGAAGGAGCTGTAATTCTCCGGGTTCCTCTCGGTGGGCCTCAGCTTCCGGCTGGCGTACGCGATCACCCGTTCTCTGCCCTGTTGGTTTTGGGACAGTACGGCTCCCAGTCCCACATTACTGGCGTCCGTGTGGAGAATGAAAGGCTGGCCGTAATCAGGGTAGGCCAGGATCTCATCCCCCGTGAGGGCCATCTTTAGCTGGCGGAAGGACTCCTCTTCCGGTTTATCCCACTTGAAGGGTGGCTTTTGACTTCGGAACTTAGACTGTCCGATCAGGAGGTCCTGCATAGGAGCTGCCATCTTAGTGAACCCGGGGATGAACCTTCGATAGTAGCCTACCAACCCGAGAAACTGTCTCACCTCTTTGATGTTCGAGGGGCTTGGCCAGCTCTTGATTGCCGTGACCTTGTCAGGGTCGGGGGCTACTCCTTCCGCGCTTACCACGTGCCCTAGGTACTGGACCTTTGGTTTCAGCAGGTGACACTTCGATGGTTTCACCTTCAGGCCATAGCCTGCCAGGGCTTCGAACACCTCGGCCAGGTGCTTTAGATGGTCCTCGTAGGTCTTCGAATAGACGATCACGTCGTCCAGGTAAAGGAGGACCGTCTCGAAGTTTCGGTGCCCTAGACAGCATTCCATCAGCCGCTGGAAGGTCCCTGGTGCGTTGCAGAGCCCGAAAGGCATACAGTTGAATTCGCTCAGTCCCATCGGGGTGGTGAAGGCGGTCTTCTCCTTGTCAGCCTCTGCCACAGGAACCTGCCAGTACCCGCTAGTAAGGTCCAAAGTAGAAAAGAAGTTAGCTGATTTTAGTGTGGCTAAAGACTCCTCTATTCTAGGCAGCGGGTATGCGTCTTTATGGGTGATACGGTTGATTTGTCTATAGTCTACGCACATTCTCATGGTGCCGTCTTTCTTCTTTACCAGAACTAAGGGGGCTGCCCAGGGGCTACAGCTGTCTCTAATGACCCCAGCTTCTTTCATCTCTCTTAGCATGCCCTTTGCGTTCTGATAATGTGCAGGGGGTACAGGTCTGTGCCTCTCTTTTATTGGTGGGTGGCTCCCTGTGGGGATGTGATGTTCTATCCCTTTTACTCTGCCGAAGTCTAGTGGGTGCTTACTAAAGACTCTCTCGTACTCCTGTACCACCCGGTAGACTCCTTGTTTTTGGTGCAGGGGAGTTGAGTCAGCACCCACATGGAGTTTCTGGCACCAGTCCTCCTTTTGTTTCTGGGAGCCATTACCCTCCGCCTGTGGAGATGGAGGCAAGGGTTCCACGGCCCTGATAGCTTTGTGTTCGACGACAAACAGTTTGGCGAGTGTAGAGTACCTGGGTAAGTGTACTTCCCTCTCCCCAATGTTGAGGATGCGGACGGGCACCCTCCCATGACGGACATCAACCACCCCCCGAGCTGTCAAAATGGTGGGCCTGCTGTCTGAGTACACGGGTTCTACCATGGCTTGGTAGTCTCTACCTCTCAACCCGATTGCAGTCCGACACCAGATCATCATTTCACTTTTGGGAGGCATGGAAATGGGGAATGGGTCACTCAGTCTTACGCTACCGATCTCACCACCAGACAGTTCTACCTGCTGCCGTCTCATCAGGGCTTTTATCTCCTTGTTGAGGACTCTCTGTTGGCTGGAACTAGCATTCACCGCCACCTGTTGTAGAATTACAATTACCTCTGAAAGACAATTTTCAATTACGTTAGTACCCACAGTTATTTTAGGGTGACTTTCACGACGGTCAATATCCACAATAATCACTCCCTGTGCCGGTAGTTCAACTTTACCAATTTTAATGGTCATCTCCTTGAACCCCATCTGCGGCACGGGTAAGCCATTACTGGCGATGATGCTCAAGTTACTGTCTGGATACCGTGTGATATCAGCATCAGTCCAATACTGCTTAAAAAGTACATAAGGGATAGTGGTTACTTGCGACCCAGTATCCAGCAAGGCGCTCATGGGGATACCGTCCAGCACCACGGGTAAAACCGGGCGCCCCCCAACGTACTTATCACGCCAATTATAAGGGCCTGGTGATCTTATGCCTGGGGGTTGGCCCTCTGCCCCAGGTTGGACCCGTTTAAATTACAGTACCTGGAAATGTGTCCGGGCTGGTTGCATCGATGGCAAATGGGCTGTCCATCCTCTGCGTAGCGGTCTGTGGGCCTCCCTCGGAACGACGGGATCCTCCTCTGTTGACGCCACGGGACATCCTCCGGACTTGAAGCCAGCTCGATGGGTCTTGACGGGTCCACTTGCAACGCCTGGACGGTCCTGGTCAACGCCGCGACGCTCCTGGTCAGCTCCTGGACTTGGTGGTGCAGATCTTTCGACGGGGCTTGGTTCAGGGCCTGTCCATCAGCCCCCACGGAGTCCATAGAGGAGGGCGCCGCCTCCTGGTGGTAGGTGAGAGCAGGGCGCCGGGGGTTTATAGCGCCACTGGTTGCAGGTTCACGGAGCACCCTTATGGCCCTGTCCTTAAATTGGGCAAAGGTCAGATCAGGGTTCTGAAAGAACATGAGGCGCAGTTGGGCCCTGTGGGCGCTAGACAGCAGACCTTCTATGAATTGTTCTGTTAGCAGTTTATCCGTTTCCTGCACACTGCCAGGGTCAGTTTGTTGAATAGCCCTCAAGGCTTCCTGCAGATTTAGGGCATAGTCTCGGATGCTGTCCTGTGCCCGCTGCTTACATCCATAGAACCTCATTTTAATCTCAGCGGAGGTACGTGTGTCAAAGGTACCCCGCAGCCGGGCCAGAATACCCTTCACAGTCCTTTTCTCCTCAGTGGGCCATGATTTTACCTCCCTTTGGGCTGCGCCAGTTAACTGCCCTGTTAGTATGCTGACCTTCTGTTCCTCTGTCAGGGGGTAGACTTGGAACAAACTGTACAGCCTTTCCTTAAAGTCAGTTAGGGCATGGGGCTCCCCTGAGTACTTGGGCAGCCAGGCCGCTCCAGGGATGTAGGGCAGGGAAAAGGGCATCACCGCTGCTGCAGCTGCATTGGTGGTAGTGGGCGCCTCTGTGTCCGACATCTTCCTCCCCCCTAGTTAAGCGTGGCCTACCTTCCGACGATCCTCTTCTGTAGGCCGCGGCTCCGCTGCTGCTGCTATGGACGAGGACCTGGCGTCGCGTCCTGATGACGTCAGCGTCGCTCTCTCTCCCTTCCAGGACCTTGCGCAGCGTCGGTGCGTGGGGCGGAGCTTCGGATCTCGCGCGGTTTTGACGTCCACTCCCCTCTTCTTCCCGCGCGGCGTCCTGAAGATGGCGTCTGATGGCGGGAAGCAGCTGCGGATGGCGGGAAGACGGCAGAAGACGGCGGGAAACGGTCCAAGATGGCGTCTGATGGCGGGAATCGGCTCCGGATGGCGGGAAACGACTCCGGACGGCGGGAAACTTCGCCACAGGTAAGTTACAAAAGTCTTTTTCAGGCACGCAGTACCCGGTGGTTGCGGGCACGAAATCCTGCCGACTACGCCAAAGTTGACTCGCCCCCTGGGCCGTAGGGCACTCGGATCAGGGCAATAGGGGAACGATGGGAGTAGTAGTGGCAACCCGGTTCCGTGGCTCAGGGTGGTCAGACCAGTGGTAGTCGGTTATGTGCTGATGATTATGTCCGACTATGCCACCCGTGGATTTGCGGTCATTAGGAACCGCCGCTGCAAGGCAGACCGCTGGGGCTGATGATGTATGCAGCTGGGATGGTGTGACTCCCCACAGGAAGAGTGCGGCCCCAGGGCAGTGTAGTGGATGTTGGGAGTGATGGTAGTGAGAGTCCCAGTGCTGATAGTGCTGGAGGAGCAAGGAGCACGCAGACAACAGGTTGCAGTCCAGGGTCTTTACTAGAACAGGTAAATTGACCCACAAACAGTCCCAGCTAGGAGGGGACTTGGATGTCTGAGAGCAACGGGGAAATTGGCCCTGGTCAGGGTGAGGGTGTAGGCCTACCGTGCTTTCTGCGCTCCTTCTGGCTATCTCCTCGTTATAGGGTAACAGCCCACGTTTCCGAGCTTTCCGTGTATTCTCGCCTGTATGGCCTGCGACGTGGGTTCCTTTCTGCTCCCAGCCTTGTACGGCTTTACTGGTCCCTTCGGTTGTGGCAGGGCCTCCAGGCTTCTTAGGCCAAGGAATATACAGTCCCCTGCGAACTGGTTATCTGCTGGAGAATGTGGAATCCTCCCAGCCTCAGACACCAAAGTCTGGTAAAGTAAGTCTTTTATCTGCCAAGACAGGCTCTCTTCGCCTCTTGTCTCTGGCTTGTGGCTCTCCTCCTGCCACACTTCCTCTTAGGTGCAATACAACTGTCTGTCCCTGCTCTGCTCTGGGACAAGTCTCAGTCCTGAGACAGGCCTTCAAGTTCTCTCTAACCCTGCCCCCAGCACCAGCTTTTATAGGGGCAGCCAGCTCCCCCTACTGGCCTGAGACAGGAGGCATTGCATGCTAATGTTCCCCTGACCAGAGAACCTCCCCCTTGCTCTCAGACACAGCTTTATTACATTTTGTGGCATCCAGGCCAGGGTGACACATAACCATACCTGCCTGTAAGGAGAGAATGAAGAGACCACTCGGAAAGTGAAGGTGGGAAACTTAGAGGGGGCTCTGCGTGAAATAGAGACTATTTAATTACAAGCAAAGAGCTGCTATGCTGTATCACTCAAGCAGCTTAGGCGTATGTAGACAGTGAGGAGATTGTCACCAAGATCGTGAAATATGTGGATAGTGAAGCATTGCCTCCAAGATTGGGAGGTTTGTTGTACCAGTGTGTTAGCAAGCCTACAAAATATATGTTCCTGAAGTACAGCCCGCAGAAGTGTGTCTTATTATTGATTGAGTATGTATGATTACAAAAGGTTGTTCTGTTACCTTGAAATCAATTGTGGATCTGATGTCATGGGTGTCAGGTTTGACAGACAGTCATTCTGGATTCAGCTGTAGAAGGTCGCTGTGCTTGGCCTTGCTGACAACTTCTTGATCCTTTCATCATTCCTCCCTCTCTAGGACTCTAGGACTCAGCAGTGATCTCCACTTTCTGCTGCTAATCAACACACCCATCTTGGATCTTTAAATACACTCAGATGCTCCAGAGAATCGCTGGTGATAGAGTATATTACTCTGTTTAGGTCTGGAGTTCTGGCAGTCAGCTGGATTCTTCTTGGAGTTCCTTTGTGGATTGTAGTCGTGATCTGTCTCGTGCCTTCTCGAAGCTAAGTGTATCCCCTTGTCTGTTTCCCTTGTTTGTCTTTAGCTGCAGAGGGTCTGACTAGTGCTCACTCCTTCCCCTCCCTACCTAGGGTCTAGCTTTAGGGACAGCCAGGGCTAAGGTATCCTGCTTGGCGATAGGTGCGGAACCTATTTAGGGACGATAGGGGAGTTAGGGTGTTGTTAGATCTGCCTAAGGGTCTCCACTCTCCCTTTCCCTAGTTGTTGGGCTTCCCCTATTTTCCCATCGTCATACACTGGGTCCTTCCAGTACCTAGTGACTCACCCCCTGGGCCGTGGGGCACTCGAGACCGGACTTCAGGGTAATGCTGGGAGTAGTAGTGGTGACCCGGTCCCGTGGCTCAGGGTGGTCAGACCAGTGGTAGTCTATGATGTGTTTTATGTAATGTCCGACTACGCCACCCGTGGATTGCGGTCAGGGAGCACCGCCGCTGCAAGGGCTGGTGTTGGGGATGCAGCAGGGAATGGTACAACTCCATTGTTGCCTCAGGGCAGTGTGATAGGATGCTGGGGGTGATGGTGCAGGCGCAGCAGTAACCACACAGAGTCCAATAATGCAGTCCAGGGTCTTTTACTGATCTTATCATAGACCCAACAGGAGTACAGGGTAGGAATGGACCTGGGTGTCTGAGGGCATTCAGGCGAGCTCCGCTGGTCAGGGTGAGTGGGTAGGCCTACCGTTCTCTCTCTGCCCTTGCTGACTATTTCCCCCTTTAGTGGTATGATAGCCCACGTCCCTGAGCTTGCCATGTACTACGCCTGTATGGCTTGCGACTCGGGCCTTAGGTACCTGTAGCTTCTCCGTGCTGTACCGGTCCCTTTGTGTGGCGGAACCTCCAGGCTTCTTGGCCAAGGGACCTGAAATCCCTTGCGGGTTGATGATCTGCTGCAGGACTTGCAATCCTGACAGCCTCGGACCCCAGTGTCCGGTATGTAGTTTCTCTCTGCCAGGACCGGCTCTCGTCGCCTCTGTCCCTGGCTTTCTGCTCCTCCTTTGCCTCCTGGACTCATCAGCTGCGGCTGACCTGTCCCTCTGCTTCTGGGAACCCTTCTGGATGCTTCAGAAGTGGGTCCTGGTCTCTCTAACCCTGCCCTCAGTACCAGTTTTTATAGGGGCAGCCTGCTCCCCCTACTGGCCTGGGACAGGAGGTGCGGCATGCAAATGGTCCATGACCAGAGAACCTCCCTCCTGCTCTCAGACACAGCCTTACAAGTTTGTGGCATCCAGGCCTGGGGTGACACTAGCATGACATTTGAATTTTGGAAAAGAATGGCAGGGGCTATAACTATGTTGATGCTATAACCTTTCCTCCTGGGTAAAGTTTCTACCTTTTAAAGAGAGTGTTTCGCATTCATGCTCCCTCACTGCCCCGAGAAAGGCAGTGAAGGATCAACAAATTGCTGCCTACCACGGAAGATCAGCATACCTATTACAATAAGCCACAGCCAAAGGATATCAGTCTGCGCTGCTGTAATAAAGAATTCTTAGGACCAAGATGAGTTGACTGGTTTTTATTTGCACAAAGCGTTTCAACACTGGACTTGCATTTGTTTTTTCACTTGAAAAATACGCCAGTCCGGTGTTGAAACAAGTTCCAGAAATAAAAACTGTTCAACTCATTTGGTCCTAGGGATTCTTTATTACAGCAGGTAGCCTGATATTGTGTTATAGTCCAAATTAGTCAACTATCCTGGAGGAGATCATCCCCCAGCCACGAGGCAGCAATAGCTAATATCATCAGGCGTTGTGCCTGCACACAACCTGCCCAGGTGAGCAACTTCCATTTACTTTCCTTTGCAGCTAAAAGGGTATCACCCGATGGTCTTGTGCACTTTTGTTGCCCTACAGTTTTTCTACAGCCAAAGGATAGGCAGAGAAGAAAACAATAGCTCACGTAGATGCAAGGAGCAGACACATTCTCAGCCCTGTAGCTTATTCCTGCACACCCCCGAATCGTGGGGACTGCCCACAAGGATACAGTCCTTATACTGAATGGCTAAAGCAAGGTGGCATATATTTGGGATGCTATCCTGCTGGGAAGTCCACCCCTGGTCTACACTATTTCTGTCTTCCTATTGCTTCCAATTTTTTTTAGGCATTTACGATTTTATAACACGTCCTATATTACCATACACCGACCACAGTCAGCAGTTTTGACATCTTCATTTCAATGTTCTTTTCCTGTGCCTTCAGCAATATTAATGTCACAAATTACAGCTGGTTTATTAAAAGTCAGACCTAGAGAGTGCAGGAAAAAAGGGCTTTTTTTTTTTTAAACTAAGTACTAACTTGGGATTTCCTGGGCCTGGTGTCAAGCCAGCCAGACCCAAATTTCCCCTATTGTGATGATAATGGATTCCATGTTGTTGGCTTCAGGGTCGTGGGGTCAGCTTAAGCTCCTTAATGGACTGTGAAACAATCCTAACTGCATTAACCTCCCGAATCACATAGGTGGTATCGGTATCCACTTTCGGAATTCTCATTTGTCTGCAGAGACAACAGCATTACATTATTATATTTTCCATTTAGAAACAGCAAAAGTCTTAAGGTAATTATGCAGTTAAGCATTCCCATTAAGTGAATAGGACCTTAAAAAAAGATTATCATGAATAGCTTTTACATTAGAAAGATAGGCTGAAAATGTATTATCATAATTTCACCATTCTCATATATTGAGTCTAGGACAACGTCGGTTCCTTGTGTGCCACTCGGTTATATCCTTGGACCCATTCCATTTCCTTGGTGATAACAAAGACTTTCTTGGTATAAAATAAGAGAAAACTGCTACTTACTCTTTTTATCTTATTTTATTTTTATGCTCGTCTTTTTTAGATTTGTTTTTAAGAATTAGATTTTTACTTTTTATATTTACGGTATTTAAGAATGTTGTGGTTTTTTTTTTTCTTCAATAAATTCTTGTTTATCTGGGAATTTTCTTTTTTGATTTGAAAAGAATCACATTTTTTTTTGTATATTTATTAGGAAATCCATTTTTATTTTTATGCCATTTTTAGAATTGTAACTTTTTTATATATATTTATATATATATATATATATATATATATATATATATATATATATATGAATTTTCAATATAATTCAAAATGCTAAAAATATACAGTATAATCATTAACAAGAATGGAAGAAAGTATGGTAAGCAATGAGAAAGAAGAACCTTAATCAGAATTCTCTGACCCACCAAGCCAAGCAGCTGTCTTAATATTGAATTATTTCATTTAGAGCAGGCCTGCACAACATATGGCCCACGAGCTACATGTGCCCCGCCAAAGGGTTTGATGCAGCCCGTAAGAACAGGAAGACGCCGTCTCCCTTCTTATATTCAAGTGTATTTGCATCTTCCAGATGCAAATACATATGAATACTTGGGTGGCGTGGCAGGGGCAGAGGAGCGCCCGTCAACTCCAGCCCTGACGTGTAGCATGCAGGGGCACTGGGGTGGGGGGGACTTTATGCAGAGAGGTAATTTGGGGGAGATATTATTGAAAGGGGCAGTTTGGGGGCATATTTTAGATAGAGGCAGTATGTGGGGGGGGATATTATGAAGAAAGGCAGTATGGGGGAATATTATGGAGAGGGAGAGTTATTTATGCAGGGATAAAGTAGGAGAGATATTTATATTAATGGGGAAGTAAAATGATACTTTTATTTTTAAGGGCACTGTGTTGGGAAGTAGGGGCATAACAATCGCGGTCAAAGAGGGTGTGACCGTGACTGGGCCCGTGCGGGAGAGGGGCCCGCTGGCCCCAGCACTCACTTCATCTGGATGTGCGTCTGAGTATGCACATTCAGCTGAAGAGTATTGCAGCGTAAGGACTCTCTGGCTCCAGGATGGGGAAAAATATAACAGAAAGGGGCCCAGGATTGTGGACATATATACCAGGATGGGCCCAAGATGGGAAACATATATACCAGAATATCCCAGGATGGGAGACGTATATACCAGGATAGAGGACAAATATACCACAAAGGGGCCCAGGATTGAGGACATACATATTAGGAAGGGGCCCAGGATGGGGACATTATTACAGGATGGGGGACATTACTACATAATGAAAGGGGGGCAAACACGTATGTCTTTATAGGATTTAAAATGCTACAAGGACCCATACATCTGAACAACATACAGGGGGATCCAGGTCCAAATTTTTCACTGTGGTCCATTGGACTCTAGTTATTCCACTGTTGGGAAGTGCTGCTGGAGACAGAGAAGAGGGAAGCCTGCACAGATGAGCTTTGGGCATGAAATCTCATCATGGTGTCCGTACTATATGGAGAAAAAAAGAGTGAGAACAACTTCAATCAGAGAAGATGTCACCTATAGGGTACCTGGATGTAAATTTTTATTTGTGATACTGAATAAGTCTCATCAGTACTGTGATCCTTGTGTGGTCCACAGTCTGATGATGACTGGTAACAGCAACTCCCAGCATCTCCTTACCATTGTTAAAGACAAACTGAGAGTTGTAGGTTCATGCAATACAATTGTACAATTGACCTGACATTGCAAATGATCGCTGTACTAAGCTTGGTGCTGTAAACATGTACTGATGGTGGTTCTGATGCTGCATTCATGTACTGACGGTGTCTCGGTGTTGCATTTGTGGCACCCCAGGGGTCTGGTTTTCCACAGTAATGTAATGTTATGTCTGAGAGCAGGTGGGAGGTCCTTTGGTCAGGGATCCTGTGCATGCCACACCTCCTGCCCAGTCTTGGGAGGGGAAGAACTTCCCCTGTATAAACCTGGGGCTGAGGCAGGGAGAGTCAGACAAGGAGAGTGGAGTCAAGAAGCAGCATAGGAAACAGCAGAGTTACAAGGAGTCAGGGGCTGGCAGCTACAGAGTTCGCCCTGACTAAGAAGATTCTTTACCGGACCCGGAGTCCGAGGCTGTGGGGACTAACTCCTACCCAGCAGCAGAATCCGTCAGGCAGGGGATTTCAGGTCCTCTGGCCCAGAAGCCCGAAGGCACGGTCACACGCGTGGGACCAGCACCGCCATCGTGGAGCGGAAGCCATTAGAAGGCCCCGAGTCACCGGCCATACGGGTGAGCACCACACGGTACACTCAGGGACGTGGGCTACTTACATCAGCTTCTAGCAAGGTAGCCAGAAGAGTACAGTCAGTTTGGGAGGCCTACAACTACGCCTGGCCAGGGGAGATCCCATCTGCTCAAAGACTGACCAGGCCCCGTTTGCTAGCAAGTACTCCGGGAGGGTCTGTCGTTGTTACCAGTAAAGACCCTGAACTACACCGTACCGTCTCTGAGTGGTTCCTGCTACCCCCATCATCCACGTCGGCTGCCCTGAGGCCATACCCCTCCCGTTGGGGGTTATACTATCACGCTGCACAATCCTACCACTGGCCTCAGCGGTCTGCCCTGCAGCAGCAGCTTCCTGGCTGCACTCAACGGGTGGCGTAGTCATCAACCATCTACTGCTAGTACATCGCCGCTCAGTTTGACTCCCTGGGCACGGACCGGGTCGCCGCCACGAGACTACAACCCTCCAGAGATCCGGCTCCGGGTAAGCTCCCGCGTGCGCATCGCAGCGCGACACAGGCCCAGGGGCGCGTCAACTTTGGCGTAGTCGGCAGGATCTCGTGCCCGCAACCACCGGGTACTGCGTGCCTGAAAAGCAAAGACTGTTCAAACTTACCAGTGGTGAAGATTCCCGCTATCCGTGGAGGTTTCCCGCCATCCGGCGCCATCTTCTACCTTCTTCCCGCCATCGGTGAAGTTTCCCGCCATCCGGCGCCATCTTCGGCCTTCTTCCCGCCATCCGTGGAGTTTTCCCGCCGTTGGACGCCATCTTGGGGACGCCGCGCGGGAAGAAGAGGGGCGTGGACTCCGAAAGCGCGCGAGAACTGAAGCCCCGCCTCACGTCCGGACGTTGCGTAAGGTCCTGGAAGGAGCCCAGCAGACGCCGACGTCACAGGAGCGCGACGGAAGGTCCTCAACCCTGACGATCCACTGCGGAGCCGCGGCCTACGGAAGAGGATCATCGCAAGGTAGGCCACGGTCCACTAGGGGGGAGGAAGATGTCGGATACGGAGGAGAGCTTCACTGCCCCAACCCCCGCCAGCGCTACCGCTGCTGCAGTTATGCCCTTCACCATGCCCTATATCCCGGGAGCAGCCTGGCTACCCCAGTACTCAGGGGAGTCACATACCCTGCATGACTTTAGAGAAAAGCTGGATAGCCTCTTCCAGGTGTACCCCCTCACAGAAGAGCAAAAAGTGAGCATCCTGGTGGCCCAACTAACCGGGGCAGCCAAAAGGGAAGTAAAATCCTGGCCACCTGGGAGGAAGACTGTCGCAGGGATACTAACCCGGCTGAAGGACACCTTTGATACCCGCACCTCAGCCGAGATTAAGCTTAGATTCTACGGGTGCAAGCAGCGAGCGCATGAGAGTATAAGGGACTATGCACTAAACCTACAAGAGGCCCTGAGGGCCATAAAGCAGACTGACCCTGATGGGGTGGGAAACGAGGACAGGCTGTTGACTGAACAATTTATAGAGGGTTTATATTGCAATGCCCACCGAACCCAGTTGCGGGCAATGGCCTTACAGGATCCCCATCTGGACTTTGCACAGTTCAAGGACAGAGCCATCCGGGTGCTCCGAGAACCGGCACCAGGTGGCGTTGTGACCCACAGACGCCCCACTACCACTTACTACCAGGAGGCGGCGCCCTTGTCAGCAGGGCCTGTGGGAGCTGATGCGCAGGCTTTGGACAATGACCCGGCTCCAGACCTACACCATCAGGTCCAAGAGCTAGCTAAGAGCGTTGCTGCGCTAACCCGAACTGTGCAGTCTTTACAGGTTTCCACCCCAGGGAAGATCCAGCTGGCATCCGGACCGGAGGACATCCCGTGGCGTCGACCAAGGAGGACCCCACCGGCCAGAGGAAGACCCAGTGACCGATACAGCGAGGACGGACGACCCATCTGCCGCCGCTGCAATCAACCCGGACATATGGAAAGGTACTGTTCTTTAAACGGGCACAACCTGGGGTAGAGGGCCAACCCCCAGGAAAAAGATCACCAGGCCCATCGAACTGGCGCGACAGATATGTGGGAGGACGTCCAGTCTTGCCTGTGGTACTGGATGGCATTCCCATGAGTGCCCTACTGGATACCGGGTTACAGGTCACCACCATCCCGTACGTGCTCTTCAAGCAGTACTGGAATGACTCGGATATTGCCCACTACCCTGACGACGACTTGAGTATCATCGCCAGCAATGGCCAGCCCGTGCCACAGATCGGATTTAAGGAGGTGGCCCTCAAAATCGGTAGAGTCGAACTGGCCGCACAGGGACTGATCATTGTAGATATTGATAAACATGAGAGTCACCCAAAAATAACTCTAGGAACTAACGTAATTGAAAATTGTCTTGCAGAGGTGATTTTCCTTTTACAGCAGGTTGCCAAGAATGCCAGCTCCGGCGAGCAGCGGGTGCTCCAGAAAGAGATCCGGGCACTGATGCAACGGCAACAAGTGGAACTCTCCGGCGGTGAGATTGGTAGCGTAAGAATGTGTGACCCTTTTCCTATTGCCATGCCCCCAAAAAGTGAAATGATGATTTGGTGCCGGGCAGCTATTGGTCTGAGAGGAAGAGATTACCAGGCAATGGTAGAACCAGTTTACTCAGACAGTAGGCCCACCATTTTGACAGCACGGGGGGTGGTCAATGTACGCCATGGGAGGGTGCCCATTCGCCTAATAAATATCGGGGAGAGGGAAGTGTACCTGCCCCGGTATGCCACGCTAGCCAAATTATATACCACTAATCAAAATTCTATACAATCTGTGGAACCCTTGCCTCCATCTCACCCGGAGGAAGGTAACGGCTCTAAGAAAGACATGGAGGACTGGTGTCAGCAACTACATTTGGGTACTGATTCCACTCCCTCACATCAGAAACAAGGAGTCTATCGGGTGGTTCAAGAGTATGAGAGAGTGTTTAGTAAACACCCGTTAGACTTTGGGCGAGTCAAGGGGGTAGAACACCGCATCCCCACGGGAGATCATCCTCCCATAAAAGAGAGGTATCGACCCGTACCCCCTGCACATTACCAACACGCCAAGGGGATGCTTAGAGACATGAAGGAGGCTGGGGTAATCCGGGATAGCTGTAGCCCCTGGGCAGCCCCACTAGTTTTAGTCAAAAAGAAAGACAACACCATGAGGATGTGTGTAGATTACCGGAAAATCAACCGTATCACACACAAGGATGCGTACCCCTTACCAAGGATAGAGGAGTCATTGGCTGCTTTAAGATCTGCTAACTTCTTCTCTACCTTGGATCTCACTAGCGGGTACTGGCAGGTTCCTGTAGCAGAGGCGGACCGGGAGAAGACCGCATTCACCACCCCGATGGGACTTAGCGAGTTCACCTGCATGCCGTTCGGACTCTGCAACGCCCCAGGAACCTTCCAACGATTAATGGAGTGCTGTCTGGGCCACAGAAACTTCGAGACGGTCCTGTTGTACCTGGACGATGTCATCGTATACTCCAAAACTTATGAGGACCACCTGAAACACCTGGCGGAGGTGTTCGAAGCTCTGGCGAGTTACGGCCTAAAGGTGAAACCCTCCAAGTGTCACCTCCTGAAACCAAAGGTGCAATACCTGGGACACGTGGTGAGCGCTGACGGAGTGGCTCCCGACCCCGATAAGATCACCGCAATTAAGGGATGGCCAAGCCCCTCCAGCGTAAAAGAAGTGCGGCAGTTCCTAGGGTTGGTAGGCTACTACCGAAGGTTTATTCCCGGTTTCACCAAAAAGGCAGCGCCTATGCAGGACCTCCTGATAGGCCAGTCCCGGAAGGCCAAGAACCAGAAGCCGCCCTTCAAATGGGAAGAGCTAGAAGAAGAGTCCTTCCGCCAGCTGAAGATGGCCCTCACGGGGGATGAAATCTTGGCGTACCCAGACTATAGCCAGCCCTTCATCCTCTACACCGACGCCAGTAACATCGGGCTAGGAGCCGTACTATCCCAGATTCAGCAGGGGAGAGAACGAGTGATCTCCTATGCCAGCCGAAAACTGCGACCCACCGAAAGGAACCCCGAGAATTACAGCTCATTTAAGCTAGAGTTCCTGGCCGTGGTATGGGCAGTCACCGAGCGCTTTAGGCATTACCTCGCTTCTTCCCGGTTCACCGTATACACGGATAACAACCCGTTGATACACCTGGACACGGCAAGACTCGGTGCCCTGGAGCAGAGGTGGATGGCCCGTCTGTCCAACTACGAGTTCACAATCAAATACCGGGCAGGACGCTCCAATACTAACGCGGATGCCCTGTCCAGGATGCCCAACCTGCCGGACGAAGGAGAAGATCCGGAGGGACTGGAAGAAGTTGAACTTCCTGCGTTCCACCGTCATGGGACTATCCAGTATTCCCACCGGGTAAGGGGTAAACAGGCTGCTACGTTGAACCCCTTACCCCACTACAACTGGGCGGAAACGCAAGACAGCGACCCTGCCGTCCGACTGGTGAAGGAGATGCTGACTCGGCCGGAGGCTCGACTTGAACCAGACGCTCCGGAGGAAGCCAAACAATTATGGGCGGAGAAGAGTCGACTATTCCTTTACAAGGGGAAGTTGTGCCGCAGAATGGTCAACTCCCGGACGCATGAACTACTCTGGCAAGTAGTGGTGCCACGAAGAGACGCAGCCATGGTGATGGAGGCATACCACGACGGAGCTGGACACTTTGGGTGGAAAAAGCTGGAGTTCCTGCTGCGCGAGCGGTTCCACTGGGTAGGCATGAGGGGAACCATCGAGAAGTGGTGCAGAGATTGTGGCCCGTGCAACCTGAGAAGGAAGGACCGAGCCAGCCAGAAGACTCCCCTGCAGTCCATCATCACCCGGCAACCGTTGGAACTGGTAGCCTTGGATCATGTAAAACTGACCCCAAGCAGAAGTGGCTACGTCTACGCGTTAACCATCGTGGATCATTACTCCCGGTTCTTGGTTGTCGTCCCCGTCAAGGACTTAACGGCTCAAACAGCAGCTAGAGCCTTCCAGCAGCACTTCTGCCGTCCACACGGGTACCCGGACCAAGTGCTGACGGACCAGGGACCTGCCTTTGAAGCGGAGGTCTTCCAGGAATTCTGCAATCTGTATGGCTGCCGGAAGATAAGGACGACACCCTACCATCCGCAAACTAATGGACTTTGTGAAAAAATGAACCAGGTGGTAATGGATCTACTAAAAACATTGCCCCTGGAAGAACGCAGTCTGTGGCCTGAGAAGTTGCCCGATCTGGTGGACCTATACAACCACATCCCGGTAGGTTCCACCAACTGTACCCCGGCTTACCTAATGAGGGCGAGACCTGGTAAGTTACCTGTTGACCTGGAAATGGGAGTCCTGACACCTGAGGACACTTCACCAGAAACAGACTGGGACACAGAGAGGCAGCAGCAGTACCGGAGAGTACAGGAGAGCGTGGAGCGAAGTCTCTGTCAGGCTAGGGAAAGACAAGAGAAGACTTACAACCAGTATGCTCCCGCTGTTCCCCTGGTACCCGGAGAGCAGGTCTTGAAGAGGAAAAGACGGCTCCACAAGTTGGATGACCAGTGGGAGGAGGACCCGTACACCGTACTGCCCTCAAGCCACGAGAACCCGAAGGTCTGTACCATCAGTAAAGACGGAGGGGAAACCACAGCCATTGTATCCCGGGACCACCTGAAGAAGTGTCCCGAACAACTGAGGAACCCTGAAGAGGAACAAGAAGACCATCGACCCGTGGAAGAAAGGGAAGATATGGTTAGTACCGTGCTCGGGGACTTCCCTCAGTCTTGGACTCAAGTCAATGGTGCAGTTGTGGTACCCGTACTCACCTTCCTCCAACCATCATCCCAAGAACCTACGGAGCAACGGGTAGAGCTGGAAGAACAGCCGGTCCAGGAGGCAGAAGACTCCACACAAGCAGAACAGGAGAATCAACCCTCTGCTTATAGTGAGCCTGCCGTACCCCTAGTGAGACAAAGAGCCGGTAGACAGCTGCCCAGTTTACCCTTGACAGTTCCTACACCCTGTAGTTCAGGGCCAGACAGTCAGCTCCGTAGGTCCACTCGGGCCACTAGAGGCCAGTTACCCGCACGCTGGAGAATTTAAAGTGTATAAATTGTTTTATTTATGTTTTTCTGTGTATTGTTGCTTGTGAATAATTTTGTGTTTCCAGTTGTTTTTAGGAAACCTTGGTGGATTTACCGGGAATCCTTGTATATAGTTGGAGCGTAACCCAGGATGGACTAGAGACTGTTAAGGACTCGGGGTAGGACAGACCCCTACCTGGTTACGTCTCCCTGTGTTGGTGAAATGGACACCTTTGCTTTTCTTCAAAGACTGCACCCGGTTGCGGACACGCCGCAACCATCTTATGTGTTTTTCTTATTGTGTTGTTATTGTTATACTTTGTTATGTTTTTCTAAATGTGTTTAGTCCCGGAGTACTAAATTTCACTAGGGGGGAATGTGGCACCCCAGGGGTCTGGTTTTCCACAGTAATGTAATGTTATGTCTGAGAGCAGGTGGGAGGTCCTTTGGTCAGGGATCCTGTGCATGCCACACCTCCTGCCCAGTCTTGGGAGGGGAAGAACTTCCCCTGTATAAACCCGGGGCTGAGGCAGGGAGAGTCAGACAAGGAGAGTGGAGTCAAGAAGCAGCATAGGAAACAGCAGAGTTACAAGGAGTCAGGGGCTGGCAGCTACAGAGTTCGCCCTGACTAAGAAGATTCTTTACCGGACCCGGAGTCCGAGGCTGTGGGGACTAACTCCTACCCAGCAGCAGAATCCGTCAGGCAGGGGATTTCAGGTCCTCTGGCCCAGAAGCCCGAAGGCACGGTCACACGCGTGGGACCAGCACCGCCATCGTGGAGCGGAAGCCATTAGAAGGCCCCGAGTCACCGGCCATACGGGTGAGCACCACACGGTACACTCAGGGACGTGGGCTACTTACATCAGCTTCTAGCAAGGTAGCCAGAAGAGTACAGTCAGTTTGGGAGGCCTACAACTACGCCTGGCCAGGGGAGATCCCATCTGCTCAAAGACTGACCAGGCCCCGTTTGCTAGCAAGTACTCCGGGAGGGTCTGTCGTTGTTACCAGTAAAGACCCTGAACTACACCGTACCGTCTCTGAGTGGTTCCTGCTACCCCCATCATCCACGTCGGCTGCCCTGAGGCCATACCCCTCCCGTTGGGGGTTATACTATCACGCTGCACAATCCTACCACTGGCCTCAGCGGTCTGCCCTGCAGCAGCAGCTTCCTGGCTGCACTCAACGGGTGGCGTAGTCATCAACCATCTACTGCTAGTACATCGCCGCTCAGTTTGACTCCCTGGGCACGGACCGGGTCGCCGCCACGAGACTACAACCCTCCAGAGATCCGGCTCCGGGTAAGCACCCGCGTGCGCATCGCAGCGCGACACAGGCCCAGGGGCGCGTCACATTCATGTACTGAGAGTGGTTATGATGCTGCATGAATGTACTCATGGTGGTTCTAGTGCTGTATTCATGAACTGACAGTGGTTCTGATGCTGCATTCATGTACTTACAGTTGTTCTGGCACTGCACTCATGTACTGTAAGTGGTTCTGGTGATGTATTCATGTGCTGACGGTGGTTTTGGTGATGCATTCATGTACTGATGGTGGATCGAATATTGCATTCATCTACTGATAGTGATTCTGGTGCTGCACTTATGTGCAGAAGGTTGTTCTAATCTTGTACACATGTAGCAATCCATAACATGCTTCATGACTATGTTAAAACTTAAAAATCTTTAAAACTTAGAGATTTGAGATTATTAGGAGGATTTGGCGAGTTTCTGCTCTATAAACTCAGATAAGGTTAGCATTTGTTTACACTGAGGGCCGTGGGGTACTTGGTAGCCGGGCCGGTCGATGTTGGGGGATGTCACAGTGGCAGTGACCCAGTCCGTGACCTGGGGCGGTCAATAAAAGGGGAAAAGTAAAAGGGGAATGAAGTTTTTGTATATATTGTTTGTGACGCCACCTGTGGTATGCGGCTATATGGAGCCGCCACTGCAGTGCAGATCCTCTGGAGCTGATGGTGACGCAGCAGAGTTGGTTCAGCTCTCCACAGGCAGAGCTTATCTCCAGGGCAGGATGTAGTGATACTATAAGGTAGATGTGGTTGGTGCGGTGTAATGCAGGTGATGGCGCAGATAATGACCAGTGCACAACTTAATAGCGGTTTCCTCTTATCTTTACTTGCGGTTGTTAAGCAGACCGGGGCACGGGTACTAGCTGGTAGTAGAGGTCCGGGCGGCCTGGAAGCAAGTTGGGGATCCACTTCACCAGGTGAAGTTGTAGGCCTTCCCTCTGCGCTAATCTCTTTTGGCCTTGCCTCTGGTTATATGCAGACAAAGGTTATGTGCTGACACAACTCTGGTTATGTCCTGACATGGGGCAAATGTGACAGAGGTTATTTAGGGGTTGGCTTCCCTCCATTCGGGGTCAGTTGCAGAGGGCATGCTGTGAGGGTAAGTGTTAGGCAGCCTGTTATATGCAGGAACTTTTCAGTATTTTGTGCCAAGCATATGAATGGAAGCAAAGTTTCAGGGATCTTTTAATGAGGGAATATCAGATGAAGCAGCTACCTGGGAACCTGGCCCAATAGAACAATACTGGTACTCACTATTTAAAGGTCATTTATCAATAGATTTGTTTGGCTAATAAAAAAAACTTTCAATCAGCAAAATCAGATTTCCAATTGTTTTTCTCCGACCCTGAAGACCGTTTACTAAGCAAATCATGTATACATGTTTTGACTTCAGTTTTCTCTAAATAAAGGCTAAAATGCAGAAATATAAAAATAGCCAACACAAACGTTGCACTACTACACCTGGACCTATTAAATAAACTAGAAAATGTAAATCCTAAACCTGCATCATTTGTCTCCTTTTATAAATAGTCCTTGCATTTATTATCATAGGTCATGAAAACCTTGTATCATCCCAGGCTTGGAACCGGCGTAGTAGAAGCTTTACCGCCATGGGTCTCATTCCCATTAGTACTCGGGGGCTGATGGATTTTTAATATGTACAGTCATTTTTCATAGATTGGATGACAATTATTATAGGGAGCTTTGGAGGCCTGGAGATACTTCTGTTCAGTCCACGCTATACAAGGGCAATGTCAAGTACAAGCTTACTATGGCAAAGTAGGTCTCTATGAAAAATCAAGCCATTCCATTGAGTCTAATATAGGTATTCTAGAAAATAAAGTATTATGTCAAAAAATAAGAAAACAATATTTAACCATTATCATTGATATATTAATCTGATTGGAAAAAAACTGAAATCTTTAATGAAATTTGCGGGAAGTCAAGGGTGGACACCTTTGTAAATATACAATACAATATTTGATCTCAAAACACAACATACTGAGTGTGACGACACAGCATTTAATGTGAATTATGCCAGACGTATATCTGCAGTAGGTCAAAAAACATATACTATTGTTCATATTGTCTGAACGTTGACTCTTCAAATGATTTTTGTTAATTATTGAATGGCTGCTGTTTACCTCTTATATCAGCTCCTACAGTTTACTGTACTGCTTCTTGGAGGACAGGGATGCAGGGTCATTGAACAATCAATGTTTGCTAATATGTTGATTGCCCATTATATAAGTCCATGTAGCTTGTTGACCTGCAAAATAGTGAAGGCCAAACTATGCAGATTGATTAAATACTCAAACAATGTAAATCTCATTCCACCTTCCCCCTGACCTGTGGATGATGGCCTGAACCACAGATGTGGGTATAAAAAGGGATTTATATCCTTATGCAGAGACTCTACAGAGCAGCAGCCAGGACACCATGGCTGTATCAATAGGGACACATATTTGACATTCTGTAGGATGCCAGCCTAAGGGACCATGGCCATAGCTAGAAGAATACAGATCTGCTCCATTGACCATCACTGAACTCATGGAGATGTTTGGGGTAGCCAGGTTGGGACCCTCTGGTCAACTGACCCCATGGATACATTTCAGAGAAGCCAGGATGGGACCCTCCGGTCACCTGGCCCCATGGAGACGTTAAGAGAAGCCAAGTTGGGTCCTTCCGGCACCTGGCCACATGCCTCAATGGACTGTCAGCTTTCTAAGCTTGTCATTACCTCCTCTCTGGGTACCTGCAAAAAGCGGGGTGCCACTGGTGCAGGTAGTCGGCCCTGGAATCCCCAAAGCCGCAGCTGCTCTAATCCCGGCGAGTCAACGCAAGGGTGAGACGCTGTAATTTTGCACCATCTTGGGTATTTGCTGGGACTGTTCTATATGTTATTGTCTGTTTGGTGGTTCAATAAAGTATTGCCACACTGTTTTACCCTCACCCTGTGTTGTTTGAGTAGTATTATGCTCACAGGAAAGGAGAGCGGGTGTTCAGTGGGATGAGCTCTGGTACAAACAGTCTCGGGCCAGCGGACGATAGCACTTACTGACCCCTGTGTCTCCACACTGGGTTTTAATAAGTGCTGAATTTTCTAAAAGATGATGTTCACTCTTGACAATCCTTTTTTTTTAAGAAGAACCAGGTTGCATTTCTAACCAGTCAACACATTTCATGCTTTGGAGAACACAGGATAAAAGTGTTCAATTTCCCTGCAGTGCCACCACTGGGAAAACAAAGCATTACATGGTGCTCACATAAATCAGTCTTGTGTCCATTCATGGCATGGACACTTTGGGTCCTCCAGAGTGAGAGACACTCTTTGTACAAGCTCTACATATATTAGTTGAGGGTTTTAAACAGAGGACCCCTTCTTTACCCAAGAAGTGTACAGTGAAGGAAATAATTATTTGATCCCTTGCTGTTTTTGTAAGTTTGTCCTCTGACAAAGACATGAACAGTCGATAATTTTAAGGGTAGGTTAATTTGAACATTGAGAGATAGAATCTCAAAAAAAAAAATCAAGAAAATGACATTGTATAAATTAGATAAATTTATTTGCATTTTTGCAGTGAGAAATAAGTATTTGATCCCTCTGTCAAACAACACTTAATACTTTGTGGCAAAACCCTTGTTGGCAAGCACAGCAGTCAGACGTTTTTTGTAGTTGATGATGAGGGTTGCGCACATGTCAATTTTGGTCCACTCCTCTTTGCAGATCATCTCTAAATCATTAAGATTTTGAGGCTGTCGCTTGGCAACTCGAAGTTCAACTCCCTCCATAAGTTTTCTATGGGATTAAGGTCTGGAGACTGGCTAGGCTACTTCATCACCTTAATGTGCTTCTTTTTGAGCCACTCCTTTGTTGCCTTGGCTGTATGTTTTGGGTCATTGTCTTGCTAGAAGACCCAGCCACGACCCATTTTTAATGTCCTGGCGGAGGGAAGGAGGTTGTCACTCAGGATTTTATGGTACATGGCTCCATCCATTCTCCCATTGATGCGATGAAGTAGTCTTGTACCCTTAGCAGAGAAATACCCCCAAAACATAATGTTTCCACCTCCATGCTTGACAGTGGGGATGGTGTTCTTTAGGTCATAGGCAGCATTTCTCTTCCTCCAAACACGGCGAGTTGAGTTAATGCCAAAGAGCTCAATTTTTGTCTCATCTGACCACAGCACCTTCTCCCAATAACTCATAGACTCATCCAGGTGTTAATTGGCAAACTTCAGACGGGCCTGCACATGTGCCTTCTTGAGCAGGGGGACCTTGCGGGCACTGCAGGATTTTAAACCTTTAAGGCGTAATGTGTTACCAATGGTTTTCTTGGTGACTGTGGCCCCAGCTGCCTTGAGATCATTAACAAGTTCCCCCTGTGTAGTTTTAGGCTGATCTCTCACTTTCCTCATGATCAAGGATACCCCACGAGGTGAGATTTTGCATGGTGCCCCAGATCGATGTCGATTGACAGTCATTTTGTATTTCTTCCATTTTCTTACTATTGCACCAACAGTTGTCTCCTTCTCACCCAGCGTCTTACTTATGGTTTTGCAGCCCATTCCAGCTTTGTGCAGGTCTGTGATCTTGTCCCTGACATCCTTGGAAAGCTCTTTGGTCTTGCCCATGTTGTAGAGGTTAGAGTCTGACTGATTAATTGAGTCTGTGGACAGGAGTCTTTTATACAGGTGACTATGTAAGATAGCTGTCTTTAATGCAGGTAACGAGTTGATTAGGAGTGTTTAACTGGTCTGTAGGAGCAAGAACTCATAATGGTTTGTAGGGGATCAAATACTTATTTCTCACTGCAAAATGCAAATAAATTTATCTAATTTATACAATGCGATTTTCTTGATTTTTTTTTTTGAGATTCTATCTCTCAATGTTAAAATTAACTTACCCTTAAAATTATAGACTGTTCATGTCTTTGTCAGTGGGCAAACTTACAAAAACAGTAAGGGATCAAATACTTATTTCCTTCACTGTATATAAAAATGGCTTCTGTACACCAAATAACTCTTACCACCCACCTTGATATTGAACTAAAGACAATTAGTATATAGTAGTCTAGAGTATTACTTATTAGTTGGATATTACCTTATAGCAGTGCAAACTCCTTTAAAAGGTGTATACAGATATCCTAATGTCTAAGGGGAGCTAACTATATATATATATATATATATATATGTATATATATATATATATATATACAGTACAGACCAAAAGTTTAGACACACCTTCTCATTTAAAGATTTTTCTGTATTTTCATGACTATGAAAATTATACATTCACACTGAAGGCATAAAAACTATGAATTAACACGTGGAATTATATACTTAACAAAAAAGTGTGAAACAACTGAAAATATGTCTTATATTCTAGGTTCTTCAAAGTAGCCACCTTTTGCTTTGATGACTGCTTTGCACACTCTTGGCATTCTCTTGATGAGCTTCAAGAGGTAGTCACCGGAAATGGTCTTCCAACAATCTTGAAGGAGTTCCCAGAGATGCTTAGCACTTCTTGGCCCTTTTGTCTTCACTCTGCAGTCCAGCTCACCCCAAACCATCTCGATTGGGTTCAGGTCTGGTGACTGTGGAGGCCAGGTCATCTGGCATAGCACCCCATCACTCTCCGTCTTGGTCAAATAGCCCTTACACAGCCTGGAGGTGTGTTTGGGGTCATTGTCCTGTTGAAAAATAAATGATGGTCCAACTAAACGCAAACCGGATGGAATAGCATGCCGCTGCAAGATGATGTGGTAGCCATGCTGGTTCAGTATGCCTTCAATTTTGAATAAATCCCCAACAGTGTTACTAGCAAAGCACCCCCACACCATCACACCTCCTCCTCCATGCTTCATGGTGGGAACCAGGCATGTAGAGTCCATCCGTTCACCTTTTCTGCGTTGCACAAAGACACGGTGGATGGAACCAAAGATCTCAAATTTGGACTCATCAGACCAAAGCAAAGATTTCCACTGGTCTAATGTCCATTCCTTGTGTTCTTTAGCCCAAACAAGTCTCTTCTGCTTGTTGCCTGTCCTTAGCAGTGGTTTCCTAGCATCTATTTTACCATGAAGGCCTGCTGCACAAAGAACTCTGTGTTGCATTGACCTGGTCTCCAATCTGAGCTGCTGTTAACCTGCGATTTCTGAGGCTGGTGACTTGGATAAACTTATCCTCAGAAGCAGAGGTGACTCTTGGTCTTCCTTTCCTGGGGCGGTCCTCATGTGAGCCAGTTTCTTTGTAGCGCTTGATGGTTTTTGCAACTGCACTTGGGGACACTTTCAAAGTTTTCCGAATTTTTCACACTGACTGACCTTCATATCTTAAAGTAATGATGGGCACTCGTTTTTCTTTACTTAGCTGCTTTTTTCTTGCCATAATACAAATTCTAACAGTCTATTCAGTAGGACTATCAGCTGTGTATCCACCAGACTTCTGCACAACACAACTGATGGTCCCAACCCCATTTATAAGGCAAGAAATCCCACTTATTAAACCTGACAGGGCACATCTGTGAAGTGAAAACCATTTCCGGTGACTACCTCTTGAAGCTCATCAAGAGAATGCCAAGAGTGTGCAAAGCAGTCATCAAAGCAAAAGGTGGCTACTTTGAAGAACCTAGAATATAAGACATATTTTCAGTTGTTTCACACTTTTTTGTTAAGTATATAATTCCACATGTGTTAATTCATAGTTTTGATGCCTTCAGTGTGAATATACAATTTTCATAGTCATGAAAATACAGAAAAATCTTTAAATTAGAAGGTGTGTCCAAACTTTTGGTCTGTACTGTGTATATATATACGTATATATATATATATAAAATGTATAGAGATAGTTTTGCAAATCTGTGCAGCAAGTTTCTCCTGGTGGTGGCAGCATATATCCGCACCGGTAGTGTTATGGCAAGCAAAGTAGTAGTACCGTGCTGGCCCCCATAATTATGTGCCCCATAGCAGTCACTCTTTCGGCTTCTATGGAAGCTTTACTTGGCTCTTGCTAAATCCAACAGGACTGTCATGCCAATGACAAATTCAGGGTTGGACTGGCCCACTAGAGAACCGGAGAATCCTCCGGTGGGCCCTGGCTTCTCCTTCAGGAGAGATTATAGTGCAAACCTTGCAGCTGCTTGAGTGGGGGAGGACCTGGCTACACCATCTGGATTTCAACAATATATGAACAATCATGTGATAACTAGTGTTGAGGGAGCATGCTCGACACTGCTCGGTACTCGCCCGAGCATCTCACTACTCGGGATGTTCGGCGAGCACCGAGCATTTCCAGGTTACTCGGGCGGGAGCTCGGGTCTCCGCCCTGCATGTTTGGCGCTCTTTACAGAGCCAATGAACATGCAGGGATTGCCAGCCAGTCACTGTAATGCCGCAGACATGTTGTTTGTGGGCATTACAGTGATTGGCTGGCCACACAGCGTCACCTCGAGTATTTAAAACCGGGCGCCGCCATCTTGGACACAGTCGCTCTGGATCAGACAGTGTAGGGAGAGTGATGCTGAGCTAGGGAGAGATTTATACTGCGAAATAGGTAGTGTAGGGTCTCTAAAGCCTGCCAAATCAAACAAACAGTCCTTCTCAGGACTAATATCCATCCCAGATATCAGGCAGGCAGGCTGTATAGGAGACAAACACTGCATTACAGTCCTGTGTGCTCCTGCTGGTCAAATTGCTAGACTTATCCCCAGGTCTCAGGGGCCAGGAAAAATCCTTTTTTTTTCATCTAAATCCTGTTTGTTTTTTTTCCCTCAGTCAGACTGTACAAATACGCGTCTCATTAACCTTTTGGTATCCACCCCCCCAAAAAAAATAATTTTGTGTGTCTGTGAGTGTTCAGACACCAATATATCTGTTAAAAAGATTCTGGTGTAGGCCAGATAACTAGAACTGTGTTTTTCCTCTTCCACGGTTCAAATCTGGGTGTTATCAACCTGCTTGCCTTTTTTCCATAAAAAAAAACAGTTTGAGTGTGTCACTGACTGTTCAGACACAAATATATCTATTTTAAAAAGTCTGGTATACACCAGGAAATTATAACTGTGGTTTTGCAGTTCCACGGTTCAAATCTCTGTATTATCCACTTTTTTGTCTTTTTTCCATAAAAAAAAACATTTTCAGTGTCTCGCTGACTGTTCAGACACCAATATATCTGTTTAAAAGAGTCTGGTGTAGGCCAGAGAAATAGAACTGTGGTTTTCCTCTTCCACGGTTCTAATCTCCTTTTTATTACCCTTTTGCCATTGATAGTGCGATTGTGAGCTATTTTACTTCATTTACAATGGGCAAGGTGCGTGGCAAGGGACGTGGAACTGGACGTTCTGGTGATGGTGCGTGCAGAAGCCGGGGCCGTGGCCAAGGTGAAAATGTGCCACAACCAACAGCCACATCTTCTCGCTGCCACTTCTTGACTGAATTACTAGGGAAGCATACAACAGCACCACTATTGCGAACTGATCAGTATGAACAGGTTATTAATTGGATAGCAGATAATACTTCCAGTCACCTGGGCACCACCACCTCCGGTCTGTCTTCCACACGGTCAAGTGTTAGGAGCCGTGAGTCTCGACCGCATACTCCTCCTCACCCTGATGCTCCTTCCTCCCACCATGCTGAGTGTCGTTAGACAGCAACTGATCCCACAGTTGGACACTCTGAAGAGCTGTTCACTGGTCCATTTCCATATTTGGGCCCCTCGCCTGCTCCGCTTGAAGTGGTGGAAGAGGAGATTCCATGTAGAAATGGCCAAATATTTGAACAGCCACGGCCACAGGAAGGCGACGCTGGCAATTTGTCACAAGAGGTGGATGATGACAAGACACAATTGCCACAAAGTGAGGAGGAGGACTGTGGTGCGGAAGTGGAAGAGGAGGAGTTGGTGGATGATCTAGTAACTGACCCAACGTGGCAGGAGGACACGCAGAGCTAGGCCAGCAGCACACAGGGGGAGGGAGGCAGAGTACCCCAACAGGCAGGAAGAAGCAGTGTGGTGGCCGCAGACAGAAGGCGGGCAACCGTTCCCCGTAACACCAACATGAGGGACGTTGCCAGTACAACCGGTAGGTCTTCCAGAGTCTGGAATTTTTTTAAAGACTCTGCTGATAACCCCAAAAAGGCCATTTGTACCACCTGCCAGGCCAGCATCAGCTGGGGTGCCAAACTACCAGCCTGACCACAACCAGCATGATCAGGCACATGTCAGTAAAGCACCCGACTTTGTGGGGCGAACCCCAGGGTCCACGACCAGTGTCAGCGGGTGTCACCACTGCTTCTTCCGCTGTTGTGCAAGTAAGAGAACCCCCTGTTGTGCGTGCAAGGCAATCCCCTGTCCATACTGCATGCAAAGATGTCCCCTCCTCTCAGTCTTCACTTGTTATGGCAGTTTTTCAAGAAACAGCATCAACGTCCACGTCCCACCGCAGCGTTCAATTGTCCATATCCAAGAGCTTTGAACGAAAGCGCAAATTCGCAGCCAACGCCCCACAGGCCACAGTCCTAAATTCGCACATTTCACGACTGCTTGCGTTGGAAATGCTGCCTTTTAGGCTGGTGGAGACGGAATCCTTCCGCAACCTTATGGCGGTGGCCGTCCCTCGGTACTCGGTCCCCAGCCGACACTATTTTGCCCGATGTGCCATCCCCGCACTACACAGGCACGTGTCCCAAAACATCTGCCGTGCCCTCAACAACGCAGTTACTGGGAGAGTCCACCTGACAACGGACCGTGGTCCGTGTTGCCAGCATTGCAAGTTCCTCCATCCTAATTTTTGGCAGCTTTTGATTGGAAGGCATAGGCAAAGACTATGGGAGACCCACTCCCCAATAAGAGTAATAATTAGTATTGAGCGAGCACTAAAATGCTCGGGTGCTCGAAGCTCGGGCCGAGCTCGCCGTGATACTCGGGTGCTCGACCCGAGCAACGAGCCCGATGTTAGTCTATGGGAGACCCGAGCATTTTTACGGCGGCACCCCCGGCAGTCTTTTAAAAGCCTTACAAGTGCCCAAAACGATAGTGACAGTGCTCAAATGACATAGGGACAGCATGGGGATCGCCCCAGGAAGCATTTCTGACCCCCAGGTCACTGCTGTCAACAACGTGGTCAGAGGTATTAAGTCACTTTTAAGGGCTCACAATAAAACGTTCAAAAATGAAACTGAAACTGCTTTCCTGTGAAATATGTTAAGGAAGTTCCTTTCCAGGGTAAAGACTTGTGTATAAGGTAAAATAAATAACCCCCCCCAAAAAATACCCCTCCACACCTTGGGCTATGTTCACAAGTAGCATTTTTTATGCGTTTTTGCACTTTTGTATTGCTTTCAACCGTGACAAATGCATTCACCGGGAAATGTCATTTTAACATTTTACAACCTTATCTGGCCATGTGCTGTGTGATACATGCATACAGTGCTGAAAAGACATGGGAACAGCATGGGGAAGACCCCTGGAAGCATCTCTGACACCCAGGTCACTGCCTAAAAGTGTGCCCATCAGAAGTCATCCTTGCCGCATCAGAAGATGCAGACTTGCAACTATCTCCATGCAAGTTCTTGTCCCAGGGCAGTGTTCTATTGCACCTCCCCCATTCCTTGCAATGCAAGCGCAAATATGCAGCCAACCACCCACCCCCAGGCTGCAATACCATACTGCTTGCTTGCACTTGAAATTGGGCCTTTTAGGCATGTGGAGGCGGAATCTGGCCACCACGTCATGGCTGCGTTGGCGGCCTGGTATCCATACTCGGTCCCCAGCCGCCCCGCGGCCGGGTGTCCACACTCGGTCCCCAGCCGCCTGGGGTCAGCCGGGTGTCCATAAACGGTCCCCAGCCACCCCTATTTCTCCTTGGAACATCCCCCCACACACTTTTCTTAGCCTGGCCTGCTTTAGGGAAGCATTGGACGAGCCCACCAGAGAACCAGACTCCTCCGGTGGGCCCTGGCTTTTCCATCAGGGGAGTTGAGAGTGCCAAGGTGAGGAGCATGATGATGATGATACAAGTTAGCATCTGCTTTGTTTTCTTGGAATGCAAGCGTAAGTGTGCAGCCTGCCACCCACCCACCCCCAGGCTGCAATACCATACTGCTTGCTTGCTTGCACTTGAAATTGGGCCTTTTAGGCATGTGGAGGCGGAATCTGGCCACCACGTCATGGCTGCGTTGGCGGCCTGGTATCCATACTCGGTCCCCAGCCGCCCCGCGGCCGGGTGTCCACACACGGTCTTGGAATGCAAGCGTAAGTGTGCAGCCTGCCACCCACCCACCCCCAGGCTGCAATGCCATACTGCTAGCTTGCACTTGAAATGGGGCCTTTTAGTTTGTAGGAGGCCAAAGCTGGCCACTACCTCATAGCTGCTTCGGCAGCGAGGTATCCATACTCAGTTCTCAGCCGCCCCTATTTGTCCCTGTGTGCCTTATACATAAGATTAAGCGTGCATATCAAAACATTACCTGTGCCCTCCCCAGTGCATTTAGTGGGAAGGACAGCCTATTCCGCTGTAGTGTGTGCATGCCAAACCCCTGTTCATGGTACATTAGAAGATGCCTCCCACCCTGCACCTGTCGTTGCAGACTTGCAACTATCCTCGTTCAAGTCCTTGTCCCAGGGTAGTGTTCAATTGCACCTCTCCCATTCCTTGCAATGCAAGCGCAAATATGCAGCCAACTACCCACCCACCCCCAGGCTGCAATACTATACTGCTTGCTTGCACTTGAAATTGGGCCTTTTAGGCATGTGGAGGTGGAATCTGGCCACCACGTCATGGCTGCGTTGGCGGCCTGGAATCCATACCCAGTCCCCAGCCGCCCGGCGGCCGGGTGTCCACACATGGTCCCCAGCCGCCTGGGGGCAGCCGGGTGTCGATAAACGGTCCCTAGCTGCCCCTATTTCTCCTTGGAACATCCCCCCACACACTTTTCTTAGCCTGGCCTGCTTTAGGGCTGCATTGGACGAGCCCACCAGAGAACCAGACTCCTCCGGTGGGCCCTGGCTTCTCCATCAGGGGAGTTGAGAGTGCCAAGGTGAGGACCATGATGATGATAGAAGTTAGCATCTGCTTTATTTTCTTGGAATGCAAGCGCATGTATGTAGTAGCGGCTAGGCCTGAGGTGGTCAGCGTTTTGGCGCATATCCTACCTCCTCCGAGGATTGCTGGATGTTTTCCTGCTACTATCCCAGTTCTATGACTCCTGTTAAAACAAAGCTTCAGGTGATAAATGATGGATGAGGTAGTGGCAAAGGAGAAAGAGCAGGAGGAACAGGGACCATTCACATCAATATCAGGCCAGTCAACCACATATGTCTTGTAGGATATGTTTCTGTAACAAAATGAGCGGTTTGGCTACACAGTTATAGGGCATACAGTGAGTGCAATGCCTACCAAAAATTTTGAGGCACTCCAATGCCCATTGGAGATGACATGGAGGTCAGAGGGCCCTAACTAAACCGTTTTTTCCATTTATAGCAACTGGATCTCCTGCACACTGTTGGCCTAAGCAGTGAATAGAAGGCTTTCCAAAAATTATGAGGAACTACAATGCCCTTTGAAACAGACGTGGATTACAGCTTACTAAAAACCTTCTACCCATTATTGGGGAGTGGGTCTCCCTTAGTTTTCGCCTTTTCATTGAAAAGCAAAAGCTGACTAAAATTAGGAGGAAATGCAATGTCGTATAGGTTAGAGGTAATTAAAAACAACATTTCAATGCCCCTTGGAAGAGCTGTGGAGTTCAGAGTGGCTTAAGAAGACGCTTTTAATGCCCCTTTGAAGAGACGTGGAGGTCACAGTAGCTTAACAAGACGGTTTTAATGCCCCTCGGAAAAGACGTGGAGGTTCCAGTAGCTTAACAAGACGCTTTTAATGCCCCTCGGAAAAGTGGTGGAGGTCCCAGTAGCTTACCAAGACGCTTTTAATGCTCCTCAGAAGAGACGTGGAGGTCCCAGTAGCTTAACAAGACGGTTTTAATGCCCCTCGGAAAAGTGGTGGAGGACCCAGTAGCTTAACAAGACGCTTTTAATGCCCCTCAGAAGAGACGTGGAGGTCCCAGTAGCTTAACAAGACGCTTTTAATGCCCCTCAGAAGAGACGTGGAGGTCCCAGTAGCTTAACAAGACGCTTTTAATGCCCCTCGGAAAAGTGGTGGAGGTCACAGTAGCTTAACAAGACGCTTTTAATGCCCCTCAGAAGAGACGTGGAGGTCCCAGTAGCTTAACAAGACGCTTTTAATGCCCCTCGGAAAAGTGATGGAGGTCGCAGTAGCGTAACAAGACGCTTTTAATGCCCCTCAGAAGAGACGTGGAGGTCCCAGTAGCATAACAAGACGCTTTTAATGCCCCTCGGAAAAGTGGTGGAGGTCGCAGTAGCTTAACAAGACGCTTTTAATGCCCCTCGGAAAAGTGGTGGAGGTCGCAGTAGCTTAAGAAGACGCTTTTAATGCCCCTTACAAGAGCCATACAGTACAGCATCTTAAAAACATTATTCCCATTATTGGGGAGTGTGTCTCCCATAGTATTTGCTTATGCCTTCCAAGCAAAAGCTGCCAAAAATTAGGATGGAGGAACTTGCAATGCCCCTTACAAGAGCCATGCAGTACAGCATATTACAAACATTATTCCCATGATTGGGGAGTGGGTCTCCCATAGTATTTGCTTATGCCTTCCAAGCAAAAGCTGCCAAAAATTAGGACGGAGGAACTTGCAATGCCCCTTACAAGAGCCATGCAGTACAGCATATTACAAACATTATTCCCATTATTGGGGAGTGGGTCTCCCATAGTCTTTGCTTATGCCTTCCAAGCAAAAGCTGCCAAAAATTAGGACGGAGGAACTTGCAATGCCCCTTACAAGAGCCATGCAGTACAGCATATTACAAACATTATTCCCATGATTGGGGAGTGGGTCTCCCACAGTATTTGCTTATGCCTTCCAAGGAAAAGCTGCCAAAAATTAGGACGGAGGAACTTGCAATGCCCCTTACAAGAGCCATGCAGTACAGCATATTACAAACATTATTCCCATGATTGGGGAGTGGATCTCCCATAGTCTTTGCTTATGCCTTCCAAGCAAAAGCTGCCAAAAATTAGGACGGAGGAACTTGCAATTCCCCTTACAAGAGCCATACAGTACAGCATCTTAAAAGTATTACTGGGGAGTGGGTCTCCCACAGTCTTTGCTTATGCCTTCCAAGCAAAAGCTGACAAAAATAAGGACGGAGAAACTTTCAATAATGGCAACACAGACCACGGTCACCCTGGTGGTATAGTGGTGGAGGAGCCTGAGGATAAGGAGAAGAACATAAAACAGCCGAAATGAGGAAGCGTATACCCATGTGTGGGTGTGAAGCGGTGCATGTGAATACACCTCCCGGAAAAACACAGTGGATTTGACTTTATGGTAATCTGCTGTCATTTGGTGGTGATGAGAAGTCTGGCCCAATCCAGCCCTTGTTCATTTTGATAAGGGTCAGCTTGTCAGCATTGTCAGTTGACAGGTGAGTGCGCTTATCAATTATAATTCCCCAACGGCACTAAAAACACGCTCCGATAACACGCTAGCGGCAGGGCAGGCCAGGACCTCCAAGGCGTACAGAGCGAGTTCATTCCAAGTGTCCAGCTTGGATACCCAATAATTAAAAGGCACAGAGGAATCACGGAGGACGCTGGTACGGTCGGCAAGGTACTCCCTCACCATCTTTTGAAACTTTCTACTCCTTGTGAGAGTATCCCGCGCCTTAGGGCCTGTAAGCTGGGTGGGTCTCAGAAAACTGTCCCAGAACGTTGACGGTGTTCCCCTGCCTCTGCTGGATTGGAGTTGCCTCTCTCTCGCTTGTACGCCTTGGTTGGTCAACAAACTGTGACCTCTGCTGCTAGCGTGTTCAGATGGGAACTTTTTTTAACAGTTCTGCAGCAAGGGCCTTCTGGTACTGCCCCATTTTTGTAGACCTCTCCACCTCAGGAATAAGAGAGTGAAAGTTCTCCTTGTAGCGGGGGTCTAAAAGTGTCACCAACCAGTAATGACTGTCACCCAACATTTTGACAACGCGAGGGTCACGGTTAAGGCAGCGTAACATAAAGTCAGCCATGCGTGCCAGACTGGAAACGGGCAAGACTTCCGTGTCCTCACCAAGATGATGACTGACCATGCTCTCCTCCTCATCCTCCTCCCCCCTGTCCTCAGGCCACTCACGCTGAACCGACGGTATGACAGCTGTACAGGTACTGCCGTCTACAGCGCATGATACAAGCTCCTGTTCTTCCTCCTCCTCCTCCTCCTCCTCTCCCTCATTGTCCCCCAATGCACGTTGGGATGAGATGAGGCTGGGCTGTGTGTAATCGACCGCTACAGCTTCTTGATCCATTTCATCATACTCTGGCTGCAATGCCTCCTCTTTAATTCTCTGCAGAGAGCGTTGCAAAAGACAGACAAGTGGAATGCTGACGCTGATGATGGCGTCATCGCCACTCACCATCTGGGTGGACTCCTCAAAGTTTGTCAAGATGGTACAGATGTCAGACATCCAGGTCCACTCCTGAGGTCTTATGTGTGGAGTCTGACCTGAATATCGACGGCCTTGTTGCAGCTGGTATTCCACAACTGCTCTCTTCTGCTCACAAATCCTTTGCAACATGTGGAGGGTAGATTTACAACGTGTGGGGACCTCACACACCAGTCGGTGTGACGGAAGTTGCAAACGCTGCTGCAACACAGCAAGGGCGGCGGAAGCTGTAGCCGACTTGCGAAAATGACCTGACAGGCGGCGTACTTTGACGAGCAGATCTGGCAACTCGGGGTACGATTTAAGAAACCGCTGAACCACGAGGTTAAGCACATGAGCCAGGCATGGTACGTGTGTGATCTCGCCTTAGAGCTGCCACCAGGTTACGGCCATTGTCACACACCACCATGCCTGGATGTAGGTTCAGCGGTCTCAGCCACAGATCTGCCTGTGACGCGCCCCCTGGGCCGTGTGAGTGTGGGGATACCCGGAACCGGACCCGTTGCGGGTGCTGGGGGTTGTAGTCCTCGTGTGGCGGGGACCTGGTCCCGTGGCTCAGGGTGGTCAAACCAAATGGCAGTCTATTTGTGTGGTTTTGTGATATTTAAATGTCCGACTACGCCACCCATGGATTGCGGTCAGAGTGTACCGCCGCTGCAGGGCAGACCGCTGAGGCTGGTATTGGGAATGCAGCAGAGGATAGTATAACTCCCCACGGGAGGAGTATAGCCTCAGGGCAGAAAGTAGGGATGTTGGTGGTGATGGTGCGTGGGAGCAGCAGTAACCACACGGAGTCTGTCATGCAATTCAGGGTCTTTACTGTTGGTGGTATTAAGGGACTCGTCTGGAATACAGGTTAACAATGGAGGCCTGGTCAGTCTGAGAGCAACTGGGAAATCCCGCTGGTCAGGGGGAGTTTGTATGCCTACCGTGCTGACTTCACTCTTTCTTGGCTATCCCGCTGTAGTGTAGTGGTAGCCCACGTCTCTGAGTGTACCGTGTTGTTCTCACCCATATGACTGGCGACTCGGGCCTTCCGTACCTCTCACCCTTCCGGGGCAGTAGTGGTCCCTCTCGTGTGGCTGAGCCTCCGGGCTTCCTTGGGCCAGAGAACTTGAAGTCCCCTGCGTGGTGGTTTTCTGCTGCTGGGCTTATAACCCTCACAGCCTCGGACTCCAGTGTCCGGCTTTCTAAGTCTCTAGCCAGGATGAGCTCTTCTAGCTCCCCTCCTGGCCTTGTGTTCCTCCTCTGCCTACAGGGACTCCTCAGCCTGCTGCTGACCTGTCCCTATCTGCCACTTCACTGGAACTTGTCTCTAACTTCTCTCTGGCTGGACTCTCTAACCCCACCCCAGATCCAGTTTATAAAGGGCAGATTTCTCCTCTCCCTGGACTGAGGCAGGAGGTGCTGCCTGCTAATTGTCCCCAACCAGGGAACCTCCCACCTGCTCTCAGACATGACATTGCTGCCACTGTGGCGACCAGACCTGGGGTGCCACATTCCCCCCTAGTGAAATTTAGTACTCCGGGACTAAACACATTTTTAAGGAAAACACAACAGATAATAATAATACAGTAACATATATACAAGAAGTTTAGTCTTTTTAGGTCACGGCGCACCTGTAACCAGGTGTCCTTGTCACCCAAGATGCACTTTGAGGGACCCGTCCCAAACCCTCCACGTAGGCCCTGGGGTGGCTACAGGGCTCTGATGATCCAGAGTTGGACCACGTCTTCAGCCACCTCCACGGGTTTTGTGTTCTGTCGTCGTCTTCAAAAGAGGGCACCTCTGCAGTGACTTTGAAGACTTAGGCAAGAAAGTGAAAGAATTGGGAGCGCAGGTGGTCTTCTCATCCATCCTCCCAGTGGATGGCCATGGAACAATGAGGTGGAATAAGATTCTACAGGTGAACAACTGGCTACGTCGATGGTGCCGTCAACAAGGATTTGGATTTCTGGATCACGGAATGAATTACCTATACGATGGACTACTTGCTAGAGATGGGGTGCACCTTACGAAGACTGGAAAACATGTATTTGGAAGTCGCCTTGCTACACTCATCAGGAGAGCTTTAAACTAGAACAATGTGGGAAGGGAAGCAAAAGGCCAGAAAAAGCCATACAGCTGACAAATACTATTGAGATCTCTGCTACTGGAAGTGGAAAGGAAGAACAAAGACAAAACAATTTAAATAATAAAAATATGGGAGGAAGAGAAACCAATCACAAACTAAAATGTTTTTATACAAATGCACAAAGCATGGGCAACAAACAAGGAGAATTGGAACTACTAACGCAGGAAAAGGAATATGATGTCATTGGAATCACTGAAACTTGGTGGGACGATACACATGATTGGAATAAAAGGCTAAAAGGATACAACTTATTTGCAAGAAACAGACTTGATAAACGAGGAGGAGGTGTCGCATTGTATGTTAGAAAAGCGCATATCTGCACAGAGATTGAAGCTTCAGAGACTGGGAGTTCTGTGGAAACTGTTTGGGTAAGAATACAAGGAGAGAACAACGGAAAGGACACCATTGTAGGCATTTACTACAGGCCACCTGGGCAAGCTGAAGATATGGATGAACTCTTTATGTATCAAATGACCAAGTTCTCCAAAAATATGACGTAGTGGTCATGGGAGATTTCAACTATCCAGACATTTGTTGGGAATCTCTCTCAAGTAAAACTAACAGGTCAAGCAAATTCTTATCCTCTCTTGCTGACAACTTTATCTTCCAAAAGGTAGGGGAGAAAACAAGGGGATCTGCTACTTTGGATCTAATCCTTATAAACAGGGAGGAAATGGTTGAGGAGGTAAAGGTGGCTGGGACGCTAGGAGGCAGCGATCATGCTATTATAGAATTTTGGATAACTAGAGGAGGAAGACATGTGAAGACTCAAACTTCAAGGTTAGATTTTAGAAAGGCAGATTTTAAGAGACTCAGAAAGAGAATAGGAGGGATCCAATGGCTGGATGTCCTTAAGGACAAAAATGTCCAGGAAGGATGGGAAATTTTTAAAAATGAGATTCTCAAAGCACAATCGTTAACAATCCCGAAAAGTAGGAAGAATGGGAAGCATTTAAGGAAACCAGGATGGATGAACACAGAACTTAAACACATGCTAAAAAGAAAGAAAGAAATGTTTATTAAATGGAAAGAGGGAGGCATATCTAAAGAAGATTATAATGCAGTCTGCAGATCCTGTAGGGCACGTATCAGGTTAGCTAAAGCTGACAATGAATTAAGGCTTGCAAGAGATGTCAAAAGCAATAAAAAAGGATTTTGGGGGTATGTCAAAAGTAAAAGAAAAGTCAAAGATGCTATAGGATTTTTACAGGATGAAAATGGAGAAATGGTAAGAGAGGTGTAACGGGTCTGGGAGGCGGAACCTCTGAGCTACTATACAAGGGGGCGGTCCTTGTAAGGGAGCGGGTGGCGACCAGGGAAGACGGGCAGGAAGTCACAGCAGGTTACCGGGACAGTCTCTGAGTGAACGGGCTGGAGGTCACGGCAAGTGACCGGGGCAGTCTCTGGATGAACAGGCTGATGGTCACGGCAAGTGACCGGGGCAGTCTCTGAATGAACGGGCAGATGGTCACGGCAAGTGACCGGGGCAGTCTCTGGATGAACGGGCAGATGGTCACGGCAAGTGGCCGGGGCAGTCTCTGGATGAACGGGCAGATGGTCACGGCAAGTGACCGGGGCAGTCTCTAGGTAAAGGGTTGTTACGACCTGTGGCGGCAGATGATAGACGTGAGCTCCCAGGTGAGCGGGCGAGAGTCTCTGGATGAACGGGTGGTCACAGCATGTGACGGCGGAGCCTCCAGGAAGACCAACAGACAGGCGGCAGATGAGCGCTCCCAGGTGAGCGGGCAGAAGTCTCTGGACAGGCGGGTGGTCACAGCACGTGACGGCAGAGCCTCCAGGTAGGCTAGCAGACAGGCAGCAGATGAGCGCTCCCAGGTGAGCGGGCAGGAGTCACTGGACAGGCAGGTGGTCACAGCACGTGACGGCGGAGCCTCCAGGTAGGCTAGCAGACAGGTAGCAGATGTGTGCTCCCAGGTGAGCGGGCAAGCTGGTCCATAGACAGACTGACAGGAGTTGGAAGGCAGACCGTCGGACCTCAGGCAAGCAGGCAGGTGGCTGATGTGCGCTCCCAGGTGAGCGGGCAGGCTGGTCCTTAGACAGACTGACAGGAGTAGTAAGGCAGACCGTCGGACCTCAGACTAGCAGGCAGGTAGCAGATAATCAGGCAGGAATCTGGCAGGAATCTGGCAGGTATCTGGCAGGTATCTGGCAACGGGACCTGAGGGCTGAAGCAGAGTAGTGAACAGTGCAACAACATTGCTCGGGCACCTCCATTTTGGAGGAGGTGCCTTATATATGGTGAAGTCCTCCGGCCATTGGCCGGGGACTCCTTAGGACGGCGCACGCGGCCCCTTTAAGAGGGAGGGAGAGCGCGCGTGCGCGCCCTAAGCACAGTGGCCGGGAAGGAGCGCGCGCTGCCAGCAGAGCGGGAGGAGGACGCCGGGCACGGAGCAGAGAGGTGAGGGGAACAGCGTCCCTGCCTAGCAGAGGGCAGGGACGCCGGCGCTACAGTACCCCCCCCTTTAGGCCCCCCCTTTTTTAGGCCAGACAGAAATTTAGCAAGGATAAGAGGGGCATGGATGTTCTCCCGGGGCTCCCACGTTCTCTCCTCAGGACCAAACCCCTTCCAATCTACTAGAAAAAAGGTCTTTCCTCTTACCCTTTTGGTGGCAAGAATGTTCTCTACCTCAAACTCGTCCTCAGCAGAAACCGGAGCAGGAGGCGTACCTGTAGACTTGGAAAAAGAGTTAAGAACCACAGGTTTGAGGAGAGATACATGGAAGGAGTTAGGGATCCGTAAGTTGGCCGGGAGTTTCAATTTATAGGCCACCGGGTTGATCTGACTGATGACCTCCAGAGGACCGATGAACCGAGGCCCTAACTTGTAAGAAGGTATCTTGAGTCGGACATATTTAGATGAGAGCCAGACTTTATCTCCAGGACGAAATTGTGGAGGATCCAGGCGTTTTTTGTCAGCGTGTCTTTTCATCCGTTCGGACGACTGAAGGAGTGCGGATCGGGTACTCTCCCAAATGGAGGAAAATTTGCTAACGAGAGATTCCGCAGCCGGGTTGTCCACAGAGGTGGAGACAGGAAAAGGAATCCGAGGATGCTGACCGAAGACTACAAAAAACGGGGATTTGGAGGAGGATTCGCTCTGGTGATTATTATAAGAGAACTCGGCCCATGGTAGGAGATCCACCCAGTCTGAATGATGGGCATTAACGAAGTGCCGGAGGTAACTGGTCAGGTTCTGATTGATCCGCTCCACTTGACCATTGGACTGTGGGTGGTAAGCGGAAGAGAAGTCCAGGGTGACGTCTAGCAGTTTACAAGTGGCTCTCCAGAAACGTGAGGTGAACTGTACCCCACGATCCGACACGATATGGAGGGGCAGGCCATGAAGACGGAAGATGTGGCGGATAAAGTCTTTAGCCAGCTCGGGTGCAGACGGGAGGCCTGGCAGGGGAATAAAGTGAGCCATCTTGGAAAAGCGGTCAGCGACCACCCAAATGACCGTACAACCGGCAGAGACGGGGAGATCAGTTATGAAGTCCATAGCAATATGCTGCCAGGGGGCAGCAGGCACAGGAAGCGGAAGGAGGCGACCGGCTGGCAGGTGTCTCGGGACTTTGTTGCGGGCGCAGGACACACAGGTAGAAACAAAGTCTATTTCGTCCTTGTGCAGGGTAGGCCACCAGTAGTGCCGGGCAATAAGCTGGAGGGTCTTTTTCTGACCGGCGTGGCCAGCTAGTTTAGACGAATGGCCCCAGTGTAGGATCTTCTCCCGATCAGGTACTGAAACAAACGTCTTACCGGGAGGGAGACGATTTAGACTCACGGAAGCCACCTGCATTACTCTGGCGGGATCGATGATATGTTTAGGTTCTTCCTCGAGATCGGACACCAGAAAGGATCGGGACAAGGCGTCTGCTTTGACGTTTTTGTCAGCCGGGCGAAAATGAAGAACAAAATCAAAGCGAGCAAAAAACAAGGACCACCGGGCTTGGCGCGGGTTAAGTCTCTGGGCATGCTGGAGGTAAGCCAAGTTCTTGCGGTCAGTGTAAATTATTACCGGGTGAAGAGCCCCCTCGAGTAGGTAACGCCACTCCTCCAATGCCAGCTTGATGGCCAATAACTCTCGGTCTCCTATGGAATAGTTGCGCTCAGAAGAGGAGAAGAGTTTGGAGAAGAAGCCACAAGTTACCATTCTCCCGGAAGATGATTTTTGAGTAAGTACCGCTCCGGCTCCAGAGGAGGAGGCGTCAACTTCCAGGAAGAACTGCTTGTTGCCATCTGGGCGATGCAGCACCGGGGCGGAAGAGAAGGCCTGTTTTAGGGAAAGAAAGGCCTCCTCTGCTTCGGGCGGCCACTCTTTGGGATTAGTACCCTTACGGGTGAGCGCGGAAATTGGGGCAGTCCGGGAAGAGAAGTGTGGTATGAAGAGGCGGTAGTAGTTGGCGAAGCCCAGGAATCGCTGAATGGCCTTCAACCCCTCCGGTCGAGGCCATTTCTCGATGGTAGACAGTTTCTCTGGATCCATTCGTAGGCCGGTCTGAGAAATAATGTAGCCCAAAAACGGAAGCGAGGTCTGCTCAAAGAGGCACTTCTCGTATTTAGAGAAGAGGTGATTCTGCCTGAGCCTGAGCAGGACCTGACGAACGTCCCTCCGGTGAGTCTGGAGATCCGGAGAGAAGACCAAGATGTCGTCCAGGTACACCACTACGCAGGAGTAGAGAAGGTCCCGGAAGATGTCATTGACCAACTCTTGAAAGACGGCAGGAGCGTTACAGAGACCAAAGGGCATTACCAGATATTCATAGTGGCCGTCCCGGGTGTTGAATGCCGTCTTCCATTCATCCCCCTGACGGATACGAACCAGGTTGTACGCCCCACGGAGGTCCAGTTTGGTGAAGATTCTAGCCCCCCTCAGACGATCAAATAACTCCGGAATGAGCGGAAGGGGGTACTTATTCTTCACCGTGATCTGGTTAAGGCCTCTATAGTCTATACAAGGACGGAGAGAGCCGTCCTTCTTTTTGACGAAAAAGAAGCCTGCTCCCGCCGGGGAGGTAGATTTCCGGATGAATCCCCTGGCCAGATTCTCCTCAATATATTCGGACATCGACCGGGTCTCAGCAGCGGATAATGGATAAATACGCCCACGGGGAGGAGTAGTACCAGGTAACAGGTCGATAGGGCAGTCGTATGGTCTATGAGGGGGTAGTGTCTCTGCCTCCTTTTTATTAAAAACATCAGCATAAGACCAATAAGAAATCGGAAGTCCAGGTAGATTAGCTGGGGTAGGAGAAGGACGGACGGGATGGACGGGAACCAGACAGGTCTTATGGCAGTCCTGACCCCAGCGAAGGACTTCTCCGGTCTGCCAGTCAAGCATGGGTGCATGTCTCTGGAGCCAAGGTAGGCCTAGCAAGAGGGCGTGAGAGAGTCCAGGCAGAACATGAAAGGAGATACTCTCAGAATGCAGCATTCCCACCTGCAGAGTAATGGATTCGGTGATGAGTTGGATGGGGCGTGGTAAGAGACCCCCATCCACGGCAGCAACAGACAAGGGTACAGCCAGAGGTTTTGTGGGGATGCGGTATTTCTCTACCAGGGACTGTGAAATAAGATTCCCGGCTGCTCCAGAGTCAAGTTGGGCTAGTTCGAAATAACGGTTCTCCCCGCAGACGATTGAGACTGACAACAGCAGAGATGGAGAGGATTTATTCTTGTCTAGGTCGACCTCTCTGAGCGAACCTAGACACAGGCGTTTCCCGACCTCTCTGGGCAGGCTGGGATCCGGTGCTCCTTACTGCCACAGTAGAAGCAGCTCCCCTCGGCACGGCGTAAGTCCTGATGGGTTTTGAGCATCTTGGTCTGGTCGACCTGCAAAGGCTCAGGAGAGTGTACCTGGGTAGAGACGGAGGGAGTGACGGGTTTCTGAAAAGTAGGAGCTAGACGTGGTAACCTCCTCTCACGGGTGACCTCTTTGGCACGCTCCTGGAACCGTAGGTCAATCCGGGTGGCAAGAGTTATTAGGTCATCGAGAGTGGTAGGAATGTCCCGACCGGCAAGTTCATCTTTAATACGGCCGGACAGACCCTCCCAGAAGACGGATACCAGAGCGTCGTTATCCCAGGCCAGCTCCGAGGCAAGGGTACGGAACCGTATGGCATATTGGCCCACGGTGAGACTTCCCTGACGGAGGCGTAGCAGTGATGATGCGGATGAGGTCTTCCGTCCGGGTTCGTCGAAGACTTTCCGGAAAGCCGTGAGAAAAGCAGGCAAGTTGGATACCAGGGGGTCTCCTCTCTCCCATAGAGGATTTAGCCAGGCCAGGGCCTCCCCGGTGAGATGGGACATGATGAATGCAATTTTGGCCCGGTCGGAGTTAAACTGGTGAGACAATAGTTCAAAGTGCAGGGTGCACTGATTTATGAAGCCCCGAGCCTGGGCGGAGTCGCCTCCGAAGCGAGGAGGTGCAGAAAGCCGGGGTCCGGGGTAAGATACCATGGTATTAGTGGGCAGCGGAGCTGCCGGATTGCGAGACATGGCACTGGCGGAGGTTGCTGGTGGAGCAGTCAGAGTGTCCAGGCGAGTATTGACATTCCGCAGGTGACCCAGGATGGACTCCTGTTGGGACCTTTGACGGGACAGTTCATGACACAGGTCCGAGAGCGAGGGAGCTTGGGTGCCACCGGGTTCCTTGGCCCGAGCAAACTGTAACGGGTCTGGGAGGCGGAACCTCTGAGCTACTATACAAGGGGGCGGTCCTTGTAAGGGAGCGGGTGGCGACCAGGGAAGACGGGCAGGAAGTCACAGCAGGTGACCGGGACAGTCTCTGAGTGAACGGGCTGGAGGTCACGGCAAGTGACCGGGGCAGTCTCTGGATGAACGGGCTGATGGTCACGGCAAGTGACCGGGGCAGTCTCTGAATGAACGGGCAGATGGTCACGGCAAGTGACCGGGGCAGTCTCTGGATGAACGGGCAGATGGTCACGGCAAGTGGCCGGGGCAGTCTCTGGATGAACGGGCAGATGGTCACGGCAAGTGACCGGGGCAGTCTCTAGGTAAAGGGTTGGTACGACCTGTGGCGGCAGATGATAGACGTGAGCTCCCAGGTGAGCGGGCGAGAGTCTCTGGATGAACGGGTGGTCACAGCATGTGACGGCGGAGCCTCCAGGAAGACCAACAGACAGGCGGCAGATGAGCGCTCCCAGGTGAGCGGGCAGAAGTCTCTGGACAGGCGGGTGGTCACAGCACGTGACGGCAGAGCCTCCAGGTAGGCTAGCAGACAGGCAGCAGATGAGCGCTCCCAGGTGAGCGGGCAGGAGTCACTGGACAGGCAGGTGGTCACAGCACGTGACGGCGGAGCCTCCAGGTAGGCTAGCAGACAGGTAGCAGATGTGTGCTCCCAGGTGAGCGGGCAAGCTGGTCCATAGACAGACTGACAGGAGTTGGAAGGCAGACCGTCGGACCTCAGGCAAGCAGGCAGGTGGCTGATGTGCGCTCCCAGGTGAGCGGGCAGGCTGGTCCTTAGACAGACTGACAGGAGTAGTAAGGCAGACCGTCGGACCTCAGACTAGCAGGCAGGTAGCAGATAATCAGGCAGGAATCTGGCAGGAATCTGGCAGGTATCTGGCAGGTATCTGGCAACGGGACCTGAGGGCTGAAGCAGAGTAGTGAACAGTGCAACAACATTGCTCGGGCACCTCCATTTTGGAGGAGGTGCCTTATATATGGTGAAGTCCTCCGGCCATTGGCCGGGGACTCCTTAGGACGGCGCGCGCGGCCCCTTTAAGAGGGAGGGAGAGCGCGCGCGCCCTAAGCACAGTGGCCGGGAAGGAGCGCGCGCTGCCAGCAGAGCGGGAGGAGGACGCCGGGCACGGAGCAGAGAGGTGAGGGGAACAGCGTCCCTGCCTAGCAGAGGGCAGGGACACCGGCGCTACAAGAGGATGTTGAGAAGGCCGAGCTTTTAATTCCTATTTTGGATCTGTTTTCTCTCAGAAAGAAAATGTAACATCAACTGATCTTCACTGTCCTTTTAAAGGAATAGAAGAATCCAAGTTATCTGTAAACAGAAAGATTGTGAGGGAATATTTAGCTAACATAAATGAGTTCAAGTCTCCAGGTCCAGATGAATTACACCCCAGAGTACTGAAGGAGATCGTAGAAGAAATTTTAGAACCACTCTCCATAATCTTTGAAAATTCTTGGAGAACAGGAGAAGTCCCAGAAGACTGGAGAAGAGCAAATGTTGTTTCTATCTTCAAAAAGGGGAAGAAGGTGGACCCAGGGAACTATAGGCCGGTGAGTCTGACTTCTATACCAGGAAAGATCTTTGAACAAATTATTAAACAACATGTATGTAAGTACATGGATAAAAATGAAGTGATTAACCAGAGTCAGCATGGGTTTGTAACTAACAAGTCATGTCAGACTAACTTAATTTCTTTCTATGACAGAATCACTGACTGGGTGGATCAGGGAAATGCTGTAGATATAGTATATCTTGACTTCAGCAAAGCATTTGACAAAGTATCTCACACCATCCTTATTGAAAAAATGACCAAGTATGCAATGGACCAGGCAACTGTTAGGTGGATTCATAACTGGCTTAGTGATCGGACTCAAAGGGTGGTTGTAAATGGCTTCACATCCAGCTGGATGAATGTCTCAAGTGGGGTACCACAGGGCTCCGTCCTGGGACCTGTATTGTTCAACATCTTTATCAATGATTTAGATGAAGGAATTGAGGGTAAACTGATTAAATTTGCTGATGACACAAAGCTAGGAGGGATAGCTAATACTAGAGAAGAGAGAGAGAGCATTCAAAAAGACCTAAATAAACTGGAGCAGTGGGCAGCAACCAACAGAATGGTTTTTAACAGGGAAAAATGCAAAGTACTACATCTGGGCAATAAAAATGAAAAAAGCATATACAGAATGGGAGGAATAGAGCTAAGCAACAGTACATGTGAAAAAGACTTAGGTATACTAATAGATCATAGACTGAACATGAGTCAACAGTGTGATGCAGCAGCAAAAAAGGCAAATACAATTCTGGGATGTATTAACAGAAGCATACAGTCTAGATCACGTGAAGTCATTATCGGTCTTTACTCCTCTTTGGTCAGACCGCATCTGGAATACTGTGTACAGTTTTGGGCACCACATTTTAAAAAAGACATAGACAAACTGGAGCAAGTTCAGAGAAGAGCGACCAGAATGGTGACTGGTCTGCAAACCATGTCCTATGAGGAACGGTTGCAGGATTTGGGAATGTTTAGCTTGCAAAAAAGAAGACTGAGAGGAGACTTAATAGCTGTCTACAAATATGTCAAGGGCTGTCACATTGTAGAAGGATCATCTTTATTCTCATTTGCACAAGGAAAGACTAGAAGCAATGGGATGAAACTAAATGGGAGGAGACACAGATTAGATATTAGAAAAAACTTTTTGACAGTTAGGGTGATCAATGAGTGGAACAGGCTGCCACGAGAGGTGGTGAGTTCCCCTTCAATGGACGTCTTCAAACAGAGGCTGGACAGACATCTGTCTGAGATGATTTAGTGAATCCTGCTTTGAGCAGGGGGTTGGACCAGATGACCCAGGAGGTCCCTTCCAACTCTACCATTCTATGATTCTATGATTCTATGATTCTATGACCTTACCAGGTGCAACTATGTACAAGGTACAGTTCCGGTTATTCATTGTCCACAACCTGTTAGTCCATGTACCCTGTCGGGTAACTAGAAAAACATAATTAGTAACCAGGTAACACAGACATTAAACATTTTAACTTTTGCAATATGAAGGTAGATATATTACATTTTAAATTCTCCAGCGAGCTGGTATTTGACCTCTAGTGCTCCTGGTGGACCTACGTAACCCACTATCTGGTGGTACGCTACTCGGGTCCCCTGTTTCCACCCCCTGTGTTCTGGGTGTGCTCGTGTCTGCACTAGAGGTGTTTGCAGATGTTACGGGTAGGTTGGGCAGCTTTCTGCGTACTCTTTGGCTCACCGCGGGCATGGCAGGTTCACTACTAGCAGAGGGTTGATTCTCCTGGTCTGCTGGTATGTACTCTTCTGCCTCCGGGGCCACTTGCTCTTCCAACACTACTTGCTCTTCTGCAGGCCCTTGAGGGGCTGGCTGGAGAAAGGTAAGGACGGATACCACTATAGCGTTGTTGATTTGGGTCCAGGACCGGGGAAATTCTCCGAGCACTGTACTGACCATTTGTTCCCTTTCCTCTGCGGGTTGAGGGCTATCTTGGTCTTCATCAGCGCTTTGCAGCTGCTCGGGACACTTTTTCAGGTGGTCTCTGGAGAGAGTGGCTGTGGTCTCTCCTCCATCCTTACTGCTAACACATACCTTTGGGTTTTAATGGCTTGACGGCAGTAAGGTGTACGGGTCTTTCTCCCACTGGTCATCCAACTTGTGGAGCCATCTCTTGCTCTTCAAGACCTGCTCTCCAGGTGCCAGGGGAGCAGCAGGAGCATACTGGTTGTAATTCCTCTCTTGCCTCTCTCTTGCTTGAGTCAGGCTTCGCTCCACACTCTCCTGTACTTTCCGGTACTGCTGCTGTCGTTCTGTGTCCCAGTCTGCTTCTGGTGAGGTGTCCTCGGGTGTCAGGACTCCCATCTCCAGGTCAATTGGCAGGTTACCAGGTCTTGCCCTCATTAGGTACGCTGGGGTGCAGTTGGTAGAACCCACTGGGATATGGCTATACAAGTCCACCAGATACGGCAGTTTCTCAGGCTACAGGCTGCGTTCCTCCAGGGGAAACGTCTTGAGCAGGTCTATTACTACCTGGTTCATTTTCTCACACATCCCGTTGGTTTGGGGGTGGTAAGGTGTTGTCCTTATCTTCTTGCAGCCATACAGGTTGCAGAATTCCTGGAAGACTTCAGCCTCGAACGCTGCACCTTGGTCAGTCAACACTTGCACTGGATACCCATGTGGACGGCAGAAATGCTGCTGAAAGGATCTGGCGGCCATCTGAGCTGTTAAGTCTTTGACAGGTACCACCACTAGGAACCAGGAGTAGTGATCTACGATTGTGAGGGCGTAGACTTATCCCGATCTGCTTGGAGCCAGCTTTACGTGGTCCAGGGCCACCAACTCAAGGAGCTGCTTTGTGATGATGGGCTGCAGGGGAGTCTTCTGGCTGGCGCGGTCCTTCCTCCTTAGGTTGCACGGGCCACAGTCTCTGCACCATCTCTCTATAGCCCCTCTCATGCCTACCTAGAAGAACCGCTCACGCAACAGGTACTCCAGCTTCTTCCATCCAAAGTGCCCTGCTCCGTCATGGTATGCCTCTAGGACCATAGACGCATCCTGCCTTGGGACCACTACCTGCCAGATCAGCTCGTGTGTTCGGGAGTTGACGGTTCTGCGGCACAGTCTCCCCTCGTAGAGAAACAGCTTGCTCCTCTCCTTCCACAGCTGTTTGGCCTCTTCTGGAGCATCCGGATCAAGGTGGGCATCAGCCTGGGTCAGCATCTCTTTTACCAGGCGGACTGCGGGGTCACTATCTTGTGTCTCTGCCCAGCCGTGGTGGGGTAAAGGATTGAACATAGCGGTGGCAGAGCACCTCTCCTTTACGCAGTGGGAACACTGGGTGATCCCATGACGGTGGAATGCAGGGAGTTCAATTTCTTCCAGTTCTTCTGGATCCTCTCCCCCGTCCTGCAAGTGAGGCATTCGGGACAATGCATCTGCGTTGGCATTTGCGCGCCCTGTCCGGTATTTGATGGTAAATTCATAATTGGACAGCCGGGCCATCCATCTCTGCTCTAGGGCACCAAGTCTCGCAGTGTCCGGGTGTGTCAACGGGTTATTGTCCGTGTACACAGTGAACGTAGAAGAAGCCAGGTAATGCTTGAAGCGTTCAGTGACAGCCCACACCACTGCCAGGAACTCTAGCTTGAAGGAGCTATAATTCTCAGGGTTTCTCTCTGTGGGTCTCAGCTTTCTGCTAGCATAAGCAATTACCCGTTCTCGGCCCTGCTGGATCTGGGACAGTAGGGCTCCTAGCCCCACGTTACTGGCGTCGGTGTGGAGGAAAAAAGGCTGGCCGTAATCAGGGTAGGACAGGACCTCATCCCCCGTGAGGGCCATCTTCAGCTGGCGGAAAGACTCCTCCTCCAACTTGTCCCACTTAAAGGGCGGCTTCTGACTTTTAGTCTTTGACTGACCTAACAGAAGGTCCTGCATAGGGGCTGCCATCTTGGTGAACCCGGAGATGAATTTTCGGTAGTAGCCTACCAACCCGAGGAACTGCCGCACTTCCTTTATGCTAGAGGGTCTTGGCCATTCCCTAATCACCGTGATCTTGTCAGGGTCTGGGGCTACTCCGTCAGCACTCACCACGTGTCCCAGGTACTGTACTTTTGGCTTCAGTAGATGACACTTGGAGGGTTTCACCTTTGGGCCAAAGCCTGCCAGGGCATCGAACACCTCTGCTAGGTGCTTTAGATGGTCCTCATAGGTCTTGGAATACACAATGACATCGTCCAGGTAGAGTAGGACAGTCTCGAAATTTTTGTGCCCCAGACAGCACTCCATCAGCCTCTGGAAGGTCCCTGGTGCGTTGCAGAGTCCGAACGGCATACAGTTGAATTCACTGAGACCCATCGGGGTGGTAAAGGCGGTCTTCTCCTTGTCCGACTCTGCTACAGGAACCTGCCAGTACCCGCTAATGAGATCCAAAGTAGAGAAGAAGTTAGCAGATTTTAATGCAGCCAAAGACTCCTCTATCCTAGGTAACGGGTACGCATCTTTGTGTGTTATTCTGTTGACCTTTCTATAATCTACATACATCCTCATCGTGCCATCTTTCTTTTTTACAAGAACTAGAGGAGCTGCCCAGGGGCTACAGCTATCCCTGATCACCCCAGCCTCCTTCATTTCTCGCAACATACCCTTGGCATTCTGATAGTGTGCAGGGGGTACAGGCCGGTATCTCTCTTTTATGGGTGGATGGTCTCCTGTGGGGATTTGGTGTTCTACCCCCTTTACCTGCCCAAAGTCTAGCAGGTGTTTACTAAAGACTCTTTCGTACTCCTGAACCACCCGGTAGGCTCCCTGTTTTTGGTGTGAGGGAGTGGAGTCTGTACCCACATGCAGTTTCTGACACCAGTCCTCCATTTGTTTCTTGGAGCCATTAACCTCCTCTGGTTGAGATGGAGGCAAGGGTTCCACGGCCTTTACAGAGTTCTGGTTAATGGTGAACAATTTGGCTAGAGTGGCATACCGGAGCAAGTGTACTTCTCTTTCCCCAATATTTAGGATGCGGACGGGTACTCTCCCATGGCGGACATCAACCACCCCCCATGCTGTCAACATGGTGGGCCTACTGTCTGAGTAAACGGGTTCTACCATAGCTTGGTAGTCTCTACCTCTTAACCTGATTGCAGACCGGCACCAGATCATCATTTCACTTTTTGGGGGCATGGCAATAGGGAATGGGTCACTCATCCTAACGCTTCCAATCTCACCACCAGACAGTTCTACCTGTTGCCGCTTCATCAGGGCTCTGATCTCCTTTTGTAAGACACGCTGGCTGGAGCTGGCATTCATTGCAACCTGCTGTAATATAACAATTATCTCTGAAAGACAATTTTCAATAACGTTAGTACCCAAGGTTATTTTAGGGTGACTTTCACGACGGTCAATGTCCACAATAATCAGTCCTTGCGCCGGCAGTTCGACTTTACCAATTTTGATGGTCTGCTCCTTGAACCCCACCTGCGGCACGGGCTGACCATTGTTGGCGATGATGCTCAAGTCATTATCTGGGTAGCGGGTAATATCCGTGTCTTTCCAGTACCGCTTGAAAAGTACATAGGGGATGGTGGTTACCTATGACCCGGTGTCCAACAGTGCACTCATGGGAATGCCATCCAGTACCACAGGCAAGACTGGTCGTCCCCCCACATACTTGTCACGCCAGTTTGACGGGCCTGATGATCTTACGCCTGGGGGTTGGCCCTCTGCCCCAGGTTGGGCCCGTTTAAATTACAGTACCTCGCAATATGTCCTGGCTGGCTGGAGCGGCAGCAGATGGGTTGTCCATTCTGGTCGTAGCGGTCCGTTGGCTTCCCTCTGGACGGTGGGATCCTCTTCTGTCGGCGCCACAGGATGTCCTCCGGACTGGTAGCCAGCTGGATCTTTCCTGGAGAGGATACCTGCAATGACTGCACAGTCCTGGTTAGTGCGGTAACGCTTTTAGTCAGTTCTTGGACCTGATGGTGCAGGTCTGTAGACGGGGTATTATTCATGGTCTGTGCGTTGGCTCCTGAAGATTATGTAGACTGGGGCGCCGCCTCCTGGTGATAAGTGATAGCAAGGCGCCTGGAGGCCGCAACGCCACCGGGTGCCGGTTCTCGGAGTACCCGGATGGCTCTGTCCTTAAACTGTGCAAAGTCTAACTCAGGGTTCTGCAGGGCCATCAGGCGTAACTGAGTTCGGTGGGCGCTGGACAGCAGACCCTCAATGAATTGTTCAGTCAGCAGTTTATCTGCATTCCTCACACTGTCAGGGTCTGCCTGCTTGATGGCTCTCAGGGCCTCTTGCAAATTCAAAGCATAGTCTCTTATACTGTCTTGGGCCCGCTGCTTGCACCCATAAAATCTCATTTTGATCTCTGCTGAGGTGCGGGTATCAAAAGTGTCCTTTAGACGGGCCAAAATCTCCTTCACGGTCCCCTTGTCCCTGACTGACCAGGACTTTACTTCTCGTTGGGCCGCGCCGGTTAACTGGCCTATCAGTATGGTCACTTTTTGTTCCTCCGTCAGGGGGTACACCTTGAATAGGCTATATAGTCTCTCTTTAAAGTCGCTCAGGGTATGTGACTCCCCTGAGTACTGGGGCAACCAGGCCGCTGCGGGGATATAAGGCATCGTGAACGGCATTACTGCGGCAGCAGCCGCGCTGGCGGTGACAGTTCCCTCTGCTTTCGTCATCCTCTTCCCCCCTAGTCAACCGTGGCCTACCTTCCGTTGCTTTTCTTCTGTAGGCCACAGCTCCGCAGGCGATCGTCGGGGTTGAGGACCTTGCGTCGCGTCCTGGTGATGTCAGCGTCCACTTGCGCAGTGTCCGTGCGTAAGGCGGGGCTCCAGTTCTCGCGCGCTTTCGTCGTCCACGCCCCTCTTCTTCCCGCGCGGCGTCCCAAAGATGGCACCCGTTGGCGGGAAAACGGCTTCGGATGGCGGGAAACTCCACCAAAGAAAGTTTTACAGTCTTTCCTCAGGCACGTAGTACCCATTGGTGGCGGGCACGAAATGCTGCCGACTACGCCAAAGTTGACGCGCCCCCTGGGCCGTGTGAGTGTGGGGATACCCGGAACCGGACCCGTTGTGGGTGCTGGGGGTTGTAGTCCTCGTGTGGCAGGGACCCGGTCCCGTGGCTCAGGGTGGTCAAACCAAATGGCAGTCTATTTGTGTGGTTTTGTGATATTTAAATGTTTGACTACGCCACCCGTGGATTGCGGTCAGAGTGTACCACCGCTGCAGGGCAGACCGCTGAGGCTGGTATTGGGAATGCAGCAGAGGATAGTATAACTCCCCATGGGAGGAGTATAGCCTCAGGGCAGAAAGTAGGGATGTTGGTGGTGATGGTGCGCGGGAGCAGCAGTAACCACACGGAGTCTGTCATGCAATTCAGGGTCTTTACTGTTGGTGGTATTAAGAGACCCGTCCGGAATACAGGTTAACAATGGAGGCCTGGTCAGTCTGAGAGCAACTGGGAAATCCCGCTGGTCAGGGGGAGTTTGTAGGCCTACCGTGCTGACTTCACTCTTTCTTGGCTATCCCGCTGTAGTGAAGTGGTAGCCCACGTCTCTGAGTGTACCGTGTTGTTCTCACCCGTATGACTGGCGACTCGGGCCTTCCGTACCTCTCACCCCTCTGGGGCAGTAGTGGTCTCTCTCGTGTGGCTTAGCCTCCGGGCTTCCTTGGGCCAGAGAACTTGAAGTCCCCTGCGTGGTGGTTTTCTGCTGCTGGGCTTATAACCCTCACAGCCTCGGACTCCAGTGTCCGGCTTTCTAAGTCTCTAGCCAGGATGAGCTCTTCTAGCTCCCCTCCTGGCCTTGTGTTCCTCCTCTGCCTGCTGCTGACCTGTCCCTATCTGCCACTTCACTGGAACTTGTCTCTAACTTCTCTCTGGCTGGACTCTCTAACCCCGTCCCAGATCCAGTTTATAAAGGGCTGATTTCTCCCCTCCCTGGACTGAGGCAGGAGGTGCTGCATACTAATTGTCCCCAACCAGGGAACCTCCCACCTGCTCTCAGACATGACATTGCTGCCACTGTGGCGACCATACCTGGGGTGCCACACCTGCTCTTTCACTGCTGTCCACAACTCACAAGCAGTGTGAGGTTTCTCATCTAAGCTTAGGAGTTTCAGCACAGCCTGTTGCCGCTTGGCGGAGGCAGTACTGCAGTGCTTCCAGCTTGTAACTGATGAGGTGATATCTGAGATGGAGGCTGAACATGAGGAGGAGGAGGAGGATGATGCGCAGGAGCTGTACACTGTGGGGGCAACTCTGACTGACATAGGGCCAGCAATCCTCGGTGTGGGGAGGATGTGTTCCGTCCCAAGGTCCGACTGGGTACCGGCTTCCACTATGTTCAGCCAGTGTGCCGTCAGGGAGATGTACCATCCCTGGTCACAAGCACTTGTCCACGTGTCCGTTGTCAGGTGGACTCTCCCAGTAACTGCGTTGTTGAGGGCACGGCAGATGTTTTGGGACACGTGCTTGTGTAGTGCGGGGATGGCACACCGGGCAAAATAGTGTCGGCTGGGGACCGAGTACCGAGGGACGGCCACCGCCATAAGGTTGCGGAAGGATTCCGTCTCCACCAGCCTAAAAGGCAGCATTTCCAATGCAAGCAGTCGTGAAATGTGTGAATTTAGGACTGTGGCCTGTGGGGCGTTAGCTGCGAATTTCCGCTTTCGTTCAAAGGTCTGGGATATGGACAATTGAACGCTGCGGTGGGACGTGGACGTGGACGTTGATGCTGTTTCTTGAGAAACTGCCATAACAAGTGAAGACTGAGAGGAGGGGGCATCTTTGCATGCAGTATGGACAGGGGATTGCCTTGCACACACAACAGGGGGTTCTATTGCACGCACAACAGTGGAAGAAGCAGTGGTGACACCCGCTGACACTGGTCGTGGACCCTGGGGTTCGGCCTACATAGTTGGGTGCTTTGCTGCCATGTGCCTGATCATGCTGGTGGTGGTCAGGCTGGTAGTTTTGTCACCCCTGCTGATGCTGGCATGGCAGGTGGTACAAATGGCCTTTTTGGGGTTATCAGCAGAGTCTTTAAAAAAATTCCCGACTCTGGAAGACCTACCGGTTGTACTGCCAACGTCCCTCGTGTTGGTGTTATGGGAAACGGTTGCCAGCCTTCTGTCTGCGGCCACCACACTTCTTCTCCCTGCCTGTTGGACTACTCTGCCTCCCTCCCCCTGTGTGCTGCTGGCCTCACTCTGCATGTCCTCCTGCCACGTTGGGTCAGTTACTAGATCATATACCACCTCCTCCTCTTCCACTTGAGCACCATGATCCTCCTCCTCACTTCCTGGCAATTGTGTCTCGTCATCGTCCACCTCTTGTGACAAATTGCCAGCGTCGACTTCCTGTGGCCGTGGCTGATCAAATATTTGGGCCTCGCTACATGGGATCTCCTCTTCCACCACTTCAAGCGGAGCAGGCGAGGGGCACAAATCTGGAAATGGACCAGTGAACTGCTCTTCAGAGTGTCCAAGTGTGGGATCAGTTGCTGTCTGACGACACTCGGCATGGTGGGAGGAAGGAGCATCAGGGTGAGGAGGAGTATGCGGTCGAGACTCACGGCTACTAAGGGTCGACCATGTGGAAGACAGGCCGGAGGTGGTGGTGCCCAGGTAACTGGAAGTATTATCTGCTATCCAATTAATAACCTGTTCACACTGATCAGTTTGCAATACTGGTGTTGTTCTGTGCTTCCCTAGTAATTCGGTCAAGAAGTGCGAGTGAGAAGATGTGGCTATTGGTTGTGGCACATTTTCACCTTAGCCACGGCCCCTTCCTCTGCACGCACCATCACCATAACGTCCACTTCCACGTCCCTTGCACGCGCCTTTCCCATTGTAAAGTAAGTTAAATAGCTTACACTCGCACTATCAATGGAAAAAGGGTAATAAAAAGTAGATTAGAAGCGTGGAAGAGGAAAACCACAGTTCTATTTCTCTGGCCTACACCCGACTCTTTTAAACAATCTGAACAATCAGGGAGAAAATATTACTGTTTTTCTTTACGGAAAAAATACCAAAAGCTATAATTTACTGGTGTATGTATACCAGACTTTTTTAAATATATATATTTGCGGCTGAACAGTGAGCAACACACTCAAACTGTTTTTTTAAGATACAAATGGCCCAAAACTGGATAATACAGAGGTTTGAACCATGGAACTGCAAAACCACACTTGTATTTCTTGGGCCTACACCAGACTATTTTCAACAGATATATTTGTGTCTGAACAATCAGGAGACACTACTGTTTTTCTTTACGGCAAAAAATGCAAAAAAGCAGGATAATACAGAGATTTGACCCGTGGAACTGCAAAACCACACTTGTATTTCTCGGGCCTACACCAGACTATTTTCAACAGATATATTTGTGTCTGAACAATCAGGAGACACTATTTATTCTTACGGCAAAAAATGCCAAAAGCAGGATAATAGAGATTTTTTACCGTGGAACAGCAAAACCACAGTTATAATTTACTGGTGTATACCAGACTTTTTTAAATATATATATATTTGCGGCTGAACAGTGAGCGACACACTCAAACTGTTTTTGAGTGTGTCCCTACACTGTCTGATCCGGAGCGACTGTGTCCAAAATGGCAGTGCCCGGTTTTAAATACTCGAGATGACGCTGTGCGGCCAGCCAATCACTGTAATGCCCACAAACAACATGGCTGCGGCATTATAGTGACTGGCTGGCAATCCCTGCATGTTCATTGGCTCTGTAAAGAGTGCCAAACATGCAGGGCGGAGACCCGAGCTCCCGCCCGAGTAACCCGGAAATGCTCGGTGCTCGCCGAACATCCCGAGTAGCATGATGCTCGGGCGAGTACCGAGCAGTGTCGAGCATGCACGCTCAACACTAGTAATAATGTTTTTAATATGCTGTACTGCATGGCTCTTGTAAGGGACATTAAAATCATCTTGTTAAGCTACTGTGACCTCCACGTCTCTTCCACGGGGCATTGATATTGTCTTTTTATTCCTCTGCGACCTCCACCACTCTTCCAAGGGGCATTGATATTGTCTTTTTATTCCACTGCGACCTACACCACTCTTCCAAGGGGCATTAAAACTGTCTTGTTAAGCTACTGTGACCTCCACATCTCTTCCACGGGGCATTGATATTGTCTTTTTATTCTACTGCGACCTCCACCACTCTTCCAAGGGGCATTGATATTGTCTTTTTATTCCACTGCGACCTCCACCACTCTTCCAAGGGGCATTAAACCATCTTGTTAAGCTACTGTGACCTCCACGTCTCTTCCATGGGGCATTGATATTGTCTTTTTATTCCACTGTGACCTCCACCACTCTTCCAAGGGGCATTGATATTGTCTTTTTATTCCACTGCGACCTCCACCACTCTACCAAGGGGCATTAAAACCGTCTTGTTAAGCTACTGTGACCTCCACGTCTCTTCCACGGGGCATTGATATTGTCTTTTTATTCCACTGCGACCTCCACCACTCTTCCAAGGGGCATTGATATTGTCTTTTTATTCCACTGCGACCTCCACCACTCTTCCAAGGGGCATTAAAAGCGTCTTGTTAAGCTACTGTGACCTCCACGTCTCTTCCACGGGGCATTGATATTGTCTTTTTATTCCACTACTACCTCCATCACTCTTCCAAGGGGCATTAAAAGCGTCTTGTTAAACCACTCTGAACTCCACAGCTCTTCCAAGGGGCATTGAAATGTTGTTTTTAATTACCTCTAACCTCCACGACTCTTCCAACGGGCATTGCATTTCCTCCTAATTTTAGTCAGCTTTTTCTTTTCAATGCATAGGCGAACACTAAGGGAGACCCACTCCCCAATAATGGGTAGAAGGTTTTTAGTACTCTGTAATCCACGTCTGTTTCAAGAGGCATTGCAGTTCCTCATAATTTTTGGAAAGCCTTCCATTCACTGCTTAGGCCAACAGTGTACAGGAGACCCTTTTGCTATAAATGGAAATAACAGTTTAGTTAAGGCCCTCTGACCTCCATGTCACTTCCAAGGGGCATTGGAGTGCTTCAAAATTTTTGGTAGGCATTGCACTCACTGTATGCCCTATAACTGTGTAGCCGAACCGCTCCTTTTGGTACAGAAACATATCCTACAAGACATGTGTGGTTGACTGGCCTGATATTGATGTGAATAGTCCCTGTTCCTCCTGCTCTTTCTCCTTTTCCACCACCTCATTCATCATTCGTCACCTGAAGCTTTGTTTTAACAGGAGTCATAGAACTGGGATAGTAGCTGGAAAACATCCAGCAATCCTCGGAGGAGGTAGGATATGCGCCAAAACGCTGACCACCTCAGACCTAGCCGCTACTACATATATGCGCTTGCATTCCAAGGAACAGAAAGCTAAGGAGATGGATGGCCTCATGATCATGAATAATTTACTCGTTGTGTAGGAGGCCGACCACTGCTGCTGTCTACCTTCTGAACTTTGTGTTGAAGCCTGATTGACCCAGGACCCGCAATCCTCTATGTCTGGAGGACGTGTTGCATCCCAGTGTCCAACTGTGTCCCGGCTTCCACAATTTTAACCCAGTGTGAAGGCGTCAGTGATATGGACCATCCCTGGCCACATTCACTTGTCCACGTGTTTGTGGTTAGGCTGTCCTTCCCACTAAATGCACTGGGGAGGGCACAGTTAATGTTTTGGTATGCGCGCTTGTGTATAAGGCGCACCGGGACAAATAGCGGCGGCTGGGGACCGTTTATGGACACCCGGCCGCCAACAGGCAGCTGGGGACCGTGTGTGGGCACCCAGCCGCGGGGCGGCTGGGGACCGAGTATGGATACCAGGCCGCCGACGCAGCCATGACATGGTGGCCGGCGTCTGACTTCACAAGTGTGGGGACGGTTACCGGGACAAATAGGGGCGGCTGGGGACCAAGTATGGACACCCGGCCACCCCCTGACGGCTGGGGACCGAGTGTGGACACCCGGCCGCTGGGCGGCTGGGGACTGAGTATGAATACCAGGCCGCCGACACAGCCATGACATGGTGGCCGGCGTCTGACTTCACAAGCCTAAAAGGCCTCATTTCAAGTGCAAGCAAGCTAGCAGTATGGTATTGCAGCCTGGGGGTGGGTGGGTGTCAGGCTGCACACTTACGCTTGCATTCCAAGAAAACAAAGCAGATGCTAACTTCTATCATCATCATCATGCTCCTCACCTTGGCACTCTCAGCTCCCCTGATGGAGAAGCCAGGACCCACCGGAGGAGACTGGTTGTCTGGTGGGCCCGGCCAATGCTGCCCTAAAGCAGGCCAGGCTAAGAAAAGTGTGGGGAAGGTTACCGGGACAAATAGGGGTGGCTGGGGACCAAGCATGGACACCCTGCCGCTGGGCGGCTGGGGACTGAGTATGGATACCAGGCCGCCGACGCAGCCATGACGTGGTGGCCAGATTCAGCCTCCACATGCCTAAAAGGCCCAATTTCAAGTGCAAGCAAGCAAGCAGTATGGTATTGCAGCCTGGGGGTGGGTGGGTGGCAGGCTGCATACTTGCGCTTGCATTGCAAGGAATGGGGGAGGTACAATTGAACACTGCCCTGAGACAAGGACTTGAACGGGGATAGTTGTAAGTCTGAATCTTCTGATGCGGCAAGGATCACTTCTGATGGGCACAGTTTTAGGCAGTGACCTGGGTGTCAGAGATGCTTCCAGGGGTCTTCCCCATGCTGTTCCCATGTCTTTTCAGCACTGTATGCATGTGTCACACAGCACATGGCCAGATAAGATTGTAAAATGTTAAAATGACATTTCCCGGTGAATGCATTTGTCACGGTTGAAAGCAATACAAAAGTGCAAAAACGCATAAAAAATGCTACTTGTGAACATAGCCCAAGGTGTGGAGGAGCATTTTTGTTTTTGGTTATTTATTTTACCTTATACACAAGTCTTTACCCTGGAAAGGATGTTCCTTAACATATTTCACAGGAAAGCACTTTCAGTTTAGTTTTTGAACGTTTTATTGTGAGCCCGTAAAAGTGGCTTAATATCTCTGACCTCATTGTTGACAGCAGTGACAGCAGAAATGCTTCCTAGGGCGATCTCCATGCTGTCCTCATGTCATTTGAGCACTGTCACTATTGTTTTGGGCACTTTTTAGGCTTTCTACAGACTGCTGGGGGTGCCGCCGCAAAAATGCTCGGGTCTCCCATAGACTAACATTGGGCTCATTGCTCGGGTCGAGCACCCGACTATCACGGTGAGCTCGGCCCGAGCTTCGAGCACCAGAGCATTTTAGTGCTCGCTCAACACTAGTGATAACCAATCGAATCAGCAAGCAGAGCCGAATCCTAAAATTGTGTATCTTATGGTTATACCACTTGATACAGTGCATGATAAAAAATAGTCTAAAGCCTAAAAACCTCTTTAATGATAATGCATGAGTTTTGTATACATGAAAGGTGGGCCCTCAGAATCAAGTCCTCTGGTGGGCCCAATGTTCTTCAGTCTGACACTGGGCACATTGCAAAAAGTTACATATTAATCTGTTATAGCACTTAGCTTCTTAAATATCTACCATTAGTAAAAGGAACATAAGAGTGTATCTCTGTTAATTCTATAATTTAGGTGTAAAAAGGTGGTCAGCAAAGGCCAAGACGAATTTAGTTATTATAACCGTTACATTAATGGCCACTCGTAATTTATTTCAGTGAACTCTTATGATTACGAAAGCTAATGAGAATCATTTCATATTCTGAAGAATAAGCATATATCTTTTTTTATATTTTAATCAGAAAGCAAAATAAAAAAAAAAAGTTTTTACCACTTAGGATTTGTAAGTTCTCACTTGCTTTGTAGAATATAATTGTTTTATTGGGGTTCAAAGGATAGAAAAGTAGCCATCAAGAAGCTTCACTGATCTAACTGACTCCATCCATGAGGATCCTGAAAAAGAGAAGTTATAAGCTGCTTTACATGATTGAAGATTCTGCTGTGTCACTTGGGAAAGGATGATATTGGATTGGACAAGGCTGGTATGATTCAGGTATTGGCCTAGGGAAACGACAGGTTCAAATACCTCTAGAAAAATCAAATTACAGAGCATTGAAAAGTGAGGAATTAGGAACTTCCACAACCGTACATATGGCACTGTGTCTTGAAAACAATTAAGGAGATGCAGCACACTCCCCATCCCCATGCCCAGATACTAAAGATAGTAGACCAATATTATTACAGTCCTGGAAAACCCCTTTATTAGGACAGCATGACTTCCAGATTCTCAACATTTCTGATGGCTCTGCAAAGCCTTATAGCAAACAATTTACACGCTAAAGATGAAAATCAGCGGGCCCATGTTATTAATGTAGTAGAAATACAAATATGTCCACCTTTCGAAGGAGTCTTCATTAACTCCCACAGCCCAGAAAATTAAGGCATGCCTCATCAGCATCTGTAATTTGTACGGGACTGCTTGTGCTCAGCTCTATGGGGGTTCATATTGCTGATGGAGCAGATTCAGTGTGAATAAAGTATAAACAGCGATTAATTTCACCCAATAAATAATGGTTGGAAGCAAAGACTGAAAGTAGAACAATTACTTTTCCATTTTTCCTGCCAAATGAGCTGATAAGAGAAAACAGGGGGAGTTGGCCACGTAAATCAGTCTTAATTTCATCTTCTCTATTAAAAGACGGCCATTAAGACTATCTTCGGCTCATTTCACCCCCTACTTGTTTCACTTTTTCAATTTGCTCAAAAGGGGGAGTTTGATCGTCATAAAATTTCACTTTGGCCGGCCTATGATTTGCATCTGGGCCAATAAATAGCAATTAGCATAAACATTTAAACCAAGAACTGGAACAAATTCTTGTTCTCCTGGAAAGCTGTTAAATTGGAATATTTCACATAGTGCAAAGAGCAAAAGGGACTTAGGCGTCTTTGTATTTTTATAACACTGTAGAATAAAGTTTTGGAATATGTAGTCATAAAAACTTTTTATCTTCTGAAATCATATCTAAGTTTCATGCAATGGACACAACAACCCTGTTCAGCATGTCAATTACTCTCTTAATTTTAGCCAACAGACGTAAAGGTTCATTGTCCACACCATCACTGCCCTCTCTTCATCTGTGGCACCTTCTTACAGACCTTTGGTCCATCACTCAATATTGGCTCTCAGAGTGGAAGGGGCACAATTTGTTTCAACTTTGTCTAGGTGCCAAATTACCCTTCTCAGCAGGTGGCATCAGGTAAGGAGCCTCCACTAACTACCTTCTAAGCCTCTTCTCTTCACCCAAGAGCCTCAGACTTGGCATTGGATAGGGATCCTACCTCTTTAACTTTCCAAATGTTCCTCACTGACAGGTAACTCCTCACAGCAGTCATTGCTCAGACTACCCTCTTAGCTCAGCAGTCTTCCTTCTCTGCAGAGCTCATTCACTCTCACTCTAAAGTGGCTCTGCTATGTCCATACATTTTAATCTGCCCTGCCACATTCATGTAACCTGGCCAGCCAAAAGTGCGATGTGATCACTTCATGCCACAACTCTCTAAGATAGTGCTGTGCAACACTTAGATCTGGCTCCTCCTCAACCTTCTTCTGAATGGGAGAATTGCTTGCATGAATCAAGCACCAACATCTCATCTTCTTCTGTTGGTTCCCAGCACTGCAGTGTCACTCCTCTCCTTGAAAGGGTATTCTAAAGATGTCTCTTGAGCAACTCACAACTTTACAGTCTCTTTATTTCCTGGTTTCTGGGGGGGGGGGGGGGGGGGGCAAGCATTTGTCCTTGAGTGACATTTTTCATCAGTAGCAGAGCTGTAGAATTAGCTGAACTTGTGCTGAGCTTTATAGTTCTATTGTAACACATCGGTATGTGTTCTGCTATCACTGTATTTATATATAGAGATTGAAATGCATTTAAACAGTCACATGGCTCATTAAAGTGTGAGCCGTGATTAGAAGAACTGGAAACAGCCAATGCTGGTGGCTGGTGATTTTCAAGATTTGTAACAGCAGCTTGTCAGGAGCTGAGACAGAGGGGGCGCGCTGTGAGCAGTTAACTGCTGTATAGAAAGCGAAAGCTGGACAGTAGTGATGAGCGAGCATACTCGCAAGTACTCGGTACTCGCCCGAGGATCTCAGCACTCGAGATGCTCGGAGCTCACTGAGTACTTGCGAGATGCTCGGGTCCCTTCCCTGCATGTTTGGCGCTCTTTACAGAGCCAATGAACATGCAGGGATTGTCTGCCACTCACTGTAATGCCGCAGCCATGTTGGTTGTGGCATTACAGTGATTGGCTGGCCGCATAGCGTCATCAGGTCTATATCAGAACTGGCGCCGCCGTGCTCATCACAGTCACTCCGGAATCAGACAGTGTAGGGAGAGGTGCTTCGGAGCTAGGGAGAGATTCGCTTGTTTATTAGGTAATGTAGGTAGAACAGAAGTATATTACACATATCCATCTCAACAAACAGTCCTTCTGAGGACTAATCCATCTGCAGAGGTATCAGGCAGGCAGTGTATATAGGCAGGCAGGCAGTGTATATAGCAGACTGCAGTGTGCATAGCACAAGAGGCTCCATTCCAGTTCTGTCTGCTGCTGCTGTTAGACATTTCTAGACAAAGGCCCAGGTCTCAGGGGCCAGGAATAATTATTTTTTGCATCTTGATCCTCATTATTTGCATAAAAAGCAATCAAGAGAACCCCGTTTTTTTTCTGTGCCATTTGCTTGTTGGCACTGCAGGATACAGTCAGGTCCTTTCCATATTACAGTGCTAAAAATCCAGCTATTTAAGACTGTGTTTTCTCTGTTACATGGATCACATATACGTTTTCAGAAAATACTGCCATTTTTGGTCTCCATTAAAAATTTGTTTCAGTGTGTCAGTGAAGTTTTTAACACAGGTTTGCTATTCAAAATAGTTACCTACAGGCCAGGTATTTAAAACTGTGGTTTCTCCGTCACACGGATCACATATAAGTTCGCTCCAAATTCAGCCATTTGTAGTGAGTGTGGAAGATATTATCCTCCATTTAAAATGGGCAAGGCACGTGGCAAGGGACAGGGAACTGGACGTGATGGTAATGGTGCATGCAGAGGCCGAGGTCGTGGGCAAGCTGAAATTGTGCCACAACAAACACCCACATCTTCTCTTCCGACCATCCTGTCCCAATTCCGCAGCACACCACTATTTAACCCAGAGCAGTGTCAAAAGGTTGTTGGTTGGATAGCAGATAATGCTTCCAGTCACTTTGCCACCACCACCATATCTTCCACACCGTCAAGTCTCAGTAGCCGTGAGTCTGGACTGTATATTCCTCACCCTGATCCTCCTTCCTCCCACCATGCCGAGTGCCTGGAGACAACTGATCCCACACTTGGACACTCCAAAGAGCTGATCACTTCTACATTTATAGATTCGGCCCTCTCGCCTGGTTCGCTTGAAGCGGGGCAAGAGGAGATCGCATGTAGCGATGCCCAAATATTTGAGCAGCCACAGTCACATGAAAGCGATGGTGGGAAAGTGTCACAAGAAGTGGACGATGATGAGACACAATTTCCAGAAAGTCAGGAGAAGGACCAGGGTGCGGAAGTGGAAGACGAGGTGGTGGATGATATAGTAACTGACACAACCTGGCAGGAGGACATGCAGAGTGAGGACAGCAGCACACAGGGGGAGGGAGGCAGAGCACCCCAACAGGCAGAAAGAAGCAGTGTGGTGGCCGCAGACAGAAGGCAGGCAACCGTTCCCCATAACACCAACGCGAATGAAGTTGCCAGTACAACTGTTAGGTCTTCCAGAGTCTGGTGGTTTTTTAAAGACTCTGCCAATAACCCCAAAAAGGCCATTTGCACCACCTGCCAGGCCAGCATCAGCAGGGGTGACAAAACTACCAGCGTGACCACCACCAGCATGATCAGGCACATTGCAGCAAAGCACCCGACTTTGTGGGCCGAACCCCAGGGTCCGGGAACAGTGTCTGCGGGTGGCACCACTGCTTCTGCGGGTGGCACCTGTCCATGGTGCATGCGAAGATGCCTACTGCCCTGCACCTGTCGTTGCACACTCTCAAGTAGCAGCATCAGGAAGCACATCCACATCCTTGTCCCATCGCTGCGTTCAGTTGTCCATACCCCAGTCCTTGGAACGCAAGCGCAAATATGCAGTCAACGCCCCACAGGCCATACTACTAAATTCCCACATTTTGCGACTGCTTGTGCTCGAAATGTTGCCTTTTAGGCTCGTGCAGATGGAAACATTCCACAACCTGGGGGAGGCGGCCGTCCCTCGTTACTCGGTCCCCAGCCGCCATCCCCGCATTACACAAGCACGTGTTCCAAAACATTAGCCGTGCCCTCAACAACGCAGTTACCGGGAAAGTCCACCTAACCACGGACACGTGGACAAGTGCTTGTGGGCAGGGACGGTACATCTCGCTGACGGCACACTGGGTTAACATAGTGGAAGCTGGTCCCCAGACGGACCTTGGGACGGAACACGTCCTCCCAACGCCAAGGATTGCAGGCCCTAGGTCAATCAGGGTTGCCCCCACAGTTTACAGCTCCTGCACCTCATCCTCTTCAGCTTCCTCCTCCTCTTCAGCCTCCATCTCCGAAATGACCACATCAGTCACAAGCTGGAAGCATTGCAGAACTGCCAAGCGGCAAAAGGCTGTGCTGAAGCTAATATGCTTAGGTGACAAACCGAACAATGCTGAAGAGTTGTGGACAGCTCTGAAAGAGCAGGCAGATCTGTGGCTCACACCACTGAACCTACAGCCAGGTATGGTCGTGTGTGACAATGGCCGAAACCTGGTGGCGGCTCTGAGGCGAGGCGAGCTCACACATGTACCATGCCTGACCCATGTGCTTAACGTCGTGGTTCAGTGGTTTCTCAAATCCTACCCGGAGCTGCCGGAACTGCTTGTTAAATTGCGCCGCCTGTGTGCCCATTTTGGAAAGTCACCTACAGATTTTGCCACCCTTGCCGTGTTTCAGCAGCATTTGAAGCTTCCGGCTCACAGACTGGTGTGTGATGTCCCCACGCGTTGGAACTCTACACTGCAGATGTTGGGAAGGATTTGTGAGCAGAAGAGGGCAGTTGTTGAGTATCAGCATCAACAAGGCTGTCGGTATTCAGTTCAGACTCCACACATAAGACGTCAGGAGTGGACATGGATGTCAGACATATGTATCATCCTCCAAAACTTTGAGGACTCCACCAAGATGGTGAGCGGCGATGATGCCATAATTAGCGTCACCATCCCGCTTCTCTATCTTCTTTATCAATCAAAGAGATGCATTGCAGGGGGAGCACGATGAGATGGAGCAAGGAACCATACAGGGTGGTAACACACAGCCCAGCCTCATCTCATCCCAACGTGGATTGGGTGACAATGAGGAAGAGGAGGAGGAGAAGGAAGAACAGGAGCTAGCTTCATGCGCTATAGACAGTACTACTTGCACAACTGTCATACCATCTGTACAGCGTGGATGGCCTGAGGACAGAGAGGAGGAGGAGGAGGAGAGTATGGTCAGTCATACTCTTGGTGAGGACACGGAAGTCTTGCCTGTTAGCAGTCTGGCACGCATGGCTGAGTTTATGTTACGGTGACACTTCTAGACCCACGCTACAAGGAGAACTTTATATCTCTTATTCCTGAGGCGGAAAGGTCTACAAAAATGGGGCAGTACCAGAAGGCCCTTGTTGCGGAACTATTAAAAAATTCCCATCTGAAAACGCTGGCGGCAGAGGTCATAGTTTGTTGGGCAACCAAGGACTAAAGGCGAGAGAGACACAACTCCAATCCAGCAGAGGCAGGGGAACACTGTCAAAGTTCTGGAAGAGTTTTCTCAGCCCCTCCCATCGCACAGGCCCTGAGGCGCGGTGTACTCTCACAAGGAGTGCAAAGTTTGGGAAGATGCTGAGGGAGTACCTTGCCGACCGTGCCATCCTCAGTAACAGATGAAGTGAGAGAAGTACCAGGAATAGGACACAGGAAAGTCTATCTCCATTTGTTAATAGTGGGTAGCACCCCAAAGAATTCACGGGAAAACTGGAGATCCTCCACCGGGTTGGAGGGGTGCAGAGACTCGAGGGTAACCACCGCCTTGACATACACTTTGTCAAGCTTATTGGATGAAGTGGGCGAAGTACCAGGTACAGGGTGCAGAAAAGTCTCTCTCTATTTGTTATCAGGTAGCACCCCAGAGGATTCAGGAGACAACTGGAAGTCCTCCGCTTGGTTGGAGGGGTGCAGAGACTTGGAGGTAGCCACCGCCTTGATGGACTTATTACCAGATTTATTAGAGATGGAGGATCCTTGCTTAGGGACCAACTTCAGTCTGGTTTCTGAGATGACACGTCTGCGAGGCAGGGCGGTACCTGAAGCCAGATCATAGGTACAATCGTCGAGACTGTGTGGGGACAATGCCTCTGCTTCCCTTCCTTTGGAGACTTCAGCGCACATCGAGTCAGCGACTAGCAGATCTGGTGAAGAAGAAGACACTGCTGAATGTCCTGAAGATATGGGGACTGGACACCCCTTGTACTTCAGCAGTCCCCCAGAAAACACCATGCAGGATCTCCAGACCTGAGCGGGCACTAGATCTCTCGGCTCTGGACGACCTGTTGATAAACCAGACAGCACCTGGAATGTGAACTTCTTCATGTGCAATGCTCCAATCTGGAGCTTAATTTGTACAGACATATTTTGACTGTTTCTGAGTATGGCTCGTCCTTCCGCTGTCAATGCCCAAACCGGATTCTGGAGTTGTCGGACGGGAATCAGACACCGACTCTTCAAGGCTTTAAGCCCGAAACTTCCGGTTAATCCGAGGCCTTCACTTGCCACGGAGACAGTCATGGTCATCTGTGGAGAGGAAACACTAACGCCAAGGGCAGCCTCTCCTACAGGCCTAATGTCTTGGAATTCTCCAACCTTCACTGGACAAAGACCGTCAGGGTGTCCCAAACAACCGCAGCGGGACCGCAATCCGATTTTGTGACTGAGTTCCGGCCTCTGCTTTGCCTGACGAACATGGTCAACCTTCATGGATTCTGTGCGGATAGCTGCCTCTACAGGCTACGGAACAGGAGGTCTTTTGGAGGACAGAACCTGGCGTGACGGTTTAACTCTACGCCTTGCACGTCTGGACTGCCTCTTGAGGTTGGGAAGAGAAGTATTCTGTGGAGCATTGTCATCCTGTGTGGATTCTGTGTGGGCAGCAGCCTCTTCTGGCTGGGGCACTGGTGGGCTACCTACACGCATTACCCATCGGGACTGCTCCAGGATATTGGGAAGGGAAGCTTTAGCAGAAGCTTCAGGGTTAGGGTCATCGAAGACGATTAGAAAGGCCACCAGGAAGGCCTGCAGGTCAGAGACGATAGGATCCCATGCTTCCCATAGGGGGGTGATCCAATTCAAGGCATCACCCGCTAGGTAGGACATCAGAAATGCTACTTTAACCCGATCAGTGGGAAAATAGTGAGCATAGAATTTGTAATGCAGCATGCATTGCTCCACAAATGCACGGCTTTGTTTTGGATCCCCGTAGTACCGTGGTGGATCCGCAGGAACGAGTGCTGATAGTTCCACTTGGGCTGGTGTGTAAATTGCCTGGACTTCAGCTTGAGAAAAATTTTTTCCTTGGTGCACGTATTCGCCAGACAAGGATTCAAATGTCTCTGAGAGCGAAGGGCCGTGGGGCTCAATGGGGACCATGGCCTGAGCAAACTGTTATGCACACGCCCGGATTGACTGGCGTGAGCGTGGTTAGTGATCCCACTGGACCATGAACCGAGGAGTGCCTGGAGGGGCGTGACTAAGTATCAACTCATTCCGACCAAGGTCGCACGGCGGCTCAGTTGACTCCGTGAACCAGGGAGGAACCGAGCAGAGGGACCAGGTGCTACTCCAGGTCAGACCCCGGTCACATCTGTTGACCCACACCGGGGAATGCAAGAACGGGCAGGCACAGCTGGTATGCAGACAGGCGGGGAATGACAGGCACAGCTGGTATGCAGACAGGTGGGTACTGGCAGGCACAGCTGGTATGCAAACAGGCGGGTACTGGCAGGCACGGCTAGTATGCAGACTGGCAGATACTGGCAGGTAGGAACGCAGGCTGGATAGGAACCAGTACAGACTGGGATACAGGAACAGAGCAGCTGGTGCGGTGGACTAGCAGAGCAGAGCGAAACCGCAGGTGCGGAGGACAAGCAGAGCAGAGCGAAACCGCAGGTGCGGTGGACAAGCAGAGCAGAGCGAAACCGCAGGTGCGGTGGACAAGCAGAGAGAAACCGCAGGTGCGGTGGACAAGCCGAGCAGAGCGAAACCACAGATGCGGTGGACAAGCAGAGCAGAGCGAAACCGCCGGTGCGGTGGACAGGCAGAGCAGAGCGAAACTGCAGATGCGGTGGACAAGCAGAGCAGAGCGAAACCGCAGGTGCGGTGGACAAGCAGAGCAGAGAGAAACCGCAGGTGCGGTGGACAAACAGAGAAGCGCAAAACCGCAGGTGCAGTGGACAAGCAGAGCAGAGCGAAACTGCAGGTGCGGTGGACAAGCAGAGCAGAGCGAAACCGCAGGTGCGGTGGGCAAGCAGAGCAGAACAGAGCAGAAGGTGCAGGTAGACAGGACAGGGCTCTGTTCACATGGAACAGACTGGAAAACACAGGAAGACAGTCAGAACACAGGAGACAGACACGGAGGCAGGGAAACGGGACAATCAGAACGAGATACACACAAGGTACTTACAATGAAGTAGCGAGTTGACACAAAACTCACAAACAGAAGTACAGAGACAACGAGTTGGAGTTAGGTGCAGGTTCAGACACTGCAGCAAAAGGGCAGGTACGGACATAGAGACAAACAGGTAACGAGCTAGGACACAGTTCAGACAGGAACTGAACAAGATACAGGAACGAGCCTGGGAACTCAGCCCCCAGGGTGGTGGAAACAGACTAGAAGTCATAGATACAGATAACGGGCCTGAGTATACAGCCCCCAGGGTGGCGGAACAGACTAGAAGTCACAGATACAGATAACGGGCCTGGGTATACAGCCCCCAGGGTGGCGGAACAGACTAGATACAGGACAGGACCTGGCAACTCAGTTGCACAGAACACACTGAAAGAAAGTGTTGCTCAGGCACCTCCTACTGAGTGGAGGGGGTTTAAGTATCCAGTGACTCACAGCAATAGGCTGGGGACGCATTAGGAGTGCGCACACAGAAACTCTAAGTATCAGGCAGTAACCGCACCGCCGCCCTAAGCAATCTGACAAGAGACATGCACACAGCAGGTACTGGAGCAAAGTGTGCAGCCTGGACTGATAGGTAAGATGGCGGTCTTGAATGGTGGGAGGTGGTAAGCCATGCCAGCACGCCACCAGGGATGTTACAGCAACACCCACATAATTTTTTTAAAGGGTATTTATGATGCCTGTAAAAAAATTTTTTTATACAGTATGTTCATGTATACCTCCCAGGGGTAAATGTTTGTCAGCCCATACACTTAGTGCATGGGCATTACAAGTATAGGAGACCCGCTCCTTTCTAATGGGAACATTTTTTTCTGAGGCTCTCCTCCACGTCTCTTCCAAGGGCCATTGGAGTGCCTCACAATTTTTGACAGCCTTTGCATCCACTGCATAGGCCAACACTATGGGAGACCCACTTCCTAATAATGGTAACATTTTTTCATGAGGCCCTCTACATCTCTTCCAAGGGGCATTGGAGTGCCTCCTAGTTTTTGGCAGCCCTTTCATTCACTGCGTAGGCCAACACTATGGGAGACCCACTTCCTAATAATGGGAACATTGTTTTCAGAAGGCCCTCTGACCTCCACGTCTCTTCCAAGGGGCATTGGAGTGCCTCCAAATTTTTGGCAACCCTTGCATTCAATGCATAGGCAAATACAATGGGAGACCCACTTCTTAATAATGGGAACATTGTTTTCATGAGGCCCTCTGACCTCCACGTCTCTTCCAAGGGGCCGAGTATTCCAATGTGCTCGACCCGAGAATAGAGCACCCGAGCATTTTAGTGCTTGCCCATCACTACTGGACAGAGTTGACTGGGATTTTAGGACTTAACTCCTCTCCTGGATTGTAACTGCATAGCCAAGCTCCATGGAAACAAACTGTACACTTTCTAAGATAAATAATAAGATAAATTCTCTTATTGCAGGAGAATAGAAAAAGCAAATCAACTGCATACTTGCCTATTTTCATACTGTCTAATTAAAGCTATTTAATAATATAAGAATAATATATAGAATAGAATCAGGCCCGGCATCAGCACCCGGATCACCCGGGCAAGTGCCGGGGCCCAGAGCAGGCGGGGGGCCCACTTGCCGTCAAGCACCCCGGCGCGCTATGGGGCATGTGAGCGGAGGCGTGCGTTGTCAGTGCCCGCGAGTGGGCCCCCTTGCTTGGTCAGGGCCCCGGCCGGCGGCCGGCACAATACTTACCCCTCCCTGTGCCTCCGCTTCGCAGCTCCGGTGTCTTCACGCTCTCTGCTGCACTGTGATATCTTAGGTCAGAGGGCGTGCTGACGTCTTTCAATCGCGCCCTCTGCTGAGCAGTCGCAATGCAGCAGAGAGCGGGAAGACACTGGCGACGTGGCTGAAGAGTCAGCAGGTGAGGTGAGTATTTGATTTTTTTTTTATTATTTATAGGCAGGCTTGGCCGCATGGGGCATTATTTGGGGGCCAGCAGGCATGGCCGCATGGGGCATTATTTGGGGGCCATCAGGCATGGCCGCATGGGGCGTTATATGGGGGCCAGCAGGCAATGCCGCATGAGGCATTATATGGGGACCAGCAGACATGGCCGCATGGGGCATTATATGGGGGCCAGCAGGCATGGCCACATGGGGCATTATATGGGGCCCAGCCTGCAAGGGGCATTATATGGGACCCAGCTTGCATGGGGCATTTTATGGGGGCCAGTATCCTGTATGGAGCATTATATGGGGGTCAGTATCCTGTATGGAGCATTATATGGAGTCAATTATTCTGTATAGAGCGTTATATGGGGCTCATAATACTCTATGGAGAACTATACTGTCCGGTCTGCAAGGTGCGCTGCAAGGATTCGCCGATTTCTGAGCTATACTCGTAATATATATATATATATATAATATAATATATATATGTATTTTTTCACCGTATCTGTGCGTCATGAATCGTGGTATGTGTTAAATGGGGCCCACTGACACTCTTTCGCCCAGGGCCCACAAAAACCTAGAGCCGGCTCTGAATAGAATAATATAAGAATTCCCCTTAAAGTTGGGCTATAGACATACATTATAGTATTACAAAACAGAGTTGTAATACCACCATAGTTGTCTTCCATGGAAAGGCTTCATTAAAGAGAAACTCCTCTTTTAAGTAACAAACTATAATGCACAGGAAATGTCTTGTGCTAATTTCAGGTTAAATGAAATTCTCTCTTTTTTTATCAGAAGCTTAAATTGAAAATAATTGAAAAGTTAATTGATGTCCCCTTTCTGCTGGCACTTATCGAGTATCGTAAGAAGTGTTTCTAGTCAGGAATTTACATAAGGGCATATTATTAGTAGCTTTTGTGTGAGCCTTCTTGTGTGAGAGGATATTTGGATATCTGTGAGGAGATGTAAAAGGATTGGTTTACTTTGTCCAGGTGACACTTTTATAACAGATGCTGTGGATTTCTGCCCTGTTTAGTTTGATGCAATGGGCCTTTGGGTACAGCAAAATCCAGGGTCACACATATTACAGCTCAACATTTTTATGCACAAGGAGGCAACAAACTTGATGGTTACAAAGTCTATCATGAGGCAGCAGACTTAAAGAGGAACACAGCAATAGACTGACACTTGCAAAACTTTACTGCCATATGCAACAGTCTACTGGCAATCATCTCAGTAGTTCTTCCTTTACTTTTCCATAGTTTCTGCATTTCTCACAGTGCAGTACAGCAGATACAGGTCTGGTCACAGCCCACCTCTATCGACAGCAACACCTATACAGCAGTATATCTTGTCTGGCTCACTCTAGTAGCCTACATGCTCAGTTACTGAGTATCAATTACTCACCCAGAGCCTTCAGGCATCTCAGTCTTCTTCATACTGAGGCATCCGAACTCAGACTCCTATGGTGTGGCAATACACCCTGTCAAAAATCTTCCAATTTCCTGTGAAAATTCATCAAACTTGGGGCAGCAAATTTTTGCCATGTTTGCAAAGGCGCTCTTTACTCATGCAGAAGTAGTGCTGTTGATTCAAAAGCATTCAGCAACTATTAAAAGTAACACAAGCACAGGAGACAGGAAGTGTTATGCTTCAGAAGCATCCAGTAACTAGAGGGGTTAACAGTCACAGAAGACAGGGAGTGTTTTAGCAGAGCCCCAGGGGGATTGTGGGGAACTTGTTATTGTAGTCTGGCTGAAGCCGAAGAAAATGGTGGTGTGCTATCTGGATCTGACAGAAGGCAAAGGAACAGGATTCAGATCAGAAGAGAAACTAAACACAGGTCAGATAAACTCCCTGAACTAACAGTGCAGAGTATTATCAGGCAGGAAGATAAGGACTGGAATGAATTGTGTCACAGGGATCATCTCCCTCATCAAACCCTCCCCTCCTCCATCTCCATGCAGGATAAAGAATGCTGTGTACTATTGTGTCCTTGTGAAGGAAAAACCTGTGGTTGTGTATGCATAGAAGTGGCTGCAGCCTATGGTAGCCCTGAGTAATGGTTCCCCCAGGATTCCAACGAATTCATGAAACCTGCCTCGCCCTATCTGAACCTAGGGAATCCTGAGCGGGAATTAGCGTGTAGAGGGAGAAGAGGAAAAGTGCAGCAGTACAGCACCTAAATTCAACTCTGCTACACCAGTTAAAGCGGATCAGCTCTAAAGAAAACTTACTAGCCGCAATGGATGTGGAAATGAAAATGGACAGAATTAGTGAGCTGCTTCTTCAGTTAACCTGTGAAGAATTGAGAATAGTAGCAGAACATATAAAGATGTCAGAAGAACAGATTTCTAAGGCACACAACCGCAGGCAACTGTTAGCTGCCATTAATGCAAAAATGGATGAGCTGGGGGAGAAAGAAGCTGAAGACGTCATGGGGACGTTCCTCCAGAAGCTAACACAGTTTCTGACCAGGTTGAAGTTGGAGGATGGAGGGGCGGCACCAATTTCCAAAAGCGAGAATCTCCGTTCGCAGACAGAACTACAGGAATTGAAAGAACAATTCAAAGCCCTAACAACAGCCCTGCTGGAATCGACCAAAACCCCTGAACGGGTGACAGACTCAGACAGAACCTTTAACCTGCTCGGGTTAGATAAATCAGGAAGACAGTCCTCTCTAACACCACAAATTACCGTAAGGAAAGAATTCAAGATCCTGGGACAGATTGGACAGTGTGAACAGAAAGAGAAACTGTCTTATATGTACTTGTTGCACCAGATCAATTACAGAAAGGCTATCAGCCAGAAGAGATCGTTGAGGGGGTGGTGAAAACGATCAGCCCCGGACTGAACCTCCGTAGTATGCTAGAAATGAAGAGTCAATTGACCTGGCAACAGCTGAAGATGATTTTAAAAGGGCACTATAAAGGAGAGAGTACTTCAGAATTGTTCCACCGACTCATTAACCTCTCACAAAAAAATTATGAATCACCCCAAAGTTTCTTGTTCAGAGCAACTGAACTGAAGGATAGACTGTTGTTTGCATCCAGAGATGTAGAAGCGGAGGAGAAGTTTGATGCTGGACTAGTCCAGAAGAAGTTCTTGAGATCATTGGGAACGGGGTTAATCAGCAAAGACATCAAGTTGCAGCTGAAACAGTACCTAGAAGATCTTGGCATTCTGGACGAAGTCCTAATTGAAAAAGTGAATGAGACAGCTAGTTTGGAGTCAGAGAGTGAACAGAAGTTAAAGAAATGCTCTGCTCCTAAAATCACCAAAACGAGTCAGCTGAAGCTGGAGACCCTGAACTGTAACCTACAATATAAAGCACCGGAACATAAAATATTTCTATAGTACCAATAAATGTAGCCCATAAAACCATGAGTTAGCCAAATAGTATATATAAAGTTTATTAGGTAAACATATGGACACCATTAAAAAACAATTAAAAACAAACAACAACCTCAATGAGGAAGTGTGAGTACATGTGAAGTTTCCACCTCTGTGTAAGCCACAAATCACAAGATTGCAAGTACAAATGACAAGTTGATTGTGCACAAAGGTTTTTTGCAACAAATGCCTCCTGCATACAAGTATAACAAACATGCATATTAAGGTACACATAACATGTTAAGAAGGGCATCTATAATATAATTGGCCAAGGTTCCCTCTGTCTGAAGCCTCTATAGACGCCCAGTCTGGCTCCAGACAGAGGAACGCTTGGAGCCATTACAAGTAAGATGAGTGTATGGCGCCGGAGATCGCAGTATGCGTAGACACTGAACGTATACCGCGATCTCCGGCGCCATACTTGCATAGTTACATGACCGGGAGGAGCGTTGCCACGGCGCCTCTCTTCTGGCCGGAGACCGGGGGCGGAGTGAAGGAGTCAGAATCGGCGCATGTGCATAGCGCTATCTGGCGCCATTTTACTGAAGACACATTTACAGTGTGTCTTCAGCAAAATGGCGCCGGACAGCGTGGTGCTCCTGTGCCGCACTCCTCCCCCGACCTCCCGCAGAATAGGACACAGAAGTGCTGGAGCACAGGGAAGAAAGGTGAGTATAAGTGTTTATTTTTTTTGTATGTGTCCAGCGTGAAAGGGATGAGGGGTGCCATACATACCAGGATTGGGGGATGAGGGGGCCACACATACCACGATTGGGGGATGAGGGGGCCATGCATACCATTATTGGGGGATGCGGGGGCCACACATACCAGGATTGGGGGATGAGGGGTACTATACATACCAGGATTGGGGGATGAGGAGACCATGCATACCAGGATCGGGGGGTGAGGGGACCATGCATACCAGGATTGGGAGTGAGGGTACCATGCATACCAGGATTGGGGGTGAGAGGACCATGCATACCAGGATTGGGGGATGAGGGGTCCCATACATACCAGGATTGGGGGATGAGGGGTACCATACATACCAGGAGTGGGGGGATGAGGGTGCAACACATACCAGGATTGGGGGTGAGAGGACCATGCATACCAGGATTGGGGTATGAGGGGGCCACACATACCAGGATTGGGGTATGAGGGGGCCACACATACCAGGATTGGGGGATGAGAGGTGCCACACATACCAGGATTGGGGGGATGAGGGGACCAAGCATACCAGGATTGGGGGTGAGGGGACCATGCATACCAGGATTGGGGGATGAGGGGTACCATACATACCAGGATTGGGGGATGAGGGGTATCATACATACCAGGATTGGGGGGTGAGGGGACCATGCATACCAGGATTGGGGGATGAGGGGACCATGCATACCAGGATTGGGGGTGAGTGGACCATGCATACCAGGATTGAGGGATGAGGGGACCACGTATACCAGGATTGGGGGATGAGGGGTACCATGCATACTAGGATTGGGGGATGAGGGGTACCATACATACCAGGATTAGGGGATGAGGGGGGCCATGCATACCAGGATTGGTGGTGAGGGGACCACACAAACCAGGATTGGGGGATGAGGGTGCCATGCATACTCCATACTATAATTGGCCAAGCGTCCCTCTGTCTGAAGTGTCTCTAGACTGCACATGGCCGACTCGCAGTCTGGCTCCAGATAGAAGAACGCTTGCAGCCGTTACAGGTAAGAGGAGTATATGGCGCCGGAGATCGCGGTATGCATAGACACTGAACGCATACAACGATCTCCGGCACCATACTTACATACTTACCGGACCGAGAGGAGCGTTGCTGCGGCGCCTCTCTTCTGGCCGGAGACCGGGGTCAGAGTGAAGGCGTCGGAATCGGCGCATGCACATAGCGCTATCCGGCACCATTTTACTGAAGACACATTTACAGTGTGTCTTCAGCAAAATGGCACCAGACAGCGCGGTGCTCCCGCGCTGTACTCCTCCCCCGGCCTCCGGCAGAGCAGGACACAGCAGCGCTGGAGCACAGGGAAGAAAGGTGAGTATAAGTGTTTATTTTTTTTGTATGAATGCAGCGTGAAAGGGATGAGGGGTGCCATACATACCAGGATTGGGGGATGAGGGGTACCATACATATCAGGATTGGGGGATGAGGCGACCATACATACCAGGATTGGGGGTGAGGGGACCATGCATACCAAGATTGGGGGATGAGGGGACCATGCATACCAGGATTGGGGTGAGGGACCCATGCATACCAGGATTGAGGGATAATGGGGCCACGTATACCAGGATTGGGGGATGAGGGGTACCATACATACCAGGATTGGGGGATGAGGGGTACCATACATACCAGGATTAGGGGATGAGGGGCGCCATGCATACCGGGATTGGGGGATGAGGTGACCACACATACCAGGATTGGGGGATGAGGGGTGCCATGCATACCAGGATTGGGGATGAGGGGACCATGCATACCAGGATTGGGGGATGAGGGGTACCATGCATACCAGGATTGGGGGATGAGGAGAGCCATGCATACCAGGATAGGGATGAGGGGGGCATACATACCAGGTTTGCGGATGAGAAAGCCATGCATACCAGGATAGGGATGAGGGGGCCATACATACCAGGTTTGCGGATGAGAAAGCCATGCATACCAGGATGAGGGATTGGGTACCATACATACCAGGATTGGGGGATGAGGGGTGCCATACATACCAGGATAGGGATGAGGGGTGCCATGTATATCAAATTTGTGATGAGGGTTGCCACGCATACCAGGATGAGAGGTGGGGTGCCATGCATACCAGGATTGGGATGAGGGGTGCCATGTATACCAGGATTTGGGATGGGGGGTGCAATGCATACCAGGATTGGGGATGGTGGGGTGCCATGCATACCAGGATTGGGGATGAGGGGTGCCATGCATACCAGGATTGGGGGAAGAGGGGTGCCATGCATACCAGGATTGGGGGATGAGGGGTACCATGCGTACCAGGATAGGGATCTGGGGGGGGGCATGCATACCAGGATTCGGATGAGGGGTCATGCATAACAGAATAGGGATGAGGGGTACCATGTATGCCAGGATAGGGATGAGGGGTAGGGTGCCATGCGTACCAGGATTGGGGGTGAGGGGTACCATGCATACCAGGATTGAGGGGTGCCATGTGTACCAGGATTGAGGGTGAGGGATGCCAAGCATACCAGGATAGGGATGATGCGTGCCATGCATACCAGGATAGGGATGAGGGCAGCACATAACAGGATGGGGGAACATGATTGGGGAGCACAAATACCAGGATGGGGGCAGCACAAATACCAGGATGAGGGCAGCACAAATACCAGGATGGGGGCAGCACAAATACCAGGATGGGGGCAGCACAAATACCAGGATGGGGGCAGCACATACAAGCATGGGAGACCATATACCAATAAAAATGTTCTCCACCCGGGCGTAGAACGGGCTTAATAGCTAGTGTAAGTATAACTGTCATGCATTCAAAATACATATCACATGTGCGACCCTAATGCAGGACTATACAGCATAAATATTATAGCTATACATTTATCAATATACCCCTGGACCAGTACTGTACCCCTTGGTCCGTTTCTACATTAATAATCAGATCCTATCTACCACCCATGACTATTGAGTGTCTAGAGATACATGGAATATATCTAGAGATATATGGCATTGTAGCAACCTGTGAATAGAAAAGAGTGGAAACCTGAAGATACAAAAGGGAAACCTGCAAGAGAGACAGGGGCATCAGTTACTTAATGCCCAGTGCAAACGATGTACTCCTGGGAGGAGGATTCCTCGGTCAGTAAAGATAGCCTCATCAGCCTAATCGGTGAAAGGTGCTTCATACAGTGCCAGCTAGATGGACTCCTGGTGAAAGCACTGTGGGACACAGGAGCCCAAGTGAGCCTTTTAAATGAAGAATGGAGAAGGCGCTACCTGCCACATACCTGCCTTCGGTCGCTAAAAGAACTCTTAGGACCAGTGGAACTCCACGGCAAAGCTGTCAACTAGACCGAAATCCCTTTCATAGGCTGGGTGGAAGTGACTTTCCAACTGAGGGCCACAAAGAAGAGCAACACAGTTGAGCTTTTGGTACCTTTTCTCGTGACCAGTGATCAGAACGTGGCAGAGGATCCGATCCTGGGTTATAATGTAATCAGTGAGGTCGTCACGAAACACAAGACGCTGGTGATGGGTACAATTGCCACATCACTTGCCATACCCAACGCCGTGGTGGAAAATGTGATTCATAGAGTAAATAAAGCACAGAATACAATGGACTTAAAAGAAGTCAAGGTAGGCTGGCGCCCAACCATCATCCCTGCAAACCAAATGGTGGGGGTGAGGTGTGGAGTCCAGGTAGAACCGGGAAGAAAAGTCCAGAAAAGACTGTTTGTGCCAAAAGACTCCTCAGAACTTCCGGAAGGCTTAGTTCAAGGTGAGACTGTGCTTTGCTTCCTACTGGTGGGTTTGCTTGAGTGACAGTACCGGTGATGAATAGTACAAGGCACGAAATTAGACTGGATGCAAAGACTGTTAGGTCACATTGAAACCATTAAAACGGTATATCCAGCCAGTGTGAGACCCGCTCAGGGGTTTACCGTGAATTCAGTCTCACCACCAAGGAACAGGATTTGCCCATGGGAGGAAATTGCATGACCCACCTCAGGGTCCTGGGATCCCCCAGTACCCCTGGAACACTTGTGTGCTGAAGATATAGCGATAGCAAAACAGAATCAATTTGAAAGACACGATCCCAGTAACCAGAAGTTATATGTCTGTGCCGAAACCATTACACCGTGAAGTGAAAGAGCATTTACAAGATCTAATCAACTGAAGTTGGGTCCAAATGTCGAAGTCGTCTTATTCCTCTCCTATTGTCTGTGTTAGGAAGAAGGACAGTACGTTGAGACTCTGTTGTGATTACCGGGAACTAAACCGAAAGTCAGTACCAGATCGACACCCGAAACCAAAGATCCAAGATATGCTGGATAGCCTATCAGGAAGTTCCTGATTCTCTGTCCTCGATCATGGTAAAGCATACCATCAAGGGTTTGTTGCAGAGCCCAGAAGACCATTGACAACATTCATCACACCGTGGGGGTTATATGAGTGGACCCACATACCGTTTTGGCTCTGTTCAGCTCCAGCAGAATTTCAGAGGAGCATGGAGACATGTTTAGAAGGTTTGAGGGACGATATCTGCCAGCCGTACTTGGATGACAATGTGGTACACAGCAAAAACTTCCGGGAACATGTTGCACACATGAGGACCGTATTACAGTGATATCAACAACACGTAGTTAAATTGACCCCAAAGAAGTGTGAACTGTTCAAAAGGCAAGTCTGATTTCTAGGGAAAATTGTGTCCAGAGAAGGATATACCATGGACCCAGCAGAAATCGCTCCGGTACTGGCCTTAAAAGACAAGCGTCCCTCTACTGTCGGAGAATTGAGGCACATATTAGGATTCCTCTCCTACTATCGTACTTACGTTCAGAACTTCTCCAGGATTGCCACCCCACTATACCTCCTCTTGGGGGGGATGACAGAGTCAACAACACCCACGGAGAAAAAGAAGAACGCGGGTAGGACCGGGCTTAAAAGAAATAACGCCGTTTCGTCCCAACAGCCCATTCTCTGGACAGCAGACCACCAGGTAGTATTGAAAGAACTAGTAGACTACCTGGTAAAATCACCCATCTTGGGATATCCTAATTTCAACTTACCATTTGTTCTTCATTGTGACTCTTCTCAAGTTGGACTGGGAGCTGCCCAGTATCAGCATCAAGATGGAAAATTGAGAGTCATCGGTTATGGTTCTAGAACATTGACAAACGCCGAGAAGAATTACCATCTACATTCCGGAAAATTGGAGTTCCTGGCATTGAAATGGGCTATCTGTGAACAATTTAGAGATTATCTCTACTACAGCAAAGAGTTTGAGGTATACACTGACAACAACCCTTTGACCTATGTCTTCACTACAGCCAAACTGAATGCAACGGGTCAGAGATGAACTAGCTGACTTCAATTTCAGCATCAAGTACAGTCCAGGAAAATGCATTGCAGATGCTGACGGATTGTCGAGAATGCCACTAGAGCCTGAGGAGTTCATGCAAGAATGCTCGGAGGAAGTCAGTCTGGAAGCAATTGAGAGCACTACCCAAGCAGTACAAGCCTATCAAGAGGAAAACACACCACTGTGGTGTCCGTTGACGGTGTGAACCCCTATAAAAGCGAGAGAAGAAGATCACCCTCTGTCCATTAAACAACTACCAAAAGGAAAAATCCGTAGAGCACAACGGGAAGATCAGATAATTGGTAGAATACTACTTTATGTGGACCAAAATCAGTTTTAAAGTAAACGGGAGAGAGATAATGAGTCACCAGCAGTATCTGTTTTAATTAAAGAATGGACGAAGCTCTACCTTAGTGAAGACGGTATCCTGTATCATAAAGGATGACAAAACCGGCAGTTGGTACTACCCAGAGTATTCCGTAGGTTGGTCTTCAAAGAAGTCCATGAAAACATGGGACACCTGGGAGTGGAAAGGACAACCAACTTGATCCATGAACGTTTCTTCTGGCAGTACATGCAGAGAGATATTGAGAGGTACGTGACCAGGGAGTGTGGGTGTCTGAAAGATAAACGTCCCAACACATCAACTCGGGCACCCATGGGCAATATCCAAACTATGTATCCGTTTGAGATGGTCTCAATAGACTTTCTACATCTCGAGATGTGCAAGGGTAGTTACAAATACATATTGGTGGTGATGGACCATTTTACTCGATTTGCCCAAGCATATTCCACCACCAATAAAGCTGGTCGAACAGCGGCAGAAAAGCGCTTCAATGATTTTGCTTTGAGGTTTGGGTTCCCTACGAGGTAACACCGCAACCAAGGAAGAGAATTTGAGAACTAGCTCTTTGCCATGCTAGGAAAGTACTGTAGAATTCAGAGATCCCACACAATGCCCTATCACCCAGAGGGTAATGGACAAGTGGAACGTTTTAACCGGACATTATTGTCGCTGTTGCGCACTTTAACAGCTGATGAGAAGAAAGACTGGAAGAGTTCTCTGTCAAAAGTGGTACATGCCTATAACTGTACAAAGAGCGATGCGATGGGTTACTCACCCTTCTTCCAATTGTATGGACGATAGCCAAGACTGCCAATCGACATCATGTTCGATACTCCGGTGTCAGAGACTTACAGAACGTATCCGGAGTACATTCTGAAATGGAAGGAACGGATGGCAGAGGCATGCAAAATAGCATCCAAAGTAGTTACGCAAGGACAGAGCAAGAGTAAGGAGTACTCTGATCGAAAATGTTATGGAGCAGAATTGGCACCAGGAAGCCGGGTGATAGTCAAAAACATATGTGAGAAAAGGGGTCCAGGAAAACTTCATTCGTACTGGGAAGACAAGGTGTATGTTGTTGTAAGGAGGAAAGCCAATGATACTCCAGTGTATGAAATTCGATTAGAAACAGGGGACAAGAAAATAAGAATAGTACATTGGAATTTATTACTATGCTGTGATTATCTCCCACCACAACAAGACTTCCCAGAAGCAGACCGACATCGACCGAGATCGACTAAGACACCACGACAGACTGAAGCTCCGGAGGTGGATAGTGACCTTGAAAGTTCCGATGAGGAAGAGCATACCGTTGTAATTCTTTGACCGGCAAGGAGAGAGATGTACCATCCTCAGGAGAGTGAACTAAATCCTGAAGCTCTAGAGTTTGTACCAAGGAGTACAGATGAAGTCCAATTCAGATCTGATGATCGAACACTGGTCACTGAAGAGACCGATCGACACTCAGGAGAAGCGGAATTACCAGACCGTGTGGAACTAGACGATTCCGGAGAAATACAGGAACTTACAGAGGTAGCTCCAAGAGCATTTCAAAAAGCACTTGAAATGAGTGTGGGGAAGAAACTCCTGTAACCGAAGAACCTGTGGTATCTGAGGAACAACTCACCAGGAGGATATCGACTCGAGAAGTGAGGAGGCCCGTGATGTTGACGTACAAGACACTTGGTGAACCAAGCCAAGTGCCAAGGACTGTCAATTGGAAACAGGTATCTCTGCCTACGGACCAGGTAAGCCCACTTGAGTGGTATTCACCACCGAGAGACAGTATGGACAATGTTACCTGGTGGAAAGACTTGTTTTGGCCTAGTGGGAGAGAGAGCTTGTTGAAGACGTACGAAAATCTACAGCGGAAGAGATGCTGATTGTTTTAATTGTGTTAACTGTTTATTTCTTACAGGAGTCCTACAAGAAAAAGGTCGTAAGAATAGGTTGTTATCAATGTTTATGAACGTTATACCAATTTCACATTGCCAATTTGTATATAAAGTTATTCAACTTTCACCACTGTCTCAGAATTGGTCAGATTGTCCAATTAAGATGAATGTCAAGGACGACATTCAAAATGGAGGGAGGAGTGTGACATGCAGAAGTAGTGCTGTTGCTTCAAAAGCATCTAGCAACTATTAGAAGTAACACAAGCACAGGAGACAGGAAGTGTTGCGCTTCAGAAGCATCCAGCAACTAGAGGGGTTAACGGAGTCACAGAAGACAGGGAGTGCTTTAGCAGAGCCCCAGGAGGATTGTGGGGAACTTGTTATTGTAGTCTGGCTGAAGCTGAAGAGAAAGGTGGTGTGTTATCTGGATCTGACAGAAGGCAATTGAACAGGATTCAGATCAGGAGAGAAACTAAACACAGGTCCGATAAACTCCCTGAACTAACAGTGCAGAGTATTATCGGGCAGGAAGGTAAGGACTGGAAGGAATTGTGTCACAGGGATCATCTCCCTCATCAAACCCTCCCCCCTTCCATCTCCATGCAGGATAAAGAATGCTGTGTACTATTGTGTCCTTGTGAAGGAACAGCCTGTGGTTATGTATGTGTAGCACCCTGAGGATTCGGCTGCTACAGGAGTATTGCACCTCAACCCAGAGGTGTGATATTCCACTCCCGGGTAAGGATGGAGTGTGGAACTGAGCTCAGATAGACTGCATGCACTACATACATCCCATTCCAGAGGAGCAGGCCGACGGCACTCCCACTTAGAAATGTGCAGGTGCGACCGAGCCTGTTCCTGGCTGGAGTGGGAGGGGGGAGGAACATCCCATGTAGTGTAGGGGCAGATAGGGGGAGCAGTCTGGATAGTGATAGGAGCTCATTGGGTGCTGGTCACCTGAGCTCACACATAGAGGGATATATAAGGAGGGCACCAACTTAGAATCAGGGTCAGACGCAGAGAGCCTGTCAGACGCAGAGGAGCCTGTCAGATGAGGAGGAGCGGAAGCTGGCAGAGGAGCAGCTGAAAGAAAGAGAGGCCCTGAAGAGAGAGAGTGGAGTGTAGAAAGACCCAGAGGGGGGACAAAGAAGGGACCCAAGAACCCAAATAAGAACACCGGGTGAGGAGTCAGCAGAAGGGTACCGGAACCCAAGCTGGTGGGGGCAAAGACATTCCCCAGCCAGAGACCGGAGACCGTGGGCAGTGTCTGTCACGGTCACCCACTACATTCACCCTGAAGGCACACCACAGGAAGGGTCAGGGAACCTTAGGCCAAAGGTTGCCCAACAGAAGGCCCGAGGGAGCTGGACTTAGGTGAATCACTGGTGGGGACGGCTGAAGAAAGGACAGAGGGAGAGCTCGGGGCCACGCTCCGGACTTGTTTGGGGGTTGACCGGATCCAGGACCTGGTGGACGCAGCACGGCTCGGGAGGTCACTTGGAGCTAGAGTGACCAGGAACATCTGCAGTAAGTAAAGACCCTTAACTGCACAACCCGAGTCTGTCATCATTACCGGCTGCACCGCACCACCACAACCCCCATCCTCTGCGCCTGTCCCCTCTGAGGCTATACCCCTCCCGTTGGGGGTTATCCCACCAAGCTGCGCATCCACCATCAGCCTCAGCGGACCCTGCTGCAGCGGCGGCCACAGTGACCGCATCACAACGGGTGGCGTAGTCGACACAACGAACTTTAATAACATCAGTAAAGACTGCCACATAACACTGAGCTTGACGCCCTGGGCACGGGACCGGGTCACAGCCGCTCGGAGACTACAACCCCCCATCTGATCCGGTGCCGGGTATTCCCCTCAGAAAGGAATATGTCCCAGGGGGCGCGTCAACTTTGGCGTAGTCGGCAGGATTACGTGCCCGCAACACCCGGGTACTGCGTGCCTGAAGAAAAGTGCAAGTTTACCTCAGAAAGAAGTCTCCCGCCGGTTCCGGAGGGTCCACGCCATCGGACTCCATCACCAGTCGTTTCCCGCCGATTGTCCGCCATTTCCAGCTTGTTCCCGCCATCTGCAGAGTTTCCCGCCACTGGGCGACGCTTCCCGCCAAAACCGCAGATTTCCCGCCTTGGAAGAGCAGCGGACGCCATTATGGGCGTGCCAAAGGAGGGCAAGAGGCCACCTCCCATCGTGGGCCAGGACAGAAAATGGCGCCAAAAGTGGAAACCGCCCCCACCAACAGAGACTGTGATGCTGGAGGTGTCTGTCAGCGTGAAAGAACTCCCCCTGGAGCTGACAGTCACCGAGTTGCCCCGGGACCGCCCTCGGAGTGGGAGGAGACGAAAGAGAAGAGAAAAGATGGGTGTCGCTTGGAGCAGTCTAGAACGAGCGCACCCGGAGGCAAGGTGTCCAGAGCGAGAGCACCCGGAGTCGAGAAGAGGAAGAGTAGACCCGGGAATGGAGCGGCAGCAGAGCAGCACCGGCCCGCTGGCCAGGAGCCTGCAGAAGGAAGAAGGAGGAGAGCAGAGCAGCACCGGCCCGCTGGCCAGGAGCCTGCCGGAAGCAGAGCAGAGCAGCACCGACCCGATGGTCAGGAGCCTGCTGGAGTCAACAACCCCGCTAGGCTTAGCGGAGATCCTGGCGCAGCTTCCCCGAGATCGGGAGTGCGCGCGGAGTGCCCTGGAGGGCCTCGCGGGAAGGATGGCCCGAGTGCAGAGGGAGATCCTGGCGGAGTGGGGCCGGGAGATGGCCCAGCAAGCTGGAATCCGTCCACGGAACCCGCTCCCTTGGAAGAAGACACCGACTACCTCTGCGGATGACGCGGGAGGACCCAAGGCCGGAGACGGCGCAGAAGAGGGAGCGAGACGTATGGCAGCAGGTAAGGGGGACGCCTATACCCCATACCGGAAGACCGCCCACCTGCCCCAGCTCCCCGTCGCAGAGCCCGAAGGTCCCCCGGCCGTACCCGAGATCGCCATGACACCGCCACCGACTAGGCCCCGACCGGAAGCCGCCGTCGCGACCCCGGTGACGTCACGCGTCGTGACCCGGAGCGTGGCTAAGGAAGAGGAGCCTCCGGCCTGGTCGCAGGGCCTAGCGTTTCCGGGCGCCGCATCCCCAGCAGAGCCATCTACCTCCGCGGAGCCTCCGGCCTGGCCGCAAGGCCAGGTGGCCCAGGGTGCCGCCGTGTTAACAGTTCCATTTACCTTCCAGATGCCCCAGGCCTGGCCGCAAGGCCTGGGCAACCTGGGCGCCCCCACCATCGCGCCCGCACCCGCAACACCAAGGGTGCCAAATCTGGGAGAGGACCCCTTCAGCCAGCTAGCGTGGCCGGACGGGCGGCCTTTCATCTGGCCCAAAGAATTCTTGGAACTGGAGCGACAAAAGAAGTTAGGTCCCCTGTGTGAGCCCCTGATCCCGGCTCCAAAGCCCGTGACTCGGGTCTCGCCTCCACTCGAGGAAGCCCAGTTCGTGTGGGACCCCACGGGAGAAGATTTGATGGGGTTCACCGGAGAGACTCGGGCAGCTGCAGCAGAGCGTACCGAGTGTTGCCGTCAACAGCTGGCAGAGTTCAAGAGAGAGAGGGAGGAGAGGCGGGCCAGAGAGCAATGGGCCCGGACCCGCAGCGCGGAGCAAAAGAGTCGGACCAGAAGGGACCCCTATGCAGCAGATCGTCCCCGTACCATCGGGACGGTAATAAAGTTTAATGCGCAGCATGGGTGGGGCTTCATAAAGGACCGGAACACCATGGGTGACGTCTTCGTTACCCGACGGGATGTCGAGTCTCACCTGCCAGAGGGTCACAAAGGCCGTGACCTCTACGTCGGTGACGAGGTAACGTTCACCCGGCACAAGTGTGCCAAGGGACCTTACGCCCTCCACGTGCATCGCCTGACAGAGGAGGAGTTGCGGTGTAGGGAGGAGGAGCCAGAAGACCCGGACGGGTTCAAGGCTAGAAGGTACTATGACTGAAATAGTACAAAGGAGATGTAAATAGTTACCCGTCGGGGTACCCAAGTAACCGTGGCTGCTTTAAAGTTTAGTCCCCGTTGGGACCAGTGAACAGTTTAACCCGTGTGTCCCCTACCCAAACCAGGCTGAGGACTGTGAGCAGCCATCCCTTTCCCTTTACTTGGCCGGGGACTGAGAACGGCCAAATTCCCCTGTACATAGTTGCGCTTCCTAAGGCGCCCCCTACTGGTTTTATGAGAAACTGCTTATCAAAAGACTGTCGCACTTTACCTGGTCACGAGTTGCACGGTGACCAGAGGAGGAAGAAAGAACGAGACGACGAGAATGTTATAATGATGTCTATATGAAAAAGTTTATATATATATAATATTTTATATGTTTTATATGTTTATAAAAAAATTTGTATGTTTTGGTGTTTTTGTCTTTGCAGCCCGAGGACGTGCTGTGATTTACCAGGGGGGAATGTAGCACCCTGAGGATTCGGCTGCTACAGGAGTATTGCACCTCAACCCAGAGGTGTGATATTCCACTCCCGGGTAAGGATGGAGTGTGGAACTGAGCTCAGATAGACTGCATGCACTACATACATCCCATTCCAGAGGAGCAGGCCGACGGCACTCCCACTTAGAAATGTGCAGGTGCGACCGAGCCTGTTCCTGGCTGGAGTGGGAGGGGGGAGGAACATCCCATGTAGTGTAGGGGCAGATAGGGGGAGCAGTCTGGGTAGTGATAGGAGCTCATTGGGTGCTGGTCACCTGAGCTCACACATAGAGGGATATATAAGGAGGGCACCAACTTAGAATCAGGGTCAGACGCAGAGAGCCTGTCAGACGCAGAGGAGCCTGTCAGATGAGGAGGAGCGGAAGCTGGCAGAGGAGCAGCTGAAAGAAAGAGAGGCCCTGAAGAGAGAGAGTGGAGTGTAGAAAGACCCAGAGGGGGGACAAAGAAGGGACCCAAGAACCCAAATAAGAACACCGGGTGAGGAGTCAGCAGAAGGGTACCGGAACCCAAGCTGGTGGGGGCAAAGACATTCCCCAGCCAGAGACCGGAGACCGTGGGCAGTGTCTGTCACGGTCACCCACTACATTCACCCTGAAGGCACACCACAGGAAGGGTCAGGGAACCTTAGGCCAAAGGTTGCCCAACAGAAGGCCCGAGGGAGCTGGACTTAGGTGAATCACTGGTGGGGACGGCTGAAGAAAGGACAGAGGGAGAGCTCGGGGCCACGCTCCGGACTTGTTTGGGGGTTGACCGGATCCAGGACCTGGTGGACGCAGCACGGCTCGGGAGGTCACTTGGAGCTAGAGTGACCAGGAACATCTGCAGTAAGTAAAGACCCTTAACTGCACAACCCGAGTCTGTCATCATTACCGGCTGCACCGCACCACCACAACCCCCATCCTCTGCGCCTGTCCCCTCTGAGGCTATACCCCTCCCGTTGGGGGTTATCCCACCAAGCTGCGCATCCACCATCAGCCTCAGCGGACCCTGCTGCAGCGGCGGCCACAGTGACCGCATCACAACGGGTGGCGTAGTCGACACAACGAACTTTAATAACATCAGTAAAGACTGCCACATAACACTGAGCTTGACGCCCTGGGCACGGGACCGGGTCACAGCCGCTCGGAGACTACAACCCCCCATCTGATCCGGTGCCGGGTATTCCCCTCAGAAAGGAATATGTCCCAGGGGGCGCGTCATATGCACATTGCCTTAACCTGAAGGGGTTTTTTGGTTTTGGAAAATCCCTGACCGCAGCTGCAATTTAACTGTCTTTAGTCACCCTCCTTGGGTCCAGTACTGAGACTCCACTACTGCTTCCAGTGTCTTTTATTGTCTCCAGCATTGATGTCACATCGACAGCACTGAAGGCAATAACTGAGCTCAGTGGCTTTAAGCAGTTTGTGCCATCAACTCAACCACAGCCACTGAATGGCTGCAGCACTGGACCAAGGGAGGGTGGATAAAGCTCAGGTTTGTTTTTATTTTTTTTTTAAAAAAGCTAGAGCACGCGGATAGGGGGTTTCTAAAACTGGAAAACCCCTTTGGAAAAAACAGCACAATCCTTCCTCTTAAGTGACAGTTCAAATCTCACCACTGCTACATAGTGGCATCCTGCCTAGGCATAATTAGTCCTGGGGCATTACTCCCATATTATGTACTGGAGTAATGTGTTTAACATGATCTCATGCACTTTAGTCTCTGGATTCACGGAGCATAAAAAATAGGCATATGTGTAAAGTTTTGTAAGCAGGCGTATGTAACAGAAGTAAGCATACTACCCAGTAATAATACAGTGCTAGCAGAAAACAGCAAATCACTGCCTAACAGTGATAAGAATATAACATAATCATGGCACTTCACATGGCATAAAGTGACACATTATGGCATCAAGTTAACATTTGCACAGTAATTCAGCAAATTAATTAACCAAGTGGTAGCTCAATAGTAATTATTATTATTATTATTATTATTAATTTATTTATATTGCATCAATAATTCCATGGTGCTGTACAGGGGTGTACATAGAAATCATGGGGCCCCATAGCAGAAGCTCACAGAAGAGCAGATCTCACAATTTTCCAGCTTTTATATAGTAATTTTCCTCCTGCTGAAGTCCTAGATTCCTCTTTCATTGCCCCCATAAAGTATGATGCCAATAAAAGTGCCCCCCAAACACAGTATGATACCCCCATGGTGCATTCCTCCACATTAGCCTCCACATGCACAGAATAATGACCCTACTGTGCCCCACCTCAACTCCCAAGGCAAAGTATTGTGATCCCAACAGGTATGATCCCCCAAATGTGACTCCCACACAGCCCTCCATACAATTTAATGGCCCGCACTAACCCTCCAAACAGTATAATGGGCCTACATACAGTATAATGGCCCTTACTACCCCTTCAAACAGTATAATGGCACCACACAGCCCTCCAAACAGTATGATGGACCTCACACAAACCTTCACACCGTATAATTGCTTTCATACAGTATAATGGCCCCCCACATAGCCCTCAAAATATTATAATGGCCCCACATAGCTTTCCATATAGTATAATATGCCACCCATAATCCTCCTTATAGTAGAATGCGCCCCCATAATCCTCCATATAGTATAATGCGCCCCCAATAATCCTCCATATAGTATAATGAACTTCCCATGGTCCTCCATAGAACATAATGCACTCCCCACAGTCCTCCATACAATATATTACACACCCCATAGGGTAAAATGCATCCCCCATATAGTATAATGCACTCCACAGTCCTGCAATATTATGGGCACCACGTACTCACTGATTTTAAAATACCGTATATTTTAAATAAGCCGACCCGAGTATAAGCCGAGGCCCCTAATTTTACCACAAAAACTGGGAAAACGTATTGACTCGAGTATAAGCCTAGGGTGGAAAATGCAGCAGCTACTGGTAAATTTCCCCATCCTGGTACGTATGGCCCCCTCATCTCCCAATCCTGGTATGCTTGGCCTCTTCATCCCCCAATCCTGGTATGTGTGCCTCCCTCTTCCCTCAATCCTGGTATGCATGGCACCCCTCACCCCCAATCCTGGTATGCATGGCACCCCTCATCCCAATCTTGGTATGCATGGCACCCCTCATCCCCCAATCCTGGTATGTATGGCCACCTCTTCCCCCAATCCAGGTATGCATGGCCCCCTCATCCCCCAATCCTGGTATGTGTGGCCCACTCATCCCACAATCCTGGTATTCATGGCCTCCTCATCCCCCAATCCTGGTATGTATGGCACCTCTCATCCTCCAATCCTGGTACGTATGGCACCCATCATCCCCCAATCCTGGTATGCATGGCCCCATCATCCCCCAATCCTGGTATGCATGGCCCTATCATCCCACAATCCTGGTATGCATGGCCCCATCATCCCCCAATCCTGGTATGCATGGCCCCATCATCCCCCTCCTGGTATGTATGGCCCCCTCATCCCCAATCCTGGTATGTATGGCACTGTGACACTCACAGCCCTACCCTGGGAGAATGGGGATACTCGGAGCCGGGTCAGATGTTTGGTGGGTTGTAGCCGTGGCCTGGACCCGTTCAGTGCCCAGGGTCGTCACATTAAAAAGGATGTAATGGGCTGACAGGGTTAGTGTTCATCGAGTGGTGGAATTGACTATGCCACCTGTGGTGTCTGGTGATGGCCACCAGCGCTGCGGCAGTCCTCTGAGGCGGGATGTAGTGGCAGCAGGAGATGGTGCTACTCCTCACAGGCGGAGCAGGGCCTCAGGACAGAGAGACGGATGGAGGGAGTTGTAGTGGAGGAGTTCTGGTGCTGTGCTGTGCGGTGCAGAAATAAAGAGACCGGAGGCCATAGGGGTAGACTTCCAGGGTTTTTCCTCACGGTAGAGCATGCAGCTGCAAGGCTTCTCCCTGCTCCTAACGGGGCTCTGCGGCCACCAGGACCGGGGGACCGACAACCTCCGAGTAATTCAGGTGCTTTAATCAGGACCCCGCACCAAAGTGTTCCTAGACTTCAAACTAAGTCCTCTCCTATCCGTGTGTGTGGAAAGGCCGGGTCTCCCTCTGGACTATGCACAGAACAAGGGTACGGGTGGCGACTCCGCTCCGTTACCCGGTGGGATCCATTGAGCCTCCGGGCTTCTCCGACTGAGACATAGAGTAACAAAGTCAGATATCGGGGGCTGGTACCCCTCTTGCAGCAGGAATCCCTCTGACTAGGCCAGAGTAGCGAGGACAGGTGGCGTATACCGCTCCGTCTGCATCCCCCTGGGATCCTTTTGTGGTGGAGCTAGACTTCTCTGCTCCAGGCCTTCTTGGGTAGGGACCTTGACCGGGCAGAGACAACCGTTAACTCTTGCCCGCTCCTCGACTCAAGGCCAGAGTACGAGGACCGTGTCCCCATCAACTGCAAGTTCACACAGAAAGCCACGTTCAGTGATGAAGATCACAATCAAAAGACCATAAGCCCAAGATGGCTGTTTATTAAATATGAATTATTAAGTGTAACCTACATGTGCATCCTCCACCCTCACCCACTACATGGTTCCCCCTATCTTTTGGTTCCCCCATCTCCACTTATCCTGGATGGGGCAGCACACTGGTGCCTATTAGCCCCCCTCTGCAGGTTGGAGAAGTGTAGTGTTGGGTGCGAAGGTGGGGTCCTGACAGATGCACCATCCTTACCTCGAAGGGGAGATACCACACCTCTTTACAGAGATGCAGTACCCCTGTGGCGACCGAACCCTCAGGGGCGCCACAGCACCCTCATCCCCCAATCCTGGTATGCATGGCACCCCTCATTCCCCAATCCTGGTATGCATGGCACCCCTCATCCCCCAATCCTGGTATGCATGGCACCCCTCATCCCCCAATCCTGGTATGCATGGCACCCCTCATCCCCCAATCCTGGTATGCATGGTACCCCTTATCCCCCAATCCTAGTATGTATGGCCCCCTCACCCTCAATCCTGGTATGCATGGCACCCCTCATCCCCCAATCCTGGTATGTATGGCCACCTCATCCCCCAATCCTGGTATGTATGGCCCCCTCTTCCCCCAATCCAGGTATGTGTGGCCCCCTCATCTCCCAATCCTGGTATGTGTGGCCCACTCATCCCTCAATCCTGGTATTCATGGTCTCCTCTTCCCCCAATCCTGGTATGTATGGCACCTCTCATCCTCCAATCCTGGTATGCATGGCACCCCTCATTTCCCAATCCTGGTATGCATGGCCTCCTCATCCCCCAATTCTGGTATGCATGGTCTCCTCATCCCCCAATCCAGGTATGCATGGCCTCCTCATCCCCGAATCCTGGCATGCATGGCCTCCTCATCCCCCAATCCTGGTATGTGTGGCTTCCTCATCCCCCAATCCTGGTATGTGTGGCCCCCTCATCCCCCAATCCTGGTATGCATGGCCTCCTCATCCCCCAATTCTGGTATGCATGGTCTCCTCATCCCCCAATCCAGGTATGCATGGCCTCCTCATCCCCCAATCCTGGCATGCATGGCCTCCTCATCCCCCAATCCTGGTATGTGTGTCTTCCTCATCCCCCAATCCTGGTATGTGTGGCCCCCTCATCCCCCATCCTGGCATGCATGGCCCAATCACTGCACACATAAAACAAATAAATACTTATACTCACCTTCCTTCCTCACCTCTGCTCCAGCGCTGCGTCTTGTCTTCCAGCAGCTCATGTCAGCATCTGAGCAGCACGCGCTCTCAGACACTGATGTGAGAATGCATGTTCATTCTTCACGTCCAGGGGAGTGGAAAAGAGGGAATATTTATTTCCCTTTAGCAGTGGTCACACATGGTAGCTGCAGCAGCGGCTACTGTGTGTGCCCGCTCCTCCGCCGCCGCAACTTCCCCTCCCCCCCCGTAAATACAATACTCATCTATCCTCCTCATTCCCCTGCTGCTTCAGGGCCCCCCGGATGGACTGGAGAGGTGCGAGAGTATTAGCAGGTAGGCCACAGTGGAAGATGTTGTAGTAGTTGAGGCGGGAGATGATTGAGGGTTTAGGAGGGGACGGATTGAGGGTTTAAGAGGGGCGGATTCTGGAAATAATTTTAAGCTGGAGGTGACAGGAGGTGGCGACAATGTGGATGTGCGGTTTGAAGGACAGGGCAGAGTCATGGGTTACTCCGAGACAGCAGATTTCTGGTACAGGGGAAAGCGTGATGTCATTTATAGTGATAGATAGATGAGGTGGAGGAGATGGAGGAAAGATAATGAGTTCATATTTGTCCACATTGAGCTTGAGGAAGCGAGAGGAGAAGAAGAAGGATATGGCTGATGGACACTCTAGGATTCTTGACAGCAGAGAGGCGACGTCTGGGTCAGTGAGTTAGATCTGAGTGTTATCAGCGTACAGATGGTACTGGAAGCCATGGGACTTTATGAGCTGTCTCAGGACAAGGGTATAGATGAAGAAGAGTAGGGGTTCTAGGACGGAGCATTGATGGACTCCAACAGAGAGAGGGCGGGATGAGGCGGTAGTGTGGGAGTGGGAGACGCTTAATGTGCGGTTGGAAAGGTATGAGGAGATCCAGGATAGGGTAAGGTCTTTGATGCTAGACTAAGAGAGGATCTGTAGCAGGAGGCAGTGGTCAACTGTGTCGAAGGCAGATGACAGGTCAAGAAAGAAGAGTATAGAGAATTGTCTGTTAGCTTTGGCTGTAAGTAAGTCATTAGTAATTTTGGTCAGGGCAATTTCAGTGGAATTGTGGGGATGGAAGCCAGATTGTCGGTTGACGAAGAGTTAGATGAGAGGTGAGAGGAAAGTTCAGCGTGAACATGCTGCTCAAGGAGTTTGGAGGTGAATGGGAGCAGCGATATTAGGCGAAAGCTTGACATAGCAGTTGGTTCAAGGGATGGCTTTTTGAGGATAGGCGTGATTGTGTCATGTTTGAAAGTAGAGGGAAAGGTACCAGAAGTTAGTGATAGATTGAAGAAATGGGTTAGGGATGGGATGACTGTGGGGGTGAGATTGGGGACGAGGTGGGATGGGATGGGGTCAAGTGCACAAGTGGTGAGGTTTGATTTGGAGAGGAGATGAGTAAGCTCTCCTTCAGTGATGTTGTAGAGGGAGGTTATGGGGTTAAGGCATTGGTCTGGTGTACAAAGGGGTTGTGGTAGTCAAACAATAAAGACTTGTTTAGTCGATCTTATTTTTGAAGTGTGTGGCAAAGTCCTCAGCAGAGATTAGAGAGGTCAGAGGGGCCAGTGGAGGGTGGAGGAGGGAGTTAAAAGTGTTGAATAACTGTTTGGGGTTATAGGATAAGGAAGTGTGGCGCCCTGCTGCGCATTGGTGCCACAGAACCCAGAAGGGTGCATGGATGGACTTCTCCACAAGAGGCCCTCACACATTCACACACCTCCACCCTACCACCTCAGACCAGCAGAGGGAGCCCATTAGGGATATATAAAGGGAGGGTGGAGCTAGGCAGCTGAGTTCAGTTTCAGTTTAATTTTTATAGACAGAGAGGAACACAGCTCAGAGTTGAGCAGAGAGCGTGCTGACGCTCAGAGAGCAGTGAAGAGGCAGCAAGCTGGCTGCCGTGCTTAGGAGAGCCAAGGCCTACAGCACAAGTGAAAGCCTAGTGAGGGCCTTGAGTGGGCCGAAGGCGAGAGGAGAAGGAAGAAGTAGCGAGGGGGCAGAGGAGCATACCAGGCTCACCCAGATATGTATACCGGACACCGGGTCCGCGCCTACGGGGACCCTTTATACCCAGTAGGAAACACCGGAACCCCTGTAGGACTACAGGTCCCAGGTTCACCAAATGCTGATTACAGTACCAGGGCTAGGAGTCATGGAGACCCCAGCATCTAGGGAGAGTGATCTCCAAGAGAAGGCCCTACCACCAGGTCAGCAGGTGCAAAGAGAGACAGTAACCAAGCTAGGCCTAGTTCCAGGCAGGCCAGAAGCTTAACGAGTAAAGCCACGGATCAGAAGGCCCTATACCCCCTCACTGGGGAGAGTCCAAAAGTGTGCCCTTCGCCCGAAGTACCCTGGACCGTGCCTGCAACATCACCAGTAAAAGTACTGAAGCTTACCCCGTGTGAGTGTCCGTCTTTCCTCCGGGACTGTCCTGCCATCTCTCCCCTGCACCACCATCCATTACACCCCACGCTGCCCTGGAGCTAGCTCTACCTGTGGAGAGTCACACCAGCAGCAGCACCCCTTAGCCGCATTGCACAGGTGGCGTCACGAACACTTTCCCAAATCCCCCAATATCTTCCCCTTTTTACTGACCGCCCTGGGTCACGGACCGGGCCAGCTACCATGATACCCCCCCCAGCAACCAGAGGCCCGACTGCCGAGTACCCCACGGCCCAGGGGGCGCGTCAGAAGATACAAGGGTTATGAAGTAGGCCTGTTTAGCAGAGGTGAGGGATGATTTGAAAACGAGTGTTGCTTGTTTGAATGCAGTGAAGTCATCTTGCAAATGAGTTTTCTTCCAATCTGCTCCGCAACCCTGGATGCTTGCCAAAGCTTTTAGTGAGGTTAGTGTGCCAGGGTTGTCTATTGATACATCGCACTCTGCCATACACGAGAGGGGCGAACGAGTCAATAGCTGATATGAGAGTGGCATTGTAGAAAGCAGTGGCACTGTCTGTTTCGTGGAGTGAAGATATGGATACCAGTGGTAGAATACAGTCAGAGAATGTGTGAGTGTCTAGATGTGCGAGTTTTCTGCAGAGGGTGAGCTAGTTGCTGGACGTGGGTGGCAGATGAGGAGGACAAGGATGAGAATGTGAGTAAATGGTGGTCAGATAGGGGGAGAGGCGAGGCTGTGAGGTTAGATTGGAAGCAGAGTTGGGTGAAGATAAGGTCCCATGTATATCTGTCTGTGTGGGTGAGTAAGTCCAAAAGATCAAGTAGGCGACAGGAGTTTGGAGGCTCCTGACTGGCGTGTGTTAGTGGGGGTGTTGAAATCACCCATGATGATGGTGGGAATGTCAGCAGAGAGAGAGTGAAGAAGCCAGGTGGAGAATTGGTTAATAAAGGCAGTGGCCGGGCCCGGAGGTCGGTATATGACAGTCACATGGAGGTTGGAGGGAAATTAGATGTGGACAGAGTTGACTTCAAAAGAAGGGAGGATAAGGGAGGGTAGAGTTGGGATTGGATTGAAGGTGTCGTTGGTAGAAAGAAGAAGACCGACTCCTATACAATGTCTGTTACCAGGGCGAGAAGTGTGGGTGAAGTGAAGGCCACCGGAACACAGCGACGCAGGGGAGGCAGTGTGGGAGAGTGTTAGCCATGTTTCGGTGAGGCCCAGGAAGGAAAGGTTATGAGAGGTAAAGAGTACAGATGAGCGAACCTTTCAAGGCTCTGTTTGTTTCAGCTCGGTGAACTTCCCGTTATTCGCCGAACAATTCGTCGAACATATCCGAATCCCATTGGATTCAATAGGAGGCAGAAGCAAACGCATACACAACACCTTCAAAAGGACCCAAAAGCTGCCAAAACAGCTCAAATTAGGGGCAGACACCATGAGAAGTGGCATAAATTGACCCACAGTACACATTATATAATGGCACAGCAGCTGTCAGCTATGGGCCATGCATGAGATATCAGCGTCTGAGCCAGCATTTACAGCTTTGAGTTTAACTTCAAATTAAGACGAGGTGGGTGAGGGATCGGTCTAGGCCTACTGTGCTGGGAGCCCTATACCACATGCAACAGCTGAAGCTGCTTTTCTGCTCAGCCACACTCAGGTGGCACAAACATCAGTTTCATAGATTACTATTGGTACAAAAATTTAAGGATAGTAACACAGGTAGTTGACTGAAAGTAAGTGTGGGCCTGCCGGTCTGGGAGCCCTACTGCTATAGGCAACACACATGAAGGCGACCCAACCATGAGTCCCTACATATGTAAAAATTAGGGGCAGACACCACCAAAGTAGCATCAATTTTAACAGAGTAGAACTAGTATAATGGGGCACTGACACACCTTCCACTACAGCCAACCCAGCAGATGGAGCCCAATCAGGAGTCTCCACATTTCTGTTAAATCCCTGCCTGTGTCACAGCCAGGGGTGGATTAAGAGTAGCCAGGGCCCCGGGCAGTTTAGAGGGCGCGTGCCCCCGCCCCCCCACACACACCTGATGTATCACGTGACATGTCACATGACCCTCTGTGATAGATTATGTGATAGTCCACGTGAAATTAATTTGGCACAATATTAATATATTAATTATAATATTTTTTTTTTACATTAATTGTATGACTTAATATTGAGCACAATTAAGTATGCTGACATCCCCTATATACAGTATGAGACCCTACACACAATATGAGCTGAAACAATCCTCCCATACACAGCAGGAGGCCGCACGTAGCCATCTATACACAGCGGGAGGCCACACGTAGCCATCTATACACAGCAGGAGGCCGCACGTAGCCATTTATGCACAGCAGAAGGCCGCACGTAGCCATCTATACACAGCGGAAGGCCGCACGGTGCCAACTATACACAGCGGGAGGCCGCATGGTGCCATCTATACACAGCAGGAGACCGCACGTAGCCATCTATACACAGCGGGAGGCCCCACGTAGACATCTATACACAGCGGGAGGCCGCACGGCGCCATCTATACACAGCAGGAGGCTGCACGGTGCCATCTATACACAGCAGGAGGTCACATGTAGCCATCTATACACAGCGGAAGGCTGCACGGTGCCAACTATACACAGCGGGAGCCGCACATAGCCATCTACACACAGCGGGAGGCCACACGTATACATCTATACACAGCGGGGGGGCCGCACGTAGCCATCTATACACAGCGGGAGGCCACACGTAGCCATCTATACACAGCGGGAGGCCGCACGTAGCCATCTATACACATCGGGAGGCCGCACGTAGCCATCTATACACAGCGGGAGATCGCACGTAGCCATCTATACACAGCGGGAGGCCGCACATAGCCATCTATACACAGCAGGGGGGCGCTCGTAGCCATCTATACACAGCAGAAGGCCACACGTAGCCATCTATACACAGCGGAAGGCCGCACGTAGCCATCTACACACAGCGGGATGCCGCACGGTGACATCTACACTGTGTGCAGAATTATTAGGCAAATGAGTATTTTGATCACATGATACTTTTTATACATGTTGTCCTACTCCAAGCTGCATAGGCTTGAGAGCCAACTCCCAATTAAGTAAATCTGGTGATGTGCATCTCTGTAATGAGGAGGGGTGTTGACTAATGACTTCAAAACCCTATATAAGGTGTGCTTAATTATTAGGCAACTTCCTTTCCTTTGGCAAAATGGGTCAGAAGAGAGATTTGACTGGCTCTGAAAAGACCAAAATTGTGAGATGTCTTGCAGAGGGATGCAGCAGTCTTCAAATTTCCAAACTTTTGAAGCGTGATCACCGAACAATCAAGCGTTTCATGGCAAATAGCCAACAGGGTCGCAAGAAGCGTGTTGGCCAAAATAGGCGCAAAATAACTGCCCATGAATTGAGGAAAATCAAGCGTGAAGCTGCCAAGATGCCATTCGCCACCAGTTTTACCATATTTCATAGCTGCAACGTTACTGGAGTATCAAAAAGCACAACGTGTGCGCTACTCAGGGACATGGCCAAGGTAAGGAAGGCTGGAAAACGACCACCTTTGAAAAAGAAACATAAGATAAAACGTCAAGAATGGGCCAAGAAATATCTTAAGACTGATTTTTCAAAGGTTTTATGGACTGATGAAATGAGAGTGACTCTTGATGGGCCAGATGGATGGGCCAGAGGCTGGATCAGTAAAGGGCAGAGAGCTCCACTCTGACTCAGACGCCAGCAAGGTGGAGGTGGGGTACTGGTATGGGCTGGTATCATCAAAGATGAACTTGTGGAACCTTTTGGGGTTGAGGATGGAGTGAAGCTCAACTCCCAGACCTACTGCCACTTTCTAGAAGACAACTTCTTCAAGCAATGGTACAGGAAAAAGTCGGTATCATTCAAGAAAAACATGATTTTCATGCAGGACAATGCTCCATCACATGCAACTACTCCACAGCGTGGCTGGCCAGTAAAGGTTTAAAAGAAGAAAAAATAATGACATGGCCCCCTTGTTCACCTGATCTGAACCCCATAGAGAACCTGTGGTCCATCATAAAATGTAAGATCTACAGGGAGGGAAAACAGTACACCTCTCGGAACACTGTCTGGGAGGCTGTGGTGACTGCTGCACGCAATGTTGAGCGAAAACAGATCAAGCAACTGACAGAATCTATGGATGGAAGGCTGTTGAGTGTCATCACAAAGAAAGGTGGCTATATTGATCAGTAATTTTTGGGTTTTGGTTTTTGCATATCAGAAATGTTTATTTCTAAATTTTGTGCACTGATATTGGTTTACCTGGTGAAAATAAACAAGTGAGATGGGATTATATTTGGTTTTTATTAAGTTGCCTAATAATTCGGCACAGTAATAGTTACCTGCACAAACAGATATCCTCCTAAGATAGCCAAATCTAAAAAAAAAACCACTCCAACTTCCAAAAATATTAAGCTTGGATAGTTATGAGCCTTTTGGGTTGATTGAGAACATAGTTGTTCATCAATAATAATAATCCTCTAAATTACAACTTGCCTAATAATTCTGCACACAATGTATACACAGCGGGAGACCGCACGTACCCATCTATACACAGCAGAAGGCCGCACGTAGCCATCTATACACAGCGGTAGGCCGCACGGTGCCATCTATACACAGCGGGAGGCCGCACGTAGCCATCTATACACAGCGGGAGGCCGCACGGTGCCATCTATACACAGCGGGAGACCGCACGTAGCCATCTATACACAGCGGAAGATTGCACGTAGCCATCTATACACAGCGGGAGGCCACACGTAGCCATCTATACACAGCGGGAGGCCGCACGTAGCCATCTATACACAGCGGAAGGCCATAAGTAGCCATTTATACACAGCGGGAGGCCGCACGTAGCCATCTATACACAGCGGGAGGCCGCACGGAGCCATCTATATACAGCAAGGGGCCGCACGTAGCCATCTATACACAGCGGGAGGCCGAACATAGCCATCTACACACAGCGGGAGGCCGCACGTATCCATCTATACACAGCGGGAGGCCGCACATAGCCATCTCTACACAGCGGGAGGACCCACGGTGCCATCTATACACAGCGAGAGGCCGCACGTAGCCATCTATACACAGCAGATGGCCGCACGGCGCCATCTATACACAGCAGGAGGCTGCACGGTGCCATCTATACACAGCGGGAGGCCGCACATAGCCATCTATACACAGCAGGAGGCCGCACGTAGCCATCTATACACAGCAGGAGGCCGCACGGCGCCATCTATACACAGCTGGAGGCCGCACGGCACCATCTATACACAGCTGGAGGCCGCACGGTGCCATCTATACACAGCGGGAGGCCGCACGTAGCCATCTATATACTCCAGGAGGCCGCACGGCGCCATCTATACACAGCAGGGGGCCGCACGTAGCCATCTATACACAGCAGGAGGCCGCACGTAGCCATCTATACACAGCAGGAGGCTGCACGGCGCCATCTATACACAGCAGGGGGCCGCACATAGCCATCTATACACAGCAGGAGGCCGCACGTGGCCATCTATACACAGCAGGAGGCCGCACAGTGCCATCTATACACAGCGGGAGGCTGCACGGCGCCATCTATACACAGCGGGAGTCCGCATGGTGCCATCTATACACAGCGGGAGGACGCACGTAGCCATCTATACACAGCAGTAGGCCGCACGTAGCCATCTATACACAGCAGGAGGCCGCACGGCGCCATCTATACACAGCAGAAGGCCGCACGGCGCCATCTATACACAGCAGAAGGCCGCACGTAGCCATCTATACACAGCGGTAGGCCGCACGGTGCCATCTATACACAGCGGGAGGCCGCACGTAGCCATCTATACACAGCAGGAGGCCGCACGGTGCCATCTATACACAGCGGGAGACCGCACGTAGCCATTTATTCACAGCGGAAGATTGCACGTAGCCATCTATACACAGCGGGAGGCCCCACGTAGCCATCTATACACAGCAGGAGGCCGCACGTAGCCATCTATACACAGCGGTCGGTCCCACGGTGCCATCTACACACAGCGGGAGGCCGCACGTAGCCATCTATACACAGCGGGAGGCCGCGCGGTGCCATCAATACACAGCGGAAGATTGCACGTAGCCATCTATACACAGCGGGAGGCCCCACGTAGCCATTTATACACAGCAGGAGGCCGCACGTAGCCATCTATACACAGCGGGAGGCCGCACGTAGCCATCTATACACAGCGGAAGGCCATACGTAGCCATCTATACACAGCGGGATGCCGCACGTAGCCATCTATACACAGCGGGAGGCCGCACGTATCCATCTCTACACAGCGGGAGGCCCCACGGTGCCATCTATACACAGCGAGAGGCCGCACGTAGCCATCTATACACAGCAGGAGGCCGCACGTAGCCATCTATACACAGCAGGGTGCCGCATGTAGGCATCTATACACAGCGGGAGGCCGCACGGTGCCATCTATACACAGCAGGAGGCCGCACGTAGCCATCTATACACAGCAGGAGGCCCCACGGCGCCATCTATACACAGCTGGACGCCGCACGGCACCATCTATACACAGCGGGAGGCCGCACGGTGCCATCTATACACAGCGGGAGGCCGCACGTAGCTATCTATATACTCCAGGAGGCCGCACGGCGCCATCTATACACAGCAGGGGGCCGCACGTAGCCATCTATACACAGCAGGAGGCCGCACGTAGCCATCTATACACAGCAGGAGGCCGCACAGCGCCATCTATACACAGCAGGGGGCCGCTCATAGCCATCTATACACAGCAGGAGGCCGCACGTGGCCATCTATACACAGCAGGAGGCCGCACAGTGCCATCTATACACAGCGGGAGGCTGCATGGCGCCATCTATACACAGCGGGAGTCCGCATGGTGCCATCTATACACTTCGGGAGGACGCACGTAGCCATCTATACACAGCAGTAGGCTTCACGTAGCCTTCTATACACAGCAGGAGGCCGCACGGCGCCATCTATACACATCAGGGGGCCGCACGTAGCCATCTATGCACAGCAGTTGGCCGCACGTAGTCTTCTATACACAGCAGGAGGCCGCACGGCGCCATCTATACACAGCAGAAGGCCGCATTTAGCCATCTATACACAGCGGGAGGCCGCACGGTGCCATCTATACACAGCAGAAGGCCGCACGTAGCCATCTATACACAACGGTAGGCCGCACGGTGCCATCTATACACAGCGGGAGGCCACACGTAGCCATCTACACACAGCGGGAGGCCGCACGTTGCCATCTATACAAAGCGGGAGACCGCACGTAGCCATTTATACACAGCGGAAGATTGCACGTAGCCATCTATACACAGCGGGAGGCCCCACGTAGCCATCTATACACAGCAGGAGGCCGCACGTAGCCATCTATACACAGCGGGAGGCCGCACGTAACCATCTATGCACAGCGGGAGGCCGCACGTAGCCATCTATACACAGCGGTCGGCCGCAAGGTGCCATCTATACACAGCGGGAGGCCTCACGTAGCCATCTATACACAGCGGGAGGCCGCACGGTGCCATCTATACACAGCGGAAAATTGCACGTAGCCATCTATACACAGCGGGAGGCCCCACGTAGCCATTTATACACAGCAGGAGGCCGCACGTAGCCATCTATACACAGCGGGAGGCCGCACGTAGCCATCAATACACAGCGGAAGGCCATACGTAGCCATCTATACACAGCGGGAGGCCGCACGTAGCCATCTATACACAGCGGGAGGCCGCACGGAGCCATCTATATACAGCAGGGGGCTGCACGTAGCCATCTATACACAGCGGGAGGCCGCACGTAGCCATCTACACACAGCGGGAGGCCGCACGTATCCATCTCTACACAGCGGGAGGCCCCACGGTGCCATCTATACACAGCGAGAGGCCGCACGTAGCCATCTATACACAGCAGATGGCCGCACGGCGCCATCTATACACAGCAGGAGGCTGCACGGTGCCATCTATACACAGCGGGAGGCCGCACATAGCCATCTATACACAGCAGGAAGCCGCACGTAGCCATCTATACACAGCAGGGGGCCGCACGTAGGCATCTATACACAGCTGGAGGCCGCATGGTGCCATCTATACACAGCAAGAGGCCGCACGTAGCCATCTATACACAGCAGGAGGCCGCACGTAGCCATCTATACACAGCAGGAGGCCGCACGGCGCCATCTATGCACAGCTGGAGGACGCACGGCACCATCTATACACAGCGGGAGGCCGCACGGTGCCATCTATACTCAGCGGGACGCCACACGTAGCCTTCTATATACAGCAAGAGGCCGCACATAGCCATCTATATACAGCAGGGGGCCGCACGGTGCCATCTATACATAGTGGGAGGCCGCACGGTGCCATCTATACACAGCAGGAGGCCGCACGGTGCCATCTATACACAGCAGGGGGCCGCACATAGCCATCTATACACAGCAGGAGGCCGCACGTAGCCATCTATACACAGCAGGAGGCCACACAGTGCCATCTATACACAGCGGGAGGCCGCATGGCGCCATCTATACACAGCGGTAGGCCGCACGCAGCCATGTATACACAGCGGGAGGCTGCACGGCGCCATCTATACGCAGCGGGAGGACGCACGTAGCCATCTATACACAGCAGGAGGCCGCACGTAGCCATCTATACACAGCAGGGGGCCGCATGGCGCCATCTATACACAGCGGGAGGCCGCACGGTGCCATCTATACACAGCGGGAGGCCGCACATAGCCATCTATATACAGCAGGGGGCCGCACGGTGCCATCTATACATAGCGGGAGGCCGCATGGTGCCATCTATACACAGAAGGAGGCAGCACTTAGCCATCTATTCACAGCAGGGGGCCGCACGGTGCCATCTCTACACAGCAGGAGGCCACACATAGCCATCTATATACAGCAGGGGGCCGCACGGTGCCATCTATACGTAGCGGGAGGCCGCACGGTGCCATCTATACACAGCAGGAGGCCGCACGGCGCCATCTATACACAGCAGGGGGCCGCACATAGCCATCTATACACAGCAGGAGGCCGCACGTAGCCATCTATACACAGCAGGAGGCCGCAGAGTGCCATCTATACACAGCGGGAGGCCGCACGGCGCCATCTATACACAGCGGTAGGCCGCACGCAGCCGTCTATACACAGCGGAAGGCTGCACGTAGCCATCTATACACAGCAGGGGGCCGCATTGCGCCATCTATACACAGCGGGAGGCCGCACAGTGCCATCTATACACAGCGGGAGGCTGCACATAGCCATCTATATACAGCAGGGGGCCGCACGGTGCCATTTATACATAGCAGGAGGCCGCACGGTGCCATCTATACACAGCAGGAGGCCGCACGTAGCCATCTATTCACAGCAGGGGGCAGCACGGTGCTATCTATACACAGCAGGAGGCCACACGGTGCCATCTATACACAGCAGGGGGCCGCACGTAGCCATCTATACACAGCAGGGGGCCACATGGCGCCATCTATACACAGCAGGAGGCCGCACGGCACCATCTATACACAGCAAGGGGCTGCACGGTGCCTTCTATACACAGCAGGGGGCCGCATGGCGCCATCTATACACAGCGGGAGGCCGCACGGCGCCCCCCAGATACAGAGGGAGGCCGCACGGCGCCCCCCCAGAGACAGCGGGAGGCTCCACATCGCCCCCCCAGAGACATTGGGAGGCCGCAAGGTGCCCCCCCAGATACAGCGGGAGGCCGCACGCAGTCACGCACGCACACAAACATATACAGACATTAGAGATGAGCGTTGTTCTACTCGAACTGTTCGCCAATCTCAAATTCGAGCTGTTTTGGGCGTTGTTCGAGCCGTTCGGCGAACACGAACAATTTGAGAAAAATTCGGCTGTTCGAGGTTATGTTCGATAACTGTTCGTGCACCAAAATCATAACTGGATTTTTTCTCAGTAATGATGAAAATTAATGTTAATACGCAGTTTGAGTGTACAGCGGGGTGGGGGGAGGGGCAGGGGATGGATCTCTGCAGGAACAATGAAGATCTCCATTTTTTTTTCTCTTTCCCGCATTTGCAGTGGGGAGGTGCAATCTGTCAGCCTATCAGCAGCGCACACACGGAGCGAAGTGCTTTTTTTCACACAAGCAAGGGCATGTGTCATTGGCAGTGTATGTCACATGTCCTTGCCCTATAAGACCAAGCCATTTTCCCCGTCGCCACCATTTTCTCACTGCTGCAGCTGCGTGTTAGACGGCACCGCTGTTGCTGTGTGCGCTATACCTTGTTAATTTCAAGCCAATTTTCGCACAAATATACAGATAGCTTGGGAGTAGGGAATAGTTGTGATTGCAGTCCTTTTAAGGACTAGGTTACAGCATTTCCTACGACTTTTATCAGGGAGGTCTGTGCTCTTAAATAGATAGGTTGTGGGAGTAAAGACTAATTGTAATTGGAGTCCTTTTCAGGACTAGGTTACATGAGTTCCTATCAGTTTTTGCCAGGCAGGTCTGTGCCAGTGCTGTGCAAGTTTTTTTCACAGCATTTGGCTGAATCTAGCAAAGCTAATCCTTTTTGGCCTATTGCAGAGTGTGTTAGTCAGTGGAGTAGCCTATCTGTGTTGCAAGATATAACACCTGTGTATAGAATACCAATTTTGTTACTGCACCTAGTGAAGTAAAATCTTTTGGGCATAGCATCATTCTATTAGTCCATCTATACTGACCTCCATCAGGTTGCAAACTGAATATAATTTTTTTCTGCATCTAGCTCTGAAAAAATATTTGGGCTTCTAGCAGTGTGTGGGACTTGGTCTATTAGTCCATCTATACTGACCTCCATCAGGTTGCAAATTAAAAATAATTTTTTTCTTCATTTAGCTCTGAAAAAATATTTGGGCTTCTAGCAGTGTGTGGGACTTGTTCTATTAGTCCTTCTATACTGACCTCCAGCAGGTTGCAAATTGAATATAATTTTTTTTTGCATCTAGCTCTGAAAAAATAGTTGGGCTTCTAGCGGTGTGTGGGACTTGGTCTATTAGTCCATCTATACTGACCTCCATCAGGTTGCAAATTAAAAATAATTTTTTTCTGCATCTAGCTCTGAAAAAATATTTGGGCTTCTAGCGGTGTGTGGGACTTGGTCTATTAGTCCATCTATACTGACCTCCATCAGGTTGCAAATTAAAAATAATTTTTTCTGCATCTAGCTCTGAAAAAATATTTGGGCTTCTAGCAGTGTGTGGGACTTGGTCTATTAGTCCATCTATACTGACCTCCATCAGGTTGCAAATTAAAAATAATTTTTTTCTGCATCTAGCTCTGAAAAAATATTTGGGCTTCTAGCGGTGTGTGGGACTTGGTCTATTAGTCCATCTATACTGACCTCCATCAGGTTGCAAATTAAAAATAATTTTTTTCTGCATCTAGCTCTGAAAAAATATTTGGGCTTCTAGCAGTGTGTGGGACTTGGTCTATTAGTCCATCTATACTGACCTCCATCAGGTTGCAAATTAAAAATAATTTTTTTCTTCATTTAGATCTGAAAAAATATTTGGGCTTCTAGCAGTGTGTGGGACTTGGTCTATTAGTCCATCTATACTGACCTCCATCAGGTTGCAAATTAAAAATAATTTTTATCTGCATCTACAGTACCTCTGAAAAAATATTTGGGCTTCTAGCTGTGTGTGGGACTATTTGTATTAGTCCATCTATACTGACTTCCATCAGCTTGCAAACTGAATATATTTTTTTCTGCATCTACCTCTGAAAAAATATTTGGCCTTCTAGTAGTGTGTCGGACTTTCTCTATTAGTCCATCTATACTGACCTCCATCAGGTTGCAAATTAAAACTAATTTTTATCTGCATCTACAGTACCTCTGAAAAAATATTTGGGCTTCTAGCAGTGTGTGGGACTATTTGTATTAGTCCATCTATACTGACCTCCATCAGGTTGCAAATTCAAAATAATTTTTTTCTGCATCTAACCCAGCCAATAGTTTTGGCCTAATACCACAGTTTGGCCACTCAGCTCTGCTCGGTTACCATCCATTGTTTTTTTGTGCATACAACTCCAGAGTTGTGAATTAGTTAACCACCAAAATGAGTGGAAAAAGGCCTGCTGCTGGTGGAAAGGGGAATAGGCGTGTTGGGAAGGGGAAAAAAGGTTGTGTCCGTGGGGTAGGTGCAGAAGAAAGACCATCTTCCAGCCAAACTAAAATGTCTACTTCTTTTAGCGGACAATGTGATAAGATCCCTTTCTTACGGCCACGCCAATCGCTACAAATTCCAGATGAGGCACAAAAACAGCAGGTGCTTCAACGGATATCAAGTGCTCCTTTAAGTGGGCTCTCCTCCACATCAACTTCAACATCACAAATACTCCAGTCCTCAAAGGTGTCACCCAAATCGCACTTGCTTCCTCACAGCTCCCAAATCTCCAGCTGCCCGTCTGAGTATGAGGTAGAACAGATGGTTGAGTCTGCAGAGCTGTTTACTCATACTATAGCCTGGGAATCAGAGGTCGACTCCAGCGCTTCTGTGAATCCAGACGAGGAAATGATCTGCACTGATGCCCAGAATCTTTATGAGTCGGATCCAGGACCAGACGCAGAAGGTTCTGACCATAATGTAGACCCTCATTCCCAAACTGTAACTCCTGTTGGTGGAGACAATGAGGAAGACGATGATAAGACTCAAATACCTGATTGGAGCGACAACTTTAGTTTTTTGTCAGGGCAGGAACAGGTTGGCTCTGAGGACGACGGGTGTGATAACGCCCAGGGTGATGATGATGAGGTCGGAGATCCCACTTACTGTCAACCCACAGTCAGCCAAGAGATGAGGTCAGCAGAGGAGGTGGAGGAAGATGCTAGTGACGACGAGGTCAGGTTGCGCCTTCCTGGACAGAGACGTAGTACTGGAAGCACGTCAACAACTGCATCCTCAAACACAACTCTGCCTCTCACCACAAGTCGTGGTGGCTCTTCAGGTCGCATGGGTGCTAAGCCTTGCATAGCCTGGGCATTTTTTCAGATCGATAAAGATGACCCAACTCGTGTTATCTGTAACATTTGTCAGCAAAAGCTAAGTAGAGGCCAAAAAATACATAGTTTGAGTACTTCATGCATGAACCGGCACATGGACATGAAGCATAAGTTGCAGTGGGAAGCTCAGTGTGCTACAATGCGGCCTAGCCGGCCGGGCCAATCACCGTCTGCCATATCTTGTGCATCCGCGGCCTCTTCATCCTCTGTGACTGGGGGGACAGCAGTCACACCTGTTTTGGGGCGCAGACCTGCCACCTCTTTACCCGCAACAGCCAGCGTGATTGGCAGGTCATCATTTTCTTTGGAGGTGGTAACACCAGCTGGTGTTGAGCGCTGTCCGACATCGATAGCACCACCTTTGGATCAAGGCAACCTAACATGTCCGCCTGCATCTTCCTCACAGACCGGCAGTTTGCCGGGGACACCCTTATCAACCCCGTCTAAGCACAATAGCCAGCCCTCGGTCCCTCAGATGTGGACAAGTAAAAGACCATTTCCTCCTAGCCATGAGAAAGCTAAGAGGTTGAATTTCACCATCTGCAAGCTCTTGGCTACAGAAATGCTGCCTTTCCGCCTGGTGGACACAGAGGGTTTTCGAGACCTTATGTCCGTCGCAGTGCCCCAGTACCAGATGCCCAGTCGGCACTACTTCTCAAAGAAAGGTGTGCCTGCGCTCCACCAGCATGTCGCACACAACATCACCGCTTCTTTGAGAAACTCTGTGTGTGACAGGGTGCATTTCACCACAGACACTTGGACGAGTAGGCATGGACAGGGGCGTTACATGTCGCTGACTGGGCACTGGGTAACTATGGTGACAGCAGGACAAGGGGCTGCTGTCCAAGTCTTGCCGTCCCCACGAGTTGTGCGTCAATCCTCTTTATGTCAAAGTTCCTCCACTGCTTCTGCCTCCTCAACCTCCTCTCGGTCTTCCACCTGCACCCAAAGCCTGTCTGGTCATGCCACAAGCTTTCTAACTGCACAGAAGGGATCCTGCACACCTCCTTACTATGCTGGCAGTAGGGCTCAACGTCATCAGGCGGTTTTTACATTGAAATGTCTGGGAAATGTGAGTCACACAGCTGAGGAGTTGTGGTCAGCTCTGGAGAACCAATTTCATGAATGGTTGTCTCCACTGGACCTGAAACCAGGGAAGGCCGTGTGCGACAATGCTGCAAACCTGGGTGCGGCCCTTCGCCGGGGCAATGTCACACACGTGCCTTGTATGGCTCACGTGTTGAACCTGGTTGTCCAGCAATTTTTAGCCCACTATCCCAGACTAGATGGCCTTCTGCAGAGGGCACGGTCGCTGTGTGCTCACTTCCGCCGTTCGCATCCCGCAGCTCAGCGACTTACATCTCTACAGAAGTCGTTGGGCCTGCCACTTCACCGGCTAAAATGCGATGTGCCTACCCGGTGGAATTCAACTCTGCACATGTTGCAGCGACTGTGGCAGCACCGACAAGCCCTGGTGCAATACGTTCTGACGTATAGCCTGGGCCAACGAGATTCAGAGGTGGGGCAAATCACGCTGGAGGAGTGGTCTCAGATCAGGGACCTATGCACCCTTCTGCACAGTTTTGAAATGGCGACGAAGATGTTTAGTGCTGACGATGCCATTATCAGCATGACTATTCCGGTGATTTACATGCTGGAGCACATGTTAAACAGAATTCGGAGTCAGGTGGTGGCACAAGAGGAGGTGGAGGAAGTAGAGGAGGAGGAGTTGTATGCGGAAGGGCTAACATCTGCAAGGTCCAGACGGTCGGCAGCACCAAGGCGGCAGGCATGTGAGGGTGGGGGAGATGGTTTTACCAGGGCGCATGGTAGCAGCCAAACTAGTGAGGAAGGTGCAGGAGCCCAGGAAGAAGTGGAGGACGAACTGATGGAAGACTCATCAGATGAGGGAGACCTTGATCACATTTCTGTTGTGCGAGGTTGGGGGGAGAGGACAGAGGAAGGAAGCATGATTGTTACCTCGCCACCAACACAACAGGGACTTGGTGCTCCTGGATGCGCAACACACATGAGTGCCTTCTTGCTGCACTACCTGCAACATGACCCTCGAATTGTGAGAATTAGAAATAATCCTGACTACTGGGTTGCCACACTGTTAGATCCCCGGTACAAAAGTAAATTTGCAGAAATTATTCCTGCCATAGAAAGGGATGCACGCATGCAGGAGTATCAGCAGAGACTGTTGCAGAATCTTACATGTGCTTTTCCACAAAATACCAGTGGTGCACGTAGTGAATCTCACAGTTCCAACTTGCCAACCGTGGGACCGTCAAGTGTTCAGCACTCAAACCGTAACAGAACCACAGTATCTGCTGGTAACATCAATTTTGCGGAATCATTTCACCACTTTTTTAGCCCATCCTTTGCAAGGCCACAGGAGACAAGAAGTCTGACACATAGTCAACGCCTAGAGACGATGGTACAGGAGTATCTCCAAGTAAACATTGAAGCCACGACTGTGTCACTGGACCCTTGCTCTTTTTGGGCTTCCAATCTGGATAAATGGCCGGAGCTAGCCACTTACGCCTTGGAGATCTTGTCATGCCCCGCAGCCAGCGTTCTGTCTGAACGTGTGTTCAGCGCTGCTGGTGGTGTGCTGACAGATAAGCGCACGCGGCTCTCCACTGATAATGTAGACAGACTCACGTTCATAAAGATGAACAAATCATGGATCCGAAACGACTTTTCTACCCCTGTGTCATCCTGGGGAGAGTAAAAGCTTGATGATTGGTTAAAATCACCCTACCAACCGTTTTAAGCTTTCAAATTACTAATCATGTTTATCTGTATCTTGACTGGAAAATAATTTGGGCTTTGTAGCAGTATGCAGCACTGATCCTATTAGGCCATCTATACTAAAGCTTCACCAGATTTAAAATTAAAAATAATTTTTAGCTGCATCTAGCCCGGAAAATAATTTTGGGGCTCCGAGATGCGCAAGGCACATAAGTGCCTTCTTGCTGCACTACCTGCAGCATGACCCTCATATTGTCAGAATTCAAAGTAATCATGACTACTGGGTTGCCACACTCTTAGATCCCCCAAACTTTTCGATCAACCTTTTCATTTTAATAAAGACCAAAAAAATGGTCATTTTTGAAATTATAAGCATTAGCAGGTTGTTAGAAACTGAAATCAAACAGTTTTCAACTCAAAACTTTATTCTAGGTGATGTTACATTTTCACATAGGACCCATTGTTCGAAAGGAGCTTCTGAACTCTCTCGTCCATTGAATTTGTCAGGTTTTGGATGGTTTCTGCTTCAATTGTTTTGCATGAGGACAGAATACCCTCCCAGAGCTGTTGCTTAGATGTGAACTGCCTCCCGCCATCATAGACACTCCTTTTAATGATGCTCCAAAGGTTCTGAATGGGGTAGAGGTCAGGGGAGCATGGGGGTCACACCATAAGTTTGTCCCCTTTTATGCCCATATCAGCCAGAGATGCAGATGTTTTATGTGCAGCATGAGATGGTGCATTATCATGCAGAAAAATGATCTTGCTGTGAAATACACGGTTCTTCTTCTTGAACCATGGCAGGAAGTGCTGTTTGAGAAAATCCACATACATTATGGAGTTCATCTTTAGCGCCTTCAGGGATCCTAAAGGGGCCGACAATCTCTCTCCCCATGATTCCAGCCCAAAACATTACTCCACCTCCTCCTTGTTGGCGCTGTAGCCGTGTTTGCGTGGGGTGTCCATCAACCAGCCATCCTCCACTCCATCCATCTGGACCATCGAGCGCTGCACGGCACTCATCCGTGAACAAAACAGTTTTGAAATCAGTCTTCATGTAATGTTTGGCCCACTGGAGCCGTTTCTGCTTGTGTGAAGTGGATAGAGGAGGTCGACAGGATGGCGCATGCACAGCTGCAAACCTCTGAAGGACCCTGCATCTTGTTGTTCGGGGGACGTTGGAGGCACAAGCAGCTTCAAAAACTTGTCTGCTGCTATGACAAGGCTTTTTTGCCGCTGCTCTTTCAACCTGACGTAATTGCCTGTAGGAAAGAGTCCTCAATTTGCCCTTATCAGCACGCACACGTGTGTACTGTGAATCAGCTACATACTTCTTGATTGCCAAGACACTTCATCCTGATCATCGCACAATGTTGATTGTAGTCATGCCTTGACCTAAACACTTCACAATTTGTTGCTTCTCAGCAGCCGACACATCCTTTTTCTTTCCCATTTTGGCAGAAAATGTAGGCTGCTTAATAATGTGAGAGAGCCTTCTTAAGTAGTCTTGCCTTTCATTGGACACACCTGCCAAACTAATTAGCACAGGTGTCTGCAATTGCTTACAGTGATATAAAGAGCCCTGACACACATCACCATCAATGAGTTTAACTGACAAACAAACAAATTCATCCCTTATCACTCCTAAACACTTTTTGTATAATAATTTGGAACGCAGTGTACATGTGCTTTTCCACAAAACACCAGTGGTTCACGTAGTGAATCTTACAGTTCTAACTTGCCAACCGTGGTCTGTATGGAATTGTTCAATAAATGGCCCAAAATTAAGATAACATAGATGGGAGAGGTCTCTATGAATAGGAATTCCTAAGTATTTGATACCCTGTGAGGGCCAGGCAAAGGGAAAGTTGGACTGGATGGAATCCTATATGGATTTGGGGAGGGAGACATCGAGGGCCTCAGACTTCGCTGCATTGATTTTAAAATTTTACCATGTAACAAAGTGATCTATTTCAGCCATAACAGCAGGGATGGATATATGTGATTGAGTGATATATACTAGGACATCATCAGCAAATAGAGAGCACTTGTACTCGGTGCCTCCCACCTCAATCCACCTAATATTGGGGTTATGGCGAATTGATGAGAGCAGGTGCTCCGTCACTAGGATGTATAAGAGAGGGGACAGAGGACATCACTGCCTTGTCCCATTGGTGATTGTGAAAGGTGATGAAAATGTTCTGACGCACCCCCTGGGCCTTGGGACACCCGGAGCCGGACCCTTTTTGGTGGATGCTGGTGGTTGTAGTCTTCGTGGCGGCGACCCGGTTCCGTGGCTCAGGGCGGTCAAACCAGTGGCGGAACTATTTATGTGGTTTTCATGTTTAAATGTCCGACTACGCCACCCGTGGATTGCGGTCAGAGTGAACCGCCGCTACAGGGCAGATTGCTGAGGCTGGTGTTGTGGGTGCAGCAGAGCGTAGCATAACTCCCCACGGGAGGAGTATAGCCTCAGGGCAGTGTATGCGGAGGATGGGGGTGATGGTGCAGGGCAGCAGCAGTAACGACACGGAGTCAGTGATGCAGTTCAGGGCCTTTACTCACAGTTCTTATTATCCAGACCACGTCTGCAGGTAACGGCTGCCCACGTCGTACTGTGCTCACCAGGTGAGGGGCTCAGACAACTCCCAGATAACTTTGGAGCACTTCACAGGACCCCCTTTGTGTGTCCTTTGTCTGGCCTTTCTTACCAACACTTCTGTCCGGCTGCCTCGGGCCTCCTCTTGGTAAACTTGGCGCCAGTTTCCCTGACCCTATGTGGTGCCTTCCTAGCGGGTGTAGCGAGGGGCTGCGCCACATAAAATGTCAGAGCCTCCGGTTTCTAGCTGAGGGTCGTTTCCTGCCTCCACTAGTTCGGGGACCGGTCTCCCCCTTTGGCCTGACCCCTCCACGCAGGTGGATTCGGGCGTGCGGTGGCGACTCGCCCGTCCGCACCCCTGGGATCCCTTCATTCCTCGTTCCTGGAGCCTTCTCCGCTCCTCTTCCTTCCTTCTCCCTCTTCCAGGCCTGGGCCTCTGTTACTAGGCCCGCCTCCGGAGCAGAGCTCATGCAGAGCCCCTGCTCCCTGCCACTTCTGCTCAGACTTCTCTGCACTGAACTAAGATGGTGCCCACCTTTTATACTCCCTTCTCAATGCACCCAGGAACTGCTTCCTCCCTGCTCCTGCACTACAGGGTTCCCCTTCCTCAGTGTTCCCTCCCCCCACTCCAGCCAGGGACAGGGACTGTCGTGCCCATCTCAGGGGCATATTGGTCGCCCTGCCCCACGGCAATGTGGTGTAATGCATGCAGGTGTCGGGTCCTGATCCACACTCCATCCTTACCTGAGAGTGAGATATCACACCTCTGGGTGAGGTGCAATACGTCTGTAGCAACCGAGCCCTCAGGGTGCTACAGTTCCATTTATCTTCAGCCTAGGTGACGTATTGCGATACATGGCCGTGATTTTGGCTATAAAAGGGTCCCCTAGACCCCTACCCCAAGCTTTTTAAGAGAATCATATATGGCGTGCCAGGAGACTCTATGGAATGCTTTCTCAGCATCCAACGAGAGTATCTAATTACAAATTTTTAACTGCATCTAGCCCAGGAAATACTTTGTGCCTAGTAGCAGTGTCTGCTAGTCAGCGGATTATCCCGGCTGTTAAGCAAGCTGCACCACCTGTAGTTTAGACACTTAATTTTTTCAAAGGAAATGCTTCGGGACCATGGGATACTTAGTGAAGAGCATCAGGAGGCACCCCAAGGCATAGGGGCTGGGACTGGCAGTAGGATGCCTTGCGGTGGACAGCCGAGCTCGATCCTTATAAAAGCTTTTTAACTGCAGCAGCTTTAGTGGACGCTACTGGAGCTGGAATTACCGCGGCTGCTGGCATGAGACTTGCCCTCCAATAGATCCTTGTAAATGGATTTAAAGTGTATTCATTCAAATTAGAGAGACAATTTAAATTAAAAAGCTTAGAGCTGCCTCCACCACAGGGGGGCTCGCTCGACCCACCAGCGGACAGGCACCAGTATTGGGAGAGGGGGGCTGGCCGTCAGGGTTCACCGCGGCTCTGGCACAAACCCGGCGACACGGAGGTGGCACGGGCAGGAGCGGACTGGCCGTGTCGGCTTCTCACTTTTTGGATTTTAGAAGGGCATGACATGCCTATATCTGTGTCTCCCCCTCCTTTTACTCCTCCACCTCTTTTATTTTCGCATGACTATATGTACTTGTCACTTTTCCATGTGTTAGTTATGTCTTCTGAGCAGTTTGTCAGCTTTTGGACACCTTTGAAGGTGTTTTCTATGTGTTTCTATGTGTTTTTGTTTGCCTGCCATTGGTTTTAACGGTGTTCGAAGGTGTTCGACGAACAGTTCGACGAACAGTTCGGCGAACACACGGGTGTTCGACGAACCGAACCGAACTCGAACACTACGGGGGTGGCTCAACACTAACAGACATATACATACACGCATAAACATATTTGAAACACAAAAATATATATAAACAGACATCGCACAATGATATCTGCACACACACACTCACACACACTCACTCACCATCCCTCGGCTCCCATCGTCCAGCTCCTCTCCAGTGGTAAGTGGCAGTGCAGGGCGCGCACTGCGTGACGTCACACTAGCAGACACGGCCGCGCACAGGGGAGCCGAAGAAGAAGCAGCGGCAGTGCGCCGCTGCTGGGGGAGCGGTCCGGGGGCCCCCCGCCTCTGACTCATATTATAATGAGGGCAATCTGGCCATGGATCCCCCGGAGCACCGGGCCCCCCAGGGCCCCGGGCGGTAGCCCAGATTGCCCTCATTATAATCCGCCTATGGTCACAGCTGTCTAACAGTTGTGACACATGCAGCTGCGGCGGCTGTTACTGAAATGCCGAGGACTCCAAAACTACTCGGCGAGTACCCGAGCATGCTCATTTAAAGGGTTAATAGAGCACGCTCGCTCATCATTACTTCTGACACTTACACTGCTGCTGCTAATGTTTTTGCGTTGACGAATTGACGTTCCTGGGGTTGGAAGTCTAGAGCTGCGATGCACACTGTATGTGTGGTGCCCCTGAGGGTTCAGTCGCCACAGGGGTACTGCACCTCAGACCGAGGTGTGGTATCTCCTCTCCGAGGTAAGGAAGGAGCTCCTCTCACGACCCCGGCACATCACCCAACACTACACCTCTCCCACCTGAGGGGGGCTTATATGCACCAGGGTGCTGCCCCAGCCGGAATAAGAGGAGATGGGTGGGAACCAAAGTTAGGGGGAACCATGTAGTGGGTGAGGGTGGAGGACGCACTTAGAGGTCACACCACAAAATTCATATTTAATAAACGGCCATCTTGGGCTTATGGTCTTTTGATTGTGGTCTTCATCACTGAATGTGGCTTTCTGTGTGAACCTGCAGCTGATTGAGGATACACGGTCCTCGTGCTCTGGCCTTGAGGCGAGGAGCGGGCTAGAGTAAACGGTTGTCTCTACCCGGTCAAGGTCCCTACCTAAGAAGTCCTGGAGGGGAGCAGAGGAGACAAGCTCCACAGGCAAAAGGATCCCAGGAGGATGCAGACGGAGCGGCATACGCCACCTATCCTCACTATTCTGGCCTAGTCAGAGGGATTCCTGCTGCAAAAGGGGTACCGGCCCCCGATATCTGACTCTGTCACTTCAAGTCTTAGTCAGAGAAGCCCGGAGGCTCAGTGGATCCCACCGGGTAACGGACGGAAAGGAGTCGCCACCCTTACCCTTGTTCTGTGTATAGCCAGAGGGAGACCCAGCCTTGTAACACGCACCACATACGGACAGGAGAGGACCTAGTGGGAAAGTCTAGGAACACTCTGGTGCAGGGGGTCCTGATTGTTGCACCCGAACTACCCGGGGTGTGCTGAACCCCTTCCTGGTGGCCGCATCGCGCCATGAGGAGCAAGGAGAAGCCTTGCAGCTGACACCTAACAACGTGAGTAAAGCTTGGAAGACTGCATCTGTAGCGCCCCGAGGGCTCGGCCGCTACAGGGGTATTGCACCTCTGCCAGAGGTGTGATATTCCACTCCCGGGTAAGGATGGAGTATGGACCAGGGCTCAGTTAGCTGCATACAGCACACACACCCCATTTCCGAGGGACAGCTCAACGGTGCTCCCACTAGACAGAAGTGCAGGCACGACCGACTATGTCCCTGACTGGAGTGGGGAGGGGGGTGGAACACCCAGTGCTGTAGGGGCAGATGAGGGTTGGTTCCTGAGCGTAGGTAGGAGCCCATTGGTTGCTGGTCACCTGGGCTCATGGTCAGAGGGAGGTATAAAAGGTGGGCACCATCTTAGTTCTGAGAGTAGAAGAGAAGTCCAGTCAGAGAAGACAGGGAGCAGAGGCTCTGTAGGAGCTCTGCTCAGAGGCAGGCCTAGAGAAAAGGCCGGAGCCTGAGAGGAGAAGGAGAAGTGGGCCTGGAGAAGAGGCCAAGGGAAGGAGGAGAAGACAGAACAGAAAAGGAGAAGAGACAGAGAAACAGAAGGGCTCAGGAACAAGAAGGTGGAAGGGACCCTAAGAACCCACGAGAATCCAGGGTGCAGGGTCAGGCAGATTAAGGGTACCGGATCCCAAGTTGGTGGAGGAGAAACAACCCTCATCCAAAGACCGGAGGCTGTGACCATTTATTGGTGCAGCACCTCATCAAACCTGCTAGGAAGGCACCACATAGGACAGCGGAGAACGGGGCCCACGTTTACCCGCGCAAGTCCGCGGCAGCTGGACAAAAGTGGGTCACTTGTGAGGCAGGCCAGAGAAAGGATTGCCATGCTCCTGAGCTGCCTGGGAGTTTATCGAGCCCCTCACCTGGTGGACGCAGCATGGCTCGGGAGGTCACTGCTTGCGCAGAAGTGACCCGGAGCACCTAAACTGTGAGTAAAAGACATTGGACTGCAGTACGTTGTCTGTGTGCTCTTTCGCTCCTCCAGCACTAACGGTACTGGGACTCCTACCACCATCACTCCCACCATCCACTACATTGCCCTGGGGCCGTACTCTTCCCGTGGGGAGTCATACCATCCCAGCTGCATACATCATCAGCCCCAGCGGTCTGCCCTGCAGCGGCGGTTCCTAATAACCGCAATCCACGGGTGGCGTAGTCGGACATTATCTAAAACATCTAAAAGACTGCCACTGGTCTGACCACCCTGAGCCACGGGACCGGGTCGCCACTACTACCCCCATCGTCTCCCTATTGCCCGGTTCCGGGTGCCCCACGGCCCAGGGGGCGAGTCACATCCATTGCCTCCGGTCCCTTATTTCAGCGCGACACCACACCGCACCACCCAATACGACTCCCCTGATCCATCTTCTCTGCCCTGAGGCCCTGCTCCGCCTGTGGGGAGTAGTACCATCTTCTGCTGCCACTACATCCCGCCTCAGAGGACTGCCGCAGCGCTGGTGGCGAATCACCAGACTCCACAGGTTGCGTAGTCATTTAATCCACTTGATTACCACCGTCCCTCCTAGCCCTTACTTTGATGTGAAGACCCTGGGCACGGACCGGGCCTAGGCCACGACTGCAACCCCCAACATCTGACCGGTTCCGAGTACCCCCACCTCTCAAGGTAGGGCCAGCGAGCGGGAGCGAGGCGTCACATATGCCTCACTGCTCTCTTGGGGAAAACCTCTCTTTAGGTTGTCTACAAGCGTGTTTCTATACTCCAGCATGCATGCGTTCCTTTCCAGGGCAGGAAGCATCTGGCAAAATTTACTCTTGTACCATGGATCAGTATCCTCTTCATCTCCTGACTGTTGCTCACCCATCACCTCCTCCTCCTCCTCCTCCTCCATTTGTTCCTCGACTCCTTCACCTTCACTATCAGTTTGTCTGGTAACACGAGCCCGCCTCGATCACTGTAATACACCTTGCCTTGGCACCCGCCTGTGTGATGACAGCATGGCACTTAGAGACATTGTTATCCCTTCCGCATCCTCCTTTGCTTGCTCCTTTTCCTCTGGGACCATCACCTCCTCACGCAGACTATTCAAAGCATGTAGATGACCGGAATAGTGATGCTGATGACAGCATCGTCAGCACTAACCATCTTAGCAGCCATTTCAAAACTGTGCAGCAGGGTGCAGAGGTCCTTAATCTGTGCCCACTCTACAAATGTGAATTGTACTGCAAATCACTGGAGAGCTGTCCAAAACTCTTGACCTGTGTGACTGCGATCTCCAAGACATATTAATTTTAACACTGCCTGATTGTGGTAAGCCCTGGCTGCGCAGTACGGAGGTGGTGGGGACTCGCTCTTCACTGTTGTAACGCGTGTCGCATTAAGGCAGAGGTTGAGGGCGCAGGTGGAGGCCCTAGAGGAGGTGAAGGAGGCAGAAGCAGTGGAGTAAGTGTTAGATATAGAGGTTTGTCCCGTAAGCCTTGGGGATTCCAAGACTTGTGTAGCAGCCCCTTCCCCGTCTGCCCCCACAGCCACCAGAGCCATCCAGTGCCCAGTCAGCGAGATGTAGCACCCCTGGCCATGCTTACTTGTCCAGGTGTCTGTGGTGAAATGCACCCTGGCAGACATACATTTAATCAAGAAACGGGTGATGTTGTCTGCGACATGCTGATGTTGCGCAGGAACAGCTTTCTTAGAGAAGTAATGGCGACTGGGAACTGGTACTAGGGGACTGCAACGTCCATCAGCTTTCAGAAACCGTTTGTATCAACCAGGCGGAAAGGCAGCATTTCCATGGCCAACAGATTGGAGATGACAAGGCCTGTATACAGCAGAATCTCTGTGCCAAAAGATTACAAGCTGAGATGTGGCCTGCTTCATGTATCATGGTAGTAACAGAAGAATTTTTTTTTTTACGTGGATAAGGCCTTTGTATAATAGAATATATGCGCCAAAGAATTACAAGCTGAGATGTGGCCTGCTTTATATATCACAGTAGTAACAGAAGAAATTCGATTTTTTACTGTGGATGAGCCCTGAATACAGCAGAATCTCTGTGCCAAAAAATTACAATTTGAGATGTGGTCTGCTGTATGTATCACGGTAGTAACAGAAGAAATTAGATTTCTTGTGGATGAGCTCTGAATACAGCTGATGAGGTCAGTTGGGAAGGTAAGAGGGAAGGAGAGATAATTATTTGGTTAGAGGGTGTTGGGATTTGGGCATAGTGAAGAAGAGTGAGGATTATTGGAACAAAAACTGTAAGGGCACATGTAAGCATGGTGAAAGAGTAAGTGTCGGGAGAAAAAGAGAAACTAAGTACATTCTGGTCACTTCTGGCATATTTCTGCTGCACACTTATGGAGCCAGATCACAGTCATGACAGACCTGTGTCTCTACATTTATAAAGCAAATATTAACCAACAAAGAGAGTATCAGTTATGGAAAGTAGTGAATATATCATTTGGGTTTGGGTGGCATCTGTATTAAAAGTCTATTAAAACCTTTGAAGTTAAAAAAAAAAAAAAAAGTACATTATTAGTGGCTACCTTTAGCTAATAAAATTATGGTCATTTTAGGCTGCAATCTTTATTTCTTCATTCATTTTAGGACTCCCTGGTGCTCAGTTTGGAGCTGAATCAAAGTTTCTGATTTTTCTCTTGTGGGAATTACTCTTCCAGTAATATAGGCTTAATGTGAGGTCTGTGTGTCTCCAGTGTGCTGCTGTATTCATATATATACAGTATAGGAAATAAGTATTTGGTCCCTTGCTGTTTTTGTAAGTTTACCCACTGACAAAGACATGAACAGTCTATAATTTTAAGGCTAGGTTAATTTTAACATTGAGAGATAGAATATCCCCCTCCAAAAAAATCAAGAAAATCATATTGTATAAATTAGATAATTTTTTTTTTTATTTTGCAGTGAGAAATAAGTATTTGATCCCCTACAAACCATTATGATTTCTGGCTCCTACAGACCAGTTAGACGCTCCTAATCAACTCGTTACCTGCATTAAAGACAGCTGTCTTACATAGTCACCTGCATAAAAGACTCCTGTCCACAGACTCAATTAATCAGTCAGATTCTAACCTCTACAACATGGGCAAGACCAAAGAGCTTTCTAAGGATGTCAGGGACAAGATCATAGACCTGCACAAAGCTGGAATGAGCTACAAAGCCATAAGTAAGACGCTGGGTGAGAAGGAGACAACTGTTGGTGCAATAGTAAGAAAATGGAAGAAATACAAAATGAATGTCAATCGACATGGATCTGGGGCACCATGCAAAATCTCACCTCGTGGGGTATCCTTGATCTTGAGGAAGGTGAGAGATCAGCCTAAAACTACACAGGGAGAACTTGCTAATGATCTCAAGAAGCTGGGACCACAGTCACCAAGAAAACCATTGGTAACACATTACGCCTTAAAGGTTCAAAATCCTGCAGTGCCCGCAAGGTACCCCTGATCAAGAAGGCACATGTGCAGGCCTGTCTGCAGTTTGCCAATGAACAGCTGGATGATTCTGTGAGTTATTGGGAGAAGGTGCTGTGGTCAGATGAGACAAAAATTGAGCTCTTTGGCATTAACTCGATTCGCCGTGTTTGGAGGAAGAAGAAGGATGAGTACAACACTAAGAACATCGTCCCAACCGTGAAGCATGGTGGGGGAAACATTATACTTTGGGGTGCTTTTCTGCAAAGGGGACATGATGACTGCACCATACTGAAGGGAAAATGGATCAGGTCATGTATTGCGAGATTTTGGCCAACAACCTCCTTCCCTCAGTAAGAGCATTGAAGATAGGTCGTGGCTGGGTCTTCCAGCAAGACAATGACCCAAAACATACAGCCAAGGAAACAAAGGAGTGGCTCAAAAAGAAGCACAGTAAGGTCATGGAGTGGCCTAGCCAGTCTCCAGACCTTAATCCCATAGAAAACTTATGGAGGGAGTTGAAGCTCTGAGTTGCCAAGCGACAGCCTCAAAATCTGAATGATTTAGAGATGATCTGAAAAGAGGAGTGGACCAAAATTCCACCTGACATGTGCGCAAACCTCATCATCAACTGCAAAAAACGTCTGACTGCTGTGCTTGCCAACAAGGGTTTTGCCACCAAGTATTAAGTGTTGTTTGCCAGAGGGATCAAATACTTATTTCTCACTGCAAAATGCAAAAAAAAATATCTAATTTATACAATGTGATTTTCTTGATTTTTTGGGGGGATATTCTATCTCTCAATGTTAAAATGAACCTACCCTTAAAATTATAGACTGTTCATGTCTTTGTCAGTGGGCAAACTTACAAAAACAGCAAGGGATCAACTACATATTTCCTTCAATTAAATAAAGGAAAGGGAGGGATCCAGCACCACTTGCGACTAGGAACAACACTAGGACTAAGAACTGTCTGTTCGAAATGCGTCAGTGAGCATGCTTTCTGACTTAGCGCTTTTTAATCATGAAACTCTTTTTTAAATAGTTCATAATAAATTTTTGAGTTTTAAACATTTTTTCTCCACGCAAGTGGTGATGGATTCCTCCCTTTTCCTTATTTAAAATTTCTACTCGGTGCCAACACAAGAATATGGTCCATGCATCCTGCTGAAATGATGCAAGATTGGTGAGCAGGATTCAATCTCTAATCCTACTATTTATTATTTCCTTCACTGTATGTGCTACTGTTTTCATATCAAGCATAGCGTTTATCCTGAACTGTGTGCTTTCCTCCTTATCTACTGTTTTCTCTGCCCTCCCTGAGACTGTACATGCATTCTCACCTCTAGACATTGTGTACAACCCCTTCACAGCTGGTATCTCTAACACAGAGAGAGGGAAAAAAGAGAGCAAAGAGCAGATTTAGAACTCAATAGGAGCTCTGATGGATTTTAAACATTTTTGCAAAAGCACTGAGCTAGATAATAAACTCCTGCTTTAGCCCGCTTTACATGCAGCGATAATCTATTTGAAGAATGAAGAAAATGCTTGTTTATGTAAAGTCTGACTGAGGCAGTCAGCTCAAAAAGGCTCCCTCAGACAGTCTTGGCAATAGCCACTCCATACAGCAGGTCCCAGAAGAACCCAGACCTTCACCATTTTATCTCCTATACATAGATTTGGACCCCCTGGGTTGCATCCACAGAATAACTGCTGGCTTGAGGAACAAGCCTGAGTTAACAGTAGTCAAACTACAAGAAGGACAAGAAGGACAGGACCAGGGATAGAATGAGGAGTTTAAATTGTAGTCAAGAAAATATCCGGGGTCAGATAACAGTATGTCAGTCAAAAGCAAAGTCAGGTGAGCTTGTGACAAAGACAGGATGAATTAGAGAAAAGACAAGCACTATGCAGGGTAACTATACATGCAAAACACAAGAAAACAAAAAAAATGAGCATTTACCCTACAGTAAGTAACTAGTAATAGTAAATATAAATAACATAAGATACTTAGTTAATGTTATTTTGATCATAAAGGCTTAAAAGCCATCCCACCACGAGAAGGTGTACCCATGGGGTCAGTCCTAACCTTTCTCCAGGCTCGGACTGGCCCACCGGGAAATCGGTAAATCCTCTGGTGGGCCTCTGACTCTGACGGTCTCTCACTTCCCAGCATGCAGCACATACGTTGCATACCCGATTTAAGCTCTGCTCCTTCCCATCCCTTAGAAGAGGGGAGAAAAGCTGAGTGTATGGGTAACGTCCTCACTGTCGGCTCCTGAACTGCCTTTTATAATGTAGCTTGGAGAGGTGGAGATAGGAGTCTGAGCAGGCTCAGACTGCAGAGAACCGGGAGCAGGGTGGGTTTCCTCTCTCTCTCTCCCACTCCATGAGTCTCTGGGTAGGATGGGGGGAGGGAAGCTCAGCACAGACATCTCCCCTGAACTCCACTGTCAACCCTGCTGCCTGAGCCTCATGGTGGTTAGCGTCGACCACCAGCACGGACCTGCTATGAAGTCTCAGGCTGCTCATTCATACCGCCAGGAGAGAAGGTGTCCCCTCTTTCTTCTGCACTGCCATGTCAGCTAAGCTCTGCAGTCTGCATTATCTGGAGGGGAGGGGAGGCTCCAGAGGAACACAATGCCAGACCTGAAGTGAGTACTGGAGCAACCCTCTCCCACCCTCAACCCCAGGGGTGGGGAACCTCAGGCCTGCAGGCCATTTACGGCCCTCAATGACCTTTTATCCGGCCCCTGTGCAGATTCCTAGAAACCGCAGTGCTTGGGCCGGAAGCTTTATTTCGATATCTGCCGGCCTATTAATTTCTTCTTGCTCTGTGAGTGCGCACACACAGTGTTCACTACTGAATGCTGAGGCGCGTGCCACGAACGATTATGTCCTGACACCAGTGCCAGCGTCAGGATGTACCGCGTGGGTGGAGTTAATGTGCAATTTGTACGGCCCCCGAAGGATGGTATAAATATCCAAATGGCCCCTGGCAGAAAAAAAACTCCCCACTTCTGCTCTACCCTATGAAAAGCTGTTTTTTCCTGTTTGCACATTCCCTGCCCTCCTCTAACCCTTCCTGCCTTCTAGTGGATGCTATCAGAATGCCTTCGCCCACTGCTGTCCTATGATGGTGATGGGGGGGGGGCTCCCCATCTTCTTCATGGCACTTGCTGTCAGAGATCCGGCTACCTTATTTCTGTGTGTGTAAAAATACAGCGTACATATGTGGAGTTGTGTGAATAAGTGAATGTGTATATGTGTGACATTTTTAGTGATAAAATTCAGGCATGTGCTTAAAAAAAAAAATAACTGGCATTCTTATATGCAGGATGAATACATGAATATATCTATAATGTTATTTATTGCAAAAATATAATATAATATACAGCAAAACAAAATTCCCACTTCCCCACGCCCAAAGAAGTTAATAAAAGTAAATCATTAAAAGGGTTGTCTCATTTCAAAAATTACTCTATAAGCTCAGGGGTATAACAATACACAAAAAACTGAGGTTTTATGCTTGATATGGTCTTATAGCAAAATCAATGTGGGCAGGCTGGCGTCTAAAAGACGTTGTGTGTGCATACCCTAGAAGCTCCGATTTTTGCTTTTTTTGTGTGTCCCTGAGTCTAAGGAGTAATAATCTTCCATAGGAAGCTATACAGAAGATATACTTAGCTAAGAAAGGGGGAGCTATGCCCCTTTTTGTACAAAGTGCAAGAAACTACAGCAAAACCAAAGAAATGAGCTGGACTATAAGTTGGTATTCGCGCAAAGGGATGATAAATGTATCCTATGCATACTTACAAAATGTATTTAATGAGAAAACCACTCTAATTAAGGATGAGCGGACCTGTAGAAGTCCAGGTTCTGGTACCCGATCTGAACTTTATTGAAAAGTTTGGTTCGGGTAGCAGAACTGTACCCGAACTTGAACCGGAACCCGAATACCATTGAAAACAATGGAGACCCGAACTTTTGAGCTGGATAAAAAGTTCTCTCTCTCTCTGTCGATACGAATGCCGAACTTTTAAGTGCAGGTCCGCTCATCCCTACCTTTAATCCCTATAGTGGATGCAATTCACTATATTTTGCTCTCAAGGATGTTTATAAGTGAAGAGCTGAACCTCCTCCTCATCTCCTTGGTGCAAAAAATTCTGCTTTCTTAATACCACATGATCAAATCAATAATTCAGTGGGGAAAGCAGCAGGAAAGGAGCAGAAGCGCCGTCCACCAAACCCTGTAACACTCCCCACCCCTATGTTTATATAGAGCATCATTCTACATTAAAGCACAATGCACGGAGAATACGGGGAGAGGAAGCGTCTGGGCGTCTCTGCATCACTTGAGGACCAATTTATGCTCAGCATACATTACACACATTACACGGGGGCCGTCGTCAGCCCTGCAGTGCCAATTTTCATAAGGCGATTTATACCCACCTTGTGGGCACTTAAGGCTCCTCTGTGTACAGCAGCTAAATGTGTTCCAGCAATAAATAGTGAAATAAAGTTGTGGAGAGACGATTTTTTACATGTGTAATTCATAGAGCATCATGCGGGGCTCCCTTTATATAACGGCTCATATGTCGCTCTGCAGAACTTGTCTCTTGAGGCCATTTAACCCTAGATTCTCCAGCAAGGAATATTTCTTTAAATTAACATTTTAGGAGGCAGCAGAGGCGGTGGTGGTCTGTTCTTACGCGTTTCCGTATATTGTTGGGGCTCCATATAAGACTTGCACTTACTTTCCTTCTGCCCTTCACACCATATTCCCACGTTTTCCCGTTCTTCTTTTATCCATCTTTGTTTTCTTCCCAATTCAATCCTTCTTGATTTTTCCTTTCATGTATAGGAAATTTTCTTCTACTTTACCTTTCATTTTCTGTAAATTTCATTCCCATCTTTTCCTTTCCTAACCATTCCCCTTACATTCTTACTCACTTTTTTTGGTTTATTCCTTTTTGCTTTTCTTGCTTTCTGACATTTTTTTCCTTCCTTTCTACCTTCTTTTCTTCTTTCCTTCCTTTTTCTAGGGAAAACACCAAAAGTAGCAACTTTTTTTTTGCATTATTTTTTTCTTATTTTATCTCTTTCTCTTTTTCTTTCTATTTCTTTCTTCTCTCTTTTTATCTCTAGCTCTTTTTTTCTCTTTTTATCTTTCTCTCAATTTCTTTCTTTTTCTTTCTGTCTCTTTGTATCTTTCTTTCTTTTTCTTTCTATCTTTCTCTTTCTTTATTTCTTTCCATCTTGCCTTCTTGTTTCTCTTTTCTTCCTTCCTACCTTGCCTATCCTTATTAGTACTTACACTTTTTGCCCTTCGTTCTCTCTCTTTCCGTCTTTCCTTCTTTCTGTCTTGCTTTTTTTTTCTTTCCATATTACTTTCTTTGATTCCTTCTCTTTTTTTTTTCCATTGCTATCTACGGTCCCTCTCCTTACAAACCACATACCTTCTTCACCTCTCTTTCTTTTTTCTCTATTTTTCTTTCTATCTGTCTCTTTCAATCTGTCTTTCTCTTTCTTTCTTTCACTTTTTCTTTCTTTCTTTCTGTTTATCTATCTCGTTCTTTCTTTCTCTTTTTCTTTCTATCTCTTTCTTTCTTCTCTCTTTCTTCTCTCTTTTTATCTTTCTATCTCTTTCTTTCAATCTCTTTCTTTATTTCTTTCCTTCTTACATTTTTAGTTTCTCTCTTTTCTTCCCTTTTTTCTCTTTCTTTTCCTGTTTTTCTTTCATTGCCATCTACGGTTCCTCTCCTTACAATCACATACCCTCTTTATCCTTTCTTCCCTTCCTACCTATCCTTCTTTTGCTTTCCTTCCATTCTTTCTTTTCACAGCCAATTATTATCACATCTCCAATCTCTTGTCATCTCCTTTTTAAAAACACATAAAAGGCATGACAGTGCGGGCTAATATGATGGTAATTTCCGAGTGTTTCTTGTTATGAATTTGTCTTTCTGATATTAATCATCCGCTAAAGGACTGACACTGCACAATTCCTGACGCTGACCAACAAACCATGTATTAAGGACAGGGGCGCCCAAAAGCAAGAGGCTGCCGGAGAAGCGAGGGAGCGCAAAGCTTTATTAACACGAGAGGCCCATTACAGGGCTCTGCGTTCACCTTCATTGGAGCAATAAATGAAGAGAACAGCACAGGAAAGGATTCCTACTGTCTTTGTCTTGGTAATGCACAGCCAAGCTGTAGTCATGTTGTAACGCTTGTAAGAAACAGATGTTCCTTCCCTGACAAATCTCCTTTCTTGATTTATTATTCATTTGCTCAAATCACAATGGAAAGTCTTTGGGCCATTAATTAAATTCCAAGCAAAATAAAATTTGCAGCAGAACTCATTACTGGTAAATGACTTTGACACTTCATCAGATTTGAAGGTAAAGTAGGCGACTTTAGCAAGAGAAAAGTGCAGAGAGCTCAGGCCATTTCTGCAACGACGGCAAGATGACAAGAGATTGGGATGGAAATGTTAAGTTATATGATCGGAAAGTTCTATTTTCGGAGGAGGGAGGGGGGTTCGGGTCTCTTCTTTGGAAATTAGCAGAAAAAAAAAGTTATGGCTAGAAATGAGTCAGTCCGTAAGATACGATGGAAGAATTGATATGACTCTTATTTTCATAAAGGGGTTGACTCATCAGACATCTCTGACAGTGTTTACCTTCCTTTCTGAAGAGGCAATTTGCATATTAAATTTCCCAGAGGAGCACTGCATGGAGAATAAGCCTCCTTACTTTGGCATGCCAGAGCCGGTATGTCACTCTCCACATGGAGAAACCTAACCTCTTAGACCTCAGTCCAGAGCCTCTCACCTAGCCAAATCAGTTCTCATACTTTGCACTGATGAGGGGCAATACCCCCGAAATACCGTGTCTGCAAATTGAGATTCTGATTTGGCTTTTATCTTAAGTCATATTGCAAGGCTCGTTAAAGGGTCGATAGTGACTTTTAGGATTGCTACTTCCAATAGGTGACGCTAGAGTTCTAGTCCTCTTGCTGTCTGAAGAGCCAATTTGCATATTGTTTATCTGGTTATCTGGTTACTGGCAAAAGGATGAACAGCCAGAGGCTCTTTTAAATTTCGACGGCCACTATAGGAGTGATACAGTATTACAACGCAACCAATCAACAGCAAGTACGTGAACAGGACGTGTTTGCCATGGTGAACTCTGGCTCATGGATATCAAAATGCCTTAGTGAGGACCTTTTACCAGTTTGAACATGATAAACTGGTTGTAGAGCTGAGTAAAACACAATTATTATTTTTACATTTTTCCTCTCTGTTGCGGACATATGTTCTTGTAAAATTTAGGTTATAGTTTATGATAATCCCAAATGGTTGTTACCAGAGATTCTTTACTGGGGGCATGTACTTTTTCCCCTGCATGAGGTTGACCAATAATAAGTAGGAGGCATCAAGTAGTGGAAAAAGAACACGCCCCCAGAAGTTCAAAAGAACATGCCTTCTCCTGTGAGTTGAAATGAGTCCTGATATCAACCCCGATATCAGCCCTGCTCTCTGTGTAGCATAGAACAGAGCTGATTGTGATTAGAAATACCTCCAGGTTTCATCTCAGGGCAGTCAGTGTGGGAGGAGGGGGAGTAGAGATGAGCTGAGTGTGATTACAAACACCTCCAAGTTTCATCTCAGAGTCATCAGTTTGTGGGGAGGGGGAGTAGAACAGAGCTAAGTGTAATTACAAACACCTCTGCAGCTGCAGCTCTCCACTCTCAGCATGGTCAGTCCTACCCTTCCTCCCAACACTGACTGCTGTGAGATGAAAAGTGAAGGTGCTTGTAATCACACTCAGCTGTGCTGGACTCTATACCATAGCTGCAGAGAACAGGCTGATATCAGTGCTACTTATCATTACATCGCACAGGAGAAGGCATGTTCTTCTGACCTTCTGGGGGCATGTTCTTTTTTCCCCTGCTTATGATTGGTCAGTGTCAAGTGGGGGAAAAAGTACACGCACCCAGAGACGAATCTTTGGTAACGCCCCATTGGACTTATTATGAATTATAACCTTAACTTTAAAAGCTTATATCTCCACAACAGAGATGAAAGATTCAAAAATAAAATAGACTCATTACTCAGCCACTATTCCAAGATGTGGTCACTTTAACGTGCTAAAACTGGAGAAAAGTGTTATGCGTAGGAATAGGTACTCTGTAGGGACTCGCAGTCACAGACGCACTTTGCGCTAGCCACAACTGCTAGGCCAGTCCTTAAGGGCCGGGATCCGAAGGGGAGGAGGGCATTACAGAGCCCTTTCGAGACTGCTGGTGCAGGTTAGCTGGCGTCTGGTGACGCGGACGATGTGGAGTCAGGTACAAGAGTAAAACCAAAGCTAGTAAAAAACCCAAATGAAAACCAAAGGAAAACTTCAGGACAATAGCTAATAAAGAAGTACCAATAACGACCATTAGCAACTACTGAGAAACAACCAGAACTCAACCAGGAAGCTCTCACCAACCACTACGCAAGGGAACTGAATAAACAGCACTGAACTGGATTAGAAGCAGGCCGTAAATAGCCAGTCCAAATCCAAGGATAACAATCAGGTGATGCTTTCCTCCAAGTCGTGTCCAGGGAGCCACTCCCTGCTCACCGATACAGCAGGCTGCACACATCCCCACCAATGGTTAACACCAGGCAAGGCAGTGTCCCCTGTCTCCCAGGCCGCATAACAAATGGGAAGCACGACGTCCCGTGTACCCACATCGCTCACCTCTTCCACACACGAGGCACCACCGTGTGTAGTCGCACCACTCAAGTGCCCGCTAGCACTGCCCCCAGCGCGGACAGACTGGAGGAGGACGATTGCATCCACGGCAGATATTCCTAACAAAAGGTCCTCTTTAAATGGGTTTTCCAATTTTGGAAGACACTTTTTGCCAGTTGCAGTTTGTTTTCAACAAAAAACAAAATGTGCTTTACTCACACTCCTCAGGTTCAGCACTGAGTCTACTCCGCTGCTTATTGTCTGCAGTGTTGACATCACTTTGACACTGCTCCCGCCAATAACTGAGTTCAGTGGCACTGAGCAACTGATGCCGTCAACTCAGGCAGAGCCGCTGAGCTCAATAAAAGGCTGCAGCAATGTCAACGTGATGTTAATGCTGCAAACAATAACAGACACCAAGAGCAGCGGTGGAGGCTCAATGTGGGACCTGGGTAGGGTGAGTAAAGCACAGTGTGGTCTACGTTTTGCTCCCCACTGCTGCTCTCCTCCTGCATCACGCTGGTCTGCTTAGGGGGTCAAGCGCAAAGGGCCAGTGTGCAAAACATCTCTGATTTCAGTCAATGACCCAGGATTTAGAACGTTTTTCAAGGTCCACTTGGTTCCAATCTTCTTGGTGTACATTTATTTCTGCTGTTCACAGTAACAACTCAGTTGTTTTCTGCCAACCTTTTCTCTTGCTCTGCCCTCTGTCCAACCATGCTTTCTGTCTGCTTCCTTAATTGGTGATGGGAATGGCGGCCTATCTATAGCAACCTGTGAGAAAGTCCATGCAGGGATTAAGGGTGAAGAACACGTAGGTCCGGAATCATCAAGACTGGTGTTTTGCACAGCAGTGTTGATCAGTTGTGGAATAGTATGAGATACATTGAATTAATTAAGCAGTTTAATGCCATGCACCCCTGCCAGAAATGTTACTCCATGCAGGAGCTGGTGTAAACTTCTGACATAATTTGCACCACTTTTGTGGCATATGATATGATACACACTTAGTCATCTCCCGTGTCACCCAAACTCTGTCTACTTTTCTAATAAAAAAAAAATGTTACAAAAATGCCAAAAGTCCCTACAATTTTTGTTGCCACATTTCATATGAATTTATTCCAGAATTCTCCATTCTGCTATTGGTTACCAAGTGGACCTACATCTTCAGTGGACCATCATTCAGTCAAGTCTAAGTTATGCAAATTAACTCTCTACCAGAAGGAATAACACTGTCTTGGTATTGAAACTGCCCACCCTATCAATACGACCTTTAAAGGGCATCTGTTAGTAGGATTAGTCTACCTGAGCCATCTATATGGGCTTGTAGGTCACAGGAAGCTGAATAAAATGATACATTGATTTCTGTAATCCGATGTTTTACTCTAGAGAAATCCATGTTTTTATTAATATGTAAGTGAGCTGTTAAGATCTATGGGCCGGACATAGATCTCCCAGAGAATCTGCCTCCAGAGCTTTTTTTAAATGAAAGGGGAGTTACCAGTGTGAGACATGTAGAACAGGAGAGCAAACTGTCAGTCATTACATGTCTCACACTGGTAACGCCTCCTTTCATTTATAATATGCTCTGGAGGCAGATTCTCAGGGAGCTCAGTCTCCGGCCCATAGATCTTAACAGCTCATTTACATGTTAAGAAAAATGTGGATTTCTCTGGAATAAGACATCGGATCGCAGATATCAATGTATCATTTTATTCAACTTTCTGTGACCTGTATGCCCATATAGACGGGTTAGGAGAGTAGAATCTAAAACTACTAACAGATGTCCTTTCAACAAGCCTTGTAACAACACATAAGGATATTAGCTAATACAGAATATCTTTTTGTTAGCAGCCATAAAGATGATACTAGAGAGCCATTTGCTTTCTTCTGGAGGAAAGTTAATTTGCATAACTTTTACCTCAACTTTTTTGCATAACTTTTTCCTACTCTGGCTGGAAGACTTCATAAGGCAAAATAGTTCCCCCAAGAACATGTGCAACTGTGTGAAAAAAACAGACCTACAAAAATATCCTTTGAAAAGTTGCCCAAAAATTGCAAAAGTTGTGTTACGTATTGCTTAAGTGGTTGTTGTCGTGTATCATAAATTTCTATTACTCCGCCATCACCCCGGCTTTCCCTTCTGTAAATTCAGCAATACCCGATCTTGCGCAGCTGCCAATCATTTTTTGACTCTGCGCTTGGTTCTTTTTTCATAACTCCATTATCATATTTATTCAATAATAAATCCTTCCCCGTAATTAGTCTACAAAGTGTTGAATAAGCTCGAAGTTGACTTTTATTAGCACAGATGTTAATGTCAATTTACGCTTTCAATAGGTTTCAATACCGGTTAATCTCTCCTTTTGGTTCTTTTTTTTTTTCATCTGTAAGAATTACACTTCAGATTCATCAATTAACGGATAGCAGGGCTGTAATTAAATGCACACAATGCAATTTCCACCCCTCGCGCCTCCACTTATCTCCATGCTTTTTCATTCTCTTCATTGTCACCTGTCGGTCTGATGTTTTTAGAAATGGATTCTAAATTGAAAGTAATTGACAAATGCTCGAAAAGAAAAAAAGAGGAAAAATCCATATGAGAGTAAACGCCTGTACTCGCCATGGCCGCCTCATCGACTAAACGCTTTAAGAACCGAAGGTGAAGTCCCCGGACGCTGGGATCCTCCAGCCCTAATGGCAATTAGAAGAAGACGCTCCGATGAGTGGGTTAAAGCAATTCTGTTTGGTCGGAGTAAAGTGATTCTCCGGACTCCTAAGAGCTTGAATTACTCCTATGAGAAAAAATAATTCTGCAATTAATAACGAAGAAAATCTTTGTGGATTTTATTGTATATATATATATTTTTTTTCTGCAAATCAATGTTTCTGTGATGTCCCGGGGAAATGGAACGGAAAGTGGGTCCTCTGGAGAACATTCAACCGCAGACCGAAGGATCATTTATATATATAAATATCAGCCAAGATGCGAGCATGATCGGCAGGTATTGTTCACATCTCCTAGTCCTAGCACAAACCTTTAAAGATATGATAATGACCAGTAGGTAGCATGCCCATATCCTGACCCACCAGCCAAGATGCGAGCATGATCAACAGGTATTGTACACATCTCCTAGTCCTAGCACAAACCATTAAAGATATGATAATGACCAGTAGGTAGCATGCCCATATCCTGACACACCAGCCAAGATGCAAGCATGACCAACAGGTATTGTACACATGTTCTAACATGCACCTGCTATGATGCAATCATGATCAGCAAATATGCACATGTTTCAACACATATCTTACAAAATGAGAGCATGATTGGTAGGTATCATGCACAGGTCCTAAAACAAGCCTTTCAAGACAAGAGCATGATCGAGAGGTGACGCTCCCTCTCCCATCACTCCCTCTCTGCGTCTGATGCTGCGGGCACAATTACGTCACTTCATCGCGCGCCACACTGTGCCAGGCAGTGAAGCTGCTGAGACGCCATGCAGAGACCGGAGCTGTGGGAGAACGAGGAGAGGTGAGTATTGTATTTTTTTTTTTTTTAAATCAGAATGTGGTGGCCATTATACTGTAGGACTGTGGGGGCTGCATTATATTATATTGGGGCTACATTATATTATATTGGGCTGTATTATACTCTATAGTGGGGCTGCATTATACTCTATGGGGGACTGCATTGTACTCTATGGGGGCTGCATTATAATCTATGGGGAGGGCTGCATGATACTTTATGGGGGGCTGCATGATATTCTATGGGGTGCTGCATTATACTCTATGGGGGCTGCATTATACTTTATGGAGTGGCTGCATTATACTCTATGGGGTGGATGCATTTTACTCTATAGGGGGCTGCATTATACTCTATGGGGGACTGCATTATTCTTTATTGAGGACTATGGGGAGTGCATTATACTATATGGGTTCTGCGTTATACTGTATTGAGGACTGTGGGGAGTGCATTATACTATGGAGTGTGCATTATACAATATGGAGGACTATGGAGTGCATTATAGTGTCCGGAGGGCAATGGGGAGTCCATTATACTGTATGGAAGACTATGGGGCACATTATACTATATGGAGGACTATGGGGAGTGCATTATACTGTATGGAGGACTATGGGGGATGCATTTGACGCACCCAGGGGATGGGGACGACTCGGCACCCGGGCCTTGGTGTTGGTTTTGAGGGATGCCGCGGTGGCCGGCTCCCTGGGCCGTACCCTGGGGTCACTCTTAAAAAGGGAAGGAATTGGGGGAAAGGTGTATGGGATAGGGAAAGCTCGTGACGCCACCCGTGGTGTCTGGTGAGACTCACCAGCGCTGCTACAGTCCTCTGAGGCGGTGGTCAGGCATCTTAGTTGGTTCCGCTCCCCACAGGTGGAGCGGGGCCTCAGGGCACTGTAGGAGAAGGGATGCAGGACAGAGGGGACCCAGCCGGGTCAGAAGGAGAAGAATAGGCAAACTCACAACAGTTCACTTCAGTACCTTTACTGGTGGTGTTTCAGGCACGATCCAGGGCACTGTAGGGTGAAGGGTGCATTTCAGGACTCTCCCCAGTGAGCGGGTGTGGGGCCTCCTGTTTCTTGCCTTTTCCTGATAAGTTTATGACCTGCCTGGAGCAAGGCCTAACTTGGTCTCTGTCTTGCACCGGCTGACCTGGTAGTAGGGCCTTCTGTTGGAGATCACACTCCCTGGTCTCTTGGCCTCAGTGACTCCTGACCCTGGTATATCAGTCAGCTTTTGGTGTTCCTGGGACATGTAGTTCGCCAGGGGTTCCGGTAGTTTCTGCTGGTCGTAGAGATCCCTGCAGACACGGACCCGGTGTCCGGTAAATGGTCTTGGTGTGAGCTGGCTAAGCTCCTCTGCCCCCTATGTAGCTCGCTTACTCCACTTGCCTTCGGCCACGCTCGGGGCCCTCACTAGGCTTCACACTGGCAGTAGGCCTCGCTACTCTTCACCGCTCTTACGGCGTCGGCACGCCTTGGGCTCACTAACCTGAGCTCCCTGAGTCTGGGCTGGACTGACTTCCTCACAGACTGCACTCTCTGTGGGCTTCAGACTAGACTGTAACTGAACTCCTTACAGACTTCAGACCAGACTGCACTGCCTAGCTCCACCTTCCCTTTTTATATCCCTATCCGGGCTCCCTTTGGTGGTCTGAGGTGGAAGGTGGAGGTGTGTGAATGCTATGAGGGCCTCTTGTAGAGGAATCCGTCCATGCACCCCTCTAGGATCTGTGGCAGCAATGTGCAGCAGGGCGCCACACATTATACTGTATGGAGGACTATGAAGAGTGTATTATACTATTTTGCAGACTATGGGGAGTGCATTATACTGTATGGAGGACTATGAGGAGTGTATTATAGTATTTTGCAGACTATGGGGAGTGCATTATACTGTATGGAGGACTATGGGGAGTGTATTATACTATTTTGCAGCCTATGGGGTGTGCATTATACTATATTTAGGATTCTGGTGAGTGCTTTATACTATATGGAGGATTATGGGGAGTGAATTATATTGTATGAAGGACTATGGGGAGTGTATTATACTATATTTAGGACTATGGGGAGTGCATTATACTATATGGAGGACTATGGGGATTGTACTATACTATATGAAGGACTATGGGGGGTGCATTATACTATATGGAGGACTATGGGAATTGTATTATACTATATGGAGGACTATGGGGAGTGCATTATGCTATATGGAGGACTATGTGGAGTGTATTATACTATATGAATGACTATGGGGAGTGCATTATAGTATATGGAGGACTATGGGGATTGTATTATACTATATGGAGGACTATGGGGAGTGCATTATACTATATGGAGAACTATGGGGATTGTTTTATACTATATGAAGGACTATGGGGAGTGTATTATATTATATAGAGTACTATGGGGAGTGTATTATACTGTATGCAGGACTATGTGGAGTGCATTATTCTGTATGGAGGACTATGTGGGGCCCATTATACTGTAATGAGGACTTTTGGGTGCATTATACTGTATGGAGGACTATGGGGAGTGTATTATACTATATGGAGGACTATGGGGAGTATATTATACTATTTAGAGGACGATGGGGAGTGTATTATACTATAAGGAGGACTATGGGGAGTGTATTATACTTTATGGAGGACTATGAGGAGTGTATTTTACTATATAGAGGACTATGGGGAGTGCATTATACTATATGGAGGACTATGGGGAGTGCATTATACTATATGGAGGACTATGGAGAGTGTATTATACTATATGCAGGACTATGTGGAGTGCATTATACTATGGGGAGTGCATTATGCTATATGGAGGACTATGGTGAGTGTATTATACTATATGGAGGACTATGGGGAGTGAATTTTACTATATAGAGGACTATGGGGAGTGCATTATACTATATGGAGGACTATGGGGAGTGCATTATACTATATGGAGGACTATGGACAGTGTATTATACTATATGCAGGACTATGTGGAGTGCATTATACTATGGGGAGTGCATTATGCTATATGGAGGACTATGGTGAGTGTATTATACTATATGGATGATTATGGGGTGTACAGCATACTATATGGACTATGGGGAGTGCATTATACTATATGGAGGACTATGGGGAGTGAATTTTACTATATAGAGGACTATGGAGAGTGCATTATACTATATGGAGGACTATGGGGAATGCATTGTACTATATGGAGGACTATGGAGAGTGTATTACACTATATGCAGGACTATGTGGAGTGCATTATACTATGGGGAGTGTATTATACTGTATGGAGGACTATAGGGAGTGTATTATACAATATGGAGGACTATGTGGGGCCCATTATACTATATGGAGGACTATGTGGCACATTATACTATGTGGAGGACTATGGGGTGCATTATACTAAAAGATCAAAATGCTGCCTATCCATAGAGTGATTAGATTGTGTATGCCAGAACAAAAATCTTTGTTCTCAGCAGCACATCGCCCGGTGAAAACTGCAGATCTGCTGCTGATAATGTGATACTGTATGGGGATAGATTGATTTATTAGTGATTGTTCTGTCCCCATCATTCTTCCTCAGCTGGAATGACTTCAATATTATCGATCACCCTGGCGGCCTGGACTCAGTGCATTTAAATACAGATGAAATATTTCTGTGTGTTTGTGCAATATCTTAGCATTTGGCGTCCCACTTTAAACATTTGCCCAGGGCCCCACTTTGTCTAAAACCGGCCCTGCATGCATATATCCTAATACACCGGCCAAGACATGAGCATGATCAGCAGATATTGTACACATGTCCTAACATGCACCTGTTACGATGTGAGCATCATCGGCAAATATAATGCACATTTCAACAAATGCCTTCCAAGATGCGAGCATGATCTGCAGGTATCGTGCACATTTCCTTACACCCCTGCAGAGGTGTGAACACAATTGTCAGGTAATGTGCACATATTCTTGCACAAACTTGCTGAGATGTGCGCACAATCAGCAGGTATCTGCCAGTCGTACACATGTCTCTGCGGGTGTATGGAGCCGTCACATCATCGGCACAGCAGGCAACCGATGCAGAATTGAGCAGTTCCGCACAGCGCTGGATAACCTATTTAAAATGTATTTTTTGCACTAAAAACTTTTCACACACTTTAGAACATGAGAACATTGTTGTATAACACTGGATCTCCAGAGCGAGCAGCAGGATCCGGGCCCCTCGCAGGCTCTCCGCGGTGCGTACACAGCTGCGACACTGAGAAATGTGTTACTTAATCTCACTGAATCTTCGTCCCCTCCGTGACAGTGAGAAGACAAAATAAATATTGAGTGAGGGTAACAACAGCGACAATAAAGCTGAAAAATTAGCCCCGGGTTTTGTGACAGGGGAAAGGAGGTGACATGCTCCGGTATATGACTGGACAAGATGTCAGCCGCACATATATCGCCTTCATCTTGCAACACGTTCCCTATGTGGCAGCTGAGCCGTCAGACACAATGGTAAGAGACAGGACGAGACTGTTCTCTTTTGGAGACGTGTCACATGAAGGAGTTCACCAGCCTGTGCGGCCGAGAATCATGGCTTGTGATTTGCCCTGTCACTTGGCATTATTTTTGGGTGGTATCATCTTACCCTCTCAGGGCTGAGGAAGGATCTTTTTTGATAAGTACTGCCACAGGTGAAATGTTAAACTGCAGACACTTTGCAGGAAAGGACCGGACTTTTCTTTACGTTTGTTCTTTTTTTCCCTTGCTTGATCTGTCTGAAGTAAAATGGCAATACTTAAAGAACATCAGAAAGGCTTTATATCAGAGCGACACAAGGCAGCGGGGAGCGAGCAGTTTTTCCATGTTAGAGGATAGATAAGATCATCTTCGGGGAGAAGTGTTACTGTAAAGTTTACCTATAGTTTCCAGAAACTTTGCATAAATCAGTAGTACAGACAGATATAAGAAACTTTGTAATACATCTTATCAAAAAAGTCTGCTTCTTTCTCCACTTATCAGCCACTTCTTTTCCCTACAGCCTCCTGAACTCAACAATTGCTCTACAATTGCTCTAGACAAGACATACTGCCAGTCCACTGAGGGATCAGATTAAAGCTGCCTATTAAAATCTACGGAGAAGGGAAAGGGCAGTGTGAAAGAGAGAGTTCAAAATGCCATAGGGAGAAGAGTTAGCTCATAAGTGGAGAAAGAAGCAGACTTCACAGATGTGATGAAGTTTTCTAGTGAGAGTTTTATCTCACTCTAATGCTGGATTCAAAGCTACACTTCTCAGTACTGCTATATAATGTCCTCCATGCTGCTGCTGTTTCACTTGAACTTTGTATAAATCAATAGTACAGATGGATATAAGAAACTTTGTAATACATGTTATCTGAGAAGTTTGCTTCTTTCTTCACTTATGAGTAGAGATGAGCGTTGTTCTACTCGAACTGTTCGCCAATCTCAAATTCGAGCTGTTTTGGGTGGTGTTCGAGCCGGTCGGCGAACACGAACAAATTGAGAAAAATTCGGCTGTTCGAGGTTATGTTCGATAACTGTTCGTGCACCAAAATCATAACTGGATTTTTTCTCAGTAATGATGAAAATTAATGTTAATACGCAGTTTGAGTGTACAGCGGGGCGGGGGGGAGGGGCAGGGGATGGATCTCTGCAGGAACAATGAAGATCTCCATTTTTTTTTCTCTTTCCCGCATTTGCAGTGGGGAGGTGCAATCTGTCAGCCTATCAGCAGCGCACACACGGAGCGAAGTGCTTTTTTTCACACAAGCAAGGGCATGTGTGATTGGCAGTGTATGTCACATGTCCTTGCCCTATAAGACCAAGCCATTTTCCCCGTCGCCACCATTTTCTCACTGCTGCAGCTGCGTGTTAGACGGCACCGCTGTTGCTGTGTGCGCTATACCTTGTTAATTTCAAGCCAATTTTCGCACAAATATACAGATAGCTTGGGAGTAGGGAATAGTTGTGATTGCAGTCCTCTTAAGGACTAGGTTACAGCATTTCCTACGACTTTTATCAGGCAGGTCTGTGCTCTTAAATAGATAGATTGTGGGAGTAAAGACTAATTGTAATTGCAGTCCTTTTCAGGACTAGGTTACATCAGTTCCTATCAGTTTTTGCCAGGCAGGTCTGTGCCAGTGCTGTGCAAGTTTTTTCACAGCATTTGGCTGAATCTAGCAAAGCTAATCCTTTTTGGCCTATTGCAGAGTGTGTTAGTCAGTGGAGTAGCCTATCTGTGTTGCAAGATATACCACCTGTGTATAGAATACCAATTTTTTTACTGCACCTAGTGAAGTAAAATCTTTTGGGCATAGCATCATTCTATTAGTCCATCTATACTGACCTCCATCAGGTTGCAAACTGAATATAATTTTTTTCTGCATCTAGCTCTGAAAAAATATTTGGGCTTCTAGCAGTGTGTGGGACTTGGTCTATTAGTCCATCTATACTGACCTCCATCAGGTTGCAAATTAAAGATAATTTTTTTCTTCATTTAGCTCTGAAAAAATATTTGGGCTTCTAGCAGTGTGTGGGACTTGTTCTATAAGTCCTTCTATACTGACCTCCAGCAGGTTGCAAATTGAATATAATTTTTTTCTGCATCTAGCTCTGAAAAAATATTTGGGCTTCTAGCGGTGTGTGGGACTTGGTCTATTAGTCCATCTATACTGACCTCCATCAGGTTGCAAATTAAAAATAATTTTTTTCTGCATCTAGCTCTGAAAAAATATTTGGGCTTCTAGCAGTGTGTGGGACTTGGTCTATTAGTCCATCTATACTGACCTCCATCAGGTTGCAAATTAAAAATAATTTTTTTCTTCATTTATCTCTGAAAAAATATTTGGGCTTCTAGCAGCGTGTGGGACTTGTTCTATTAGTCCATCTATACTGACCTCCATCAGGTTGCAAATTAAAAATAATTTTTTTCTGCATCTAGCTCTGAAAAAATATTTGGGCTTCTAGCAGTGTGTGGGACTTGGTCTATTAGTCCATCTATACTGACCTCCATCAGGTTGCAAATTAAAAATAATTTTTTTCTGCATCTAGCTCTGAAAAAATATTTGGGCTTCTAGCAGTGTGTGGGACTTGGTCTATTAGTCCATCTATACTGACCTCCATCAGGTTGCAAATTGAATAAAAAAATTTTCTGCATCTAGCTCTGAAAAAATATTTGGGCTTCTAGCGGTGTGTGGGACTTGGTCTATTAGTCCATCTATACTGACCTCCATCAGGTTGCAAATTAAAAATAATTTTTTTCTGCATCTAGCTCTGAAAAAATATTTGGGCTTCTAGCAGTGTGTGGGACTTGGTCTATTAGTCCATCTATACTGACCTCCATCAGGTTGCAAATTAAAAATATTTTTTTTCTGCATCTAGCTCTGAAAAAATATTTGGGCTTCTAGCAGTGTGTGGGACTTGGTCTATTAGTCCATCTATACTGACCTCCATCAGGTTGCAAATTAAAAATAATTTTTTTCTTCATTTAGCTCTGAAAAAATATTTGGGCTTCTAGCAGTGTGTGGGACTTGTTCTATTAGTCCTTCTATACTGACCTCCAGCAGGTTGCAAATTGAATATAATTTTTTTCTGCATCTAGCTCTGAAAAAATATTTGGGCTTCTAGCGGTGTGTGGGACTTGGTCTATTAGTCCATCTATACTGACCTCCATCAGGTTGCAAATTAAAAATAATTTTTTTCTGCATCTAGCTCTGAAAAAATATTTGGGCTTCTAGCGGTGTGTGGGACTTGGTCTATTAGTCCATCTATACTGACCTCCATCAGGTTGCAAATTAAAAATAATTTTTTTCTGCATCTAGCTCTGAAAAAATATTTGGGCTTCTAGCAGTGTGTGGGACTTGGTCTATTAGTCCATCTATACTGACCTCCATCAGGTTGCAAATTGAATAAAAAAATTTTCTGCATCTAGCTCTGAAAAAATATTTGGGCTTCTAGCGGTGTGTGGGACTTGGTCTATTAGTCCATCTATACTGACCTCCATCAGGTTGCAAATTAAAAATAATTTTTTTCTGCATCTAACCCAGCCAATAGTTTTGGCCTAATACCACAGTTTGGCCACTCAGCTCTGCTCGGTTACCATCCATTGTTTTTTTGTGCAAACAACTCCAGAGTTGTGAATTAGTTAACCACCAAAATGAGTGGAAAAAGGCCTGCTGCTGGTGGAAAGGGGAATAGGCGTGTTGGGAAGGGGAAAAAAGGTTGTGTCCGTGGGGTAGGTGCAGAAGAAAGACCATCTTCCAGCCAAACTAAAATGTCTACTTCTTTTAGCGGACAATGTGATAAGATCCCTTTCTTACGGCCACGCCAATCGCTACAAATTCCAGATGAGGCACAAAAACAGCAGGTGCTTCAACGGATATCAAGTGCTCCTTTAAGTGGGCTCTCCTCCACATCAACTTCAACATCACAAATACTCCAGTCCTCAAAGGTGTCACCCAAATCGCACTTGCTTCCTCACAGCTCCCAAATCTCCAGCTGCCCGTCTGAGTATGAGGTAGAACAGATGGTTGAGTCTGCAGAGCTGTTTACTCATACTATAGCCTGGGAATCAGAGGTCGACTCCAGCGCTTCTGTGAATCCAGACGAGGAAATGATCTGCACTGATGCCCAGAATCTTTATGAGTCGGATCCAGGACCAGACGCAGAAGGTTTTGACCATAATGTAGACCCTCATTCCCAAACTGTAACTCCTGTTGGTGGAGACAATGAGGAAGACGATGATAAGACTCAAATACCTGATTGGAGCGACAACTTTAGTTTTTTGTCAGGGCAGGAACAGGTTGGCTCTGAGGACGACGGGTGTGATAACGCACAGGGTGATGATGATGAGGTCGGAGATCCCACTTACTGTCAACCCACAGTCAGCCAAGAGATGAGGTCAGCAGAGGAGGTGGAGGAAGATGCTAGTGACGACGAGGTCAGATTGCGCCTTCCTGGACAGAGACGTAGTACTGGAAGCACGTCAACAACTGCATCCTCAAACACAACTCTGCCTCTCACCACAAGTCGTGGTGGCTCTTCAGGTCGCATGGGTGCTAAGCCTTGCATAGCCTGGGCATTTTTTCAGATCGATAAAGATGACCCAACTCGTGTTATCTGTAACATTTGTCAGCAAAAGCTAAGTAGAGGCCAAAAAATACATAGTTTGAGTACTTCATGCATGAACCGGCACATGGACATGAAGCATAAGTTGCAGTGGGAAGCTCAGTGTGCTACAATGTGGTCTAGCCGGCCGGGCCAACCACCGTCTGCCATATCTTGTGCATCCGCGGCCTCTTCATCCTCTGTGACTGGGGGGACAGCAGTCACACCTGTTTTGGGGCGCAGACCTGCCACCTCTTTACCCGCAACAGCCAGCGTGATTGGCAGGTCATCATTTTCTTTGGAGGTGGTAACACCAGCTGGTCTTGAGCGCTGTCCGACATCGATAGCACCACCTTTGGATCAAGGCAACCTAACATGTCCGCCTGCATCTTCCTCACAGACCGGCAGTTTGCCGGGGACACCCTTATCAACCCCGTCTAAGCACAATAGCCAGCCCTCGGTCCCTCAGATGTGGACAAGTAAAAGACCATTTCCTCCTAGCCATGAGAAAGCTAAGAGGTTGAATTTCACCATCTGCCAGCTCTTGGCTACAGAAATGCTGCCTTTCCGCCTGGTGGACACAGAGGATTTTCGAGACCTTATGTCCGTCGCAGTGCCACAGTACCAGATGCCCAGTCGGCACTACTTCTCAAAGAAAGGTGTGCCTGCGCTCCACCAGCATGTCGCACACAACATCACCGCTTCTTTGAGAAACTCTGTGTGTGACAGGGTGCATTTCACCACAGACACTTGGACGAGTAGGCATGGACAGGGGCGTTACATGTCGCTGACTGGGCACTGGGTAACTATGGTGACAGCAGGACAAGGGGCTGCTGTCCAAGTCTTGCCGTCCCCACGAGTTGTGCGTCAATCCTCTTTATGTCATTTTTCCTCCACTGCTTCTGCCTCCTCAACCTCCTCTCGGTCTTCCACCTGCACCCAAAGCCTGTCTGGTCATGCCACAAGCTTTCTAACTGCGCAGAAGGGATCCTGCACACCTCCTTACTATGCTGGCAGTAGGGCTCAACGTCATCAGGCGGTTTTTACATTGAAATGTCTGGGAAATGTGAGTCACACAGCTGAGGAGTTGTGGTCAGCTCTGGAGAACCAATTTCATGAATGGTTGTCTCCACTGGACCTGAAACCAGGGAAGGCCGTGTGCGACAATGCTGCAAACCTGGGTGCGGCCCTTCGCCGGGGCAATGTCACACACGTGCCTTGTATGGCTCACGTGTTGAACCTGGTTGTCCAGCAATTTTTAGCCCACTATCCCAGACTAGATGGCCTTCTGCAGAGGGCACGGTCGCTGTGTGCTCACTTCCGCCGTTCGCATCCCGCAGCTCAGCGACTTACATCTCTACAGAAGTCGTTGGGCCTGCCACTTCACCGGCTAAAATGCGATGTGCCTACCCGGTGGAATTCAACTCTGCACATGTTGCAGCGACTGTGGCAGCACCGACAAGCCCTGGTGCAATACGTTCTGACGTATAGCCTGGGCCAACGAGATTCAGAGGTGGGGCAAATCACGCTGGAGGAGTGGTCTCAGATCAGGGACCTATGCACCCTTCTGCACAGTTTTGAAATGGCGACGAAGATGTTTAGTGCTGACGATGCCATTATCAGCATGACTATTCCGGTGATTTACATGCTGGAGCACATGTTAAACAGAATTCGGAGTCAGGTGGTGGCACAAGAGGAGGTGGAGGAAGTAGAGGAGGAGGAGTTGTATGCGGAAGGGCTAACATCTGCAAGGTCCAGACGGTCGGCAGCACCAGGGCGGCAGGCATGTGAGGGTGGGGGAGATGATTTTACCAGGGCGCATGGTAACAGCCAAACTAGTGAGGAAGGTGCAGGAGCCCAGGAAGAAGTGGAGGACGAACTGATGGAAGACTCATCAGATGAGGGAGACCTTGATCACATTTCTGTTGTGCGAGGTTGGGGGGAGAGGACAGAGGAAGGAAGCATGATTGTTACCTCGCCACCAACACAACAGGGACTTGGTGCTCCTGGATGCGCAACACACATGAGTGCCTTCTTGCTGCACTACCTGCAACATGACCCTCGAATTGTGAGAATTAGAAATAATCCTGACTACTGGGTTGCCACACTGTTAGATCCCCGGTACAAAAGTAAATTTGCAGAAATTATTCCTGCCATAGAAAGGGATGCACGCATGCAGGAGTATCAGCAGAGACTGTTGCAGAATCTTACATGTGCTTTTCCACAAAATACCAGTGGTGCACGTAGTGAATCTCACAGTTCCAACTTGCCAACCGTGGTCTGTATGGAATTGTTCAATAAAGGGCCCAAAATTAAGATAACATAGATGGGAGAGGTCTCTATGAATAGGAATTCCTAAGTATTTGATACCCTGTGAGGGCCAGGCAAAGGGAAAGTTGGACTGGATGGAATCCTATATGGATTTAGGGAGGGAGACATCGAGGGCCTCAGACTTCGCTGCATTGATTTTAAAATTTTACCATGTAACAAAGTGATCTATTTCAGCCATAACAGCAGGGATGGATATATGTGATTGAGTGATATATACTAGGACATCATCAGCAAATAGAGAGCACTTGTACTCGGTGCCTCCCACCTCAATCCACCTAATATTGGGGTTATGGCGAATTGATGAGAGCAGGTGCTCCGTCACTAGGATGTATAAGAGAGGGGACAGAGGACATCCCTGCCTTGTCCCATTGGTGATTGTGAAAGGTGATGAAAATGTTCTGACGCACCCCCTGGGCCTTGGGACACCCGGAGCCGGACCCTTTTTGGTGGATGCTGGTGGTTGTAGTCTTCGTGGCGGCGATCCGGTTCCGTGGCTCAGGGCGGTCAAACCAGTGGCGGAACTATTTATGTGGTTTTGATGTTTAAATGTCCGACTACGCCACCCGTGGATTGCGGTCAGAGTGAACCGCCGCTACAGGGCAGACCGCTAAGGCTGGTGTTGTGGGTGCAGCAGAGCGTAGCATAACTCCCCACGGGAGGAGTATAGCCTCAGGGCAGTGTATGCGGAGGATGGGGGTGATGGTGCAGGGCAGCAGCAGTAACGACACGGAGTCAGTGATGCAGTTCAGGGCCTTTACTCACAGTTCTTATTATCCAGACCACGTCTGCAGGTAACGGCTGCCCACGTCGTACTGTGCTCACCAGGTGAGGGGCTCAGACAACTCCCAGATAACTTTGGAGCGCTTCACAGGACCCCCTTTGTGTGTCCTTTGTCTGGCCTTTCTTACCAACACTTCTGTCCGGCTGCCTCGGGCCTCCTCTTGGTAAACTTGGCGCCAGTTTCCCTGACCCTATGTGGTGCCTTCCTAGCGGGTGGAGCAAGGGGCTGCGCCACATAAAATGTCAGAGCCTCCGGTTTCTAGCTGAGGGTCGTTTCCTGCCTCCACTAGTTCGGGGACCGGTCTCCCCCTTTGGCCTGACCCCTCCACGCAGGTGGATTCGGGCGTGCGGTGGCGACTCGCCCGTCCGCACCCCTGGGATCCCTTCATTCCTCGTTCCTGGAGCCTTCTCCGCTCCTCTTCCTTCCTTCTCCCTCTTGCAGGCCTGGGCCTCTGTTACTAGGCCCGCCTCCGGAGCAGAGCTCATGCAGAGCCCCTGCTCCCTGCCACTTCTGCTCAGACTTCTCTGCACTGAACTAAGATGGTGCCCACCTTTTATACTCCCTTCTCAATGCACCCAGGAACTGCTTCCTCCCTGCTCCTGCACTGCAGGGTTCCCCTTCCTCAGTGTTCCCTCCCCCCACTCCAGCCAGGGACAGGGACTGTCGTGCCCATCTCAGGGGCATATTGGTCGCCCTGCCCCACGGCAATGTGGTGTAATGCATGCAGGTGTCGGGTCCTGATCCACACTCCATCCTTATCTGAGAGTGAGATATCACACCTCTGGGTGAGGTGCAATACGTCTGTAGCAACCGAGCCCTCGGTGCTACAGTTCCATTTATCTTCAGCCTAGGTGACGTATTGTGATACAGGGCCGTGATTTTGGCTATAAAAGGGTCCCCTAGACCCCTACCCCAAGCTTTTTAAGAGAATCATATATGGCGTGCCAGGAGACTCTATGGAATGCTTTCTCAGCATCCAACGAGAGTATCTACTTACAAATTTTTAACTGCATCTAGCCCAGGAAATACTTTGTGCCTAGTAGCAGTGTCTGCTAGTCAGCGGATTATCCCGGCTGTTAAGCAAGCTACACCACCTGTAGTTTGGACACTTAATTTTTTCAAAGGAAATGCTTCGGGACCACGGGATACTTAGTGAAGAGCATCAGGAGGCACCCCAAGGCATAGGGGCTGGGACTGGCACTAGGATGCCTTGCGGTGGACAGCCGAGCTCGATCCTTATAAAAGCTTTTTAACTGCAGCAGCTTTAGTGGACGCTACTGGAGCTGGAATTACGCGGCTGCTGGCATGAGACTTGCCCTCCAATAGATCCTTGTAAATGGATTTAAAGTGTATTCATTCAAATTAGAGGGACAATTTAAATTAAAAAGCTTAGAGCTGCCTCCACCACAGGGGGGCTCTCTCGACCCACCAGCGGACAGGCACCAGTATTGGGAGAGGGGGGCTGGCCGTCAGGGTTCACCGCGGCTCTGGTACAAACCCGGCGACACGGAGGTGGCACGGGCAGGAGCGGACTGGCCGTCTCGGCTTCTCACTTTTTGGATTTTAGAAGGGCATGACATGCCTATATCTGTGTCTCCCCCTCCTTTTACTCCTCCACCTCTTTTCTTTTCGCATGACTATATGTACTTGTCACTTTTCCATGTGTTAGTTGTGTCTTCTGAGCAGTTTGTCAGCTTTTGGACACCTTTGAAGGTGTTTTCTATGTGTTTCTATGTGTTTTTGTTTGCCTGCCATTGGTTTTAACGGTGTTCGAAGGTGTTCGACGAACAGTTCGACGAACAGTTCGGCGAACACACGGGTGTTCGACGAACCGAACCGAACTCGAACACTACGGGGGTGGCTCAACACTACTTATGAGCCACTTCTTCTCCCTACGGCCTCCTGAACTCAACATTCACTCAGAAAAACGGCAACAATTGCTCTAGACAGGACAGACTGCCAGTCTACTGAGGGATCAGATTAAAACTGGCTACTAAAATCTATGGAGAAGGGAAAGGACTGTGTGAAATAGAGAGGCACATATGTGGTCATGTTTCCTAGTGAGTGTTTTATCTCATTCTAGTGCTGGATTCACAGCTATACTGCTCAGTACTGCTGTATAATGTCCTCCATTCTGCTGCTGTTTCTGTACACATGCTAAATAGAGAAAGGAGAGTAGAAATCCCTCATGTGTGTTGGTAAGGGAGACATCAAAGCAGCTAGTTCCTACTCACTAGCTTAGAGGCAGCTGAAAATTAGAGAACATGCAGAGGAAAAACTGGTAAGACATGCAGGATACAAGTCATATAATGGCCAGAAATAATGTTATTCGTTATGTACACATAGAACAGCTTAGTTCTAAAAGTATACTGACCTGACAGGTAATACTACATAGGTCGCCTTTGACATTTGGAAAAACAAATCTGCAATGTGGCCGTACTATACCTCTGCAATACGACATACATTGAAGTCAATAGAGCCATACTGTACTCAAATATGAAATCGGGGGCGTTTGGAGGTACAAAAGAGGCCCATGCAGCTTTATTGTAGTTCCACCAAGGCTCCATATAAAATGGCAACATACATTGCCTAAATGTGGAAACTGGACTACAGAATCTTGGCGGACAATGTTTTTTTTAACTCTTTTTTTTCTTGGGAAGTTTTAGGGCTATATAGGATTACTTGCTCCTAAAGGGGTTGTGTATCTCTGGGAATATATTTTTTTTACTTAAATTTATGTATTTGGGGCGAAATATCATTTTTACAATTGGGTTTCATTAAGACTTTTGCAGGCTCTTTGTTTCCCAGCACATTTAGCTCTGATGTGGTCTGTGGTCATAAATCAGCCGAGAGGAGCTCAGAAAAAGACAGATAAAAGAGTTACAAACTCCCTGTCTGACTGCCATATATGGCTGACTGACAGATTTAGTTAACTCATTCTGCAGCCAGCAACTGACAGTGCAACACAGAGGCTGTAGAAGGCAAATGTGGCTACATTTTTAATGAAACTAAATTGCAAAAATGATTTTTATCCCTAAATATATAAACACTGCTCAAAAAAATAAAGGGAACACTCAAATAACACATCCTAGATCTGAATGAATGAAATATTCTCATTGAATACTTTGTTCTGTACAAAGTTGAATGTGCTGACAACAAAATCACACAAAAATCATCAATGGAAATCAAATTTATTAACCAATGGAGGCCTGGATTTGGAGTCACCCCCAAAATTAAAGTGGAAAAACACACTACAGGCTGATCTAACTTTGATGTAATGTCCTTAAAACAAGTCAAGATGAGTCTCAGTATTGTGTGTGGCCTCCACGTGCCTGTATGACCTCCCTACAACGCCTGGGCATGCTCCTGATGAGGTTGCGGATGGTCTCCTGTGGGATCTCCTCCCAGACCTGGACTAAAGCATTCGCCAACTCCTGGACAGTCTGTGGTGCAACGTGACGTTGGTGGATGGAGCGAGACATGATGTCCCAGATGTGCTCAATCGGATTCAGGTCTGGGGAACGGGCGGGCCAGTCCATAGCTTCAATGCCTTCATCTTGCAGGAACTGCTGACACACTCCAGCCACATGAGGTCTGGCATTGTCCTGCATTAGGAGGAACCCAGGGCCAACCGCACCAGCATATGGTCTCACAAGGGGTCTGAGGATCTCATCTCAGTACCTAATGGCAGTCAGGCTACCTCTGGCGAGCACCTGGTGGGCTGTGCGGCCCTCCAAAGAAATGCCACAGAACACCAGGATTGGCAAAGTCGCCACTGGCGCCCTGTGCTCTTCACAGATGAAAGCAGGTTCACACTGAGCACATGTGACAGACGTGACAGAGTCTGGAGAGGCCATGGAGAGCGATCTGCTGCCTGCAACATCCTTCAGCATGACCGGTTTGGCAGTGGGTCAGTAATGGTGTGGGGTGGCATTTCTTTGGAGGGCCGCACAGCCCTCCTTGTGCTCGCCAGAGGTAGCCTGACTGCCATTAGGTACCAAGATGAGATCCTCAGACCCCTTGTGAGACCATATGCTGGTGCGGTTGGCCCTGGGTTCCTCCTAATGCAGGACAATGCCAGACCTCATGTGGCTGGAGTGTGTCAGCAGTTCCTGCAAGATGAAGGCATTGAAGCTATGGACTGGCCCGCTCGTTCCCCGACCTGAATCCAATTGAGCACATCTGGGACATCATGTCTCGCTCCATCCACCAACGTCACGTTGCACCACAGAGTGTCCAGGAGTTGGCGGCTGCTTTAGTCCAGGTCTGGGAGGAGATCCCACAGGAGACCATCCGCAACCTCATCAGCAGCATGCCCAGGCGTTGTAGGGAGGTCATACAGGCACGTGGAGGCCACACACAATACTGAGCCTCATTTTGACTTGTTTTAAGGACATTACATCAAAGTTGGATCAGCCTGTAGTGTGTTTTTCCATTTTAATTTTGGGGGTGACTCCAAATCCAGGCCTCCATTGGTTAATAAATTTGATTTCCATTGATGATTTTTGTGTGATTTTGTTGTCAGCACATTCAACTTTGTACAGAACAAAGTATTCAATGAGAAAATTTCATTCATTCAGATCTAGGATGTGTTATTTGAGTGTTCCCTTTATTTTTTGAGCAGTGTATTTAGGTAAAAAAAATAAAAATGTCCCTATAGGTTGACAAAGCCCTTTAAGGAGATTCAGCTCAAAAATGGTGACTTACAGCCAGTGCACCATGGGAAAAAAAGTATGTAACTTAGCTCTCAAGGAGGAAGAAAAGAGTTTCTTTAGGATGGAACTTACTGTTGTATGACAGCCTCTCCTTTCTAGTCTGTTGTGTAAATGATCACCAAAGTGTCTATACAAATATGTAGGGATATTGGGCAATGGGACTGGTAGGACATATAGGATATTCCATGCACTTGTGATTTAGGCAGAATTTTAGATTTTAGGATAAGGATAAAGCCATGTGCACACAACCATATGGATCACATACACATAGAAATCTATGGGTTATACTGTACCAACAAGTGGCTTTAATTTTATAGTGAGATTTTTTTCTCATAGATTCGCTTCAATAGAAACGAACCAAGAGACTGATCTTCAGCCCTCAGCAGAAAGGGGTCCAACATGTAGTAATATACCATGCAGCCACCACTAGGAGGAGCTCACTGCAAGGAGATTTTTCAGCTCTGTATACATAGAGCTCCCCCTAGTGGTGTCTGTAGAAATCCCAAGTTTTATCTTTTAGTGAGTGAAGGGAAGAAGGGGGCTTTAAACTCCATGGCATATGTCAATCAAAGTGTTTAAGCCAGTTTGTGGTACAAAATGCAACTTTTAAAAATTAATGTTGGAACCTGCGCTAAATGTTTTGGGACTATTCATTCATCCAATCTGAAAAAAAATGTAGGCACGGCTTCTAAGAGGTGTAGTTTAGGTCATATATACTCTTTCTTTTACCTGGAGAATCATACAAACTGGAAGTGGGACTGCAAAAGGGACATAGTTAGCAAAACCATGGTCAGAAGTGTGTGATTTAGGAGCATTCCTGATGGTCCTGTGTACAAACCATAACTGTCCCCAGTTTGGTGTTTCAAATGCAATGAGGCGCACCCCGATGACGTCATGCTGTTTATTTAATCCAGGCTCAGGTGACTAGATACCAGCTGAATATTCAGGTAGTTGGTGGTTTCCCGCTAATCTGGTCCTGCCACTCAGCTCCTCTCTATTCAAGTCTCCATTACTCTAGTTTGCTACTTAGCACTGCTACAACCAGATTTCCAGTACTTTACTTCTGATGCTCAGCTCTGCTACATCCATGCCTCCACTACATCCATGCCTCCACTACTCTAGTTCGTTACTCAGCTCTGCTCTATCCAGATTTCTACTATCTTACTTCTGATGCTCAGCTCTGCTACATGCAGTCTCCAATGCTCCTGCACTGCTACTCAGTTGTGCTACATCCACATCACCAATACTCCTGAACGGCTGCTCAGCTCTGCTTCATCCAAGTCTCCTCTACTCCGGTTTTCCTACTTAACTCTACTACTTCCAAGTCTCCAGTAGTTCATTTCTGCTACTCAGTTCTGCTACATCAAAGTCCACATTCTCCAGTTTTCTGCTCAGCTCTGCTACTTCCAAGGTTTTCATTTCCTTTCTTCTGTTTCTTAAATCTGCTAAATCCAAGTCTCCAATATTGTTGTACCATCGTCCAGCTCTGTTACATACAAGTTTCGACTACATACCCAGCTCTGCTATCCAGATTTCCCCTACCTTACTTCTGCTACTCAACTCTGCAACTTCAAAATTTCCACTACTAAAGTTCTGCTGCTCAACTCTGCTACATCCAAGTCTCCACCACTTTAGCTTGTTACATAATTCTGCTATATCCAGATTTCCACTATCTTCTGCTGCTCAATTTTGCTACATCCACGTCTCAAATACTCCTGTATGGCTGCTAAGTTCTGCTATATCCAAATCACCAATACTCCTGTACGGCTACTCAGATCTGCTACATCCAAGTCTCCAGTAGTTAATTTCTGCTAGTCATATCTGCTTCATCCAAGTCTTCACTAGTCCAGCTCCACTGCTTAACTCAAGTTTCCACCACTTAAGTTCTGTTGCTCAGCTCTGCTACATCCAAGTTTACACTGCTTCAATTCCGAGAATGAAATTGGCGGCATAAATCCACAGGACGCCACGCTCTGAGACAGGAACCACCCAGGTCAGGTAAAAAAATGTGGATTTATTTTGCACAATGAGTTTCAGGGACGGTCCTTAGCCTTCATCAGGTGGTTACTGACTCGCCCCCGGGGCCGTGGGGCACTCGGAACCGGGCAATAGGGAGACGATGGGGGTAGTAGTGGTGACCCGGTCCCGTGGCTCAGGGTGGTCAGACCAGTGGCAGTCTTTTAGATGTTTTAGATAATGTCCGACTACGCCACCCGTGGATTGCGGTTATTAGGAACCGCCGCTTCAGGGCAGACCACTGGGGCCGATGATGTATGCAGCATGGATGGTGTGGCTCCCCACGGGGAAAGTGCGGCCCCAGGGCAGTTTAGTGGATGGTGGGAGTGATGGTGGTGAGAGTCCCCGTGCCGTTAGTGCTGGAGGAGCGAAAGAGCACACAGACAACGTACTGCAGTCCAATGTCTTTTACTCACAGTTCAGGTGCTCCGGGTCACTTCTGCACAAGCAGTGACCACCCAAGCCGTGCAGTGTCCATCAGGTGAGGGGCTCGGTCAACCCCCAGGCAGTTCAGGAGCATGGCACAGGACCCCCTTCAATCCTTTCTCTGGCCTGCCTCACCAGTGACCCACTTTTGTCCAGCTGCCGCGGACTTGTGCGGGTAAACGTGGGCCCCGTTCTCCGCTGTCCTATATGGTGCCTTCCTAGCAGGTTTGATGAGGTGCTGCACCAATAAATGGTCACAGCCTCCGGTCTTTGGCTGAGGGTTGTTTCCACCTTCTTGTTCCTGAGCCCTTCTGTTTCTCTGTCTCTTCTTCTCCTTTTCTGTTCTGTCTTCTCCTCCTTCCCTTGGCCTCTTCTCCAGGCCCACTTCTCCTTCTCCTCTCAGGCTTCGGCCTTTTCTCTAGGTCTGCCTCTGAGCAGAGCTCCTACAGAGCCTCTGCTCCCTGTCTTCTCTGACTGGACTTCTCTTCTTCTACTCCCAGAACTAAGATAGTGCCCACCTTTTATACCTCCCTCTGACCATGAGCCCAGGTGACCAGCAACCAATGGGCTTCTTCCTACGCTCAGGAACCAACCCCTATCTGCCCCTACAGCACTGGGTGTTCCACCCCCCTCCCCACTCCAGCCAGGGACATAGTCGGTCGTGCCGGCACTTCTGTCTAGTGGGAGCACCGTTGAGCTGTCCCTCGAAAATGGGGTGTGTGTGCTGTATGCAGCTGACTGAGCCCTGGTCCATACTCCATCCTTACCCGGGAGTGGAATACCACACCTCTGGCAGAGGTGTAATACCCCTGTAGCGGCCGAGCCCTCGGAGCGCTACATTCCCCCCTGGTAAACCACAGCACGTCCTCGGGCTGGAAAAGAGCAAAAACAATTAAATACAGGACATGCAAACTTTTTTTCAAAACTTTTCACATTAGAAAACAGGCAATACGGTTCAATTCCCTTTATGGGAAACGCTTTTCTTTCCTTGCCACACTATTATAAAACACATACTAATACTTCAGGAACTCTTTTGACATATAACATTATAGAAAACATTCACAATACTATTTAGCAGCATATAAAACTTATCCATATAAAACTTTTGCAAGAAAACATTTTTACAACACATTCTTGGATCCTGGCGGCGGTGCAACTTGCGACCAGGTGTGCACTCTTCTTGTAAGTGCAGGAACTTTGGCAAACTTGTAAACACGAGGGAGTTGCTGTCCCGAGGTAGACGTGGTAGAATTTTTATAAAACCAGTAGGGGGCGCTTTAGGAAGCGCAACTATTTACAGGGGATTGGCCGCTCTCAGTCCTCGGCCAGTTTTGGGGAGGGGAATGGCTGCTCACAGTCCTCAGCCTGTTAGGGGATGAGAGGCACACAGGTAACAGTCTCTTAACAGTCCCAACGGGGACCACACACTCTCTGGAAACAGTTCTTTTACCCCAACGGGTAACTATTTACACACATGCTTTTGCTACTTACTAGTAGCGGGGTCCTCCATATGCTCCTTCTTCCTCATACTGTTCTTCAGACCCGTCCGGGTCCTCTGAGCTCTCCTCATAGCCGTGGTGTTGTAGTTCTTCCTCAGTGAGCCGATGAACATGTAGGGCATATGGTCCTTTTGCGCCTACGTGGCGGGTGAAGGTGACCACATCACCAGGGTATAGGTCACGGCCACTGTGTCCCTCAGGTAGATGACTCTCAACGTCCCTGCGGGTCACAAAGACGTCGCCTGCGGTTTCTGGTCCCCTGATAAAGCCCCAGCCATTCTCCATATGAAATTTGATTATGGTCCCGGTGTTGTGGGGACCGCGGGCTGCTCGGGGGTCTTGGCGGGCCTTACGTTTCTGTTCGGCACTCTGGGCCTGGAGCCGTTCCTCTCTGACGCGACGCTCTCGTCGCTCCCGTTCGAAGGTCGCCAGTTGCTGCTGACAAGCCTCCAAACAACGGACCGCGTCCGCCCGGGTCTCTTGAGTGTACCCCATCAAGTTCTCGCCGGCGGGGTCCCACTCAAATTGGACGTCCTTCAGTGGGGGTAGGGTGACCTCTATGGGTTCTGGAGCCGGTATCAGAGGCTCGCGCGGGGGCTGGGCCTTCCATGGCTGACTGCTGGTCACTTCAGCCGTCCACTCCAGCGGCAGTCCATCCGGACCGGTATGATGTGCAAATAGGTCCACGCCCAGCGATGGTATAGTGGGGGGACCTGGTCTGGGAGCAGCGCCCGGGGGCACTCGGCCTTGCGACCAGGCCGGGGGTCTTCTGGTCACGTCTGGTGGCAGTCCCGTCCGGGACAGGGGCACAGGCTTAGCAATGGGGCCCGGGTCATCCAGGCCTTGTGACCGGGCCGATGACGCTTCTCGCTTTACAGCACCCGGGGTCGAGGGGCGTGGCGCCGGGAGGGGCATGGCCGCGGCGCTCGCCGCTTGAGGCCTAGCGGGGAGCAGTGGCGGCGCGGCAACCGGTGTGGTAAGTGGGGCCTCGGGTTCTGCTATGGGAGGCTGGGGCAGGCTTGCAGCTGCTGGGCCTGGGGTGGTGACGTCCCCTGTGCCTGCCTTGGTCCTCATAACTTCCTCCGCGACGCCGCCTCCGGCCTTCACTTCTCCTGCTCTGTCCTCAGAGGCAGGCGGACTCCAGGGTGCGGGCGGTACCTGCCGCTGGCGGGTTTCAGCCTGCCGGGCCAGTTCCTCTCTCCATTCGGTGAGCGCACCCCGCTGTGCCCGGACCATCCTCCGCTCCAGGTCCTCCAGTGCAGCTTGCGCACGCTCCGGATCTCGGGGGAGCTGCGCTAGGACTTCTGCTAGGCTGCAGAGCGGTTCAGCCTGCAGCAAGCTTTGGGCCAGGAGGCTGGTGCTGCTGAAGGCGTCGATCCCCGGGTGCAGTCTGTCTGGACTGATCCAGACCGCACCCTGCCCCACAGCTTTCTTCTCTTCCCACCCCCATTGGGGGTGGTCCCGGGGCAACTTGGTGACAATCACTTTCAGGGGCAGCCCCCCACTTTGATGGACATCTCCACAGCCGCGCTCATGGCTGTTGGGGGCGGGCTCCTTCTTTGGCGCCATTCTGGGACCTGGCCCACGATGGGTGGCGCCCTCCTGTGGTCTTTTGGCGCGCACATTATGGCGCTCGTTCTTCTAGGGCGGGCGCCATTTTTCAACACAGTCAATTTCAATAAAACAGTCTCTTTCTCTTCAGGCGCGCAGTACCCGTTGTTAGCGGGCACGAAATCCTGCCGACTACGCCAAAGCTGACTCGCCCCCTGGGCCGTGGGGCACTCGGAACTGGGAAATAGGGAGACGATGGGGGTAGTAGTGGCGACCCGGTCCCGTGGCTCAGGGTGGTCAGACCAGTGGCAGTCTTTTAGATGTTTTAGATAATGTCCGACTACGCCACCCGTGGATTGCGGTTATTAGGAACCGCCGCTGCAGGGCAGACCGCTGGGGCCGATGATGTATGCAGCTGGGATGGTGTGACTCCCCACGGGGAAAGTGCGGCCCCAGGGCAGTGTAGTGGATGGTGGGAGTGATGGTGGTGAGAGTCCCCGTGCCGTTAGTGCTGGAGGAGCGAAAGAGCACACAGACAACGTACTGCAGTCCAATGTCTTTTACTCACAGTTCAGGTGCTCCGGGTCACTTCTGCGCAAGCAGTGACCACCCAAGCCGTGCAGTGTCCACCAGGTGAGGGGCTCGGTCAACCCCCAGGCAGTTCAGGAGCATGGCACAGGACCCCCTTCAATCCTTTCTCTGGCCTGCCTCACCAGTGACCCACTTTTGTCCAGCTACCACGGACTTGTGCGGGTAAACATGGGCCCCGTTCTCCGCAGTCCTATATGGTGCCTTCCTAGCAGGTTTGATGACCTCGGGGCGCTACATTACCACTACTTAAGTCCTGCTGCTCAGCTCTGCTACATCCAAGTCTACACTACTTCAGTTCCACTTCTCAGTTTTGCCATGTCCATCCAGCTCCATTACTTCAGCTCGGCTATATGTCTGGTACAGCTGCCTTACCGAGCCATCTTCCCTGCTGCACCAGCACCACTTGTCCGTGTTGCTTAAGACCTGCTCTTCCAGATCAGAGGCTTCATAGATCCACCTCACCAGGTGAGACATAACACATACATTCATTTTCTTTTCTTACCTACTATAAATGTTTAAGTGTTACAAATCCGCATTACAGGTGATTCAGTGCCTTGTCCTTGCGGGTAGTTAAAAACAGTAAAAACATTTGATTAAACCATTTGGATCCATAGTGTAGGTTTATGAGGATTTACAGAGCACATCCACATCCACCACCTTATCGAAGTGAGCTGTGTAATAGTCCCCGAGAAGCTTTTCACATTTCCGTTCCTATTTAAACCTAAATTCTTTTTTTTTTTTTTTTTGGGGATTTCAGTCGATTTCGTCTCATTTTACCCATCCTAACTACTTCAGTGCTAAGGTGACCCACAAAAGTAAGCACGACGAGTCTCTCCATCACCCGACCGGCTAAATGTGGGCAATTATTTCTAAATAGCTGTTTGCAAGTACTTCTTTTTTAGGGTGGGAAAAAACAAAAGTTGTTGACCTTCTGTTTTTGCTATTTTCTAATTTTCCTCAAGACAAACCTTTCGCGAAAAAGAATTGTTTTTCTAAATGCAAACGAGCGCATAAACTGGTAAATGACACGAGCGTCGGCCGCCGATACAGTCCCTTAATTTGCAGTGGTAACAGGCGTAATGATGCGCTTCCATATTAAGTGACAGGGTAATTATGCCAAATAAGGTCTTTTTGTAATTTTTGACATTTTCTTTATGGCTTTTTGCATTAATCCAGCGCGCCCGCACACTCACAGTCTGTTTAACTGAAGAATCCCGGGCAATGAATCTTACTTGAGGATTTCATTATAATCTAAGACTTTCCCATGTTCTCGAGGAGGCTAACGCAGGCTCATTTATTTTCGAAAGGTGTTTTACTTTGGAAAATACAGAATCCATTCAATTAATGGTAATGTTTCAGAGGCTGACCCAACTTTTCCTTTCCATGGAAATCAGTCGGCTCTTAACCTTGATGGTGTCCTTAGTACGGTGAAGCAACCCTTATGGAAGCTTCCTCCTTACTTTAAGTAATCTAATTTCTGCTTTGTTACCGCGCTCCATCTTTACTTGCTCTATTGCATTAAAGTAGAAATGGCGTTACAATAAAATTCTCTTGCTAAAATTGTTCACACGCTATCGGCAGGGGAATACATTTAGCAATTTTTCTCTTAGGTTTACACCATTCACTAGACTTAATTGACCTTTGTCCAAACTGGGTTTTGTAATTTCACTTAAAGGGGGATATAATCTGGGGAAGATGTGCCGCATTTATTGTTTTGCACACTCAATGATATCATGGAGATTTCAGAGCTTTTACATTGTTAGTGGGCTACATGCAAATAGGTCTTGTGGGATGTTCTCAGTATACGGCAGGTCTTGCAGGGTGTTCCTCATATACTTCTGTTTTTTGTGGAGTGTTACCAGTATGCAGCAGGTCTTATGGGGTGTTTTCAGTACACGGCAGGTCTTGTGGCGTCTACCCGATTTACAGGCGGTCTTGTAGAGTGCTTCTGGTATATGACATGTCTTGTGGGGTGATCCCAGTATACACCAGGTCTTGTGGAGTGTTCCTGGTATACAACAGGTCTTGTAAGATATTCCCTCTAAATAGCAGGTCTTGTAACATGATCCCAATATATAGCAGGTCTTATGGGGTGTTCAGTCTTGTAGAGTATTCTTGCTATACAGCAGGTCTTCTGGAGTGGTCCTGGTATATGGCAGGTCTTGTTGGGTGATACCAGTATACAGCAAGTCTTGTGGAGTGTTCCTGGTATACGGTTGGTCTTGTGGTATATTCCTTCTATACAGCAGGTATTGTGGGATGTTCCCGGTATACAGCAGGTCTTGGAGTGTGTTTCCAGAATACAGCAGGTCTTGTGGGGTGTTTTCAGTATATTGCAGGTCTTGTGGGGTGTTCCCAGTATATGGTAGGTCTTGTGGGTTGTTCCCAGTATACAGAAGTTCTTCTGGATTGTTCCTGGTATACAACAGGTCTCATGGGATGTTCTCAGTATACAGCAGGTCTTGTGGGGTGTTCCTGATATACAGCAGGTCTTCTGACTTGTTCCCGGTATACAGCAGGTCTTGTGGGATGTTTTCAGTATACAGTAGGTCTTGTGGCGTGTTCCTGAAATACAGAAGGTCTTGTGCGGTGTTCCCGGTATATGGCAGGTCTTGTGGGTTGTTCCCAGTATACAGAAGGTCTTCTGGATTGTTCCTGGTATACAGCTGGTCTCATGGGATGTTCTCAGTATACAGCAGGTCTTGTGGGGTGTTCCTGATATACAGCAGGTCTTCTGACTTGTTCCCGGTATACAGCAGATCTTGTGGGATGTTTTCAGTATACAGTAGGTCTTGTGGCGTGTTCCTGAAATACAGAAGGTCTTGTGGGGTGTTCCCGGTATATGGCAGGTCTTGTGGGTTGTTCCCAGTATACAGAAGGTCTTCTAGATTGTTCCTGGTATACAGCTGGTCTCATGGGATGTTCTCAGTATACAGCAGGTCTTGTGGGGTGTTCCTGATATACAGCAGGTCTTCTTACTTGTTCCCGGTATACAGCAGGTCTTGTGGGATGTTCTCAGTATACAGCACCTCTTGTGGGGTGTTCTTGGTATAAAGCAGGTCTTATGATGTTTTCCCGGTATATGGTGGGTCTTGTAAGGAGGTCCCAATATGCAGCAGGTCTAGTAAGGTGGTCCCAATATACAGCAGGTCTTGTAAGATGGTCCCAATATACAGCAGGTCTTGTAAGGTGGTCCCAATATACAGCACATCTTGGTGGTTGTTCAATACACGGCAGGTCTTGTGGGGTATTAATGGTAAATGGCAGGTCTTGTAAGATGTTCCCGGTATACAACAGGCATTGGATGTTCCTGGTACATAACAGGTTTTGTGGTGTGCTCTTGGTATACGGCAGGTCTTGTGGGGTGTTCATAGTATACAGCAAGTCTTGTAAGATAGTCTCTCTATACAGCAGGACTTGTAAGGTGGTCCCAATACACAGCAGGTCTTGTAGGATGTTCTGTATATGGCAGGTCTTGTGGGGTATTAAAGGTATACGGCAGATCTTGTAAGGTGTTCCCGGTATACAGCAGGCCTTGGGTGTTCTTGGTATATGGCAGGTCTTCTGGTTTGCTCCTGGCCTATGACAGGTCTTGGGGGGGGGTGCTCCCAGTATAGTTAGTAAAGCCGAATAAAGACTTGCGTCCATCAAGTTCGACCTGTTAGTTCTGTAATTGCTAAAGTTGATCCAGAGGATACTGCTGTTGTTGTAGTGGTTTCCCAGTATATAACAGATCTTATGTGGTTTCCCCAGAGTTTGTCAAGCCTTGTAGGGTGTTTCTGATATACGGCAGGTCTTGCAGGGATTTTCAAGTATGCAAAAGTTTGTACCTTCTAATAGTGGCCCAAGACAGGCGAATCTGGCAGAAGGCTATGTAATCACAGACCAGACATAGTATCCACATTGATGCATGTCTACTGCCAAAAGTGTCCTCGATGGGCTCATGAACATCAAACCTGGAGCAATGGGAAAAGTAAAAGGTGGTCTGGTCTGATGAGTCACATTTTCTCTTACATCATGTGGACGCCATGGTACGTACCTGAGGAACAGATGACACCAGGATGCACTATGGGAACAAGACAAGCCGCCAGAGGCAGCGTGATGGGGCAATGTTCTGCTGAAAACCTTGGGTCCTGGCATCATGTGGATTTGACACATACCAAACATTGTACAAATTCAGCACTCCTTTGAAGTCAACGCTATATCCTAATGGCAGTGCCATCTTTGAGCAGAAAACGCCCCTGCCATACTGCCAAAATTACTAAGAAATTATCAGAAGTATATACCAGAGCTCAAGATTTCAATCTAATCGATCATCTGTGGAAAAAAGTCCAATCCAAAGAGGCCAAAGAAAGACACTTACGAGACCTTTCCAATCTACTGTTAACGTCTTGGTGCCAGATACCACAGGGTCCTTCAGAAGTCTGGTGGAGTCCACGTCTCGATGGACAGTGCAAGGGGGATTTACAAAATAGTAGGCAGGTGATTTTAATATTATGCCTGATTGGTTTATAATCTGGCCCCTGATCCCAGGAAACAAGAGGAACCCCTCGCTGGTGGTGTATCATCACGATAGAGAAGATTAGCCGGCTTTAATTACTGATTTCATCCTTCTACAATTTAGAAGAAAAAAGTGAGAACCTCGACAGTTTCTCCAGGCTCTGACTTCAGGCTAATAATAAAAATCATAAAGACATTTCCAGATTTAAGTTTAAAAAAAATCGAAATAATAATAATAAAAAATAAACAGATGACGTTGGTGGAAATTGGCCTCGTCTGTACACAATAGTGATTGTATATTCATGAACTCGGCGTGTTTGATGTCCTTCTCCCTGTCAGAGTCTCTCATGCAGCATATGCTTTGCTCTGTAGAGAATAAAATCAAATTTTCTGTCTTGTCATATTGTCATCAAAGTGATAGTATCACAATTAGATTAACATTTCATCAAGAAGCTGAAGGGTGGGTAATGGAATGGGGGCTGGGGTGCTGGTGGTGGTGGTAGGGGGTACGTATTACACAGTAAGGCCCGCTTAACCCTTAATATGATACCAGCCCACCCTACAATTCCTGGAGGCAAGGAAGGTAATCAGAATGTAACGCAAGTGACACCATCAAATTATAATGATCCATGTAAGTATCAACAAGGTCGACTCCGAGGTCTGCAAGGGCCGTGTATATGTGCAGAACCCATTAAGATTATTGACAGTGGTATTTAGGAAGGTTTCTCAGTTTCATGCACAAAAGCTTTCCTGGGATCTTTTTTTCAGGATATAAAGCAATTTAAGATTCTACATATAATTGTCTAACAGGCCTATTATGTCTGGAATAATGGAGACAAGTATCTATATATCTTTTGTTATCCATGTATTTTCATAGATAGATAGGTGGATGGATAGATAATAAAAACAGATATGAGATAGATAGATAGATAGATAGATGATAGATAATAGATAGATAATAGATAGAAAGATAGATAGATGATAGATAGATAGATAGATAGATAGATGGATAGATAGATAGATAGATGATAGATAGATATGAGATAGATAGATAGATAGATAGATAGATGGATAGATAGATAGATAGATAGATGATAGATAGATATGAGATAGATAGATAGAGAGATAGATAGATAGATAGATAGATAATAGATAGATAGATAGATATGAGATATATAATAGATAGATAGATAATAGATAGATAGATAGATATGAGATAGATAATAGATAAATAGATAGATAGATAGATAGATAGATGGATAGATAGATAATAGAAACATATATGAGATAGATAGATAGAGAGATAGATATATAGATAGATAGATAGATAATAGATAGATAGATAGATATGAGATAGATAATAGATAAATAGATAATAGATGATTGATAGATAGATAGATAGATAGATGATAGATAGATATGAGATAGATAATAGATAAATAGATAATAGATGATTGATAGATAGATACATAGATAATAGATAGATATGAGATAGATAGATAGATGATAGATAGATATTAGAAAGATAGATTATAGATAGTAGATAGATAGTTGGATAGATAGATAGATAGAAGGATAGATAGATAAAACCCATCTCAGCCCTTATTCACATTACGTCACTTGACAAATTGTAAGGTTTTAATATTACAGTTAGGACCGTCGCCAATAGGGTCACCGTGACGTGGTTGGATGGCTTTTACATTTTTTTTAATCAAAATTATGCTACCTAAGCAGCCTATATTATTTTCATTCACTATTGTTGTTTATTTATTTACTGCAGGGTATTTGCCCATTATGTTTTTATCTTGGGTTTTGTCTGTTTAGTGGCCAGTGTGAACATGCGCTTACACACTGCTTGCACATTAACTCATTCCAGTTAACTTCTCTTGATTTTTTGTTTAGATAGACAATAGAAAAGATATATATATATATATATATATATATATATATATATATATATATATATATATACGATAGACAATTAATAAATAAATAATTTGTAGATTTTAGCCAGGATAGACATGTCTGATAAATATTCAATATAGGGTCCCATCAGAGAAAAGTCGCCTTATCATGGCTAGTAGGCTCTCATGATTTTGGCAATTTCTGCCCTAAGTACCTTTATAAGTATTTTCTATATACAGGAATGCCACCCAAAAATTTGATTTGCGGTAAATCATAAGTATTCCAATTGCCCTGAAAAGACGTGTGTAACACTCTGAGATCTCCTAGGACTGTAGCCAACCAATTTCAAAGACAGCCTTAGCAATGTTAAAATGCCCTCATCATATCTTTGACTATGGGTGAAAGGATGATAACCAACATCCTGTTTCTCATACATTAATCTTCTTCACTGCTGTCCTTTCACACACTATGTGTACAGTTTATGCAGTGTTTTATGGCTTTCGCTCCCGATCTTTATTGCTAAGATGTGAAGTGCACTCACTATTATTATTCACTTCAAAGCAGCTGCTGCATTCCCTGCCTCTGCTTTTATACAGGCTATGATAGTTGCTCCAGATCAGCCTTCTCTGACTGATGCAATCTTCTGAAATATTTAAAAAAAGGCCAGACACCTTTTTAAAGGTGAATCGCTAATCGTTAGTGAAATTTAAGAAAAACTTTCGACACAAATTCAATTCACATCTAATCAATTGGCTCATCTCTAGTCATGGGCCATTAAGTCATTGGTCATTCAGCTAGGACGAGTGTTGTTCCCTTTTTGACCTGATCAGTAGCATATTCCTAAAGGCGGCCATACATTTTACACAGATTAGCTTAACTCTTGTGTGACCATCAGCCATTCCTCCTGACCTCCTCCAAGCGTGTAGAATAATATATCTGGCATACAAGGTGGCATACAAGATTACAAGAGCATAGATTTACAAAAATAGTTCATATCATTTTTTTTAGAATTAAAGGGAATGTGTCGTTAGAATATTACCTATTTGAATAGAGTTTTTATGTTACATGTATTTTTTCAAAATTTCAGCAATGTTTTTGTTTTTCATTACGTGAACTTTATTTAAAAGAAACAAAAGCAAAATTAGTAATCTAGCAATTCTAGCACTGGCCACTGAGGCTTTTTTTAGACACATACTTTCTGTCTTTTCAGGAAGTGTTTACAACAGTCTCATTATCATCAGAGCCATGGTTAAAATAACTGACACTCAGCTGATTACACAGGATCCAACATTCACAATAGTTGATGTCACAACTCACCTCCTCCCCATCCTGTACAGTGACTGATAATGCCTCTATATACAGTAGATAACACAGGATCCACCATTCACTATAGGTGATGTCACAGCTCACCCCCTCCTCCTCCTGTACAATGACAGATAACACCTCTATATATAGTAGATAACACAGGATCCACCATTCACAATAGATGATGTCACAGCTCACCCCCTCCTCCTCCTGTACAATGACAGATAACACCTCTCTATATAGTAGATAACACAGGATCCACCATTCACAATAGGTGATGTCACAGCTCACCTCCTCCTCCTCCTGTACAATGACTGATAACACCTCTATATACAGTAGATAACACAGGATCCACCATTCACAATAGATGATGTCACAGCTCACCTCCTCCTCCTCCTCCTGTACAATGACTGATAACACCTCTATATACAGTAGATAACACAGGATCCACCATTCACAATAGGTGATGTCACAGCTCACCTCCTCCTCCTCCTGTACAATGACTGATAACACCTCTATATACAGCAGATAACACAGGATCCACCATTCACAATAGGTAATGTCACAGCTCACCTCCTCCTCTACAATAACACCTCTACATACAAAATAAATAAACCTAAACGGTCATATATTAGCTGGAAGCGTAAAACACAGCAAACCTACAAAGAATACTTCCATACAGAAACTCATTTAAATAGTTAATCTTTATTTGTATGCAAAGAAATTATAAAAACAGGTAAAAAAGATATACTGCAGAATGAAAACAGCTGGTATACAAAACCTATGTGTGTCACATGCATAGAATAAATTCAGATTAAATACCATATAAATATGTTCACTTATATGCAGAGAGACATATATGCACACACATGCCCCTTTAATATATACAGGTAAATATAAATAAACCAATATAAATACGAAATCAGTAGAGAAAAAGCATGTATATTAATGGAGATTGTAACTCCGCTATGCAGAAGAAGATCACTTGAACATTTTGCCGAGGTATTTTAATTTGGTAAACAAAAATGTAAATGTAAGTAATGAGTATAAATAAATTCTAAGGCAACCACAAGTGCTTCTTGGTAAAGCAGATAAATATATATGCACACATGTGAGAAAGTCCACACTATAGTTACCAGACATAGCCCTCTAATGTACGTTTCGCGTGTCTTGCTTCCTCAGAAAGGGCATATCGCACTTGCATTTTTGTATACCGAATAGTAGATAACACAGGATCATCTATTCACAATAGGTGATGTCACAGCTCACCTCCTCCTCCTCCTGTACAATGACTGATAACACCTCTATATACAGTAGATAACACATGATCTACCAATCACAATAGGTGATGTCACAGCTCACCTCCTCCTGTACAATGACTGATAACACTTCTATATACAGTAGATAACACATGATTTACCAATCACAATAGGTGATGTCACAGCTCTCCTCCTCCTCCTCCTGTACAATGACTGATAACACCTCTATATACAGTAGATAACACATGATCTACCAATCACAATAGGTGATGTCACAGCTCACCTCCTCCTGTACAATGACTGATAACACTTCTATATACAGTAGATAACACATGATTTACCAATCACAATAGGTGATGTCACAGCTCTCCTCCTCCTCCTCCTGTACAATGACTGATAACACCTCTATATACAGTAGATAACACATGATCTACCAATCACAATAGGTGATGTCACAGCTCACCTCCTCCTCCTGTACAATGACTGATAACACCTCTATATACAGTAGATAACACATGATTTACCAATCACAATAGGTGATGTCACAGCTCACCTCCTCCTCCTCCTGTACAATGACTGATAGCACCTCTGTATACAGTAGATAACACATAATCTACCAATCACAATAGGTGATGTCACAGCTCACCTCCTCCCTTCACAATGACCTATGCACACGCTCATTAAATGCTTCAACACAAAAGAAATGGTCATAGTCTGTTCATTGCGGCTAATGTACATGTGCATTTTCTGAAATAGGATATTTGAACCTAAAATAGCCTCAGCGGCCAGTGTGAGAACTGCAATATTTTTAATTTTTATTTTTAATAAAGATTGAGATCATGAACAGAAATAACACTGCCCCCCATCCTCCTCCCCCTCTCCAAAAATAAATACATTTAACACAAAAATATGAGGTCACTTTTTGATGACCCATTACTTTTAAGGAAAGCAAGATGAACCAGCGCTACAGAAAATATATATACTCAAATACTGTGCCATACATCCGAAGAGCACGGAGTACGAAAAGAGAGGAAAAACGGTGTATAATAGGCACCAGACATCGGCAATAATAAATAAAAATCCAAAATAAGGTTACAAAATTATGCACAAGAAAGTTTTTATTAATACGCACATGCCCTGGTATACATATAAAAAAATATTTTAAAAGAGCAAAAAACAAACACAAGCGAAAAAATGTATTCCCTTACAATAAGGCATTTATAAAAACAGTATTCTTATTATCATAGTTTATTTGACTTACTGTCTTAGCTATATTCGCCATCTATGGAAACTGTTTTTCAGTGCCACGACATGAGATATTCAGTACGCTGTTTATGTTTCATTGCTGCATGGCACCAGTTTATTCTTCATACTGTAGATGGGAGTGATATGTCCTAACCCGGTCTATCGTGACATGACAAAAATGCCTTATTGTAATTATTATTATTAATTATTATTATACATTTTTTCGCTTGTGTTTGTTTTTTTGCTCTTTTTAAATGTTTTTGTTAATAAAAACTTATTTTGTGCATAATTTTGCAAGCTTATTTTGGATTTGAATTTATTATTGCCGATGTCTGGTGCCTATTATACATTGTTTTTCCTCTCTTTTCATACCCATTACTTTTAAGGGCAAAGTCCTGTTCTTTTTCAACTTTTTCAGGTTAACCACACTGGCAAAGTCTATCTTTTCACTCGCCAGCTTGTTGTATGAAACTTCTATCACTATTATTGATTCAATGTAATCAGACGAACTGACTGGAGAATGAGAGCCATTATAATATAACATAGTAACGTAGGTTGAATAAAGACCTAGGCCTATCAAGTTCAACCTTCCTCCCCCAATTGACCCGCTAACTTACTAACTTACTGGGACTAGGCCTCACAAATGTATTATTACTATTATTATTGCCATCTTTATTATTGCTGCACTATCACAATTAAAAATGAACCCGTTTATAATTTAATTTTTTTAATTAGTTTTATATTTTGTATTACTCTTGTGATTCTAATAATGGTATTACTAAAATCCCTATACCTAAATCTGTTGATCCAGAAGAAGGGAAAAACCCCAGGACACAATCAGCCAATTTGCATCACAGGGGAAAAATTCCTTCTTGACCCCGAGAAAAGGCGATCAGTCCAAGAACCCCGGATCAAACCTAATTATGATACTATTATATAATTACTGTTATCGTATTGAATGTTCTACTATAGGTGTAATATTTTGTCTAATTTAACTGTAGCCCACAATATTATGTGTATCGAGGAAATCATCCAGCCCTTTTTTGAAAGCTGTTATAGTGTCGGCCATCACTATCTCTTGTGGTCGGCATTCCACAGACTGACTGCTCTGACTGTAAAGAATCCTTTCCTGTTTAGATGCCGGAATCGCCTTTCTTCCACCCGTAATGAGTGCCCCCTGGTCCTTAGTATGGTCTTTGGAAGGAATAAGTCATGTGCCAGTCCTTTGTACTGACCACACATATATTTATACATGTAAATGAGATCCCCTCTGAGGGCTCGTTTTTCTAAGCTAAACAAGCTCAATTTTTCCAGCCTCTCATCATATGAGGCCTCCATCCCTTGTAATAATCTAGTTTTGCACCTTTGAACTGACTCTAACTTCTGAATATCCTTTTTAAAATGTGGAGCCCAAAACTGGATCCCATATTCCAGATGTGGCCTCACCAGTAATTTATAAAGGGGTAACGATACTTTGGGATTGCAGAATTTTATTTCTCTTTTTATACACCCTAAAATCTTGTTTGCTTTTGCGGCTGCTGCCTGACATTGAGTACTGCTGCTTAGCTTACTCATAACCCGAATACCCAAGTCCTTCTCCTGTTCTGTAGTCCTGAGTATACTCCCATTTATAGTATATGTAGCAATAGGATTACTCCGTTCTAGGTGCATTACTCCACATTTATCTACATTAAACCTCATCTGCCAAGTGTTTGCCCATTCAGTCTCTTATCCAGATCGTTCTGTAATATCGTAATGTCAAGATCAGATTTTAATATCCTACATAATTTGGTGTCGTTAGCAAAATAACAGTGGGTTTGTAGCTGTAGGTTTTCTAAAGTTGGTGGTGATTATTTCTCCTCCTCAATGCTGATTTTATTTATTTATTTAAATTACATTTAATACAAAAATCTGATTGAAGCAATAGGTGGTTTTCTGTTGACACATTCCCTTTAACCATCTATAAGCATTGGGTGAATTTTCTGTTTTTGCATTTTTTTTATTGCTCTCCAGCTTCAACATAGCCGTACGAGGGCTTGTTTTCTGCAGGATGAGTTGTAATTTTGAATTACACCATTCATTTCACCCTATAATGTACTAAATATTGGTGTGGGGGGGGGATTTTAAGTACAGTAAAATGGTGAAAAAAAACTACACAATTCTGCCATTGTGCAGTAAAAATGACCTGGCAGTATGATTATACAGGTCAGTAAAATTAGGTTTTTTAAAAAATATTTTAGTGGTTAAAAAAAAATACTTCAAGTTCAGAACTCTGTAAAAAAAAATTAGTTTTTGTCATCAGTTTCTGTCGATGGATGTGTGAGGGCACAATTTTACCATGCATCACTGATGTTTTTATTGATAGAATTTGGAGTTACATAGGTTTTAATTGCTTTTTATTGCAATTTTGGAGGAATTACTGTAGTGATTAGAATAAACAATTCTGGCCTTTCAAAGCACATTTTCTCTGGAAAGCAGCAGCATAAGGCTATGTTCACTTGAAGCTTTTTAGCTGCATTTTTTCTGCAGTCAAAATTGCTCTCTCTTTGCAGGAAAAACATTGAGTCTGAGATTGGATGACGTTGCCTTTGTTGGTCAACTGAACGCTAAGGTCTGAGATGGGATGACGTTGCCTTTGTTGGTCAACTGAGCGCTAAGGTCCGAGATTGGCTGTAGCAATCAGGTGATGGCAACTGGGCGTCATCTGATACACAGCAGTGATGTCACACTCGTCATGTTACCACTGCAGCCAATCACAAGCCAAAGAAAAGGGTGTCATCAACCCAACCAGAGCCTGCAACCATCGCTGTACGTAGGTGCACATTGAATGATTCTACCTACAGTATTTGTTCCTTCTTGGATACATCTTTCATAATAAGAATTGGACAATGCTGATTTATGGCTTTGGCTCAGACGTTAGATCAGAAGCCATAGGTCACGTATTAATAAGAATCATAAGTTTTTTGGCCATTTTTCAAAGTAAGAAAAAGAAGCTCTTCCTGCAAATCAACCTCGGCAAGTTTCATGATGAATACTTAGTCAATATTTCTATTCTATTTATATAGGAGTCGGAGTCGTGTTTGGTATCTTCTTACCCAAGAGACCGATTATTCTTAGCTTTTTTGACTGGTGCCTGCTGTCTGCACTCGTGGAGAGGTCAGCACCATCGTCACCCCCACGAGCTGGTCATTAAATAACAATACACAAGAAAGTGATCCATCAATTACAGGCAGTGACTCCGACTATTGAGTGACCTCAACTTAACTAATCCCGCAAGTGGCCGCGGAAAAGCAGATTATGATTTAGAAATCCCCATATGCCACATGGTCGTGATGATGACACCAAGAAAAAAATGTTTAATTTATCATCTAAGACGAATATGTATTTTTGATTGACACCTTCTTCTCCAGGTCAAAAAAGTGGAAGAAAAATTCAGGTTTTATCATAGTGAGAACTTCGTTATCCGATTGCTGAGGTTTCCCTCGGAACGAGGATCAGTAGAATTTAGCGGGTAATGAATCAATAAGATATATTAAGATATATACAATACAAACTGTTTTCTATGCAATTTCCAAATGAACAAATCCACTTCTAATTCTTCAGTGTCCTTCTCACTTACAAAATTGGAGAAGAGGAGGAAAGAAACTTCCGTGAAGCTAATTTGCTACAATGTTGGCTTCAGAAAAAAAACCTTCACTTCATATGGAGCTGAGCTGCAGTACCCGAAAATGGCCACTACATGGTGTATGGAGCTGTGGTATTGAACACCACCAATCAGCTGTTAGCATCAGCTATAGCACCACAGCTCCGTTTACTGTGTAGTGGCCATTCTTGGGTACTGCAGCTCAGCTCCATAAGAAGTGAATTGGGGCCAAGACTGACAGAGCTGTAGTATCAAACTCCACTAATGTAATACTGATGGCTTCAATGTCAAAGTCATGGACATCCCCTTTAAGGATGTGATGTGGCTGGCTGTGCTATATAAGCTTCATTACTGGGGCCATTGTACAGTAGTGTTGTTTAGGGACTTTATGGCAGTAATATTTGGCAGTACCCCTCTATGAATCATTAGGGAGTATGGAAAGGACTTTTAATAAGACATCTCTTTAAATAGAGAATCAAAGTATAAAATGGGAATTTTTCTTGATACTGTTAAATACAGGTTCAGTTTATAAACTCATTTGTCTTTTCCAAGACACATTAAAAATGACATAAAGAAACTATTCTGCTTTGTTCGATGTGATTTATTATTTTGCTTAAAATACTCCGGGAGAAAAAAAACGACGAAAAGAAAAACATTTGTTTCTGTTTTCTTACCTGACGTCTTCAAGGACATGTATCTGACATAGCAGGTCTTCTTGAAGACAGGCAGCTTCAGGCCAGAATGATGCTCACATCTCGATAAATTAAAAGTGACAGAAGGAGCCGGTCGTGTAATTCCAAGTTTCACTACCTGAGAGTTCTCAAGATTGTTCTTACATGGGAAAGATGATCACAATCACCGGGAAGCGTCCCTAATATCTGATGCTCAGGAGACGGAAACACGTGGAAGGGTTTCATACAGCGGAGAAGCAATTAACCCTTTAAGGAGCGGCCTATCTTGGTACTTTTGGGCCATACAAAAAAAAATATTTACACCACTGCAAGGTTGATTTTTGCTTTGCAAGACTTATTGTCATTGACATGATACATAGATAGATAGATAGATAGATAGATCGATAGATAGATAACAGTGGTGTACTGCTAATAGTGTCAGACCACGTGGCCGCTATAAGGCCCATGAGTGCCACACTGCCCCCCCGCCCGACTTTCAGCTATATCCTCATTCTGGATGCAGATACAGTTGAAAGCAATGATGGAAGAGGGGGCCGTCCTCTGGCGCTCCATCCTCCATCATTCTCCCTGTGCGTCTGACGAACGTGATGACGTCATTACATCGCGACTGCTGTGCCGAGCAGTACAGACCACTTGCTTCAGAGATGAGAGCAGCGTGGGAACAAGGAGTATTGAGTATTTGTTTTTAAATCAAATGGCACTTTATGGGGGGCATAAGACTATTTGGAGGGCTGTGTGGAGGCCATCATACTATTTGAAGGGCTATGTGAGGGGCATCAGACTATTTGGAGGGCTGTGTGGAGGCCATCATGCTACTTGGAGGGCTATGTGAGGGGCATCAGACTATTTGGAGGACTGTGTGGAGGCCATCATACTATTTGGAGGGCTATGTGAGGGGCATCAGACTATTTGGAGGGCTGTGTGGAGGCCATCATACTATTTGCAGGGCTATGTGAGGACCATCATACTATTTGGAGGGCTATTTGGGGGCCATCATCCGATTTGGAGGACTATGTGAGGTGCATCATACTATTTGGAGGGCTATGTGGGGGGCATCTTACTATTTGGAGTGATATGTGGGGCCATAAAACAATTTTAAGGGCTATGTGAGGGGCCATCATACTATTTGGAGAGCCATCATACTATTTGGACCCCACACAGCCCTCTAAACAGTATACAGTAATTTCCAAAACATATCCCTCCAATTATACTATTTGGTGGGTTGTGTGTGGGGCCATTATACTGTTTGTCGGGCTAGTAGGGTCCATTATATTGTGTGCAGGTCATTATACAGTGTGGAGGGTTGTGTGGTGGCCACTATACTGCATGGAGTGCCATCATACTATATGGAGGGCTATTATATTGTGTAGAGGGCTGTGTCGGGGCCTTCATACTGTGTGTGGGGGACTATAGGGGCCATCATACTGTGTTGGGGTCACATTGGGGGTATTATACTTTGTAAGAGTGTACAGTAGGGTCATCATACTGTGCATGTGGAGGGTACTGTGGAGGAATTCACTGTGGGGGGTATCATACTGTGCGAGGCACATTTGTTGGCACCAGATTTTATCCGGTATTTAACTGTGAGGAAACTCTAAGGAGCTTCGATAGGGGCATAATTACTTTTTTAAGGACTGTAAATTTGTGAGACATTCTCTTCTGTGACCACGTAGAATATATATATTTTTTTTGTGGGTGGGGGGGCCAATTAGGACATCTGCTATGGGCCTCATGATTTCTATGTATGCCCCTGATAGATAAGTCTAGTTTTGAAAGGGCCTAAGCTGGTAAATCCCAGTAGCAGCTCCTGTTTCCAGTCCCTGCTTCATGGTCCCGTCTCAGCACCAGACATGGCAGGAGATACCTGCTCAGCCAATCATTTTCTGCAGCGGTGACCCATCTTAGCCAGTAGTTGTGTGCGCTGACATTTTCTGCTAAGTCAAGTTTGGACCCGTAGGAATAGTAAAGGGGACCTGGGAAGCATCAAAATGACAGCTATGGAGGACTGGGGAGGGTAGTATAGATTGTTTTTATTTTTTATACCAGCCAGGACCCTTTTAAAAAGTATTTTTTATCTAACGGACAAAATTTTAACTTTACTAAAACTTAGGATCCCACATTATTTTTACACTGACAGGAGAGCTATTGGTCCGTGCCCAGATTTGCCCTTTAAGCGCACGTTAGTTGCATCCTGTAATTTAATGGGTAATGAGAATCTGTGAAAATATCTCCTGTCCACAGATCCTACATATAAGAGTGTGTGGAATTAACCCAAGGTCGGCATTAGAAGAAAAAGACGGAGAAAAGCAAGAACCTACTCTTCTTGTCCCAGATCTGAACATATTTTTTCCAATATCATCATTCTAAAGAAAAAACCTTTTGCATAAACATAAAATCAAACAGTATTTTGATAATCATGACACTAAAAGACAGATTTTATAAATGTAATATTCAGGGGATCAGAAGCATATCCAGTGGAATCTATCAATATGCACAGACCGGCCCATTAAACTTTCGTAATTAAGTTTCTCAAATGCTCCCACAAAGAACCATTATCTGGATTGTGTAATTAACACATTTGTGGGAGGCTGCAGCGACTCCGAGACTCCATGGCCCCTCCTTTAACGACATTAAATAAACTTTTATCTCTGTTGATGCAGAAAATCCCAGTCCATTATCTCATTTCAGAACGTGATTGTAAGGATATTTGTAATAAAAAAGCACTAGTATGCTAATATGACAAAGTCCATCAATTTATAGGCTAGACTGGATCGAAATCTTAGAAAGTCTGTCAGCAAAACATTGTGTGCGCTCTCTCCACATTGTGTGCGTCCTTTCCACATTGTATGCATCTTCTCCACATTGTGTGCGCTCTCTCCACATTGTGTGCATCCTCTCCACATCATGTGCGTTCACTCTACATTGTGTGCGTCCTCTCCACATTGTATGCATCTTCTCCACATTGTGTGCGCTCTCTCCACATTGTGTGCATCCTCTCCACATCATGTGCGTTCACTCTACATTGTGTGCGTCCTCTCCACATTGTATGCATCTTCTCCACATTGTGTGCGCTCTCTCCACATTGTGTGCATCCTCTCCACATCATGTGCGTTCACTCTACATTGTGTGCGTCCTCTCCACATTGTGTGCATTCACTCCACATTGTGTGCATCCTCTCCACATTGTGTGCATCTTCTCCACATTGTATGTCCTCTTAACATTGTGTGTGCTCTCTCCACATTGTGTGCATCCTCTCCACATTATGTGCATCATCTACACATTGTGTGAGACCTCTCCACATTGTGTGTGCCCTCTCCATATTGTGTGCATCCTCTCAAAATTGTGCATGTCCTCCAAACATTGTGTGCGACCTCTCCACATTGTGTGCGCTCTCTCTACATTGTGTGCATCGTCTCCACATTGTGTGCATCCTCTCCATATTGTGTGTGTCCTCTCAACATTGTGTGAACTCTCTCCACATTATGTATGTACGCTTCACATTGTGTGCGTGTTCTCCACAATGTGTGTGTCCTCTCCACAATGTGTGTATCCTCTCCACAATGTGGGCGTCCTCTCCACATTGTGTGCACCCTCTCCACATTGTGTGCGCCCTCTACACATGTTGTGTGTCCTCTCCATATTGTGCGCATCCTCTCCACATTGTGTGCTCTCTCTACGTTGTGTGCGCTCAATCCACATTTTGTGCACTCTCTGCACATTGTGTGCGTCCTCTGCACATTGTGTGCATCCTCCCTCTCCACATTGTGTGCGTCATCTCCACATTGTGTGCGTCCTCTCCACATTGTGTGCGCCCTCTCCACATTGTATGCATCTTCTCCACATTGTGTGCGCTCTCTCCACATTGTGTGCATCCTCTCCACATCATGTGCGTTCACTCTACATTTTGTGCGTCCTCTCCACATTGTGTGTGCATTCACTCCATATTGTGTGCGTCCTCTCCACAATGTGTGCATTCACTCCACATTTTGTGCATCCTCTCCACATTGTGTGCATCTTCTCCACATTGTATGTCCTCTTAACATTGTGTGCGCTCTCTCCACATTGTGTGCGTCCTCTCCACATTGTATGCATCTTCTCCACATTGTGTGCGCTCTCTCCACATTGTGTGCATCCTCTCCACATCATGTGCGTTCACTCTACATTGTGTGCGTCCTCTCCACATTGTGTGTTCATTCACTCCATATTGTGTGCGTCCTCTCCACAATGTGTGCATTCACTCCACATTGTGTGCATCCTCTCCACATTGTGTGCATCTTCTCCACATTGTATGTCCTCTTAACATTGTGTGCGCTCTCTCCACATTGTGTGCATCCTCTCCACATTATGTGCATCATCTACACATTGTGTGAGACCTCTCCACATTGTGTGTGCCCTCTCCATATTGTGTGCATCCTCTCAAAATTGTGCATGTCCTCCAAACATTGTGTGCGACCTCTCCACATTGTGTGCGCTCTCTCTACATTGTGTGCATCGTCTCCACATTGTGTGCATCCTCTCCATATTGTGTGCATCTTCTCCACATTGTATGTCCTCTTAACATTGTGTGCGCTCTCTCCACATTGTGTGCATCCTCTCCACATTATGTGCATCATCTACACATTGTGTGAGACCTCTCCACATTGTGTGTGCCCTCTCCATATTGTGTGCATCCTCTCAAAATTGTGCATGTCCTCCAAACATTGTGTGCGACCTCTCCACATTGTGTGCGCTCTCTCTACATTGTGTGCATCGTCTCCACATTGTGTGCATCCTCTCCATATTGTGTGTGTCCTCTCAACATTGTGTGAACTCTCTCCACATTATGTGTGTACGCTTCACATTGTGTGCGTGCTCTCCACAATGTGTGTGTCCTCTCCACAATGTGTGTATCCTCTCCACAATGTGGGCGTCCTCTCCACATTGTGTGCACCCTCTCCACATTGTGTGTGCCCTCTACACATTTTGTGTGTCCTCTCCATATTGTGCGCATCCTCTCCACATTGTGTGCTCTCTCTACGTTGTGTGCACTCAATCCACATTTTGTGCACTCTCTGCACATTGTGTGCGTCCTCTGCACATTGTGTGCGTCCTCCCTCTCCACATTGTGTGCGTCCTCTCCACATTGTGTGCGTCCTCTCAACATTGTGTGCGCTCTCTCCACATTGTGTGCATCCTCTCCACATTATGTGCATCATCTACACATTGTGTGAGACCTCTCCACATTGTGTGTGCCCTCTCCATATTGTGTGCATCCTCTCAACATTGTGCATGTCCTCCAAACATTGTGTGCGACCTCTCCACATTGTGTGCGCTCTCTCTACATTGTGTGCATCGTCTCCACATTGTGTGCATCCTCTCCATATTGTGTGTGTCCTCTCAACATTGTGTGAACTCTCTCCACATTGTGTGCGTACACTTCACATTGTGTGCGCCCTCTCCACAATGTGTGTGTCCTCTCCACAATGTGTGCATCCTCTCCACATGGTGTGTGTCCTCTCCACATTGTGTGCGCCCTCTACACATTTTGTGTGTCCTCTCCATATTGTGCGCATCCTCTCCACATTGTGTGCTCTCTCTACGTTGTGTGCGCTCAATCCACATTTTGTGCACTCTCTGCACATTGTGTGCGTCCTCTGCACATTGTGTGCGTCCTCCCGCTCCACATTGTGTGCGTCCTCTCCACATTGTGTGCGTCCTCTCAACATTGTGTGTGCTCTCTCCACATTGTGTGCATCCTCTCCACATTATGTGCATCATCTACACATTGTGTGAGACCTCTCCACATTGTGTGTGCCCTCTCCATATTGTGTGCATCCTCTCAACATTGCGCATGTCCTCCAAACATTGTGTGCGACCTCTCCACATTGTGTGCGCTCTCTCTACATTGTGTGCATCGTCTCTACATTGTGTGCATGCTCTCCATATTGTGTGTGTCCTCTCAACATTGTGTGAACTCTCTCCACATTGTGTGCGTACACTTCAAATTGTGTGCGCCCTCTCCACAATGTGTGTGTCCTCTCCACAATGTGTGCATCCTCTCCACATGGTGTGCGTCCTCTCCACATTGTGTGCGCCCTCTACACATTTTGTGTGTCCTCTCCATATTGTGCGCATCCTCTCCACATTGTGTGCTCTCTGTACGTTGTGTGCGCTCAATCCACATTTTGTGCACTCTCTGCACATTGTGTGCGTCCTCCCTCTCCACATTGTGTGCGTCCTCTCCACATTGTGTGCGTCCTCTCAACATTGTGTGCGCTCTCTCCACATTGTGTGCATCCTCTCCACATTATGTGCATCATCTACACATTGTGTGAGACCTCTCCACATTGTGTGTGCCCTCTCCATATTGTGTGCATCCTCTCAACATTGTGCATGTCCTCCAAACATTGTGTGTGACCTCTCCACATTGTGTGCGCTCTCTCTACATTGTGTGCATCGTCTCCACATTGTGTGCATCCTCTCCATATTGTGTGTGTCCTCTCAACATTGTGTGAACTCTCTCCACATTGTGTGCGTACACTTCACATTGTGTGCGCCCTCTCCACAATGTGTGTGTCCTCTCCACAATGTGTGCATCCTCTCCACATGGTGTGCGTCCTCTCCACATTGTGTGCGCCCTCTACACATTTTGTGTGTCCTCTCCATATTGTGCGCATCCTCTCCACATTGTGTGCTCTCTGTACGTTGTGTGCGCTCAATCCACATTTTGTGCACTCTCTGCACATTGTGTGCATCCTCTCCACATTGCATGCGTCCTCTCCACATTGTGTGCGTCCTCTGCACATCGTGTGCATCCTCCCTCTCCACATTGTGTGCTCCCCTCTACTTTATCAGGAAAACTAAAACTGAAGAAAAAGAGTTGAATTTACAGATACAATATATGAAAAGATAACAAGTAGCAGTATAATCCGAAGGAGCCACATACTCAGTAGATAGCTGTCAGCCAACCGATGTTTTGGCTGCTGGCTCGGCCGATGTTTGGTAGGCAGCTATCTCTGCTGACTTCCTCCATGTACAGGAGTATTCACCCTGCTGACTGCTCTAGTGTTTTCTATGAGAGAGCTGCTACTAGACTCCTGTGGTGGCTGTTATCCTGGCCAAGTATAAAATGATCGGTAGTCCAAAATCACAAATGCCGGATTCTTATCTTGGAGTACAACATAAAATCAAGTGATCAGTTTTCCATGCGTCCTCTCTATATTGTGTGCATCCTCTACACATTGTGTGTGTCCTCTCAACATTGTGTGTGTCCTCTCAACATTGTGTGCACTCTCTCCACATTGTGTGTGTCCTCTCAACATTGTGTGTGTCCTCTCAACATTGTGTGCACTCTCTCCACATTGTGTGTGTCCTCTCAACATTGTATGTGTCCTCTCAACATTGTGTGCACTCTCTCCACATTGTGTGTGTCCTCTCAACATTGTGTGTGTCCTCTCAACATTGTGTGCACTCTCTCCACACTGTGTGTCTCCTCTCAACATTGTGTGTGTCCTCTCAACACTATGTGCGACCTCACCACGTTGCCCTCTCCATATGCCAAATTCTTATCTCTCGAAGTACAACATAAAATCAAGTGATCATTTTTCCATGGGTCCTCTCCATATTGTGTGCACTCTCTCCACATTGTGTGTGTCCTCTCAACATTGTGTGTGTCCTCTCAACATTGTGTGCACTCTCTCCACATTGTGTGTGTCCTCTCAACATTGTGTGCACTCTCTCCACATTGTGTGTGTCCTCTCAACATTGTGTGTGTCCTCTCAACATTATGTGCGACCTCTCCACATGCCAAATTCTTATCTCTCGAAGTACAACATAAAATCAAGTGATAATTTTTCCATGCGTCCTCTCCATATTGTGTGCATCCTATACACATTGTGTGTGTCCTCTCAACATTGTGTGCACTCTCTCCACATTGTGTGTGTCCTCTCAACATTGTGTGTGACCTCTCCACATTGTCCTCTCCACATGCCAAATTCTTATCTCTTGAAGTACAACATCAAATCAAGTGATCAGTTTTCCATGGATCAGTTTCAGTATATATCCATATTATAATTGGAAAATCAAGGAATCTAAGCAATTTGGAATGAGCCTAAAATAGTCATTGGTGTTAGAACTGCAGAACATGTGACGTTTTCTTATGCAATGGTGGGGACTATATCCTAAGATGATGAGATTGAGGAAACCCATGCACTGAAAGGGGGTTCCTTTGGGAGTAAACAACTCATTGAATAAATCGATCAGGGGAGGATACGAAGAATCGTTCTGATGAAAGAGGTCAGAGGAGGATGTAGGGACTGGTTCTGATGAAAGGGGTCAGAGGAAGATTTGAAAAATTGTTTAAATGAACATTCAGTGCACAGTCAAGAAATCCACAGCCAAACACAATGTTGATTTCCAACTAATGTGTCAGAACGCACAACTCGTCTTCAATTATCAGGGATGGCGAATCCAGTGGACGGAATAGTACGCAAATTGTATAGTTGAAAAGTGTAAAATCATCACCTGGTTAGATGAGTCCAGATTTCTGGTGCTGATGGGAGGGTCAGAATTTGGAGCATTAGGATGAATCGATGAATCAGGTGTCACAGTTCAGGCTGATTGAGCTGGAGTAATGATGGGGGCATGTCTTTTTGGCACACAGTGGGTCCTCTGATACCAGTGAATAGACGTTTGGGCAGTAGGGTTTACCTAATCTTTGTGTCTGGCCAAGTTCATACATTCTTATATTTCTATTTTCCAGCTGTGTTTGATAGTTCTTATAGGCACAATAGGGACATGGAACCTCGGCCCTTCCAACTGCTGAGATCCCAGAAAAATATCTCATGTTCTATTATATCATTGGAATACCCTTTTAAATCTATTTTTAAGTTTTATCAGTCCATTTCATCGAGCAGTCAGGGCCAAGATGATGGATAGGCAAAGTTGGCAGTCAAATAAAAAAACATCAAGTCCATTTCCCATAATTAAAACTATCTACAGGATAGTGGATAAGTATCTGATCATGGGGGTCCGAATGCTGGGTCCCCCATTGATCAGAGGAATATGGTTTCCATAATCTCCTTTGTGAATGGAGTGATAGTGCACATGTATGATTGACAGCCTCTTCCTTTACTAATTACAGAACGGCCGGAAATTGGAAAGTAAAGAGGTCGATCATCTCCGTCACATAGATGTGAATGAAGAGGTGGTCACACATGTGCATTACCAGGTTCAGTTCTCCTCCAGCGCCACCACAGGTAAAATGAAGCATTATATGGTCCTCATTTAAATTAATGGGCAATCCATGTAATGTATGGGTATGCCGGGTTGTCCGGAGGTCCTCATGGAGGTCCAAAATAGGGCTTCCTAAACCAAGCAAACTCTTTAACCCCTTCCCAATTTATGTATTATTAGGTCATGGGGTAGGTGTTGGTGTATGTAAAGGGCTCAGAAGCTGAGCATGCTCCTTACAAAGCAGGTGCTGGCAGTGTTATACAGCCAGCACTTGTCTCTGCTAGCAGCATTTGGAGTTAGCGGTGGCGCGGTCCTATCAGGAGTGAACGTTCAGGCACTGAATATTCACTCCTACCATTTTGGTGTTCCTGTGAAGTCAAACCCCAGACAGGGCTTCATAGGAGTCAATGAGGAGGGGAATAAGGTCAGAATTTTGATAAGCCACTAAAATAATAAAAAAAATATGAAAAGTATTGCCATAATCGTACTGATCTGAAGAATCATGTTGACAGGTCAACCTTACCACACAATGAACGCCATAAAAACTATATCCCATGCGCACAAGGTCGGAAGTGCATTTCTTTCAACAATTTCACACTCACTTTTTTTTTTTCCATTTTTTCAGTACATTATATGGTAAAATGGATGGTGTCATGCAAAACTACAACTCATCCCCCCCCCAAAAAAAAAGCCCTGGTACAGCTATGTCAACGGGAAAGAAAAATGATGGCTGTTGGAAGAAAGGAAGAAACAAAAATTTCAAAATCGAAAACAGGTTTAAGGTCTAAGAACGCCTTGGCAGCACTAAACAGCACCCTAAGGTGCCGTCTCCGTCCTCTTTATTGTGCTTGCCAACCAATACCAATGATCCCAAAAACCCACAATCATCACATAGTGAGATTTATTTCATTCTCGTGAACCATCTTTCTTTTATTCTTCCAGGGAAGCATCTGCCTCGCCTAACTGCGGCTCGGCTGCATATTTAATAGGAAGAAAGCAGTAAAATATGATAAGGGTAGACTTGGTGGTGGAGTATCAGCAGAAACCTTTAATTAATAACAATATTCATTCACACCTGGTAGAGCTCTGCATTTAGATGAGCGAAAAGGAAGCTATTAAGCTAACGTATTAAGCTTATTAAAAAGGAGGTTTTATTGCAGTTGTCTCAGTTTGCTGATGTTCAGATTTTCTACTTACGAGCTCCTGGTAAAAAAAAAAAAAAATGTCTTAAGTCGATAATATGTTTTATTACTAATGTTTGCCTCTATGTACCTTGTTCAAAAAAAAGAAGAGAAATGATAGCTTAATTATAATTATTATTTATGAAGCAGCAAATGGACCTACGGACGGATGGTCTCATGGGTGGTGGAGATAATTACACAAGTCGAGAGATCTTATCATTTTTTTTCATAAATTTTTAGATTATATTATATATATATGTTATATCTTATCTAATTAATTTTCTTTTATATGACTTATATGTACAATTAAATTATACCCGCTGCTTCAGGTGACTTTTTAGAATAAGCTATTGTGTGTGTACATGAGGAATAACGTTATTTATGGCCATTATATGACTTTTATTCTGCATTTCTCACCAGTTTTACCCTCTGCAGGCTCTATCTCTGTGTGTTCAGTTGTCTCTGAGTTAGTAGGTACAGACTAGCTGCCACGATATCTCCCATACATGGTACACACAGACATGAGGGATTCCTGCTAACCTACAGTGGGGAAAATAAGTATTTGATAACACTGCCGATTCTGCAAGTTTTCCCACCTACAGAGAAGGAGAGGACTGTAATTTTTATCGTAGGTACACTTCACCTGTGAGAGACAGAATCTGAAAATAAAAAACAGAAAATCACATTGTATGATGATTTTTACATAAATAAATTGCATTTTATGCAGGGCAGGTCATCAATATCTGATCGGTGGGGGTCCGTGGCCACTAGGGGCGGTTGTGCAGTACCCGGCCGCGGCCTCTATACCGTTGACAGGGTTTGTGCTGTGCAGCTCCGCAACTGAGCACTTCTGGTCGACGCCAGCACAGGGAACAGCGGATATGTGGTGGTGCCGGGTGTCACTGCTGATCAGATATTGATGACCTATCCTAAGAATAGATCATCTATGTAAAAGTCCCGGACAACCCCTTTAATCATATTACATAAACCTTCCTGCTTGGCTGAAAGAAGACAGAACATTATCATTTACAGGAGTTTTCCCATGAACAGCATTTATCAGCTATACACAGGACAGTTGCCAACAATCCTCGAGTTTGCCAGGACTAACCTGATTTAAAAAAAAAATGCAGATAAATTAGGGCATTCCCTGTACCAAAAAGTGGGTGTTCCTACCATTATGGAACAGGAGGAGGGTAAGTATGGCCAAATTATAGTGGTTGCAGTCACACCTGGGCCCTATAGTCTATGGGGGAGGGGACACAAAAGGTCCCTTTAGTCCATAGTGATAGTTGAGGGACCTGCTGAAGATTTTGCATGAGCTTCAAGTTACGCCACTAATGAGTTGGTGTCAAACCGTTAGGACCCCCACCGATTGCAAGATCTTAAAGTTGTGTGTGAATGAGGGTGGTCTGCATGCATGACCACAACTCTGTTCTCATCTAAGGGAGTTCTATAGTGTATATGTGACCACCGGTGCCATAGACAAATAATGAAGCGGTGGTCAAACATACGCACTGCTAGTCAATTCAACCAGAGTACATGGCACTTTGCAAACAGCGAAGCTCCCAGCAGTCAGCCGCCAAGTCTCAGCAGTCAGCCGCCAAGTCCCAGCAGTCAGCCGCCAAGTCCCAGCAGTCTAGCGCCAAGTCTCAGCAATAAGACGCCAAGTACCAGCAGTCAGCCGCCAAGTCCCAGCAGTCATGCGCCAAGTCCCAGCAGTCTAGCGCCAAGTCACAGCAATAAGATGCCAAGTCCCAGCAGTCAGCCACCAAGTCTCAGCAGTCAGCCGCCAAGTCCCAGCAGTCAGCCGCCAAGTCCCAGCAGTTAGCCGCCAAGTCCCAGCAGTCTGGCGCCAAGTCTCAGCAATAAGACGCCAAGTCCCAGCAGTCAGCCGCCAAGTCCCAGAAGTCAGTCACTAAGTTCCATCAGTCAGCCGCCAAGTCCCAGCAGTCAGCCGCCAAGTCCCAGCAGTCATGCGCCAAGTCCCAGCAGTCATGCGCCAAGTCCCAGCAGTCTAGCGCCAAGTCACAGCAATAAGATGCCAAGTCCCAGCAGTCAGCCACCAAGTCTCAGCAGTCAGCCGCCAAGTCCCAGCAGTCAGCCGCCAAGTCCCAGCAGTTAGCCGCCAAGTCCCAGCAGTCTGGCGCCAAGTCTCAGCAATAAGACGCCAAGTCCCAGCAGTCAGCCGCCAAGTCCCAGAAGTCAGTCACTAAGTTCCATCAGTCAGCCGTCAAGTCCCAGCAGTCAGCCGCCAAGTCCCAGCAGTCTAGCGCCAAGTCTCAGCAATAAGACGCCAAGTACCAGCAGTCAGCCGCCAAGTCCCAGCAGTCATGCGCCAAGTCCCAGCAGTCAAGCGCCAAGTCCCAGCAATAAGATGCCAAGTCCCAGCAGTCAGCCGCCAAGTCTCAGCAGTCAGCCGCCAAGTCCCAGCAGTTAGCCGCCAAGTCCCAGCAGTCTGGCGCCAAGTCCCAGCAGTCAGCCGCCAAGTCCCAGCAGTCAGTCACTAAGTTCCATCAGTCAGCCGCCAAGTCCCAGCAGTCAGCTGCCAAGTCCCAGCAGCCAGCCCCAATTTATCTCTGATCCAGTGGAAAGCAGATAAACTCTACACTATACACTGTGTTCCAAATTATTATGCAAATAATATTTTCTCAGATTTCCCCAAATTACCTATATGAATTGCAGTCATTGTAATTTTCCAGTCAAATAACTATTAGAGTACAATTGAAAGGTTTTTGTACAAACTGCCTATGATAACAGTATATTTTAAAAAAAATAAAAAACTCAAACTGCACTCAAAATGCATGTTCCAAATTATTATGCACAGCAGAGTTTTCAACCTTTTCATTTTAATAAAGAACAAAAAAATGGTCATTTTTGAAATTATAAGCATTAGCAGGTTATTACAAACTGAAATCAAACAGTTTTCAACTCAAAACTTTATTCTAGGTGATGTTACATTTGCACATAGGACCCCTTGTTCGAAAGGAGCTTCTGAACTCTCTCGTCCATTGAATTTGTCAGTTTTTGGATGGTTTCTGCTTTAATTGTTTTGCATGAGGACAGAATACCCTCCCAGAGCTGTTGCTTAGATGTGAACTGCCTCCCGCCATCATAGACACTCCTTTTGATGATGCTCCAGAGGTTCTCAATGGGGTTGAGGTCAGGGGAGCATGGGGGCCACACCATAAGTTTGTCCCCTTTTATGCCCAGAGCAGCCAGAGATGCAGATGTGTTATGTGCAGCATGAGACGGGGCATTATCATGCATGAAAATGATCTTGCTGCGGAATGCACGGTTCTTCTTCTTGAACCATAGAAGGAAGTGCTGTTTGAGAAACTCAACATACATTATGGAGTTCATCTTTACCCCTTCAGGGATCCTAAAAGGGCCGACAATCTCTCTCCCCATGATTCCAGCCCAAAACACTACTCTACCTCCTCCTTGTTAGCGCCGTAGCCGTATTTGCATGGGGTGTCCATCAACCAGCCATCCTCCACTCCATCCATCTGGACCATCGAGATCATTTCATGCATGATAATGCCCCGTCTCATGCTGCACATAACACATCTGCATCTCTGGCTGCTATGGGCATAAAAGGGGACAAACTTATGGTGTGGCACCCATGCTCCCCTGACCTCAACCCCATTGAGAACCTCTGGAGCATCATCAAAAGGAGTGTCTATGATGGCGGGAGGCAGTTCACATCTAAGCAACAGCTCTGGGAGGGTATTGTGTCCTCATGCAAAATAATTAAAGCAGAAACCATCCAAAACCTGACAAATTCAATGGACGAGAGAGTTCAGAAGCTCCTTTAGAACAAGCGGTCCTATGTGCAAATGTAACATCACCTAGAATAAAGTTTTGAGTTGAAAACTGTTTGATTTCAGTTTGTAATAACCTGCTAATGCTTATAATTTCAAAAATGACCATTTTTTTGTTCTTTATTAAAATGAAAAGTTTGAAAACTCTGCTGTGCATAATAATTTGGAACATGCATTTTGAGTGCAGTTTGAGTGTTTTATTTTTTTAAAAATATACTGTTATCATAGGCAGTATGTACAAAAACTTTTCAATTGTACTCGAATAGCTATTTGACTGGAAAATTACTATGACTGCAATTCATATACGTAATTTGGGAAAATCTGAGAAAATATTATTTGCATAATAATTTGGAACACAGTGTATCTCTGCAGGGGATTTGGAGCTCTGTGCCATGGCGGCACCAGCAATATATAGATTTATTAGGAATTGGATTAGCAGCTATTTAGATTGATAACTCTGCAATGTGATCATGGGTGAAGACTCGCCGGTGATGTGTGAGAACTGTGGACATCTTCATATCTCCATTTCTGGAGCTTCGGGTGTTCGGAGCAGCAGTAACGGACGTGATTCTGTATTTCATGCCATTCTCTCAGCTTCTCCTTTTGTAATGTGCACGACTTGGAAAGACTTTTGTTGTGAAGTTGGTTTAAAAGTAGAAACGCTTTCAGCCTTAGCTTTAGAGTAGCCAGAAGCGGCACTTGATCTCAAACTCAAGGACACCCCTCCTCTGAGAGACCATGGAAGTTGTAGCTGCAAATGAGCTACCAGGCCTCAGCCGCCGCTGCAGAGGAGTACTCAGAAATCATTTTACAACAAATCTGCTCAGATGATTTATGGCATTACACCGGGGAGAGAGACACCATGTGCCGGCGACTGACGGGGTCCGAATGCGAGATCCGGTGCTGATGCACATGACACCAAAACTGCTGCTGCACCTACTCACAGGTGTGATCTGCGCCACAAGAGAGGGACGTTCCTCTAACAAGGCAGATTCTAATTATACGGATGATAGAGACGTCTGGAGCTATCCTATAATACTCACCTTAAAGGGAAGGTGCCATCTGAAAATTACCTATTGTTTAAATCACGTTGTTATGTATTACATTTTTTTTTTTACGTTTTTGCAATTTTCACTGTTTCCTAGGCCTAATTTTAGACTCCTACTTTCCTGTTGGGCGCATGGATATTGGCATCAATATTCAGATCCAGACCCTGATGAATTGCAAAGAAGTATTTAATAAGAATGTTGACATTTTGGCAAGGATGATTGTACAAGAAGAGAAGAAGGTGAGCTGTGACATCACCTATTGTGATTGGTGGATCTGTGTAAACTACTGTATATAAAGGTATTATCAGTCATTGTACAGGAGGAGGAGGTGAGCTGTGACATCAACTATTGTGAATGGTGGATCCCGTGTTATCTACTGTATATAGAGGTGATATCATTCATTGTACAGGAGGAGGAGGTGAGCTGTGACATCACCTATTGTGAATGGTGGATCCTGAGTTATCTACTGTATATAGAGGTGTTATCAGTCATTGTACAGGAGGAGGAGGAGGTGAGCTGTGACATCACCTATTGTGAACGGTGGATCTGTGTTATCTACTGCATATAGAGGTGCTATCAGTCATTGTACAGGAGGAGGAGGAGGAGGTAAGCTGTGACATCACCTATTGTGAATGGTGGATCCTGTGTTATCTACTCTATATAGAGGTGTTATCAGTCATTGTACAGGAGGGGAAGGTGGTGAGCTGTGACATCACCTAGAGTGAATGGTAGATCCTGTGTTATCTACTGTATATAGAGGTGCTATCAGTCATTGTACAGGATGGGAAGGAGGTGAGCTGTGATATCACCTATTGTGAATGATGGATCCTGTGTTATCTACTGTATATAGAGGTGTTATCAGTCATTGTACAGGAGGAGGAGATGAGCTGTGACATCACCTATTGTGAATGGTGGATTCTATGTTATCTACTGTATATAGAGGTGTTATCAGTCATTGTACAGGAGGAGGAGGAGGTGAGCGGTGACGTCACCTATTGTGAATGATGGATCCTGTGTTATGTACTTTAGTTATATGTGTTACTTACCATTGCATCTTGCTGGTAATGATAATGAGACTGTTTAAAAGACTTCTGCACAGAAATGGAAGTATAAGGCTAGTAAACGGCCTAGTGGCCAATGTGAAAATTTAAAAAATTCTATTTTGTTTTTGTATAGTGATATGGAAAATTCCCAATGTCACATTCCCTTAAAGACTCTCCCTTTCCCCACTCTTAATACTTTTAAATGCTGCAGAACATATTGACCAAGGACTGTTCCCCAGCTGAATTTCTGCAACACATCTGTATACAGAAGATTCACTGCACATTTTGGCATCAGCCAAGTTAATGAGATTTTAAGAAAATCCGCCAAAGTTCTGAAAGTCTCCCGCAGATTAGTTCATTTGTTTGTTTTCACTTAAATGTATGTATTTTGGGCTAAAAAAAAACTATTTTTTTGCAATTTTGTTTCATTAAAAAATTTGCACCATTTGCCTTCTACAGCGTCTGGATTGCACTGCCTATTGCTGGCTGCAGAATGAGTTAAATAAGAATCCATCAGTGAGCTGATATGATGGTCTGAAGGGGAGTTTGTAACTTTTTTAACAGGTATTTTTCTGGGCTTCTCTCAGCTGCTTTATTACAACATAAAAAATGAATATGCAGAGTCTATAAAAGCTAAAATTTATAATGAAACTTGATTGCAAAACTTATTTCAGTCCCAAATACATCAACTTAAGTAAAATAAAAAAGCTCTTAAAGTTGTATAACGGCTATAGTAACTATGAAGGAGATCTGATCGCTCACAGTCTTAATTCACAATTAATGAATATACCGTGCTTCCGTCATCCTGAGGAGAGCGCCCCCCATTCTGTATTTTTTCATAGTGCCGTCAGCGCGGGACATGAATGCTTTGGTTAAGTGCTTATTGACCAGAATGATCACAGAAACAAATGTAGCAGTTGTAACCTTGTTTAATGATATGTTGCCGGACTCCGATCCTTGCTGAGCCTGTGATTCTTCACCGGCTGAGTCCGCATGATAGATCACGGCAGGAGGCTGATGGTGTAATCGCTCAATGGCAGCCGCTGACACCTGCACCAGCCTCATCCCCTCTGAATGCAGCCCGCAGAGCGCCATAGACGCTGTACAAGCTGGATGGGTTCAATGTTGTGAAACATCAGCTCAAATATTGTGAATATTCCTGCACGTTTCATATAAAACAATACGACCATAAAGTTTATGTGAAGCCTCGGTCTTGCATTATGTGCGCTGTACTTGTAAGACATGTGCACTCAGGGGCGTAGATAGAAATCATGGGGCCAAATATCAGAAGTTCTAATTGCCCCTCCAACAAAAAAAAATAATAATAATTAATGTTCGACTGGGTCACAGAAGAGCAGATCTCAGAACTTTGCAGACTTTACAAAGTAATTTTCCTCCTACTGAAGCCCCTAGATTTGTTGGCATCCACCCATAAAGTATGATGCCAACAAAGGTGCCCCACAAACACTGTGTATGATACCCCCACAATAAATTCCTCCACAGTACCCTTCACACACAGTATGATAACCCTACTGTACCCTACCTCAACTCCCATGGCAAAGTATGGTGACCCCCACACAGTATGATCCCACAACTGTGACCCCCACACAGCCCTCCATGCAGTATAATGGGCCTACATACAGTATAATGGCCCCCACCTCTCACCCCACTGTATAATGGCCCACACAGCCCTCAACACAATATAATTGACCTCACACAAACCTTCACATCGCATAATTCTTTACATACAATATAATGGCCCCCACTTAGCCCTCCAAATATTATATTGGCCCTCACATAGCCCTCAAAATATTATATTGTCCCCCACATAGCCCTGCAAATATTAAAATAACCCCCAGATAGCCCTCCATATAGTATACTGCAACCCATAATCCTCCATATAGTAAAATGCACTCCCCATAGTCCTTCATATAGTGTAATGCACTCCCAATAGTCTTCCATATAGTATAATGCACCCCATAGTCCTCCATATAATATAATGCACTCCCCATAGTCCTCCATATAGTATACTGCATTCCATAATCCTCCATATAGTATAATGCACTACCCATAGTCCTCCATATAGTATAATGCACCCCATAGTCATCCATACAGTATAATGCACACCCATACAGTATAATAACTCCCCATAGTCATCCATATAGCATAATGCACCTCCATAGTCCTTTATATAGTATAATGCACTCCCCATAGTCCCCCATATAGTATAATGCCCTCCCCATAGTCTTCCATACAGTATAATGATAATGTACCCCCAAAGTCCTTAACATGTATAATACGCTCCCCATAGTCCTCCATGTAGTATACTGCGCTCCCCATAGTACTCCATATAGTATAATGCACTCCCCATAGTTCTCCATATAGTATAATGCACCCCCCATAGTTCTCCATATAGTATAATGCACTCCCCATAGTCCTCTATACAGGATAATTCACTCTCCATAATCTTACATGCAGTATAATGCACTCCCCATAGTCCTCTATACAATATAATGCACACCCCATAGTCCTCCATATAGTATAATACACTCCCCATAGTCTTCCTTACAGTATAATGCACTCTCCATAGTCCTCTGTAACGGGTCTGGGAGGCGGAACCTCTGGGCTACTATACAAGGTAGCGGTCCTTGTAAGGGAGCGGGTGGCGACCAGGCAGGCAGTCACAGCAGGTGACCGGGACAGTCTCTGGGTGTACGGGCAGGAGGTCACGGCAAGTGATCAGGGCAGTCTCTGGAAGAACGGGCTGGAGGTCACGGCAAGTGACCGGGGCAGTCTCTAGGTAAAGGGTAGGTACGACCTGTGATGGCTGAACCTCCAGGTAGGCTAGCAAGGCAGATGGAGGATGTGTGCTCCCAGGTGAGCAAGCGAGAGTCTCTGGAATAGCAGGTGGTCACAGCACGTGACGGCGGAGCCTCCAGGTAGGCAAGCAGGCAGGTAGCGGAGAAGCGCTCCCAGGTGAGCGGGCAAGAGTCTGGAATAGCTGGTGGTCACAGCACGTGACAGCGGAGCCTCCAGGCTGGCAAGCAGGCAGGTAGCGGAGAAGCGCTCCCAGGTGAGCGGGCAAGAGTCTGGAATAGCTGGTGGTCACAGCACGTGACAGCGGAGCCTCCGGGCTGGCAAGCAGGCAGGTAGCGGAGAAGCGCTCCCAGGTGAGCGGGCAAGAGTCTGGAATAGCTGGTGGTCACAGCACGTGACAGCGGAGCCTCCGGGCAGGCAAGCAGGCAGGTAGCGGAGAAGCGCTCCCAGGTGAGCGGGCAAGCTGGTCCATAGACAGACTGACCGGAGTTGTAAGGCAGACCGTCGGACCTCAGGCAAGCAGGCAGGTAGCTGATGTGCGCTCCCAGGTGAGCGGGCAAGTTGGTCCTTAGACAGACTGACCGGAGTTGTAAGGCAGACCGTCGGACCTCAGGCAGGCAGGCAGGTAACAGGAAATCAGGCAGGATTAGGACAGCAAGCTGGCAGGAATCTGGCAGGTAACTGGCAGGTAACTGGCAAGGGACCTGAGGGCTGAAGCAGAGTAGAACGGTGCAACAACATTGCTCGGGCACCTCCATTTTGGAGGAGGTGCCTTATATATGGTAAAGTCCTCCGGCCATTGGCCGGGGACTCCTTAGGACGGTGCGCGCGGCCCCTTTAAGAGGGAGGGAGGGCGCGCGCGCGCGCCCTAAGCACAGTGGCCGGGAAGGAGCGCGCGCTGCCAGCAGAGCGGGAGAGGGACGCCGGGCACGGAGCAGAGCGGTGAGGGGAACAGCGTCCCTGCCTAGCAGAGGGCAGGGACGCCGGCACTACAGTACCCCCCCCTTTAGGCCCCCCCTTTTTTAGGCCAGATAGAAATTTAGCTAGGATGAGAGGGGCATGGATGTTCTCCCGGGGCTCCCACGTTCTCTCCTCAGGACCAAACCCCTTCCAATCTACCAGAAAAAAGGTCTTTCCTCTTACCCTTTTGGTGGCAAGAATGTTCTCTACCTCAAACTCGTCCTTAGCAGAAACCGGAGCAGGAGGCGTACCTGTAGACTTGGAAAAAGAGTTAAGCACCACGGGTTTGAGGAGAGATACATGGAAGGAGTTAGGGATCCGTAAGTTGGCCGGGAGTTTCAATTTATAGGCCACCGGGTTGATCTGACTGATGACCTCCAGAGGACCGATGAACCGAGGTCCTAACTTGTAAGAAGGTATCTTGAGTCGAACATATTTAGATGAGAGCCAGACTTTATCTCCTGGACGAAATTGTGGAGGATCCAGGCGTTTTTTGTCAGCGTGTCTTTTCATACGCTCGGATGACAGAAGGAGTGCGGACCGGGTACTCTCCCATATGGAGGAAAATTTGCTAACGAGAGATTCCGCAGCCGGGTTGTCCACAGAGGTGGAGACAGGAAAAGGAATCCGAGGATGCTGACCAAAGACTACAAAAAACGGGGATTTGGAGGAGGATTCGCTCTCGTGATTATTATAAGAGAACTCGGCCCATGGTAGGAGATCCACCCAGTCAGAATGGTGGGCATTAACGAAGTGCCGGAGGTAACTGGTCAGGTTCTGATTGATCCGCTCCACTTGACCATTGGACTGTGGGTGGTAAGCGGAAGAGAAGTCCAGGGTGACGTCTAGTAGTTTACAAGTGGCTCTCCAGAAACATGAGGTGAACTGTACCCCACTATCCGACACGATGTGGAGGGGCAGGCCATGAAGACGGAAGATGTGGCGGATAAAGTCTTTAGCCAGCTCGGGTGCAGACGGAAGGCCTGGCAGGGGAATAAAGTGAGCCATCTTGGAAAAGCGGTCAGCGACCACCCAAATGACCGTACAACCGGCAGAGACGGGGAGATCAGTTATAAAGTCCATTGCTATATGCTGCCAGGGGGCAGCAGGTACAGGAAGCGGAAGGAGGCGTCCGGCTGGCAGATGTCTCGGGACTTTGTTGCGGGCGCAGGACACAAAGGCAGAAACAAAGTCTATTATGTCCTTGTGCAGGGTAGGCCACCAATAGTGCCGGGCAATAAGCTGGAGGGTCTTTTTCTGACCGGCGTGGCCAGCTAGTTTAGACGAATGGCCCCAGTGTAGGATCTTCTCCCGATCAGGTACTGAAACAAACGTCTTACCGGGAGGGAGACGATTTAGACTCACGGGAGCCACCTGCATTACTCTGGCGGGATCGATGATATGTTTAGGTTCTTCCTCGAGATCGGACACCAGAAAGGATCGGGACAAGGCGTCTGCTTTGACGTTTTTGTCAGCCGGGCGAAAATGAAGAACAAAATCAAAGCGAGCAAAAAACAAGGACCACCGGGCTTGGCGCGGGTTAAGTCTCTGGGCATGCTGGAGGTAAGCCAAGTTCTTGTGGTCAGTGTAAATTATTACCGGATGAAGAGCCCCCTCGAGTAGGTAACGCCACTCCTCCAACGCCAGCTTGATGGCCAATAACTCTCGGTCTCCTATGGAATAGTTGCGCTCAGAAGAGGAGAAGAGTTTGGAGAAGAAGCCACAAGTTACCATTCTCCCGGAAGATGATTTTTGAGTAAGTACCGCTCCGGCTCCAGAGGAGGAGGCGTCAACTTCCAGGAAGAACTGCTTGTTGCCGTCCGGGCGATGCAGCACCGGGGTGGAAGAGAAGGCCTGTTTTAGGGAAAGAAAGGCCTCCTCTGCTTCGGGCGGCTACTCTTTGGGATTAGTACCCTTACGGGTGAGCGCGGAAATTGGGGCAGTCCGGGAAGAGAAGTGCGGGATGAAGAGGCGGTAATAGTTGGCGAAGCCCAGGAACCGTTGAATAGCCTTCAACCCCTCTGGTCGGGGCCATTTCTCGATGGCAGACAGTTTCTCAGGATCCATTTGTAGGCCGGTCTGAGAGATAATGTAGCCCAGAAACGGAAGCAAGGTCTACTCAAAGAGGCACTTCTCATATTTAGCGTAGAGATGGTTCTGCCTGAGCCTGAGCAGGACCTGACGAACATCCCTCCGGTGAGTCTGGAGATCCGGAGAGAAGACCAAGATGTCGTCCAGGTACACCACTACGCAGGAGTAGAGAAGGTCCCGGAAGATGTCATTGACCAACTCTTGAAAGACGGCAGGAGCGTTACAGAGGCCAAAGGGCATTACCAGATATTCATAGTGGCCGTCCCGGGTGTTGAATGCCGTCTTCCATTCATCCCCCTGACGGATACGAACCAGGTTGTACGCCCCACGGAGGTCCAGCTTGGTGAAGATTCTAGCCCCCCTCAGACGATCAAATAACTCCGGAATGAGCGGAAGGGGGTACTTATTCTTCACCGTGATCTGGTTAAGGCCTCTATAGTCTATACAGGGACGGAGAGAGCCGTCCTTCTTTTTGACGAAAAAGAAGCCTGCTCCCGCCGGGGAGGTAGATTTCCAGATGAATCCCCTGGCCAGATTCTCCTCAATATATTCGGACATCGCCCGGGTCTCAGCAGCGGATAATGGATAAATACGCCCACGGGGAGGAAAAGTACCAGGTAACAGGTCGATAGGGCAGTCGTATGGTCTATGAGGGGGTAGTGTCTCTGCCTCCTTTTTATTAAAGACAAAAGCATAAGACCAATAAGGAATCGGAAGTCCAGGTAGATTAGCTGGGGTAGGAGAAGGACGGACGGGATGAACGGGAACCAGACAGGTCTTATGGCAGCCCTGTCCCCAGCGAAGGACTTCTCCGGTCTGCCAGTCAAGAACGGGTGCATGTTTCTGGAGCCAAGGTAGGCCTAGCAAGAGGGCGTGAGAGAGTCCAGGCAGAACATGGAAGGAGATACTTTCAGAATGCAGCATTCCCACCTGCAGAGTAATGGATTCGGTGATGAGTTGGATGGGGCGTGGTAAGAGCCCCCCATCCACGGCAGCAACAGACAAGGGTACAGCCAGAGGTTTGGTGGAGATGCGGTATTTCTCTACCAGGGACTGTGAAATAAGATTCCCGGCTGCTCCAGAGTCCAGTTGGGCTAGTTCGAAATAACGGTTCTCCCCGTAGACGATTGAAACTGACAACAGCAGGGATGGAGAGGATTTATTCTTGTCTAGGTGGACCTCTCTGAGCGAACCTAGACACAGGCGTTTCCCGACCTCTCCGGGCAGGCACGGATCCGGTGCTCCTTACTGCCACAGTAGAAGCAGGTCCCCTCGGCACGGCGTAAGTCCTGACGGGTCTTGACCATCTTGGTCTGGTCGACCTGCATACGCTCAAGAGGGTGTACCTGGTTAGAGACAGAAGGAGTGACGGGTTTCTGAAAAGTAAGAGCTAGACGTGGTAACCTCCTCTCACGGGTGACCTCTCTGGCACGCTCCTGGAACCGTAGGTCAATCCGGGTGGCAAGAGTTATTAAGTCATCGAGAGTGGTAGGAATGTCCCGACCGGCAAGTTCATCTTTAATACGGCCGGACAGACCCTCCCAGAAGACGGAAACCAGAGCGTCGTTATCCCAGGCCAGCTCCGAGGCAAGGGTACGGAACCGTATGGCATATTGGCCCACGGTGAGACTTTCCTGACGGAGGCGTAGCAACGATGATGCGGATGAGGTCTTCCGTCCGGGTTCGTCGAAGACTTTCCGGAAAGCCGTGAGAAAAGCAGGCAAGTTGGACACCAGGGGGTCTCCTCTCTCCCATAGAGGATTTAGCCAGGCCAGGGCCTCCCCGGTGAGATGGGACATGATGAATGCAATTTTGGCTCGGTCGGAGTTAAACTGGTGGGACAATAGTTCAAAGTGCAGGGTGCACTGATTTATGAAGCCCCGAGCCTGGGCTGAGTCGCCTCCGAAGCGAGGAGGTGCAGAAAGCCGAGGTCCGGGGTAGGATATCATGGTGTTAGTGGACAGCGGAGCTGCCGGATTGCGAGACATGGCACTGGCGGAGGTTGTTGGTGGAGCAGTCAGAGTGTCCAGGCGAGTATTGACATTCCGCAGGTGACCCAGGATGGACTCCTGTTGGGACCTCTGACGGGACAGTTCATGACACAGGTCCGAGAGCGAGGGAGCTTGGGTGCCACCGGGTTCCATGGCCCGAGCAAACTGTAACGGGTCTGGGAGGCGGAACCTCTGGGCTACTATACAAGGGAGCGGTCCTTGTAAGGGAGCGGGTGGCGACCAGGCAGGCAGTCACAGCAGGTGACCGGGACAGTCTCTGGGTGTACGGGCAGGAGGTCACGGCAAGTGATCAGGGCAGTCTCTGGAAGAACGGGCTGGAGGTCACGGCAAGTGACCGGGGCAGTCTCTAGGTAAAGGATAGGTACGACCTGTGATGGCTGAACCTCCAGGTAGGCTAGCAAGGCAGATGGAGGATGTGTGCTCCCAGGTGAGCAAGCGAGAGTCTCTGGAATAGCAGGTGGTCACAGCACGTGACGGCGGAGCCTCCAGGTAGGCAAGCAGGCAGGTAGCGGAGAAAACAACACCCACTCTTGGGTCAGACCTTGCAGCTCTCTGGCGCCCCCTTATCCTGCTGGTCAAACACGGTATTGACAGAGGATAAGCACGGGTGCAGCTGCTCTCATTTATGTCGACTATTGTGGCACATGATGTGACAGGACGTATATATACCACCAGTTCCTTCCAGGAACGTATATATACCTCCGACCAGCCACCCTCAAACCACAATATCACATAAATACTGGTATACTGCCACCACCGATCGCTTAACAGGTGGATCGGGTACCTAGTAGGTAACGTGAATTAGCGGGTGAGGAACGTGTTTGCTCGACATAGGACAAGAAGAAAGAAACTGGTAAATAATTAATGATTTACTCCCAAAAGGTGGGCAGTGTTTACAAAATATATACAAGATATTATAAAGGAGACAATTTACATGTATGCATAAACAGTTATTAAAATAAAAGGGATAAGTAATAGCAAAACCTGCTTCACAAGGTGATGGTCTCAGACTCTTCTTACAGGTATATATTTTTCACTGCTTGTGTGATCTGTCCTGAAAACTGCATTATATCTCCATGCAATGCTCTGCAGCCTATCAATTTCTGGTATATATTTTTCACTGCTTGTGTGATCTGTCCTGAAAACTGCATTATATCTCCATGCAATGCTCTGCAGCCTATCAATTTCTGGTATATATTTTTCACTGCTTGTGTGATCTGTCCTGAAAACTGCATTATATCTCCATGCAATGCTCTGCAGCCTATCAATTTCTGGTATATATTTTTCACTGCTTGTGTGATCTGTCCTGAAAACTGCATTATATCTCCATGCAATGCTCTGCAGCCTATCAATTTCTGGTATATATTTTTCACTGCTTGTGTGATCTGTCCTGAAAACTGCATTATATCTCCATGCAATGCTCTGCAGCCTATCAATTTCTGGTATATATTTTTCACTCCTCTAGCTTTTTTATTCCATGATACTTAAAGGTCATCACACTTACTTTAAGAGTTTATGATCCATGCCGAGTTTACTAGTCTGTTTTTTTTTTTTTTTTTTTTTTCCCTGCACTTTATGGTCTCCTGTTGTCTTTTAAGCTAGTGATTGATTGTTAATGAGTTAAATCTGTGCAGATCTAAGCAGATACGTCCCTATATATTGAGACTTAGTTAAGGGGAGGCATTTATGCGGGGGCATTTATGCATATAGCATTTATGCATACTTTATCGAAGTGCCATAATTTAGCAAAGTGCCCTGGCAGTTAGAAAATGGCAGTTGGGCAGGAGACAGGTAAGACATGCATGACAATTAAACAAACTTGCTTCCAGGTCATCTTTTTGGCAAACAGTATTCACCATTTGTATCTGTGCCATTTATACTCTGGTTGCTACAATCATCCACATTCACCGTTCTCCCACAAATGCGGCACACTTCATCCATATTAATCCCTCACTCCTCTCTTCTCCTATGTACAGTTGTCATGCTCTCTTCACAATGTTATACCACGCAGATCCATTCATTCCCACCATACAACGCAGGAAACGCTCTCACAAATCACTCAATCATCTGCTCACTCTCTGTATCTTCCTTCTATTAGTCGCAGGTGATATTTCTCCCAACCCAGGACCCTCCAGTAATAATAACACTAACTCTTTCCCTGTTACATTCAGAAACCCTGCTAATCTCATTAATATTCCCTGCATATCTTCTGTCTCATTCAACTGTGCCCTTTGGAATGCACGCTCAGCTTGTAATAAACTCTCTTACATCCATGACTTTTTTCTCTCTAATTCCCTCAACCTTCTGGCTCTCACTGAAACCTGGATCCAGCAGTCGGACACCACCGCCACTGCAGCTCTCTCCTATGGTGGCCTACATTTCTCTCATACCCCGCGACCTGACAACAGATCAGGTGGAGGTGTTGGTCTGCTTCTTTCAACAAAATGTACTTTTCAGGTTATCCCCCCTGTACCCTCCCTTATCTTCCCGTCCTTTGAGGCCCACACAGTCAGACTCTACCGGCCCTTCTCCCTGCGAGTGGCGGTTGTCTATCGCCCCCCAGGTCCCCCCCGTCAATTCCTGGATCACTTTGCTGCCTGGCTTACAAATTTTCTATCCTGCGACATCCCCACGATAATCATGGGAGACTTTAACATCCCAATTGGCGATCCTCTTTCCCCATCTGCCACGCATCTTTTATCATTAACCTCCTCCTTCGGCCTTTCACAGCTTGCTAATTCTCCTACACATGAGGACGGGAACACATTGGACCTGATCTTCTCCCGGCTTTGCTCAGTACATGACTTTACTAACTCTCCCCTTCCACTCTCTGACCATAATCTTCTTTCATTCTCTGTCAAGAACTGTGACTCTACTCAAGACACTCCCACCGTCCACACTTATAGAAATTTACGCGCCATTAACACCCAGAAATTTATAAAAAGGTTGCAATCATCATTGGCCCCAATCTCCTCCCTCTCATGTCCCGAATCTGCATTGAAGCATTATAACAAAATAATGCTATGCGCCCTGGATGAAGCCGCACCTCCTACACAAAGAACAATTCGGCATAGACGGCGACAACCCTGGCACACGTCTTCTCCAGAGGTACTCCAGGTGCGCTGAACGGCTGTGGAGAAAATCAAATCTGCCCGAAGATTTCCTCCACTATAAATTTATGCTGAAAACATATAACTCTGCCCTTCACCTCTCCAAACAAACCTACTTTAATAAATTTAGCAAAGTGCCCTGGCAGTTAGAAAATGGCATTGCTAATATTCATCTTTCTTCTCTTCTTACAGGTATATATTTTTCACTGCTTGTGTGATCTGTCCTGAAAACTGCATTATATCTCCATGCAATGCTCTGCAGCCTATCAATTTCTGGTATATATTTTTCACTGCTTGTGTGATCTGTCCTGAAAACTGCATTATATCTCCATGCAATGCTCTGCAGCCTATCAATTTCTGGTATATATTTTTCACTGCTTGTGTGATCTGTCCTGAAAACTGCATTATATCTCCATGCAATGCTCTGCAGCCTATCAATTTCTGGTATATATTTTTCACTGCTTGTGTGATCTGTCCTGAAAACTGCATTATATCTCCATGCAATGCTCTGCAGCCTATCAATTTCTGGTATATATTTTTCACTGCTTGTGTGATCTGTCCTGAAAACTGCATTATATCTCCATGCAATGCTCTGCAGCCTATCAATTTTTGGTATATATTTTTCACTGCTTGTGTGATCTGTCCTGAAAACTGCATTATATCTCCATGCAATGCTCTGCAGCCTATCAATTTCTGGTATATATTTTTCACTGCTTGTGTGATCTGTCCTGAAAACTGCATTATATCTCCATGCAATGCTCTGCAGCCTATCAATTTCTGGTATATATTTTTCACTGCTTGTGTGATCTGTCCTGAAAACTGCATTATATCTCCATGCAATGCTCTGCAGCCTATCAATTTCTGGTATATATTTTTCACTGCTTGTGTGATCTGTCCTGAAAACTGCATTATATCTCCATGCAATGCTCTGCAGCCTATCAATTTCTGGTATATATTTTTCACTGCTTGTGTGATCTGTCCTGAAAACTGCATTATATCTCCATGCAATGCTCTGCAGCCTATCAATTTCTGGTATATATTTTTCACTGCTTGTGTGATCTGTCCTGAAAACTGCATTATATCTCCATGCAATGCTCTGCAGCCTATCAATTTCTGGTATATATTTTTCACTGCTTGTGTGATCTGTCCTGAAAACTGCATTATATCTCCATGCAATGCTCTGCAGCCTATCAATTTCTGGTATATATCTTTTCACTCCTCTAGCTTTTTTATTCCATGATACTTAAAGGTCATCACACTTACTTTAAGAGTTTATGATCCATGCCGAGTTTACTAGTCTGTTTTTTTTTTTTTTTTTCCCTGCACTTTATGGTCTCCTGTTGTCTTTTAAGCTAGTGATTGATTGTTAATGAGTTAAATCTGTGCAGATCTAAGCAGATACGTCCCTATATATTGAGACTTAGTTAAGGGGAGGCATTTATGCGGGGGCATTTATGCATATAGCATTTATGCATACTTTATCGAAGTGCCATAATTTAGCAAAGTGCCCTGGCAGTTAGAAAATGGCAGTTGGGCAGGAGACAGGTAAGACATGCATGACAATTAAACAAACTTGCTTCCAGGTCATCTTTTTGGCAAACAGTATTCACCATTTGTATCTGTGCCATTTATACTCTGGTTGCTACAATCATCCACATTCACCGTTCACCCACAAATGCGGCACACTTCATCCATATTAATCCCTCACTCCTCTCTTCTCCTATGTACAGTTGTCATGCTCTCTTCACAATGTTATACCACGCAGATCCATTCATTCCCACCATACAACGCAGGAAACGCTCTCACAAATCACTCAATCATCTGCTCACTCTCTGTATCTTCCTTCTATTAGTCGCAGGTGATATTTCTCCCAACCCAGGACCCTCCAGTAATAATAACACTAACTCTTTCCCTGTTACATTCAGAAACCCTGCTAATCTCATTAATATTCCCTGCATATCTTCTGTCTCATTCAACTGTGCCCTTTGGAATGCACGCTCAGCTTGTAATAAACTCTCTTACATCCATGACTTTTTCCTCTCTAATTCCCTCAACCTTCTGGCTCTCACTGAAACCTGGATCCAGCAGTCGGACACCACCGCCGCTGCAGCTCTCTCCTATGGTGGCCTACATTTCTCTCATACCCCGCGACCTGACAACAGATCAGGTGGAGGTGTTGGTCTGCTTCTTTCAACAAAATGTACTTTTCAGGTTATCCCCCCTGTACCCTCCCTTATCTTCCCGTCCTTTGAGGCCCACACAGTCAGACTCTACCGGCCCTTCTCCCTGCGAGTGGCGGTTGTCTATCGCCCCCCAGGTCCCCCCCGTCAATTCCTGGATCACTTTGCTGCCTGGCTTACAAATTTTCTATCCTGCGACATCCCCACGATAATCATGGGAGACTTTAACATCCCAATTGGCGATCCTCTTTCCCCATCTGCCACGCATCTTTTATCATTAACCTCCTCCTTCGGCCTTTCACAGCTTGCTAATTCTCCTACACATGAGGACGGGAACACATTGGACCTGATCTTCTCCCGGCTTTGCTCAGTACATGACTTTACTAACTCTCCCCTTCCACTCTCTGACCATAATCTTCTTTCATTCTCTGTCAAGAACTGTGACTCTACTCAAGACACTCCCACCGTCCACACTTATAGAAATTTACGCGCCATTAACACCCAGAAATTTATAAAAAGGTTGCAATCATCATTGGCCCCAATCTCCTCCCTCTCATGTCCCGAATCTGCATTGAAGCATTATAACAAAATAATGCTATGCGCCCTGGATGAAGCCGCACCTCCTACACAAAGAACAATTCGGCATAGACGGCGACAACCCTGGCACACGCCTCAAACACGTCTTCTCCAGAGGTACTCCAGGTGCGCTGAACGGCTGTGGAGAAAATCAAATCTGCCCGAAGATTTCCTCCACTATAAATTTATGCTGAAAACATATAACTCTGCCCTTCACCTCTCCAAACAAACCTACTTTAACAACCTCATCATCTCACTTTCCAATAATCCTAAACGACTCTTTGACACGTTTCATTCTCTCCTCAATCAAACAGCACAGGCCCCGACCACCGACCTCAGCGCTGACGATCTGGCTAACTATTTCAAAGAAAAAATTGACCATATCCGACAGGAAATTTTCTCCCAATCCCCAAATGTTATGCATGCTCCCCCCCGCCACATTGTATCTTGCTCATTTTCTGACTTCGAACCAGTCACGGAAGATGAAGTGATCAGGCTCCTTGCATCTTCTCGCCCTACCACCTGCACCAGCGACCCTATTCCCTCACATCTCCTTCAGTCCCTTGCTCCAGCTGTCACCTCTCACCTAACTAAAATTTTCAACCTTTCCCTCTCATCTGGTATCTTTCCCTCTTCTTTTAAACACGCCAGCATACAACCATTACTTAAAAAACCATCCCTCGACCAGAACTGCACGGCCAACTACAGACCTGTTTCCAATCTTCCCTTTATCTCTAAACTCCTGGAACGCCTGGTCCACTCCCGTCTAATCCGCTATCTCTCAGACAACTCTCTTCTTGACCCTTTACAATCTGGTTTCCGCTCTTTACATTCTACTGAAACTGCCCTCACTAAAGTCTCTAATGATCTACTAACAGCTAAATCTAATGGTCACTACTCCCTGCTGATTCTCCTGGATCTCTCTGCAGCATTTGACACTGTGGATCACCAGCTCCTCCTCACTATGCTCCGCACTATTGGCCTCAAGGACACGGTTCTCTCCTGGTTCTCCTCTTATCTCTCGGACCGCTCCTTCTCTGTGTCTTTTGCCGGCTCCTCCTCCTCCCTACTTCCTCTTACTGTCGGGGTTCCTCAAGGATCAGTCCTAGGCCCCCTTCTTTTCTCCTTATACACCGCTCCTATTGGACAAACAATCAGTAGATTCGGTTTTCAGTATCATCTCTATGCTGATGACACCCAATTATACACCTCTGCTCCGGACATCACCCCTGCATTACTACAAAAGACCAGTGATTGTCTTTCTGCTGTGTCTAACATTATGTCCTCCCTCTACCTAAAACTGAATCTGTCAAAAACTGAACTACTCGTCTTTCCTCCCTCCATTAATCTACCTGTGCCCGATATTGCCATCTCCGTTTGTGGCTCAACCATTACTCCCCAGCTACAAGCCCGCTGTCTTGGGGTCATTTTTGATTCAGATCTTTCCTTCACTCCTCACATCAAATCACTCGCTCGTTCATGTCATCTACACCTCAAAAACATCTCAAGAATCAGGACTTTTCTCACCTTTGACTCGGCAAAAACTCTTACTGTCGCTCTTATTCATTCTCGTCTTGACTATTGCAACTCTCTACTTATCGGGCTCCCTCTTACTAAACTCTCCCCTCTCCAATCCGTCCTGAACGCAGCAGCCAGGATCATATTCCTCGCCAACCGCTACTCAGATGCCTCTTCCCTGTGCCAGTCATTGCATTGGTTGCCCATCCAATATAGAGTTCGTTTTAAACTTATCACGCTTACCCACAAAGCGCTCCATGCTTCAGTACCCCCCTACATCTCCTCCCTTGTCTCAGTCTACCACCCTACACGTGCCCTCCGTTCTGCAAATGACTTGAAACTAAAATCCTCCATAATCCGAACTTCCCACTCCCGTCTCCAAGATTTCTCGCGTGCTGCGCCAATTCTCTGGAATACACTACCCAGGACAGTTCGATTAATTCCCAATACCCACAGTTTCAAGCGAACCCTAAAAACACATTTCTTTAGACTGGCGTATCACCTAAACACACTCTGTCCATCCCAGCTTTCCCCCATATTAAAATCTTCTTCAACTTCGGGTTCAAACCAACCATGCACATAAAAGCCTCTGTCAGGACTGCACACATACTGGCTGGCGACCAGTCCATGTATTATTATTTATCCTATTCAGTATATCAAGGCTGCATTATACAATATATGTACTTTTTACCTTTTGTGTCTCCCCCACTTCCTCATAGACTGTAAGCTCGCGAGCAGGGCCCTCACTCCGTTCGATATGAGATATGCTTATTCTGTATTGTCTGTATAAGTCCCCCCTAAAATTTGTAAAGTGCTGCGGAATATGTTGGCGCTATAAAAATAAACTATTATTATTATTATTATTATTATTATACTTTAACAACCTCATCATCTCACTTTCCAATAATCCTAAACGACTCTTTGACACGTTTCATTCTCTCCTCAATCAAACAGCACAGGCCCCGACCACCGACCTCAGCGCTGACGATCTGGCTAACTATTTCAAAGAAAAAATTGACCATATCCGACAGGAAATTTTCTCCCAATCCCCAAATGTTATGCATGCTCCCCCCCACCACATTGTATCTTGCTCATTTTCTGACTTCGAACCAGTCACGGAAGATGAAGTGATCAGGCTCCTTGCATCTTCTCGCCCTACCACCTGCACCAGCGACCCTATTCCCTCACATCTCCTTCAGTCCCTTGCTCCAGCTGTCACCTCTCACCTAACTAAAATTTTCAACCTTTCCCTCTCATCTGGTATCTTTCCCTCTTCTTTTAAACACGCCAGCATACAACCATTACTTAAAAAACCATCCCTCGACCAGAACTGCACGGCCAACTACAGACCTGTTTCCAATCTTCCCTTTATCTCTAAACTCCTGGAACGCCTGGTCCACTCCCGTCTAATCCGCTATCTCTCAGACAACTCTCTTCTTGACCCTTTACAATCTGGTTTCCGCTTTTTACATTCTACTGAAACTGCCCTCACTAAAGTCTCTAATGATCTACTAACAGCTAAATCTAATGGTCACTACTCCCTGCTGATTCTCCTGGATCTCTCTGCAGCATTTGACACTGTGGATCACCAGCTCCTCCTCACTATGCTCCGCACTATTGGCCTCAAGGACACGGTTCTCTCCTGGTTCTCCTCTTATCTCTCTGACCGCTCCTTCTCTGTGTCTTTTGCCGGCTCCTCCTCCTCCCTACTTCCTCTTACTGTCGGGGTTCCTCAAGGATCAGTCCTAGGCCCCCTTCTTTTCTCCTTATACACCGCTCTTATTGGACAAACAATCAGTAGATTCGGTTTTCAGTACCATCTCTATGCTGATGACACCCAATTATACACCTCTGCTCCAGACATCACCCCTGCATTACTACAAAAGACCAGTGATTGTCTTTCTGCTGTGTCTAACATTATGTCCTCCCTCTACCTAAAACTGAATCTGTCAAAAACTGAACTACTCGTCTTTCCTCCCTCCATTAATCTACCTGTGCCCGATATTGCCATCTCCGTTTGTGGCTCAACCATTACTCCCCAGCTACAAGCCCGCTGTCTTGGGGTCATTTTTGATTCAGATCTTTCTTTCACTCCTCACATCAAATCACTCGCTCGTTCATGTCATCTACACCTCAAAAACATCTCAAGAATCAGGACTTTTCTCACCTTTGACTCGGCAAAAACTCTTACTGTCGCTCTTATTCATTCTCGTCTTGACTATTGCAACGCTCTACTAATCGGTCTTCCTCTTACTAAACTCTCCCCTCTCCAATCCGTCCTGAACGCAGCAGCCAGGATCATATTCATCGCCAACCGCTACTCAGATGCCTCTTCCCTGTGCCAGTCATTGCATTGGTTGCCCATCCAATATAGAGTTCGTTTTAAACTTATCACGCTTACCCACAAAGCGCTCCATGCTTCAGTACCCCCCTACATCTCCTCCCTTGTCTCAGTCTACCACCCTACACGTGCCCTCCGTTCTGCAAATGACTTGAAACTAAAATCCTCCATAATCCGAACTTCCCACTCCCGTCTCCAAGATTTCTCGCGTGCTGCGCCAATTCTCTGGAATGCACTACCCAGGACAGTTCGATTAATTCCCAATACCCACAGTTTCAAGCGAACCCTAAAAACACATTTCTTTAGACTGGCGTATCACCTAAACACACTCTGTCCATCCCAGCTTTCCCCCATATTAAAATCTTCTTCAACTTCGGGTTCAAACCAACCATGCACATAAAAGCCTCTGTTAGGACTGCACACATACTGGCTGGCGACCAGTCCATGTATTATTATTTATCCTATTCAGTATATCAAGGCTGCATTATACAATATATGTACTTTTTACCTTTTGTGTCTCCCCCACTTCCTCATAGACTGTAAGCTCGCGAGCAGGGCCCTCACTCCGTTCGATATGAGATATGCTTATTCTGTATTGTCTGTATAAGTCCCCCCTAAAATTTGTAAAGTGCTGCGGAATATGTTGGCGCTATAAAAATAAACTATTATTATTATTATTATTATTAAGCGCTCCCAGGTGAGCGGGCAAGAGTCTGGAATAGCTGGTGGTCACAGCACGTGACAGCGGAGCCTCCGGGCTGGCAAGCAGGCAGGTAGCGGAGAAGCGCTCCCAGGTGAGCGGGCAAGAGTCTGGAATAGCTGGTGGTCACAGCACGTGACAGCGGAGCCTCCGGGCTGGCAAGCAGGCAGGTAGCGGAGAAGCGCTCCCAGGTGAGCGGGCAAGAGTCTGGAATAGCTGGTGGTCACAGCACGTGACAGCGGAGCCTCCGGGCAGGCAAGCAGGCAGGTAGCGGAGAAGCGCTCCCAGGTGAGCGGGCAAGCTGGTCCATAGACAGACTGACCGGAGTTGTAAGGCAGACCGTCGGACCTCAGGCAAGCAGGCAGGTAGCTGATGTGCGCTCCCAGGTGAGCGGGCAAGTTGGTCCTTAGACAGACTGACCGGAGTTGTAAGGCAGACCGTCGGACCTCAGGCAGGCAGGCAGGTAACAGGAAATCAGGCAGGATTAGGACAGCAAGCTGGCAGGAATCTGGCAGGTAACTGGCAGGTAACTGGCAAGGGACCTGAGGGCTGAAGCAGAGTAGAACGGTGCAACAACATTGCTCGGGCACCTCCATTTTGGAGGAGGTGCCTTATATATGGTAAAGTCCTCCGGCCATTGGCCGGGGACTCCTTAGTACGGCGCGCGCGGCCCCTTTAAGAGGGAGGGAGGGCGCGCGCGCGCGCCCTAAGCACAGTGGCCGGGAAGGAGCGCGCGCTGCCAGCAGAGCGGGAGAGGGACGCCGGGCACGGAGCAGAGCGGTGAGGGGAACAGCGTCCCTGCCTAGAAGAGGGCAGGGACGCCGGCACTACATCCTCCATACAGTATAATGCACTCCCCATGGTTCTCCATATATTATAATGATAATGCACCCACAAAGTCCTTAATGTAGTATAATGCCCTCCTCATAATCCTCCATACATTATAATGCACTCCCCATAGTCCTCCATATAGTATAATGCACACCCCATAGCTATCCATATAGTGTAATGCACTCCCCATAGTCCTCCATATAGTATAATGCACTCCCCATAGTCCTCCATATAGTATAATGCACTCCCCATAGTCCTCCATATAGTATAATGCACTCTCTATAGCCATCCATATAGTGTAATGCACTCCTCATAGTTGTTACGGGTCCAGATGGTGGAACCACTGTGCCGTGGTACAAGGAGGGACCAGAGGGGCGTTGCTAAGTGCCTACCCGACGAAGAAGAATCCTGCTCTAGCTGGAGAGGTGGATTTCTGGATAAATCCCCTAGCAAGATTCTCTTCGATGTATTCAGACATGACACGGGTCTCGGCCAATGACAGGGGGTAAATTCGACCTCAGGGTGGTAAAGCACCAGGAATGAGGTTGATAGGACAGTCATACGGCCTATGAGGTGGTAGTGTCTCAGCCTCCTTTTTGTCAAGGACATCAGTGTATGACCAGTAGGGTGCTGGCAAGCCGGGCAAATTAGCTGGAGTGGACAGAGTGTCACGCTACTGGCGATACTGGACTGGAGGTCAGTGGCCGGAGCAGATGTGTACAGGTGACCTGACCGTGGGAAGACTTCTGGGGATGCAGTATATGGCGGTAGTAGTTCACCTTGTCAGAAGATGCAGTATATGGCAGTAGTAGTTCACCTTGTCAGAAGATGCAGTATATGGCGGTAGTAGTTCACCTTGTCAGCAGATGCAGGGGCCCGCCCGAGCAAGGGCCGGCCGGGATCACACACGAGCACCAGGTTCGTTTAGGCAATAGGAGTTCGAGGTAGGAACAGCAGAGTCTTCACAAGAAGCAGGAAAGCGCCAGCAGAACACCTTCCAAGTCAGGAGCTCAGATAATGCTTCACTCAGTTAGACTGAGCACCAGAATACTCAGCAACAGGAAGCTGCACAGGGCCAGGTATATATAGCAGGTCCAATCAATCTCAATCAGGGCGGGAACAATCAGCAGGGCAGGTGATGATCTCTATCCCAGACGAAGTTCATATGGTTTCAGGCAGGAGTTAAACAAGTTCCGAATAGCTCCACAGCAAAGGCACAGACTAGCAAGCAATGGGTCACAGGTTCAAATCCTAACACAGAGGTCGAGCAGGACGGACAGGAACCAAGCAGGTCTTGTGATACTCCTGACCCCAGTGGAGCACCTCTCCCGAACTCCAATTCAAAACCGGCTCGTGTGTCTGAAGCCAGGGCAGTCCAAGCAGTAAAGAGTGAGAGAGGCCGGACAACACGTAGAAGGAGATTTTCTCCGAGTGTAGCATTCCTATCTGAAGAACTACAGGCTCGGTGACGAACAAGATGGACTCTGAAAGGGGCCTCCCATCCATGGAGGAAACCACTAATGGATCCGAAAGACATTGAATAGGGATCTGATACTGCTCCACAATGGCCTGTTGGATGAGATTCCCAGCGGCACCAGAATCCAGATAGGCAGTCTCGAAAATTGAAACAGACAGAGTCAGAGATGGAGAGGAAGAACTTTTGCCCAGGACGACATCTCCAAGTGATCTTAGGCACTGGTGTTTCCCGGTCTCTCTGGACAAGAGCGGATTAAATGTTCCAAGCTGCCACAGAAAAAACATCTTCCCTCGGCACGGCGGACCTCCTGGCGAGACTTGACCATCTTTACCTGGTCTACCTGCATAGCCTCTGGGGTGGATGCTGAGGCAGAGGCTAGTAGAGAGACTGGCCTTTGGAAGGTTGCTGCAAGGCGCGGAGATTTTCTCTCGTAGATCACCTCCTTAGAACGCTCCTGGAATGTCAATCCGTTGTGGCCAAAGACACCAGGTCGTCCAGAGAGGTGGGTATGTCACGACCAGCTAGTTCATCCTTGATCCGCCCAGAAAGGTCCTCCCAAAAGGTAGACACCAGAGCCTCATTGTTCCAGGCCAGTGCAGACGTGAGGGTACAAAAACGCACAGCATACTGGCCCACTGTGAGGTTCCCTTCCTGTAGATGAAGAAGAGAGGAGGCAGTCGAGGATGTGCAGCTGGGCTCATCAAAAACCCTCTGGAAGGCCACAAGGAAAGCCTGGAGGTTAGACACCAGAGGATCCCCTTTCTCCCATAGGGGGTTGAGCCACGCCAACGCTTCTCCGGTGAGATGAGACATGATGAATGCCACTTTAGCCCGGTCAGAAGCGAACTGATGGGCCAGGAGCTCAAAGTGCAGTGTGCACTGGTTGATGAAGCTCCGACATAGAGCGGGATCACCGCCAAAGCGTGGTGGAGCAGATAGTCGGGGTCCTAAGCTGGGTGCCACACCGCCACTGGGTTGAGGTGCTGCCGAAGCGGGTGCTGCTTGGTTAGAGGCGGACACAGCCGGGGTGGACAGTGCATCCAAGCGGGAGTTAACAGTCCTCAGATAGGACAGGATCGTATCCTGTTGAGATCTCTGGCAGGAGACCTTTTGGTACAGGTATGAGAGCGAGGTAGCCTGGGAGCCACCGGATTACATTGCCTGTGCAAACTGTTACAGGTCCAAATGGTGGAACCACTGTGCCGTGGTACAAGGAGGGACCAGAGGGGCGTAACTAAGTGCCTACCCAGACCGACCCTGGCTACACGACGGCTTAGTCGACTCCGTGAACCAAGGAGGGACCGGGAAGGTGGACCAGGTGCCACACTGGGACTGACTTCATGTCAGAGCAGGCGACTCCCACGGGACTGACAGCCGAGGCAGATAGGCACGGCAGATGGGCTGGCAGATGAGCTCGGCTGGTAGGCAGGCGGCGCTGGAAGACAGACAGATGGTCACAGCTGATAGACAGGCTGGTGGGCACGGCTGATAGGTAGGCAGGCGGACACAACTGGGAGACTGGCTGGCGGGCACGGCTGATAGACAAGCAGGCAGGCAGCACTGGAACCTGAGGGCTGGAGCAAGTGTTAGAACACAAACAACAACTTTGCACATGCACCTCCATTTTGGAGGAGGTGCCTTAAATAATAGAAGTCCTCCAGCCATTGGCCGAGGACATTTTAGGACTGAGAGCATGGCCCCTTTAAGAGGTAGAGAGCGTGCGCGCCCTAAGTGCAGTGCCCGGGGATTTGCGCGAAGTGTGCGCAACTCGGGCAGACGTGCCGAGGGAGCCAGAAGGAGGGGCGGAGGACGCCGGACCAGAGCCGCGGCGGTGAGGGGATCAGCGTCTCTGCCAGGCAGGATGCAGAGATGCCAACACTACAATAGTCCTCCATATAGTACAATACACTCTCCATATCCATCCATATAGTGTAATGCACTCCCCATAGTCCTCCATATAGTATAATGCCCTCCCCATAGTCCTCCATATAGTGTAATGCACTATCCATAGTCCTCCATACAGTAAAATGCACTCCCTATAGTCCTCCATATAGTATAATGCATTCGTCTCCATAGTCCTCCATATAGTATAATGCACTCTCCATAGTCATCCATATAGTATAATGAACTCTCTATTGTCCTCCATACAGTATTATGGCCACCACAATTTGAAAAAAAAAACACAATACTTATCTGTTCTCCTCGTTACGTAGTGACATCATCGCTCCCGCTTTGCTGAGATATGAAGACATCAGACGCAAAGGTAGAATGATGAAGGAGGAAGAGTCAGCTAATGCTCCCTTTTTCATCACTACTTTCAACTGTATTGGCATCCAGGATGCCGATACAGTTGAGCGTGCGATGATGAGCAGGGTGAGCTGCCCGACGCGTGCTCTGGCACCGGGCCCCCTCAGCTCATGAGCCCCGTAGTAGCTGTGTGGCCTGTGTGCACTTTACTTGTGTGATGTATGTTGAGCATGTGTGACATGTGCATTGTTATTCCCACGCATGTGTGTCTTGGTTGTGCTTGTGTGATTATTCTTGTATAATGTGTCTTGGTTGTGCTGTGGTTGTGTGACTTGTGGTGTGTTTGTGTGATATGTCCTTGTGTGATGTGTCTCATGTGTGCTCTATGCTTGTGTGCCATTAGCGCTATATTTGTATGACACGCTCACTGTGCTTGTGTGATATACACATATTACTTGTTGGACACATGCGCTGTGCTTGTGTGACATGTGCACTTACTTGTATAACATATGCGCAGTTCTGTGTGTGACAGGTGTGTGCTATTTTTGTGTGACAACTGTGTGTTGTCCTTCCACAAAGTGTGTCAAGTACATTTTGTGACATGTGTTGTACAGTACCTGCATCACTTGTGTTTGTCTGATGTGTACGGTGTGCTTGTGTAACAATTGATCTGTGATTGTGTGAGATGTATGCTTGTCTGATGTGTCTCTTGTGCATTGTGTTTGTGTAACCTGTGCTTAACTGATGTGTCTGATGCATGCGCTGTGATTGTGGGACATGTGCGCTGTGATTGTGGGACATGTGCGCTGTAATTGTGTGACATGTGAGCTGTGATTGTGTGACGTGTGCGCTGTGATTTTGTGACGTGTGCGCTGTGACTGTGTGACATGTGCTCTGAGATTGTGTGACATGTGCACTATGATTGCGTGAAGACCACTGTGATTGTGTGACATGCGCACTGTGTTTGTGTGACATGTACGCTGTGATTGTGTGACATGCACAGTGATTGTGTGACATGTGCACTGTGATTGTGTGACGTGTGCTCTGTGATTGTGTGACTTGTGCGCTGTGATTGTGTGACGTGTGCACTGTGATTGTGTGACGTGTGCACTGTGATTGTGTGATGTGTGCACAGTACAAGACACCAGTGCAGCAGAATTTCAGTGGGTGAAATTAGGAGTAGTTGGAAAGGAAGATTAATTGTCTGTCATAATCCTACACTATGCAACATTTCCTTATTTCAGAGGGCGGCTGCAGGGAAGCAGTACATTGGGGTAACTTAACAGAAGCTTAGGCACCGTACATTTTTTCACTTGACTACAGGCTAGTGACGCGCCCAGGGGATGGGGACGACTCGGCGCCCGGGCCTTGTTGCCTGGTCTTGGGGATGTCGCAGTGGTCGGCTCCCGGGCCCGTACCCTGGGCCTCTCTTTAAAAGGGTGGATAAATATGTGAAAGTTTGTGATGCCACCCGTGGTGTCTGGTGAAGACCACCAGCGCTGCTGCAGTCCTCTGAGGCCGGTGATCAGGCAGCTAGATGGTGCGGCTCCCCACAGGTGGAGCATGGCCTCAGGGCATCGTAGAAGGGGGGATGCAGGACAGAGGGGACCCAGCCGGGTCGGAGGAAGAATAGGCACACACACGATAGTTCACTTTAGTACCTTTACTGGTGGTGTTTCAGGCATGATCCAGGGCACTGTAGGGTGAAGGGTGCATTTCAGGACTCTCCCCAGTGAGCGGGTGTGGGGCCTCCTGTTCTTTGCCTTTCCTTAATAAGTTTCTGACCTGCCTGGAGCTAGGCCTAACTTTGTCTCTGTCTTGCATCTGCTGATCCCGGTGATAGGGCCTTCTGTTGGAGTTCACACTCCCTGGTTTCTGGGGTTTTGGTAACTCCTGACCCTGGTACATTGTCAGCGTTTGGGTTAACCTGGGACATATAGTTCGCCAGGGGTTCCGGTGGTTTCTGCTGGTCCTAGAGATCCTAGTGTGATAGTGTGAGTTGAGCCACAACAGACTCTAGACCAGTGTTCCTCAACTTTAGTCCTCAAGAGCCACCAACAGGTCAAGTTTTTAGGATTTCCTTGGTATTGCACAGGTGATGGGATTCTTGTATGTCCAGGTGATGTAATTATCACCTGAGCACTACTAAGGAAATGCTGAAAAGAGGAAATGTTGGTGGCTCTTGAGGACTGGAGTTGGGGAACACTTGTTTAGAGAGTAATAGGAGTGTCCTGAGAGCCAGCTGATATTACTGCAGTGCAGATGAATTTTAGGTTGGTGTGAGTCGTACTAGAAGAACACGCTACTTTTCGCCGTCTGCGGCTTCCTGTGAACTAGAGCTTTTAGTGGCTGGAAGCAGCCCGGAATCTGCAGCGCAGCTTATTGCCTGTGACCAGGGGAACATACAGATTCAGTTCCCTGGGGGCAACTATAACCGTTAGGCTATGTTCACACGTTGCGTTTTTGCAGCGCTTTTTTTATGCAAAATTTTCAGCTGCGTTTTACAGTACCAGCAAAGTCTGAGATTTCAGAAATCTCCTGCACACAGCTTGTTTTTTTTTTCCTGTTTCGCGAAAGACCTGTGTTTTTGCAAAATGCAGCATGTCACTTCTTTCAGCGTTAATTTAGCATTTTTGCAGCGTTTTTCACCCATAGAAAGTAATAGGTAAGTGCAAAAATGTAGCAAAAAATATAGGTTTTGCTGCGTTTTTGGTGCCAAAATCTGAAGAAGTTGCATTAGGTTCTTTTTTTCTGTACTAAACTTTATCAGCATGCACAAGAGACAAATGAACATAGTCCTAGACATTTTGTAGTCTGCCAATAAAGAAGGTGGTGATGTGGACTGTTCATATGTTTATGCATAAACATAACTTTCTTCCTGCCCTCATCTCTCACTTTTGTCAAGATAAAACTGTTTTTGGCACACATACCAGTATAAAAAATACAGGAACTGTCCCAATTCTCATGCTCTGTAACTCGCCATCCACTCTTTTTCAGTGGGCAGTTCCTCTTTATCTACATTCTATCAGGACTATAGGTGTTGAGACTTCCTTTCCCATATCTTCTCAGCATGTATTGCATCTACTATGGTCCATTGCTTTCCCTACATAAACTAAAAGCCAGGCACTCTCTTCTGCCAGTATGAGGTTTGACAGACAGGAAAGCAGGGAAATAGAGATAAAGACATCCTCCACTTCTGCTAAAAAGACAAAGATCCAACCACTTCTGTTTTGTGTTTCTATTGTTAAAGACAGCTTACATTTGGCAACAAGCACTGAACAAGCTATACATACTTCTATTAAGTGATAAAATGCTTCAAGGTGTTGACCCCTTTTATTCCCAATCCTTGCACTGTGGCACCCCTGAGGGTTCAGTCACCACAGGGGTACTGCACCTCAGTTTGAGGTGTGGTATCTCCTCTTCCAGGTAAGGATGGAGCATCTCTCAGGACCCTACTTCACCACTCAACACTACACCACTCCTGTCCTGTAGGGGGCCTAAATGCACCAGGGTGCTGCCCCGGCCCGGGATAGAGGAGATGGGGGGAACCAAAGATAGGGGGGACCTTGTAGTGGGTGAGGGTGGAGGACACACTTTTAGGAAACACCCACTGATTCATATATAATCAATGGCCATCTTAAGTTCAAGGTCTTTGATTGTGATCTTCATCAGTGATATTGGTCTCCGTCTCTGATTGTGGTCACTCACTACAGGCCTCATCCGACTGAAGATACACGGTCCTCGTTTTCTGGCCTTGAGAGGAGGAGCCGGTCTGAGTTAACCACTGCCTCTACCCGGTCAAGGTCCTGACCTAAGAAGGCCTGGAGGGGAGCAGAGGAGACAAGCTCTACAGGCAAAAGGATCCCAGGGGGATAAGGACGGAGAGGCATACGCCACCTGTATTTCTTATTCTGGCCTAGTCAGAGGGACTACTGCTGCAAGAGGGGTGATCTGCCCCCGATATCTGACTTTGCTACTTCACGTCTCAGTCAGAAAAGCCCGGAGGCTTAGTGGATCCCAGGAGGGTTACGGACGGAGCGGCACACACCACTGGTATCTCTCTACCTGCGTTTATCCAGTGGGACCCGGCCTTCCACCTACTTCTAACTACACAAACAGTCGAGTGAAGACTTAGTGGGAGAACTTACCAAGGAGAGGAACACACACCAGAGGGGTCTCGACAGGTGCTCCTGATCTACCTGGGAAGTGCTGAACCCCCTTCCTGGTGGCCACAGTATGCCGTGAGGAGCAGAGGGAAGCTTTGCGGCTAAAGTTCATCTAACGTGAGTAAAGAACTGGATGACTTCACACACCGCCTCAGCCTGTTATTTCCCGCGCGGCACTGCACCCACCATCCCTTCTCACACTGCCCTGAGGCCTGCTCCGCCTGTGGGGAGCCATCCCATCCTAGCTGCCCATATCACCAGCCTCAGTGGACTGTTGCAGCGCTGGTGGCCCTCACCAGACACTACAGGTGGCGTAGTCGAGCAAACCACTCATCCTAAAAGGAGCCCATAATTTTTATTTGACAGCCCTGGGCACGGAACGGGTCTAGGCCATGACTGCATCCCCTCAACATCAGCAAGAGGCCCGGCTCCGAGTAACCCCATTTCCCAGGGAGGGCGTCGCAGCACTTTTCTCACCGTTCCTTGGTCCGCCTGTAAACATATGATCGGATGCAACAATTCAGAAGTTGAGGACGCAGTGGTAACTTAACCAAAGATTATTTATTAATCTAACACAACAGATTGGGTGATTAGGACACAGAAATAAGAAGGTTTAACAAAATGCAGTGAAGTATTTTACAATGGAAATGTATACCCATTTTGAGGGTGGAAGTTGCTATAACAATTCTAACAATAAAGCTCTACCATACAAAGCAATGAACAATAATAATGGATAATGGCGTCTTGATACAAATACCCTGACATATAGTGCGTCACAGTCAGTCTCGTGCTCTTCACCTTCATCACTTAGTACGTCGGTAGTAACAATCACAGTACAGACCCTAACGGGAGTTGGGCCGCACGTCTCTTATCGACTAGTCACTTCAACAATGCCTTTGACGCGCCCAGGGGGGATGGCGGGGGACGACTCGGCGCCCGGGCCTTGTTGTTGGTTTTGGGGATGTCGCGGTTGCCGGCTCCCGGGCCCGTACCCTGGGGTCACTCTTAAAAGCAAGGCAAAAAGGGTGAAAAGGTGTATGGGAAAGGGGAATGTTCGTGACACCACCCGTGGTGTCTGGCGAGGATCACCAGCGCTGCGACAGTCCTCCGAGGCCGGTGTTCAGGCAGCTTAGTTGGTGCTGCTCCCCACAGGTGGAGCAGGGTCTCAGGGCAGCGTACAGAGGGAGACAGAGTAGAGCATTGGCGGGGGCAGAGCCGCGGAGGAAAGAACAGACAGAGGCAGTAGTTGAAGTCATCCAAGTCTTTTACTCACGGTAGCGTTTTCTCAGCTCAGAGCTTCTCTCTGCTGTCACACGGCGAGCTGCGGCTGCCAGGGTGGGGTTCAGCACACTCCAGGTAGTTTAGGAGCACTAGTCAGGAGTCAGGACCCCCGCTCTAGTGTGTTCCTCTCTAGTTGAACTTCTCCCGCCTTGTGTCCCCCACTGAGTCCCGTACGGGTACTGCGATGTCCCTTTTGGGTTACGTGTAGTTCCCGGACTGACTGGGTGCCCTTTTTGGTGACTTGTGGTGAGAACGTGGCGTAAGGCCGGGTCCCTCTGGATAAACTCAGATTAGGGCATAAAGGTGGCGACTCCGCTCCGTCCGTATCCCCCTGGGATCCACATAAGCCTCCGGACTTTTCCGACAGAGACGTGAAGTGCAAAGTCAGATAATTGGGGACCAGTACCCCCTCTTGCGGCAGGGTCTCTCTGGCTAGGCCAGAATAAGGCATGCAGGTGCCGACTCTGCTCCGTCCGCACCCCCTGAGATCCTTTTGCCTGTGGAGCCTATCTCCTCTGCTCCCCTCCTGGGCCTTCTTGGTTGGACTAAGACCGGGGACAGAGCCGGTTGTAACTCTGCCCCGATCCCCCGTCTCGAGACCTGAGACCGGGAACCGTGGACCCTCAGCCGGCTGCAGCCTTGTGCTGACCTGCTGCACCAAGGACCCACAACCAAAGACCTGGTTCTTAAAATGGCCTCCAGTTATATATGATTCTATTAAGTGCTAAAGTAAAGTGCTTCCTCCACCCTCACTCACTACATAGTTCCCCCTAACTTTGGTTCCCCCCAACTCCTCCATTCAGACCCGAGGCAGCACTATGGTGCTTTAGGCCCCCTACAGAACCGGAGCAGTGTAGTGTTGAGTGTGTGTGGTTGGGGTCCTGTGAGGTACTCCATCCTTACCTGGGAGCGGAGATACCACACCTCGTTCTGAGGTGCAGTACCCCTGTGGCGACTGAACCCTCAGGGGCGCCACACCTTTACTCCAGGCGTCTCCGTTTCCTGAAGCACAGCCCCCGCTCCCCTCTGTGCCATAATTTACACCACAGTCAGCTGAGTTCCTCTGGTTGTCTCTTTCAGGTCATCTCAATTTCTCTGGTCATCTCTCTCTCGGGTTGTCTCTATTTGTCTGGTCAGCTCTCTTTCTAGAGTTATCTTGGATTCGTGGGTTGGCTCTCTCTCTCGGGTCGTCTTGATTTCTCTGGTCGTCTCTCTATTTCTGGGGTCATCTCGATTTCTTTGGTCGTCTCTCTCGAGTCATTTCCATTTCTCTGGTCATCTCTCTCGGGTTATCTCAATTTCTCTGGTCAGTTCTCTTACTCGGGTCATCTCGATTTCTTGGGTTGGTTCTCTCTATCGGGTTGCCTCGATTTCTCAGATCATCTCTCTCAGGTTGTCTCGATTTCTCTGGTCAACTTTTTTTCTTGGGTCATCTCGATTTCTCCGCTCAGCTCTCTTTCTCTCAGGTCGTCTTGATTTCTCTGGTTGTCTCTCTCCCTCTCTCTCTCGTCATCTCGGTTTCTCCGGTCAGCTCTCTTTTTCGGCTCATCTCAATTTCTCTATCGAATCACTCTTCCTAACTCAAGGCTGAGGCTTTGTTTCACTGGTCTGGCGGCTATAAAGCGGATGAGCTACTTTCATACTTTTCCTGATACAAGTTCCCCTCTGCTGTCCTGGGTCTTTTATAATTTCTAACTGCAACACAGCTATCATCTGACCTGGTGTCTCCTCCAGTCTCTTCCCCAAGGGAACATGCATTTCGCTCTAAAGTTCCTGCTAATATAATTCTCTCTGCTTTCCATTTTCCTATAATCTTTGACCAGCAGATGGTGGTGTTTGCTTGCAGACACTCGGATACGCATCAACTCTGTGTGTCTTCTCACTTTTCCATCTCCTTACACTCCGCTGAGTCTCTGCGGTTGCTCCTAGCGTCTGGTATTGGCTGCACCGCTCCACACTGAGATCAGCAGCTCTGCCTGAGCAAATGAACTGCCCTGCTCAAAGCACAGAGGTCCCTTATTGGCTGCCATGCTGTGGACGTGATGTCAGTGCTGCAGCCAATAGCTGAAACCAGAAGCAGCTGCGGAAACTCAGTGCAGGACCCGGGGAGGGGGAGTAAAGAGCAGTTTGTTTTTTTAACAATAGACTGCAACCCGGAATTGTTATCTTCTGAAAGGGGGCAACCCCTTTAAAGAAAATATATCAGAGAGAAAGAAAACCACACAAACTGCATCCTATACAGTTGTATATCGGAAACATCACATTAAAATTGCTAAACACCAGGGAAGTTTGAGGACAAGAGCCGCATCAGAGGTAAATGAACTTTGAACTCCGACTGCAACATATTTGACAATCAGATTCCATGCCCACAGCATAGCTGCCCATTCATCTGAATCCGCGTCAATGGCAAAAGACTAAGTAGAAAAGACGGAGCCCACGGGATAGTTCATAAATCATAATCAACCGCAGAGGAAAGGAGGAAGGGTCAATGAAAGGATATGGGCGATGCAAGAGAAGTGAGCATCACAGAGAACCACTGAAGTCGTCATATGTCGAGTGTCATTCACAACAGCAAGGGGAAAAGTTTTACGACCTCACAGAATGCACACGACTATTGGTCTGGTATCTTATTGATAAGTTATCAAAGCTTGGACTGAAGTCTGTATGCACACAATGCTGGGCGAAATGTTCGTGCTATGAAAAGGTATATAATTAAAGTACTGAAGAAGTTATAGTAGGTGATTAAATAGGCAGTGACTTGCGCCCTCTGTCCCAGTAATAATTCCCTCTAAGTGCCCCTTAAAACAAATAATGCCCCCTGAGTGCCTCCTTCAGAAACTATTAATGTACCTCAGTGCCACCTCCAAAAGTAATAAATGTCACTCACCACAAAAAAGTTTATATTTGCTTTATTCGAGTAAATAAGTCCTCTTTTACCCTGCCCAAAAGGTGGCACAATTCAGTGATGTCACTGTACACCTGCACCGGAAAGCTGATACCTTAAGATGGAGAATGGTGGGACAAGAGGACTGTGGATCTCTGTTCTACCACAGGATGCAATTGCAATGGCATCATGCTGACGCCAATACAACTCAAAGTGGAGCTCACCCAGTCATCCAGGGCACCCAGCAGGAGCTTTGGGGCATATGCGCTACTCCAGATCTTCGACACTTATGATGCTACTGTTACTTATGAAATTTTTCACCCCTATGAATTTTGCCCCAAGGGCAGGCACCCCTGTGCTCCTCCACAATCTACACCCCTGGAGTGTGGGCATATTTATGCCATAAAATGGGTCCTCTTATCCATTAAAAGAAATAGATCCTACTCCAAATGACAGTCTATTGATCTTGGACCTCATTTTGGAAGTATCATTTACAAGCCATCAAAGTCTACAACTACATGGAAGCAATCTGGGAATCCTTTGCAAAAAGTCCATGCCACACTTTAACGAAAAATACCTTAAGAAGAACCCATCATTGGTTTTACACCCTACACATCAACTTTTAAAGCATGTAAATTGTGTTCCCACAACCCCTTTAGACCCTCATAGGTGCATCCATTTCTACAAAAAAGTATTTAATTCATGTCCCACGCTACATGCAAATTGCACTGTCCGGTCCAATGGGCATCTCCGTACCAGGATCGGCGCATCCTCAGTCCCGGCAAACACCACCTACTATTTCTTGATGGATGTGGATGACGTCTCCTATGTCATCCACACAGCGATCGGAATCTCATGTCTGCACAGTTGAATCATTGACCTGAACAAACGCACTTCAATCAGAGCAAAGTCTTGTAGTGTTCAAGTGCCGGCTTCATTTTCATGTCATCAGCTCCTTGATGTGCTGCTGTCTGCCCAACAGGGTAGAGCGAGGGGCCTTTATTCAACTGACCAGGCGCAAAATTCGAGCACTGTGTGGATGAATGAGGAGACGTCATCCACATCCATAAAGAAAGAAGAGTCAGTGTTTGCCGGGACTGAGGAAGCGCTGAGCACAGTCCAGAGATCCCCATCAGACCAGATGGTGCAATTTGGATGCAGTGGGGGACATGAATAAAATACTTTTTTGGAGGTATGCGGAGCACCTATTGGTGTATAAAGGGGTTTTAGGAAACCCATTTATGTTCTTTAAAAGGTGATGGACATGGGTTTATAACCAGGTTTAAAATCAGTGACAGGTTCCCTTTATGTTCCCACCCCAGTTTAGCCCTAACCAGATTAATCGGCCTCTGTACACCAAGTACTTCCAGGGGCCACAGGACCTGCTGATCAGTGCGGGTTCTGGGTGTCGGACCCCGATTGATGTACTGTGACCTGTCCTAAGGATAGATGATCCTAGCTGAGTCCCCTTTAATAAGCACAGAGTGTTAAACCAGGATACAACTTCATGTTAGAAGATGAAAGTAAAATATATCATTTTGAAGCATAACGTTCATAATAAAATGCTCTGGATTTACAAGAAAAGTCATTTTTCATGAATTGCAATATATTTATTTACTGTATTTTACATAAATCTTGACATTTTCACATTTAGTAAATTATACATCTTTAGGCTTGTGTCATGTGAATTTATGGGACTATAAGTAACCTATCCCATGGCTTATATATGTTTCTATCAAAAAGTAGTAAACGTATATCTCAAGTTGTTAATTCTTAAGAGTAGGATTAATTCAACACAAATATTTTTTTTTTTTTACAAATTAGTTTATATTACTGGTAAAAATAAATTTTAAAACTGACAGTTTTCGAAACACGATCTGAGAGTCTTTTTTCTCTCGATTATATTAATGTGTTTACTCTACATAATTGTTAAACTTTTTAAAATAGTAATGATTTTTTAAATATCTTTTGATTATTTTACATATATATATATATATATATATATATATATATATATGTATACAATGGGTGAAAAAAGTATTGAACACGTCACCAATTTTCTAAGTAAATCTATTTCTAAAGGTGCTATTGTGTGACCCCTCAGTCGCCCTCCCTGGGATCTTGGGGTACTCGAAGCCGTGTCGGTGTAGGGGTCGAGGGGGGGGATGCAGTCGTGGCCTAGACCCGTTCCGTGCCCAGGGCGGTCACACATTAAATATAATAATGGGCTTTCAAGTAAGAGTGGTATTTTGACTACGCCACCTGCGGTTTGCGGTGATGGACACCAGCGCTGCTACAGTCCACTGAGGCTGGTGTTACGGGCAGCTGAGATGGGACGGCTCCCCCCAGGCGGAGCAGGCCTCAGGACAGTGTGAGGAGGAAGGGTGGGTGCAGTGCCGCGCAGAAAATAACAGGCTGAGACAGTGTGTTAAGTCATCCAGGTCTTTACTCACTTCAGATGAACTTTCAGCCGCAAAGCTTCTCTCTGCTACACACGGCGTGCTGCGGCCACCGGGAAGGGGGTCCAGCACTTCCCAGATAGATCAGGAGCACCTGTCGAGACCCCTCTGGTGTGTGTTCCTCTCCTTGGCAAGTTCTCCCACTACGTCTTCTCCTGACTGTGTGTGGTATGAACGTGGTGTAAGGCCGGGCCCCACTGGATAAACGCAGTGTAAGAGATACAGGTGGCGACTCCGCTCCGTCCGTATCCCCCTGGGATCCACTAAGCCTCCGGGCGTTTCTGATTGAGACGTGAAGTAGCAAAGTCAGATATCGGGGGCCGGTTACCCCTCTGACTGGGCCAGAATAAAGAATACATGTGGCGACTCCGCTCCGTCCGTATCCCCCTGGGATCCTTTTGCCTGTGGAGCCTATCTCCTCCGCTCCCCTCCAAGGCCTTCTTAGGTCAGGACCTTGACCGGGTAGAGACAGTGGTTAACTCTGACCCGCTCCTCGTCTCAAGGCCAGAGTACGAGGACCGCGAACCTTCCGCCAGCTACAGCCTCTTGCTGGACCCCGACAGAAGACCCTCAATCAAAGACCTTGAACCTAAGATGGCCGTAGATTAAATATGAAAGAATAAGTGTTTCCTAAAAGTGTGTCCTCCACCCTCACCCACTACATGGTTCCCCTTATCTTTGGTTCCCCCCCATCTCCTCTATCCCAGGCCGGGGCAGCACCCATTTAGGCCCCCTTAAGGACAGGAGTGGTGTAGTGTTGAATGGTGAAGTGGGGTCCTGATGTGATGCACAAGCCCTCCCTGAGCTTGCTGCTGGGTGCGGTCTGTTTCTCCTCCTTCTTTTGGGGCGGCTCCAGGGCGGCTGGCTGACGGGCATTCCTTGGGACGTCCCATCCGTCTTGACGGACACTACTATGCGGACTGTCTCTGCTGGAGGGGGCGGTCTGCACTTTTGGCGCCATTGGGAAGCCTGGCCCACGATGGGAGGACTTTGGTTGCTGTTGTTTTTGCACATAATGGCGTCCGTTCTTCCTGGGCGGGCGCCACATGAGTGTGAAAAGGCGCACAGTATCCGTCGGCAATGGGGATTATCTTCTTCCGTTGCTGCGGGCACGCAATCCTGCCAACTACGCCAAGTTTGTGACGCACAAGCCCTCCCTGAGCTTTGGGGATACTCGGAGCCGGGTCAGTGTAGGGGGTTGCGGGAGGGATGCAGTCGTGGCCTGGACCCGGTCCGTGCCCAGGGCCGTCACATAAAAATATATGGGCTTTCAAGGGTGAGTGGTATTTTCGACTACGCCACCTGCGGTTCCTGGTGATGGACACAAGCGCTGCTACAGTCCTCTCAAGACGGTGTTAGGGGCAGCTAGGATGGGACGGCTCCCCACAGGCGGAGCAGGCTTCAGGGCAGTGTGAGAAGGAATGGTGGGTGCAGTGCCGCGCAGGAAATAACGAGCTGAGACGGTGTATGAAGTCATCCAGGTCTTTACTCACTTCAGATGAATTTTCAGCCGCAAAGCTTCTCTCTGCTACTCACGGCGTACAGCGGCCACCGGGAAGGGGGTTCAGCACTTCCCAGATAGATCAGGAGCACCTGTTGAGACCCCTCTGGTGTGTGTTCCTCTCCTTGGTAAGTTCTCCCACTAAGTCTTCTCCTGACTGTGTGTGGTAGGAACGTAGTGTAAGTCCGGGTCCCAATGGATAAACGCAGTGTAAGAGATACAGGTGGCGTATGCCGCTCCGTCCGTGTTCCCCTGGGATCCACTAAGCCTCCGGGCTTTTCTGACTGAGACGTGAAGTAACAAAGTCAGATGTCGGGGGCCGGTTACCCCTCTTGCAGCAGGAATCCCTCTGACTAGGCCAAAGTAAAGAATACAGGTGGCGACTCCGCTCCGTCCGTATCCCCCTGGGATCCTTTTGCCTGTGGAGCCTATCTCCTCCGCTCCCCTCCAAGGCCTTCTTAGGTCAGGACCTTGACCGGGTAGTGACAGTGGTTAACTCTGACCCGCTCCTCGTCTCAAGGCCAGAGTACGAGGACCGCAAACCTTCCGCCAGCTACAGCCTTTTGCTGGAACCCGACAGAAGACCCTCAATCAAAGACCTTGAACCTAAGATGGCCGTAGATTAAATATGAATCTTTAAGTGTTTCCTAAAAGTGTGTCCTCCACCCTCACCCACTACATGGTTCCCCCTATCTTTGGTTCCCCCCCATCTCCTCTATCCTGAGCCGGGGCAGCACCCTGGTGCATTTAGGCCCCCTTCAGGACAGGAGTGGTGTAGTGTTGAATGGTGAAGTGGGGTCCTGAGAGATGCTCCATCCTTACCTGGAAGAGGAGATATCACACCTCTATCTGAGGTGCAGTACCCCTGTGGCGACTGAACCCTCAGGGGCGCCACACTATTGACATGATATTCTCATCAGATGTTGGTAACAACCCAACCAATCCACACAGGCAAAGAAATCACCGTAGATGTCCCTAAAATAAGTTATGTGTAATAATGAGAAATAATACCGAGAAAAAGTATTAAACACGCTTACTGAAATGTATTTAATACTTCATACAAAAGCCTTTGCTGGTGATGAAGCTTCAAGATGCCTCCTGTATGGCGAAACTAGTCGCATGCATTGCTCAGGTGTAATTTTGGCCCATTCTTCCACACAAACACTCTTCAAATCCTGGAGCTTCCGTGGGCTGCTCCTTCTATGAAGTCTGAGCTTTAGTTCCTTACATAAATTGGATTTGTAGCGCCCCGAGGGTTCGGCCGCTACAGGAGTATTGCACCTCAGACCAGAGGTGTGATATTCCACTCCCAGGTAAGGATGGAGTATGGACCAGGGCTCAGTTAGCTGCATACAGCACACACACCCCATTTCCGAGGGACAGCTTAACGGTGCTCCCACTAGACAGAAGTGCAGGCACGACCGACTATGTCCCTGCCTGGAGTGGGGAGGGGGGTGGAACACCCAGTGCTGTAGGGGCAGATAGGGGTTGGTTCCTGAGCGTAGATAGGAGCTCATTGGTTGCTGGTCACCTGGGCTCATGGTCAGAGGGAGGTATAAAAGGTGGGCACCATCTTAGAACAGTGTTCAGTCTGTGAGGAGAGGAGAGCTGACAGGGAGCAGCAGCTCAGGCTGAGTGCTGCTCCAGAGGCAGGCCTAGAGAAGAGGCCGGAGCCTGAGAGGAGAAGGAGAAGTGGGCCTGGAGAAGAGGCCAAGGGAAGGAGGAGAAGACAGAACAGGAGAGAAGGAGAATAGAGAGAGAGAAACAGAAGGGCTCAGGAACAAGAAGGTGGAAGGGACCCTAAGAACCCACGAGAATCCAGGGTGAAGGGTCAGGCAGATTAAGGGTGCCGGATCCCAAGTTGGTGGAGGAGAAACTACCCTCAGCCAAAGACCGGTCGTCGTGATCATCTATTGGTGCGACACCTCATCAAACCTGCTAGGAAGGCACCATATAGGACTGCGGAGGACGGGGCCCACGTTTACCCGCACAAGTCCGCGGCAGCTGGACAAAAGTGAGTCACTGGTGAGGCAGGTCAGAGAAAGGATTAAAGGGGGTCCTGTGCCATGCTCCTGAACTGCCTGGGAGTTGACCGAGCCCCTCACCTGGTGGACGCAGCACGGCTCGGGCAGTCATTCCCTGCAGAAGTGACTTGGATATTAACCGTAAGTAAAGACCCTGGACTGCAGTACGTTGTCTGTGTGCTTTTTCGCTCCTCCGGCACTACCGGTACTGGGACTCTCACCACCATCACTCCCACCATCTACTACACTGCCCTGGGGCCGCACTCTTCCCGTGGGGAGTCACATCATCCCAGCTGCATACATCATCAGCCCCAGTGGTCTGCCCTGCAGCGGCGGTTCCTAACAACCGCAATCCACGGGTGGCGTAGTCGGACATAATCAATAGCACATAACGGACTACCACTGGCCTGACCACCCTGAGCCACGGAACCGGGTTGCCACTACTACTCCCATCGTTCCCTATTGCCCGGATCCGAGTGCCCCACGGCCCAGGGGGCGAGTCAGATTCAGGTCAGGTGATTGGCTGAAATCTGTCAGTAATAAGAAAGCAATCCTGCCACTTTGTAAAAAATATTATCAGCTGGTTCAACTGATGGTCTATAAAAAGGTGTGTCATTACCATGGTGCCACACAAGAAACATCTCATAATGGGCAAAACCAGTAAGCTGTCTCAAGACCTTCACCACCTTATTGTGGCAAAGCATACTGATGACATTGGCTTCAGAAGAATTTCTAAACTACTGTCATGGGTGTGTCAGAGGTGATAGACAGTGACCCTGTAGTGGTTTGCAGGAGATCTCCACGTTTGGCAATGCAGACAGCTGCCTAGATAGGAGGCTGTGTTTAGGATCCAGCGACTACCTCCCTTTAGTCTGGGTGTATATATACCTGGTGTGTCTAGGTGGGCGTCGCCGGTTATACTCATTTTTACTTGGAACTTGGCTGAAGCAGCATCACATCCTCCCTGAAGTCTTGAGGCCGTGTGCCCTGTTGGAGTTCTTCTAAAGCTGAGTTGTTGTTCCCCTCTGTTGTCTTCCCCTTTTGTCTTTAGAGTGCTAGCGAAAGTTGACTAGTGCTCATCTCCTTCCACCCCCAGCTATAGCCTTACGCCAGGGATAGTAGGGCGAGGCACGTGATCAGCGATAGCTGCAGAGGCTCTATAGGGACGTGAGGGAGAGACAGGGTGACGCTAGTCCAGATTAGTAGGTCACCTCTTCCCTCTTTCCCTAGTGTCTGGGTTCCCTTTCCCCTCTGTGTTGCACTCACACCTTGAGGCTTCCTTCTTGAGGCTTCCTTCGGACCCCACACAGGTTTTTTCGGCCAAGCTTGAACAGCTACTCCTGAAGGCTTTCTCCATGGGGATCATTAACAAACAGGAGAGGGAATTCATGACAGTGAGAAAACCTACAATCCCTACATTCTATGTCTTGCCTAAAGTCCATAAAAATTTGGACTGCCCACCTGGTCGACCTATCATGTCAGGCATAGGAAGCATTTGGGAAAAGGCATGTATTTACATAGATTTCTTCTTGCAGCCCCTTGTTACCAGCTTATCATCTTACCTCAGAGATTCATCTCATCTGATACGGATTCTCAACTCCCTATGCTTGCCTGACCAGTTCCTGCTCATCACTGTTGATGTTGAATCGCTATATTCAAATATAGCTCACAAAGATGGTATAGCAGCGGTCCTATATTTTTAGAATGCTACGAGTGGAGGTAATCGCCTACAATACTCCTTTATTGTGGATCTTTTGAATTTTATTCTTACTCACAATTATTTTGTGTTTGATCATATTTTCTATCGGCAAGTCTCTGGGACCGCTATGGGCGAACCCTAGGTATAATACCTCGGACGGTAGTAAATTTAAGGGCTCATTCCCTTGTGGTGACTGTTCTGCTTGTCCGTTTTTCTCATCAGGAAAAACTTTTATTAATCCGACTGATAACCATCAATACCCTCTGAGGGACTTCATCAATTGCAGGTCCACAAACGTCGTATATGCATTGACTTGTCCCTGCCCGAAGGTTTATGTTGGTCAAACATCGCAGGAACTCCGAAGACGGGTAGAGCAACATGTTTCCAACATTCATCTTGCTGAACAGGACTTGAAGAAAGGCAGGGCCATCTCCTCAGTGGCCCTGCACTTCCTCCAATTCCATTCTGGTAGCCCCAATAAATTGCGAGCTATGGGACCCCAGAAAATGAGGCCCAATCCACGTAATTCGGATCACACTAAGGATCTATTGAGATCAGAATCCAGGTGGATCTTTGTTCTTGACACAGTGGCCCCCAGGGGCATAAATGAGGATTTCTCATTCACCGGTTACTTGGCTTGAACTCCCATGGTGTCCTTACAATTGGAACCTTGTTTAAGATTGGGGGTTCCCTGGTCCTCCCCCTTCCCCCCACTTCTTCCTTCCTTTTTTCCTCTTCCCTCGTGTGGCTGGCTTGTGCATTTTTGCTATCTTATAATGAGTCAATTTTCAGCTTTTGAATTACTTTTAGAGTGGCAAGTATGATTAGCTGCTAGTATTTTTTATATTTATGCTTGCAACCGTACTTGCACCCATATACATTGCCACTGGGCTTTATTAGCCAGTAATGTAGTGGCTTTCAATATTTATCTTGTTGATTGTTTCATGTTTGTTTGTGGGTGGTTTGTTTAGTAAGTCTTCTATATTTGTATTGTGCCATTGGTCACATTCTTATGCACATTTGGTGACTTTTTACTCCAATTATACAGTATCTTGCTCTCTTTGTGCCTTTAGCCTGGCCAGGTATTTATCTCAATCAATGCTAGCTCTCCCTTTTTTTTTTCTTTTTTACCGGTAATTTTTGTAGCGGACGCGCTACTTCCGGGGGTTTTTGCGTTCCATCCTTCCTTGGAACGCAAGCTTCTTCTCTACTGTGGCCGCGCGAAGGGATTACAGCGGCATGTAAAAGTTTGGGCACCCCTGGTAAAAAATTACTGTTATTGTGAACAGTTAAGCAAGTTGAAGATGAAATGATCTCTAAAAGGCCTAAAGTTAAAGATGACACATTTCCTTTGTATTTTAGGCAAAAATATATAAATATATTGTCATTTTTTACATTTTAAAAATTACAAAAAGGAAAATTGTCACATGAAAAGTTTGGGCAACCTGCATGGTTAATAGCAAGTAGCATTCTCTTTTGAAAGTATCACAGCTTGTAAGCGATTTTGTAGCCAGACAAGAGTCTTTCATTTCTTGCTTGAGGGATTTTCATCCATTCTTTCTTGGAAAATTCTTCCAGTTCTGTGAGATTCCTGGGTCGTCTTGCATGCACTGCTATATGAGGTCTATCCACAGATTTTCAATGATGTTCAGATCAGCGGACTGTGAGGGCCATTGTAAAACTTTCAGCTTGCACCTTTTGAGGTCGTCTATTGTGGATTCTGACGTCTGTTTAGGATAATTATCCATTTGTAGAAGCCATCGTCTTTTCAACTTCAGCTTTTTTACAGAAGGTGTTATGTTTGCATCAAGAATTTGTTGAAATTTCATTGAATCCATTCTTCCCTCTACCGCAAAATGTTCCCCATGCCATTGGCTGCAACACAACCCCAAAGCATGATTGATCCACCCCCATGCTTAATGGTTGACGAGATGTTCTTTTCCTGAAATTCTGTGCCCTTTTTTTCTCCACAAATACCTTTGATCATTGTGGCCAAAGAGTTCCATTTTAACCTCAACGGTTCACGGGACTTGTTTCCAAAATGCATCAGGCTTGTTTAGATTTTCTTTTGTATTCTTCTTAAGTGGAATTTTATGGTAAGAACGCAGCAGAGGTTTTCTTCTGATGAATCTTCCATGAAGGCCATATTTGTGCAGGTGTCTCTGAACAATAGAACAATGTACCACAACTCCAGAGTCTGCTAAATCTGTCTTAAGGTCTTTTGCAGTCAAGCAAGGGTTCTGATTTGCCTCTCTAGCAATCCTACGAGCAGCTCTTGCTGAAATGTTGCTTGGTTTTCCAGACCTTATCTTGACCTCCACTGTTCCTGTTAACTGCCATTTCTTAATTACATTTCAAACTGAGGAAAGGGCAACTTGAAAATGCTTTGCTATCTTCTTATAGCCTTCTCCTGCTTTGTGGGCCTCCACCGCATTCATTTTCAGAGTGCTGGGCAACTGCTTAGAAGAATCCATGGCTGCTGTTTTTGGCATAAGGTTAGAGGCTGGGTTTTTATAAAGCTGGGAAATTTGCATCACCTGGCCTTTCCTAACGATGATAGTGAACAAGCCATAACCGTAAGAGTCTAATTAAGGTCTGAAGCCTTGGTCAAAGTTATCTGAGCACACAAATCTCCAAGGGTGCCCAAAAATTTGTATAGGCCTATTTTTCTTTTTGTAATTTTTAAAATGTAAAAAATTACAATATATTTATATATTTTTGCCTAAAATGCAAAGGAAATGTGTCATCTTTAACTTTAGGCCTTTTAGAGATCATTTCATCTTCAACTTGATTAACTGTTCACAATAACAGTAATTTTGACCAGGGGTGCCCAAACTTTTACATGCTGCTGTATATCCCCTGTGACTTCTGAGGGGGCGGTTCTCAAACCGGATATGACGTATCATCTGCTTCCGGTTGCGTTCCACCATAACGTCTGAGTGGAACGCATCAGAGACAGGAAGTGGCCGTCTGACATGCCATGGCGCTAGAGAGACTTGGTGAGAGCATGGATCCTCACCTGAAGGGAGTCATACTAAATTGGACAGACTATTTAACATATACATGTGTCCACTGACAACATACCCCTCACGAAGTTGCGGTCCAGCAGCGTAACGCGTAGGGTTTCTGGTGCCAGCAGGTAACTATGCCATTGTATATCTTTTGATTTATCCCTTGACCACTTAGGATTGCCTGGTCTGCCATTCATGTTTGGATTAGCTGTGCCATGTCGTACACGACTTGGGTGACACATTTTGGTGAAAACTGATATTGTACGGGCCTCTAGCATTAGCAGGTGACTATTCCCACTCATTCCTTGATTTATTATGATTTATGGTCTGACTACTTGGGAGTGCCTGGTTCATCACCCATATTTGGTCTAGTTGTGCTGTGCTACTCTTAACCAGGCTGACATAGCTTGGATAAAATCAATACTGTACTATGGGATATTAAAAATGACACAAACTATACCTGTGGCCTAAGGTGGATTTATTACTTTGGAATATTGTTATTGTCATTTTCCTCCCCCATGAACATTGTAATGCTTTGTCTGTTTTTAAATGTTTTTATTTCCTCTTGTGTTGTCAGTGTGTAATCATGTAATAAAGATTTTTTCATTTTTTCAACATTGGGTGTGCCCAGTTGTATATCCTGAGTCTTTTTCTTCTAAACTACTGTACTCACACCTGGTGTGACAACTACTGAAGGTTCCAGTGAGCAATGTTGGGGCCATAATCTGAAAGTGGAAAAAACATTATTTCACCATAAACCAGCCATGACCAGGTTGCTCCCTGCAAAATTTTAGACAGACCAGTGAAAAGAATTATCAGAAGAGTTGTCCAAGAGCCAAGAAGCACCTGTGGAGAGCTACAGAAGGACCAGTAATCAGCAAGAATATTGTTTCAAAGAAAACTATAAGCATTGCACTCAACCTTGCATTCTGTTACAAATATATTGTGGGCCAGGAGTCTGTTAGACTTTAGTCTGTGTCCATCACCTTAAGTGTCCATTGCTTAAGTGTGAGAAATATGAATTAATCCTGAATAACATGATGCATGCAGACTGTACCTTACCTGGCACCACCGCACTCTAATCAGCATCTCTCTTTATCCATTCTTCTTACAGGTACGTGACTCAGCTTTCCCATCCTGACTTCAATGCCGACTTCTCTATACCTCTCTGCTCCTATTTACTAATGGTACGTGACTCAGCTTTCCCATCCTGACTTCCATGCAGACTTCTTTATACCTCTCTGCTCCTATTTACTAATGGTACGTGACTCAGCTTTCCCATCCTGACTTTCATGCAGACTTCTCTATACCTCTCTGTTCCTATTTACTAATGGTACGTGACTCAGCTTTCCCATCCTGACTTCCATGCAGACTTCTCTATACCTCTCTGCTCCTATTTACTAATGGTATGTTCTTCAAGTTACACCAGCTACCCCCCACTTTCATTTATGACCTTATTTACTTAGCCTTTGACTATCCAGCATCTGGTTCAGCCTTAATCAGCTGATCAAGATGAGCACAGACCACTCCCCTCTGGTTCACAGCTGAATGCATTCTGTTACAAATATATTGTGGGCCAGGAGTCTGTTAGACTTTAGTCTGTGTCCATCACCTTAAGTGTCCGTTGCTTAAGTGTGAGAAATATGAATTAATCCTGAATAGAACCTGAAGTGAACTGAAGGTAACTGGATACTAAGTCACAGTAAACAATGTTTGTCTTAGTTTTCACTCTCACGCCCTTATTCCTTTACCTTTTCCAACCACCCCTAATCCCTACACCTAGTAATGAACTCTTCATCTCTCCCTCCATTCTCCCCACCCAACTCACATCCTCCTCAGAGCTATTCCTCAACATACAATCCTTTGTCTCCAAACACAGACAGCCACCTCATGCCCTCTCCTGCTCCCACCTACTAACGCTTTCTCTGCTCCTCCTCACTGCCTCGACATCTCTCCACATCCCGCCCTCCTCACCACATCCATACAATCAGTTCCACCTCCTACCCACGATCTATCCAAAACTCTCATAACCCTTCTAACCTTATACCCATCCGCCCAGCCCCCGCTTCCCCAGTCCCTCTAACAGGAGCTATATGGAACGCTTACTCCGTCTGCAACAAACTTTCCTACATTCACAACCTCTTCATCACTAACAAGCTTTCCTTCCTCGGCATCACTTAAACCTGGCTCACCCCCTTTGACACGGCCTCTCCTACTGCACTTTCGTACAGCGGATTCCACCTCTCCCATACCCCCCGCCCTACCGGCAAGCACGGTGGAGGAATAGGTTTCCTCCTCTCAGATAGCTGCTCCTTCACCCATATCCCACTGCCGCCCTCAATTACTCTCCCCTCTTTTGATATGCTCTGCGTGCACATCTACTCCCCCTCCAACCTTCAACTGGCTGTCATTTACCGCCCCCCAGGATCAACCACCACTTTCTTTGACCACTTCACCACTTCGCTGCTTCATTTCCTCTCCGTTGACATCTCCACTATCTTCATGGGCGACTTTAACATCCCCATTGACACTTCCCTCTCAGCTGCCTCTAAGCTTCTATCCCTCACTTCCTCCTTCGGTCTTACTCAGTGGTCTTCCATACCCACCCACAAAGATGGCCACACACTGGACCTCATCTTCACCTGCCTCTGTTCCCTATCTAACCTCTCTAACTCACCTCTCCCTCTCTCTGATCATAACCTACTTACATTCTCTTCCCTCTCCTCTCCAGGGCAACAATCCCCACTCCACAAACTTGCATACCCTCGCAGAAATCTCAAACACCTTGACCTACACTCACTCTCTGAATCCCTTCTCCCTCTTACAGACATTAGTTCCTTACATGATGCAGATGTTGCTGCCACTTTATACAACACCACAACAGCTGCAGCTCTCGATTCGGTCGCCCCCCTCACACATACCAAAGCTCGCACAATCAACAGACAAACCTGGCACACCAGCCTAACTAAAGAACTGCAACGGGCCTCCAGGGTTGCTGAGCGCAGATGGAAAAGGTCCCACTCCAATGAGCATTTCATTGCATTCAAACAGTCCCTCACTACCTTCAAGTCCACACTCACTGTAGCAAAACAAACATACTTCGCATCTCTCATATCCTCCCTGTCTCACAACCCCAAACAACTATTCAACACCTTCAATTCTCTCCTCCATCCCCCAGTGCCTCCTCCCTCTCCTCTTATTTCAGCCGAAGACTTTGCCTTATTTTTCAAATAGAAGATTGACACCATCAGACAAAGATTTTGCCTAAAGCCCCCACAGCCCCTCCCCACACTTACTCAACCCTCCTCTTCCAAAACCTCCTTCTCCACCATTACAGAAGATCAATTTTTCTCTTTACTCTCCAAATCACACCTCACCACCTGTAAACTTGACCCAATCCCGTCCCACCTCATCCCAAACCTTACCACTATCTTCATCCCAGCCCTAGCCCACCTCTTTAACCTGTCATTAACAACTGGTGTCTTCCCCTCATGCTTCAAACTTGCCTCAATGACACCCATCCTCAAAAAGCCCTCCCTTAACCCATCCTCTCTGACTAGCTATCGTCCCATATCACTTCTCCCCTATGCCTCAAAACTACTGGAACAACACGTCCATTCTGAGCTGTCCTCCCACCTCTCCTCCTGCTCCCTCTTCGACCGCCTACAATCTGGTTTCCGACCGCACCATTCTACTGAAACTGCACTGACTAAAGTCAACAATGACCTACTAACGGCCAAATCTAAGCGACACTACTCTATCCTCCTCTTCCTAGACCTATCATCTGCCTTCGACACAGTGGACCATTCCCTCTTACTACAAACTCTCTCATCTCTCGGCATCACAGACTTGGCCCTATCCTGGCTCTCCTCATACCTAACAGACAGGACATTCAGTGGCTCCCACTCACACACCAGCTCCTCATCTCGCCCCCTATCTGTCGGTGTCCCCCCAAGGTTCAGTTCTAGGACCCCTGTTCTTCTCCATCTACACCTTAGGCCTGGGACAGCTCATAGAGTCTCATGGCTTTCATTATCACCTCGATGCTGATGACACACAGATCTACCTCTCTGGACCCGATATCACCTTCTTACTAACCAAAATCCCACAATGTTTGTCAGCTATTTCATCCTTCTTCTCTGCTAGATTTCTAAAACTTAACATGGACAAAACAGAATTCATCATCTTTCTGCCATCTCATTCACCCCCCCAACTGACCTATCTATCAACGTCAATGGCTGTCCACTCTCCCCAGTCCCTCAAGCTCGCTGCCATGGGGTAACCCTGGACTCTGAACTCTCCTTCAGATCATATATCCAAGCCCTTTCCACTTTCTGCCGACTCCAACTCAAAAATATCTCTCGGATCCGCACATTCCTCAATCTGCAAAAACACTAGTGCACGCCCTCATCATCTCCCGCCTTGACTACTGCAACCTCCTGCTCTGTGGCCTCCCTTCCAACACTCTCGCACCCCTCCAATCCATCCTAAACTCTGCTGCCCGACTAATCCACCTGTCCCCACGCTATTCCCCGGCCTCTCCTCTCTGTCAATCTCTTCACTGGCTCCCCATTGCTCAGAGACTCCAGTTCAAAACCCTAACCATGACATACAAAGCCATTCACAACCTATCTCCTCCATATATCTCTGACCTAGTCTCCCATTACATACCTGCACGCAACCTCCGATCCTCACAAGATCTCCTTCTCTACTCCCTTCTTATCTCCTCCTCCCACAATCACATTCAAGATTTCTCCCGTGCTTCCCCCCTACTCTGGAACTCTCTACCCCAACACATCAGACTCTTGTCGACCGTGGAAACTTTCAAAAGGAGCCTGAAGACCCACCTCTTCCGACAAGCCTACAACCTGCAGTAACCACCGCTGCACGACCAGCTCTACCTTCACCTACTGCATCCTCACCCATCCCTTGTAGATTGTGAGCCCTCGAGGGCAGGATCCTTGCTCCTCCTGTACCAGTCGCTGTCACATTGTGTTCAAGATTATTGTAATTGTTCTTGTATGTATGCCCCTTTTTCACATGTAAAGTGCCATGGACTAAATAGCGCTATAATAATAAATAATAATAATAACCTCCATGGCCTGCACGCATGCTCACCACGCAAAGCTTTATTGCTGAACAAAAAGCATATTCAAGCTAGATTAAAGTTTGTTCAACAACATTTAGACAAGCTTGTGAAAGGCTGGATGCCCACGTAGCGTTTTTCAAGCGTTTATGCTGCGGAATTTCCGCAGCGGAAACGCTTGTGAAACGCTAGGTAATCCGCACCCCATGGTCCCCAAGGGGATTCTGCATGTTCTATGCACATGCTGCAGATTTTTCCGCAGCGTTTATGCTGCGCACAAAAATCCGCAGCATGTCATTTAATTTTGCGGAAACGCAGCGGAACTCCCGCCATTGACTTGCATTGAAACGCATAGAAAAAGCGACTGTACATTTGTACAAGCGACTTCTATGCGTCTCTATGTGCGGATCGTACCCAGTTCTGGAGGAGAGGAGACTCTCATCCAGACCTGGGTACCATTGTACCTGTAAAAAAAGAATAAAATAACAAATAAAGTTTATACTCACCTTTCCGAAGGCTTCTCTCTAAATGCCGGCATCGCTTAAGGACCTGCGGTGACGTCACAGTCATGTGACCGCAGGCCCTTCACCGCTCTGTCTCGCGATATGCCGGCAGCCGGGAACCAGACAGGAACGAGCGCTGCAGCCACGCCGGGGCCTCGGGGGTGAGTATAGTTTTATTTGTTTTAATTTTTACGGTCACACTGTATAAATGCATGCCGTTTGCATGGATTTATACAGTGTGACCTAGTTGTCAAGCACTTTCCAAGTGATGCTATCGCCTGGAAAGTGCTTGTCAATCTGCATGCGGAAACGCATGTGAAACCGCATGTGAATCCGCATGTATTCTGCAGGAAAAACGCATGCACAATCTGCATGCGTTTTTTCTGCCAGGGAGATGCAGAAATGCTGCAGAAATTTTCTGCTTCATTTCTGCATCGTGGGCACATAGCCAAATACTGGGAGAATATAGTCTGGTTAGATGAGACCAAAATTGAACTCTTTGGATGCCATAATACACACCATGTTTGCAAGCCCATAGACACTGAATATCACCCCAAAAACACCATACCATCAATGAATTTTAAAGGTGGGAACATCATGGTGTGGGGCTATTTTTCAGCACACAGCACTGGCATAATTCATATGATTGAAGGAAGGATGAATGGACAAATATATTGAGACATTCTTGAAAAAAATCTGCCATCTAACAGGATGATGAAGATGAAACATTTCAGCAAGACAATGATCCCAAACACACAGCCAAGGAAACTCTCAATTGGTTACATAAAAAGAAAGTAAAGCTGCTAGAATGGTCGAGCCAATCACCAGACCTGAATCCAATAGAAAATATATGGAAGGAACTAAAGCTCAGAGTTCATAGAAGGAGCCCACGGAGCTTCAGAATGTGAAGAGTGTTTATGTGGAAGAATGGGCACCTGAGCAATGCATGCAACTAGTTTCTCCATACAAGAGACGTCTTGAAGCTGTCATCACCAACAAAGACTTTTGTACGAAGTATTAATTAATTTTCAGTAAGCGTGTTCAATACTTTTTCCCTGTGTCATTTCTCATTATTACATCTAATTTATGGACAGCTATGGTGATTCCTTTGTCTGTGTGGATTGGATGGGTTGTTACCGACATCAATTGAGAATTTCATATCAATAGCCCCTTTAGAAATATATTTACTTAGAAAATTGGTGACGTGTTCAATACTTATTTCACCCACTGTATATAGTCTATAAGGCTTAAAGGGGTATTCCCATCTCCCAGATCATATCCCAATATGTAGTAGGTGTAATAAAAATAGTATTAGCAAATACCTCCAATTAGAAATGTAGTATAGTTTTTCTGATTCGCTATGTTTCTTTCCTCATGTGTAGGGCATTGCAGTCGCTTAGGTATTCATGGTTACGACCACTGATATAGTGACAGCTAGTTGCTAGTGGTTGTAACCATGGATACCTAAGGTCCTGCAATGCCGGCACATGAGGAAAGAGACATAGTAAATCAGAAGAACTATACTACATTTCTAATTGGAAGTATTTGCTAACATTATTATTACACCTACTACATATTGGGATAGGATCTTGGAGATGGGAATATCCCTTTAACATAATGACATGATAAAGGCGTGTTGATGCGCAGAGGTGTACTGCAGTTGCAACTGAGATGGATGAGAAGGCAAACACTAAGAAACACCAAGAATAAGTTCTCCCTCAACTCAAAAAACTCAGGGAGTGTCTACAGTGAACCAGGAAACCATAAGGGGGAAGTCTATCCGAACAACCCCTCTTCTAAAAGTAGATTAAAAAACAAACTTCTCATTTAAAAGGACATAAAGAGTAATTGTCGTTTTCATTTTTATTTTATAAATCACTAGTACACATGAAAATAAGCAACTTTGTAATATATATTATCAGAGAAATCCTCTTCTTTCTCCTCCTGGACTGATCTTTCATTCTCAAAATTCTCAATTCTCAGGTAAAAATCTTTCTTTAGTAAATACAGATTTTCACATTACTGATAAAGGATATGACAGTTAGTGCTTATAAAGTTCTATGGAGAAGGGACACAGTTACAAAGTGTAACTGTCATTTCAGGAGAACTTGCAGCAGAATGTCTTTCTGTATCCTTGGCTTTTCTCCCCTCCCCTCTCCATAGAACTTTATCAGCACCAACTGTCACCTCCTATCACAGTAACGGGAAAATCTGTCTTCACTAAATACAGATTTTGACCATGAATTGAAAGTGAAAGATCAGTCTAAGAGGAGAAAAAAGCAAATTTCTTTGATAAGATATATATTAAAAAAAATTCTTATGCTCACATGAAGTATTGATTCATACAATAAGAATTAAAACATCAGTTACTCTTTTGTGCTTTAGAAAACCAATTTTCAAGTACCTTATAGGATATTCTGATTTAATAGAATGTAGTATGAAAGCAGAAAGTGGCTAAAAAGCAACGTCTCAATTATATCATTGCAATTGGCTCGGTGTAATGTTTTATTTCTCCTGCGGTGGCGCTGTTGGAGAGTTGTAGTCAGAATCCCCTGCAGATTACGGATGATCCCATTGATAATCTTATTTTTGGGGATCTTTCCAATAAAAAAGGAATTATTAAAAAATAGGGAACGCCTTTCAAGAACTGAATTAACAAAGATAACAAGCGTGTAGCTCATTGTGACCATAATTGTGCTTATACAGATATAGATTAGTAATGCAAGCATCTGATTGGCTGCTATGGGTAGCCCAACTGTGATGATGTCAGCTTTTATTGTCATACCTGTATGGTGCATATTACCTTTAAAGAGGACCTATCACCAGGTCATAAGTGTCCAGTTTTCGCTATTACTTTATTCCCGTTACTCCCCTGAGTGTTCAGTTTTTTAAATCTTTTTAAAGATCCTCCTTATGATTCCAGAGATTTGGGCCTTTTTATTTGGTTCTATACATGACTCATAGAGTAATAATACAAAGCAGCCTAAAGACACGCCCCAAAGAATCCTGTGATCCACATACCAGAGGATTATGTGATCCACGCCCCAGAGGATTCTGTGATCCACGCCTCAGAGGATTCTGTGATCCACACCCCAGAAGATGCTGTGATCCACACACAAGAGGATACTGTGATCCACACCCGAGGATCCTGTGATCCACACCCCAGAAAATCCTGTGATCCACACACCAGAGGATTCTGTGATCCACACTCCAGAGGATTCTGCGAACCACACCCCAGAAGATCCTGTGATCCACACCCCAAAGGATTCTGTGATCCACACCCCAGAAGATCCTGTGATCCACACACAAGAGGATACTGTGATCCACACCCCAGAGGATTCTGTGATCCACGCCCCAGAGGATTCTGTGATCCACACCCCAGAAGATCCTGTGGTCCACACACAAGAGGATTCTGTGATCCACGCCTCAGAGGATTCTGTGATCCACACCCCAGAAGATCCTGTGATACACACACAAGAGGATACTGTGATCCACACCCCAGAGCATCCTGTGATCCACACCCCAGAAAATCCTGTGATCCACACACCAGAGGATTCTGTGATCCACACTCCAGAGGATTCTGTGAACCACACCCCAGAAGATCCTGTGATCCACACCCCAGAAGATCCTGTGATCCACACCCCAGAAGATCCTGTGATCCACACACAAGAGGATTCTGTGATCCACACCCCAGAGGATTCTGTGATCCATGCCCCAGAGGATTCTGTGATCCACACCCCAGAAGATCCTGTGGTCCACACACAAGAGGATTCTGTGATCCACGCCCCAGAGGATTCTGTTATCCATGCCCCAGAGGATTCTGTGATCCACACTCCAGAGGATCCTGTGATCCACACACCAAAAGATTCTGTGTTCCACGCCCCAGAGGATCCTGTGATCCATGCCCCAGAGGATTCTGTGATCCACACCCCAGAGGATCCTGTGAGCCACACCCCAGAGGATCCTGTGATCCATACCCCAGAGGATCCTGCAATCCACACCCCAGAAAATCCTGTGATCCACACACCAGAGGATTCTGTGATCCACACCCCAGAGGATTCTGTGAATCACACCCCAGAAGATCCTGTGATCCATACCCCAGAGGATCCTGTGATCCACACCCCAGAGGATCCTGTGATCCACACCCCAGAGGATCCTACGATCCACACCCCAGAGGATACTGTGATCCACACACCAGAGGAACCTGTGATCCATGCCCCAGGGGATTCTGTGATCCACTTCCCAGAGGATTCTGTGATCCACGCCCCAGAGGATCCTGTGATCCAAGACCATAAAAATTAGCTTATTCTGAGCACTAAAATAAATAGGTCCATATCTCTGGAACCATATGATGGATCTTAAAAAAGAAAAAAAGGTAAAATTCAGAGAAGCAATGAAAATAAAATGTTTATATATTACTTAATAATTGTCCTGCAGTGCAACAGTGTCAAGATTTTTTGAGTCTCCGCAGGGCAACCTACCACATTCTCACCGTTAGGCCACGTTCACGCGATCAGTATTTGGTCAGTATTTTACATCAGTATTTGTAAGCTCAAACCAGGAGAGGAACAATCAGAGGAAAAGTATAATAGAAACACGTCACCACTTCTGCATTTATCACCCACTCCTGGTTTTGGCTTACAAATACCAGGGCTGTGGAGTCAGTGAGCCAAACCACCGACTCCAACTTCGCAATTTCTCTGACTTCCGACTCTGACTCCAACTCCGACTCCACAGCCCTGCCTCACTACTGAGCGTGTACATGAAGTGCAGCACAGATTCATCTCCACTAAAAGCCGAGATCCTCAGATCAGGAACAGAACAAACATTTATAGGACATTTCATAACTTTCCCAAATTCTTATGAAAACACTTACAGCACATCCTGCATTGAACTAATGAACCCAATTTATTATATATTTTAGGAGTAGGTCCATTATATACTGACTCCGACAAAATGTACACCGACTCCACGACTTCTACTCCACAGCCCTGACAAATACTGATGTAAAATACTGACCAAATACTGAACGTGTGCACGTGGCCTTAAAGGGAGTCTTGTCAGCCCAAACTGACAGTATAAGTTAAGAACATGGGCTTGTAGGGGATAGCTAGAATGCACCTTTCATCTACTAATTTCTGCCTCCGTCCTGCAAAAACTGGTTTAATCAAACATGCTAATGAGGTGACTTGGTGCACTCTGGGTGTGGCCAAAGACTCAATGCACCCTTCCCACACCCACTAGTTTTGCATGCCCTGCTTCCCCTACTGGTGATTGCCAGCACTAAAAGTTTGATTTTTTACAATATACAGTAATACTTATGGCATTGTATAAAGTACCAGTGATCGGACAATTCCAAGCTGAAGTCCCCTAAAGGGACTAACAAATAAAGTAAAAAATAAAGTTTTTAAAAATATATAAAAAATATATCAAAATTGGAATCACCCTCCTTTTCAACCTATTTAAAAAAAGAAATAAAAAAAATATACAGTATATACACTGTACATATTTGGTATCTCCATGTCCGTAAAAGTCAGATTTATCAAAATATAAAATTGATTAACCTGATCGGTAAACGGCGTAAAAAGAAAAAAAAAAATCAAAATGCAAAAAAATTGCAGGTTTTTTTTTTTTATTATTGCTGCAAAAGAGCAAGAAAATTCAATAAAAAGTGATCAAAACTTTGTATGTGCGCCAAAATAGTCTCAAGAAAAATGTCAGCTCAAGACACCATAAAGAAACCCACACCCAGCTCCATCCACTGGAAAATGAAAATGGTATGGGTTTCAGGACATGGCGACACACGAAAAAGTTTGACATATCAAAATCTAAAATTAATTATCCTGATCGGTAAACGCTGCAATGAGAAAACCATAGAAATGCCAAAATTCTGTTTATTCATCCGCCGAAACAAATGCAATAAGAGCCGAACACAACATTGTCTCTACCCCAAAATATCATGAATAAATGACAAAAAAATGTTTTTTCAACACTTAAATAAAAAAGAAACAATGCATGTTTGGTATCGCTGTAATTAAACTTTTTTACATCACAATGAATGCTGTTAAAGCAACCCCCCCCCCCCGCAAAAAAACAGCAACATTACAGAATTGCATTTTCTTATGCAGAATTTCACAGTACTTGAATTTTTGTTCTCCCATTTTCCATTACATTGAATTGTAAAATGAATGATACCATTCAAAGCTACAATTCATCTTGCAGGAAAACAAGCCCTTCTATGGCAAAATGGACGGAGAATTAAAAAGTTATAGCTCTTGGAAGAGGTGGAGGAAAAAAAGTGAAAATGCAAAAATGGAAATTCGCCCAGTTGGGAAGGGGTTAAATGGGTTGTTCACAATTAGAAAAACTTTTATTTTTATTTTTTTATTTTTTAGAAAACATTATTTTCCAGAAACAGCGCCATACCTGTCCAAATTACAGCACAACTGCATTCAACATGTGGAAGTTGTGGCCCTGATAATACACTGTGTAATCCCAATGTCGGAGTAATATAATGTACCATGTGCACATATGTATTTGCAACTCATTTTCATACATAGATAGATAGATATGAGATAGATAATAGATAGATAGAAGGATAGATAGATAGATAGATAATAGATAGATAATAGATAGATAGATAGATAGATAATAGATAGAAGGATAGATAGATAGATAGATAGATAGATAGATAGATAGATAGATAGAAAGATAGATAGATAATAGATAGAAGGATAGATAGAGAAATAGAAGGATAGATAGATAGATAATAGATAGATAATAGATAGATAAATAGATAGATAATAGATAGATAGATAAATAGAAGGATAGATAGATAGATAGATAGATAGATAAATAGATAGATAGATAATAGATAGATAGATAGATAGATAGATAGATAGATAGATAGATAGATAATAGATAGATAGATATGAGATAGAAAGATATGGGATAGATAGATGGATAGATAGATAGATGGATAGATAGATGATAGATAGATAATAGATAGATAGATAGACAGATAGATATGAGATAGAAAGATATGGGATAGATAATAGATAGAGGGATAGATATATAGATAGATAGATAGACAGATAGATATGGGATAGATGGATAGATAGATAGATAGATAGACAGATAGATATGGGATAGATAGATAGATAGAGGGATAGATATATAGATAGATAGACATGGGATAGATAGATGGATAGATAGATAGATACATAGATACATAGATACATAGATACATAGATAGATAGATAGATAGATCGCATGACAGAATACATGATTAGTGATGACAAAAATTGTACGGCGGCGTCTAAAAATTACTAAAGTTGACAAATCCCCGGGCCCGGATGGGATACACCCGCGAGTACTGCAGGAATTAAGTACCGTCATAGATAGACCATTATTTTTAATCTTTAAAGATTCCATAATAACAGGGTCTGTACCACACGACTGGCGTATAGAAAATGTGGTGCCAATATTCAAAAAGGGGACAAAAACTGAACTTGGAAATTATAGGCCAGTAAGCTTAACCTATACTGTGGGTAAAATCCTGGAGGGTTTCCAAAGAGATGCTATACTAGAGTATCTGAAGATGAATAACCTCATGACCCAATATCAGCATGGGTTTACGAGGGACCGTTCCTGTCAAACTAATCTGATCAGTTTTTATGAGGAGGCAAGTTCTGGACTGGACCAAGGAAATGCAGTGGATGTTGTGTATATGGACTTTTCAAAAGCTTTTGATACGGTTCCACACAAAAGGTTGATACATAAAATGAGAACAATGGGGATAGGGGAAAATATATGTATGTGGGTTAAGAACTGGCTCAGTGATAGGAAACAAAGGGTGGTTATTAATGGAAAACACTCAGACTGGGTCTCAGTTAACAGTGGGGTACCACAGGGGTCAGTATTGGGCCCCCTTCTTTTTAACATATTTATTAATGACCTTGTAGGGGGCATACAGAGTAATATTTCAATATTTGCAGATTACACTAAACTCTGCAGAGTAATCAATACAGAGGACAATTTTATATTACAGGAGGATCTATGCAAACTAGAAGCTTGGGCTGATAAATGGCAAATGAGCTTTAATGGGGATAAATGTAAGGTAATGCACTTGGGCAGAGGAAATAAAATGTATAATTATATGCTTAATTGTAAAACACTCGGCAAAACTGTAACTGAAAAAGACCTGGGTGTATTGGTGGACGACAAGCTCACGTTTGGTGGCCAGTGTCAGGCAGCTGCTGCAAAGGCAAATAAAATAATGGGATGCATTAAAAGAGGAATAGATGCTCATGAGGAAAACATAATTTTACCTCTATATAATATGCAAATTGCCTCTTCAGAGAAAAAGAGGACTTGTACTCTATAGCGCCACCTATTGGAAGCAGCAATCCTACAAGTCACAATCAACCCTTTAACGAGTCGTGCAATATGACTTAGGATAAAAGCCAAATCAGAATCTCAATTTGCAGACACGGTGTTTCGGGCTTTTGGCCCTCGTCAGTGCAAAGTATGAGAACTGATTTAGCTAGGTGAGAGGCTCTGGACTGAGGTCTAAGGGGAAGCATTTCTGTAGCGCCCCGAGGGTTCGGCCGCTACAGAGGTATTGCCCCTCTGCCAGAGGTGTGATATTCCACTCCCGGGTAAGGATGGAGTATGGACCAGGGCTCAGTTAGTTGCATGCATCACACACACCCCATTTCCGGGGGACAGCTCAACGGTGCTCCCATTTATACAGTAATACAGGCACGACAGACTATGTCCCTGGCTGGAGTGGGGAGGGGGGAGAGAACCCTGTGATGTAGGAGCAAAAGGGGACGGTTTCTGGAGCACAGGAAGGAGCTCATTGGTTGCAGGTCACCTGAGCTCAGACACAGTGAAGCAGATAAAAAGGTGGGGGCCATCTTAGGAGGGAGTTGAGTTCAGTGTTCTGTGAGAGGAGAAGGCAGGGAGCTGAGCTGCTGCATGGGCTCTGCTCCCTGGGCAGGCCTAGCACAGAGGCCGGAGCCAGAAGGGAGAAGAGGAGAAGGAGAAGAAAGAAAGGTGGAGAGAAGGAGGAGTAGAAGGGCTCCAGAAACAAGGAGGCAGAAGGGAACCTAAGGACCCAGGAGATTACGGGTGACGGGTCAGGCAAGACAAGGGTACCAGAACCCAAGTTGGTGGAGGCAAATAGTCCTCAGCCAAGAACCGGAGGTTGTGATCATCACTTGGTGCGACCCCCAGCTAAACCTTGCTAGGAAGGCACCCTATAGGATAGCGGGAAACGGGGCCCACGTTTACCCGCATAGATCCGCGGCAGCTGGACAAAAGCTTGGTCACTGGTGGGGCACGAGCCAGAGGAAGGGTAGAAGGGAGTCCTGTGCCATACTCCTGAATTGCCTGGGGGTTGACTGAGCCCCTCACCTGGTGGATGCAGCGCGGCTCGGGCGGTCATTACCGGCGGAAGTGACTTGGAGTATACGAACTGTGAGTAAAAGACCCTGGACTGCACTACGTTGTCTTTGCATTTCTTGCCGCGCCAGCACTACCGGTGCTGGGATGCCGTACACCATCACCTCCGCCATCTACTACGCTGCCCTGAGGCTACACTCTTCCCGTGGGGAGTTATACGATCTCAGCTGCACACACCATCAGCCTCAGCGGTCTGCACTGCAGCGGCGGTTAGCCCTGACCGCAATCCACGGGGGGCGTAGTCGGACATTGCAAAGCACATAGTAGACTACCACTGGTCTGACTGACGCGCCCCCTGGGCCTGTGTTGTGCAGGGGATACCCGGAGCCGGATCGCTGGGGGTTGTAGTCTCAGTGTGGCGGTGACCCGGTCCGTGCCCAGGGTGGTCAAACCAGTGGCAGTCTTAGGTAATAACAATGTCCGACTACGCCACCCGTGGATTGCGGTCAGTGGGGACCGCCGCTGCGCTGCAGACCGCTGAGGCTGATGTTATATGCGCAGCCAAGAATGGGATAACTCCCCACGGGAGAAGTATTGCCTCAGGGCAGCTAATGTGGATGATGGGAGTGATGGTGTGAGTGTCCCAGTACTAATGGTGCTGGTGTGGCGATGAACCACAGAGACATGCAGTTGCAGTTTTCAATGCTTTACTCACAGTTCTTTATCAGGTCACTTGTGCGCAGTTAGGACCGCCCGAGTCATGCTGCGTCCACCAGGTGAGAGGCTCGGTCAACTCCCAGGCAATTCCAGAGCGTGGCACAGGGCTCCCTTCCTTTCCTTTCTCTGGCCGTCCCCACCAGTGACCCACCTTTGTCCAGCTCCCTCGGGCCTTCTCTGGGCACGCTGATCTCTGCGTCCCTGACCCTATATGGTATGCCTTCCTGGTGGATGTAGTGAGGGGTCGCACCAAGATGTGGTAACAACCTCCGGTTTTGGCTGAGGATTAGTCGCCTCCACCAATTTGGGTTCCGGTACCTTGCTCTGCCAACCCTTCACCCTGTATCTCCTGGGCATATGGGGTTCCTTCTGTCCTCGTGTCTCTGGGCCTTTCTCTGTGTTCCTTGCTTCCTTTCTCCTCTGTTCCAGTTCCTTTCTTACTTTCCTTTCCGTTCCTTCTCCTCTCTCTTTCTGCTGTTTCTGGCCTCCACTCCAGGCCTGCCTCTGGAGCTGGGCCCAGACTGAGCCACAGCTCCCTGTCAGCCCTCTCTGGCTGAGCTCCTGTCTTCTTCTCCTCCTCTCTGAACTGAACCGGACTGAACTCTGTTCTAAGATGGTGCCCACCTTATATACCTCCTTCTAACACCCGAGCCCAGGTGACTAGCAACCAATGGGCTCCTACCTATGCCCAGAGACCCACCCCTATCTGCTCCTACACCACTGGGTATTCCACCCCCCGCCCCACTCCAGCCAGGGACAGATGCTGTCGTGCCTGCACTTCTGTCTAGTGGGAGCACCGTTGAGCTGTCCCTCGGAAATGGGGTGTGTGTGGTGCATGCAGCCTACCGAGTCCTGGTCCACACTCCATCCTTGCCCGGGAGTGGAATATCACACCTCTAGTTTGAGGTGCAATACCCCTGTAGCAGCCGAGCCCTCGGGGTGCTACATGACCACCCTGAGCCACGGACCGGGTTGCCACTACTACCCCCCAGCATTGCCCCAAAGCCCGGTCTCGAGCGCCCCACGGCCCAGGGGGCGAGTCATTTCTCCTTATGGAGAGTGACCTTGACGTGCCAGAGCTGGTGTGTCACTCTCCATAAGGAGAAACGCTACCCCTTAGACCTCTATACAAGTCATTAGTGCGATCACACTTATAATACTGTGTACAGTTCTGGTCTCCGGTGTATAAGAAAGACATAGCTGAACTAGAGCGGGAGCAGAGAAGAGCGACCAAGGTTATTAGAGGACTGGGGGGTCTGCAATACCAAGACAGGTTATTACACTTGGGGTTATTTACTTTGGAAAGACGAAGGCTTAGGGGTGATCTTATTACTATGTATTAGGCTATGTGCCCACGTAGCAGATTTGATGCAGAGCGTTTTTGCCTCTCTCTGGCAGAAAAAAAACGCATGCAGATTTACATGCGTTTTTTCTGCCAGAGAGAAGCGTTTTTTCAGCGTTTTCGCATGCATTTTTTCAAGCAGTTTTCCAAGCGATTTTAGCATCACTTGGAAAGTGCTTGACAAGTTGGTCACACTATATAAATCCATGCAACCAGCATGGATTTATAATGTGTGAACAACTGATGCTTTAAATGCAGCATCTATAGTAAAAAAAAAAGAGAATTAAAACGTTAAAAATAAACAAAACCTGTATACTCACCTCTCCGGTCTCCTCCAGTCTGCTCCCGGCGGCGTCCTCTCTCCTCGGCGTCCCGCAGTGTACTGTCAGGACCTGCGGTGATGTCATTTAGTCAGCTGATGGTCACGCGACCATCACCTGACCACCGACGTCAGCGGTCGCGTGATCATCAGGTGACTAAATGACGTCACCGCAGGTCCTGACAGTACACTGCGGGACGCCGAGGAGAGAGGACGTGGCCGGGAGCAGACCGGAGGCCGCCGGAGAGGAGAATATACAGGTTTTGTTTATTTTTAACTTTTTTATTTCTTTTTTTCACCGCGTGGTAGCTGGGATGAAGAGGAGTTGTAGTCTGTTCTTCACCCCACGTACCACACGCACCGCGATTACGCTGCAAATTTGCGGCCATTGAATTTAATTGAAACGCAGCAAATCCACATATACCTGTGGGTTTGCTGCGTTTCAATGCTCCTCAATGGCCGCGAATTTGCAGCGTAATCGCGGTAGAAATGGTCATGCTGCGTTTTGCAACGCAATGCGAATTCGGCATGCAAATTAGCGCATCATGTGCACAGCACATCCGAATTGACATTGCTTTGCATGGCAGACTGTTTTACAAGCGTTTTCGCAGCCGTAAAAATGCCGCAAAAACACTACAAAAACACTACGTGGGCACATAGCCTTAGTATATGAGGGGACAGTACAAAGACCTGTCTACTGATTTTTTTACTCTGAGACGGGGACAAGGGGGCATCTCCTACGTCTGGAGGAAAGAAGGTTTAATCATAATCACAGATGGGGTTTCTTTACTGTAAGAGCAGTGAGACTATGGAGCTCTCTGCCGCATGATGTTGTAATGAGTGATTCACTATTAAAATTTAAGAAGGGCCTGGATGCCTTTCTTGAAAAGTATAATATTACAGGTTATATATACTAGATTCCTTGATAGGGCGTTGATCCAGGGAACTAGTCTGATTGTCGTATGGAGTCGGGAAGGAATTTTTTTCCCCAATGTGGAGCTTAGTGTTTACCATATGTTTTTTTTTGCCTTCCTCTGGATCAACATGTTAGGCTATGGGTTGAACTAGATGGACTTAGTCTTCCTTCAACCTTAAAAACTATGTTACTATAGATAATAGATAGATGATAGATAGATAGATAGATAGATAGATAGATAGGAGATAGATAGATATATGATAGATAGATGGATAGATGATAGATAGATAGATAGATAGATAATAGATAGATGGATAATAGATAGATAGATAGATAGATGGATAGATGATAGATAGATAGATAGATATATGATAGATAGATAGATAATAGATAGATGATAGATAGATAGATAATAGATAGATAGATGATAGATAGATAGATAGATAGATAGATATATGATAGATAGATAGATAATAGATAGATGATAGATAGATAGATAGATAATAGATAGATGATAGATAGATAGATAGGAGATAGATAGATATATGATAGATAGATGGATAGATGATAGATAGATAGATATATAGATATATGATAGATAGATAGATAATAGATAGATGATAGATAGATAGATAATAGATAGATGATAGATAGATAGATAGGAGATAGATAGATATATGATAGATAGATGGATAGATGATAGATAGATAGATATATAGATATATGATAGATAGATAGATAGATAGATAGATAATAGATAGATGATAGATAGATAGATAGATAGATAGATAGATAGGAGATAGATAGATAATAGATAGATAATATATAGATAGATAGATAGATAGATAGGAGATAGATAGATAGATAGATAGAAATGAGATAGATAGGAGATAGATAGATAATAGATAGATAGATAATAGATAGATAATAGATAATAGATAGATAGATGATAGATAATAGATAGATAATAGATAGATAATAGATACATAGATAGATAATAGATAGATAGATGATAGATAGATAATAGATAGATAGATAGATGATAGATAATAGATCGATAATAGATAGATAATAGATACATAGATAGATAATAGATAGATAGATGATAGATAGATAGATAGATAGATAGATAGATAGATAGATAGATAGATAGAAAGATAGATAGATAGATAATAGATAGATCTGGGGTGGCACAGTGCAGGTGTAGATGCTAAACCACAACTTGTAGGGTCACACAACTGTTTTCTCCACATCCGAGAAATACGATCCGATTATTCTGACCAGACTTTGATCAGAGAGTCATCAATTGTCCCTGAATGTGGAGAGAATAAATGAAAATTTCTCTGACTTCTCCAATCTGTCAGTCTGCAAACATTTCACTGCAGTCAGGTTTCCTCTGAACGCGGTCCGTTTTTTTTCACAGACTCATAGACCTGCTTTGCCGATTTGGGTCTGACACTCGGATCTAAATTGGACATGTCTCTGATTTTATCCACGGACCACTCGATCTGAGTTAAAATCAGACATTTGCACAGCCTCATAGAATATCATGGGTACGAATGCTATCCATAAAAACCATGGATAGAACTTGTCTGAGAAAATCAGATATGCATTAGCCCTTAGCTACATAAAAAAAAGCAAAAAAAAAGTGGGCAGCACTAGTAAATTCCATGCAAAAAACCTGTGTATTTATTGGCCCATGTGAACAGGTGGCAACGTTTCAGACAAAGTCACTTGATCTTGAGCCGAAACGTTGCCACCTGTTCACATGGGCCAATAAATACACAGGTTTTTTGCATGGAATTTACTAGTGCTGCCCACTTTTTTTTTTTTTGCTTTTTTCATAGATAGATAGATAGATACTAGATAGATAATAGATAGATAGATGATAGATAGATATATAGATAGACAAATGATAGATAGATAGATGATAGATAGATAGATATGAAATAGATAGATAATGATAGATAGATGATAGATAGATAGAAGGATAGATAGATATGGGATAGATAAATAGATAGATAGATAGATAGATAGATAGATAGATAGATATGGGATAGATAGATAGATAGATATATAGATAGATAGATAGATAGATGATAGATAGATAGATAGATAGATAGAAGGATAGATAGATATGGGATAGATAAATAGATAGATAGATAGATATGGGATAGATAGATATATAGATAGATAGATAGATAGATAGATAGATAGATAGATGATAGATAGATAGATAGATAGATAGATAGATAGATAGAAGATATTCTACTGTTCATTGCTTTGTTATTTTTTCCATTCCCTGATATTTTAGAAGGTACATTATATTTTTATCTAGCAGAAAGGCTCCTGGGAAGTCAATATCATTTGTATACATTGCAGATAAATTGTATTAAGTAAGAGATGTCATTCCCTTGATGGAATTAGAAGGTGTAGGCCGCCGTCAGCCATTCCCGATACCTTGTCTTCTTTCAAACAAATGAAATTGTTGCTATTATGTAAAATCACAGGGAAGTCAGGAAAGGTCACTGCTTCTTATGAATGAGTAATGATGAATATCTCAAGTCCTCGAGCTGTGGAACTAATAATGATACGAAGGGTGAAAACCAACCCAAAATGTATCACTGCACCAAGACTCAGCGGGGTCAGAAGCCATTTAACCAGGGGGCTCATGTGAGCCAACATGGCATCTACGTGTATGAACATCTCACGATCTTTCAGATGAGTCTATTTCTCTCCGCTCACAGGACTTTATAAATGTTAGCAACAAACCACAAGCCTGGATATTGGGATACAAGGCAAGGAAAGTGGACCGAATATTCGCCCCAGGGTATTGGAAGGAACAGCTATGACCGTAACAATACTCCATGACAATATACTGTACATATATAGGAGGAGTAGCTTAGATCGGTTGGCAAGGCTTATGCCCTGGGTGGTGGATGTCAGTGGACCGTGAGCAAATGCTTCCTGGGGTATTGAGACACAGGGCTATGGTCTCAACTACCTGAATCTCAGACACAGGTAGAGAAAAGTCCTACAAGTCTTACTTACCAAAAGCTTTGAGATTTGAAGGTATCGCCCAATAACAATAATCTCATAGAGGAGGACCCCTGCTGAGGACAACCCTCTATGTACCTGAACTTATGGGTGATGGCTCCATGACATCCATTCATTACAAAACATCTCATCGGCTGGGGTTAGAGAAGATAACTAGCATAACTTTTCCAAAAGATAGATGATAAATGTATTGGTGGGAAGCCGCCCAGTATGGCCACCACCGATCACCAGAATGCGTCCAGTGGTCTTCTAGCTGTCATAGAGTTGTATGGAGCAACAGCAGGCCACCTCTCCTCAACATAACGCCTTCCTACCACTCTAAACCCAATAAGCAGGACTTGGTTACCCAATCCTAGCACTCAACTGACCTGGGTCCCTGCAGGTGCACTGCCACCAATCTTTTAGCTGATAAATGCTGTTGGTGAGAAAACCCTTTTAAACACCATATTCGTTTTTCTTCAAGACTGAACTTATGGGATCGATCTGTGGAAACTGATGAACAACTCAGTGGATGCCCGTTACACCTAAACCTTGGGGTTCTAAGATTGACTCCAACAATAGTAACATCTGAATTAAGTTTAGGACATTTCCTCCCAGCATTCTGGTTTTCTTCCACCTTCCAAAAAAGATCCTTCTAGGTTGTTTGGTTTTCTTTGAAACTATAAATATAAATATATATATATATATATATATATATATATATATATATATTTTTTAGAGGATTAGTTTGTGAACCCTACTGGAGATAACATAATAACGATAAGGAGTAGCATGCATTAGTGGTTCCACAGAAGCTCTGAGCAGTTTTTATGTAGTCCAAATAATGAATTGAATTCTTAGTTTTATGTCTTGGGCTTTAGTTTTTGCAAGAACATAAACTTTCATTTCTTTGATAGTCCTAGGCAAAAAAAGCCATCTGTGCACAGAAATGTCCCTTAGGCCACGTTCACATGTTCAGTATTTGGTCAGTATTTTACATCAGTATTTGTAAGTCAAAACCAAAAGTGGGTGAAAAATACAGAAGTGGTGACGTGTTTCTATTATACTTTTCCTCTGATTGCTCCTCTTCCTGGTTATGGCATACAAATACTGATGTAAAATACTGGCCAAATACTGAACATGTGAACGTGACCTTAAAGAGAGAGAACTAAACCCATACATATCTACACAGATCCAAATGTGACATTAAATACAATTTTTTAAATTAGTATATTGTCTAGTTGATTGGAAAATACTCTTTATTTCTCATTTTGGGAAAACAATTTTATTATATTATTTTCCTTTGAACCATTTTGTTACTGATTTGCCATTATAACATCATATTGCCAAAATTAAAAAAAAAATAATTCATAGATATATATAGAATTTTTTAGTATATTACACTGGTGGTTTTTATTTAAAAAAAAATATTTTTGCATATATTCATTCATTCATTCAAACCAGACTCCTAAAGCTACGACCCCACGATGAGCTTTTGGTGAATTTTTGATGTTGCTGATTTTCTGCACTATTTCTTCACCCATTAAGTAAAATAGGTTACTTGCATTTCTTCAAAAATACACAGCGTAATTTTTTTTCCAAAAACTCATTGTGTGAACGAAGCCTAAGGCCACGTTCACACGTTCAGTATTTGGTCAGTGTTTTACATCACTATTTGTAAGCCAAAACCAGGAGTGGGTGATAAATGCAGAAGTGGTGACGCGTTTCTAATATTCTTTTCCTCTGATTGTTCCACTCCTAGTTTTTAGCTTACAGATTCTGATGTAAAATACTTTCCAAATACTGAATGTGGCCTAATAGCTGACTCTACTATGTGCTATAAACTTTAAAAAATGCAAAACTTCTTAGCAGCACTCCCAAAAAATATATAAAAAAGAAAAAGAAAAATTATAAAAACTTTTAATCAATTCATATCCAAAACTGTTTGCTTGAAATAATGTTACTTAAACTTGGATGTAACAGCAGCGTCTTATCATGAGATAGAAAGACAAGAATTAGTAATTAGCTCTAAAATCTTCAGATTTAATTTCCTCTATTCATAGGCGAGTTGCAAAAAATTAAAAGCAAAAGCAGATGCGTCCATCGTATATATCGTATAGCAATATTTTCTTATGAAAATGCAAATAAATTGTCGAAGTTCTCAATCCAAAATCACCTGCTTTCTCCAATCCTGTAAATGTTTTATGCAAATTGCCTTTTCAGAGGAGAATGCATGGCCTATAAGTCTCCTCACTCTGACATGCCAGACCTGGTTTGTCACTCTCCACAAGGTGAAAAATAAAAGCAGAAGCGTCCATCGTATATCAATATTTTCTTATGAAAATGCCAATAAATTGTCGAAGTTCTCAATCCAAAATCACCTGCTTTCTCCACTCCTGTAGATGTTTTATGCAAATTGCCTTTTCAGAGGAGCATGCATGGCGTATAAGTCTCCTCACTCTGACATGCCAGGCCTGGCTTGTCACTCTCCACAAGGTGAAAAATAAAAGCAGAAGCGTCCATCGTATAGCAATATTTTCTTATGAAAATGCAAATAAATTATCGAAGTTCTCAATCCAAAATCACCTGCTTTCACCACTCCTCTAAATGTTTTATGCAAATTGCCTTTCAGAGGAGAATGCATGGCCTATAAGTCTCCTCACTCTGACATGCCAGGCCTGGCATGTCACTATGCACAAGAAGAAACTATACCCCGATATAAATGTTTTGGAACACTCTGACAGATATTATGTGATTTATTGTGGAAGGTATTTCAATTTTTTCCTCCCTAGACAAATTATAACATCAAAAAAAGGAAATAAATTAGAAGATATTTTAAAAAAATAGAATAGAATAGAAAAACAAGAAGGAAGGGAGGAAAAAACAGAGAGAACATCTGGGGAACGTACCATATGCTGAAGCATTGTCTTGTCCTTCAAAGTTATCCTGCCCTTGAAGTGATTTGTCAATGGGTTTTCCCAATGACTGGGAGAATATTGTATGTGTAGCGGTGGTCGAGGGTGAAGAATAACCGAGGGATCGTAAAATATAGAGGTAAAGATGAAATCTATTAGAGGAGGGGATATACATTGGAGAGAAGGGGGGAAAGAAAGAGCTTTGGGCTCTTTTTTTTTTCTTGCCAACCGCTGAACTGATTAGAGTGTAATTAAGGCCATAAAGCCGTTAGATTATCCACCTGGTTATTCACTAAAGTCGCGGGCTAATCAGGCAAATTAGCTGTTGCAGACTGCACGTTGAGGCTAGAGCTTGCCTGATTAATGAAGTTTATTGGGAGCTGTTAAAAGCATTAACTGAAGAAAATCTCGGCAATTCGTCATATTTAAGCAGTGGAAATTAAATCTCGGCATGCAAATGAGAAGCAAGTTAAAAAAAAATCCTCTTTTAGAGGTGACTGTCTTCTTCTTCTTTTTTTTTTTTTAACTGTCTCTCTCTTTTGTTACCTGCTGATCCTTTCATTCTGTCTCAGCATATTGTGCGGAGCAGCGTGTTATGCTACAGAAGCAGCACGCCGACACCAGGAGGGGGGCGAAGAGAGACGCGAAACAAAAAGAAAACACAAAAACTTTCCGAGGACTATTCTGACCTCTCTTCCTTACCCTTCTCCGACTTCCTTTATTAGTCCCCAAGTCACAATACGGTTGGGGAATTTTTCCCACGCTCTTGGGGCCTGATACTTTTTTTTTTTATTTATTTACTTTTTAAACATTACAAATTATTTAAAAATGTTTTGGAATGTTTCTTTGTTTTCAAAATATGAACTCCCCCCCCCCCCAAAAAAAAACAGAACATAAAAAAATTAAACTATGTAATAAAGAATCAAACTATCCTATTTTTAATTTTCACGAGTTCCACGTGAACTATTTATTATCGATGCATCCTCCGAACACATCCGAAAAAAAAAAGCCAGTGGGTTGGACTCCGCATTCGCTAAATGATAGAAATCCTTGTACACAATAAATTAACATAAATTAATTAGTGTCAACACAGTCAGAAGAGCCCTCTGTTCTTGGCTCTGGGGCTGAATCTCAAGACTGTTGTGACTGTAGACACATGTACTGTTCGTTTTCTTCATTCCTGATTAATTTAAAGAGAATACTTTATTTTTTTTAATTTTTTTTTTTCGGCTTATGTTATTTTTAGGGGTGTTATTTTTCTCTCTTGTAAAAATATATTAATTTAAAAAAAATAAGCAAAAATGATTCTTATAAAATGTACATTAAAAAAAATTGTAGTATACAAAGAAATATAAATGATTTGCTTTGGCACAATGAACTTGAAATCTATAGATTTAATCATAATATATTTTGAAGATTTTCAAGGCAGAAATGTCAATGTTCTTTTACACAATTTTACTTGTTTTATTATATCATTTAGTTAACAGTTTTTGTTTTGTTAATTCTGATAATGAGGTCAATTATATTATTATTATTATTATTATTATTAATAAGAACAGTAATATTAGTAATAATAATAGTGTTATATTATTAATATAATCATTAATATTAGCATGCCTCAATATTGCATTATTTTTATTATTCAGACTAAAACAGCAAATGTGTTGCTTTATTTTTATTTTTCTTTTACTAATTTGAAAAAAATTGGATTTTTAATAATAAATATAATGTTTAAATGAATAATGATTAAACTAATAATTGAACTGATTATTTGGAACAGTTAGACAATTTTACATTTCATAAGTGTTTTGATTTCAAATTAAAATGTTAAAAGATTCTCGGGGAAAAAAAACATGAAAAAGGATATTCCATATCTGTCTATTTATTTATTTATATATATATATATATATATATATATGTATGTATATATATATATATATATATATAAGTGTGTGTGTATGTGTATACATATGCATATCTCAAGTGAGATGATTTCACACATGGAGAAAATAACTTGGAAACTTTCGCAAATTTATGGCTGCATTTAATTATTATTATTATTATTATTATTATTATTATTATTATTTTGCTTTTCTTGTAGATGTCCTCACAAAACCAGAGCAACGGGATAGCATTACACAAGTATATCATGACACGTAATCTATTTTGACACACACACAAAATATAGTTACAACATTGCCGGCGGTGACAAGTTTTGTTTAAAGCCATGTATCTGATACTTAAGGCAACATTACAAATAAATGTCAGAATAAGTAAGTGTACGTATCAGAGGAGGTCTACTTTAATACAAATCTGTAGCATCACGTTGCATTATATGCTCTTGCAAACAAAAGGGCAATTTATAGAAGACATAGCATGGTTAAAAAAAAAATCAGTATGAATGTAGCGCTGGATGACATTATTATGTCACTGGTGCCGCTCGGTGTAATGCTACAATCGTCATCCTTATGAAATGTAAAAGTATTTAAAACATAACTAATTGCAGCTTCATAAAAGTAACATGGAAATCGGTCATTAAAATAATTACTCAACCAGAGAACTGAATACTGAGCAGTGAACGCACGAAGCAATCACTGTAAGGGTTAATAAGAAACTGAAAGATTCCAAGCAGAGATGATTTATGTTCTAAGAATATGTGTAATCATAGAGAAGTTATCAATAATTATCCATTTCACTAATTTACCAAATTTAATTTTTACTCTATTCATCTATCTATCTATCCTTCTATCTATCTATCTATCTATCTATCTATCTATCTATCATTCTATCTATCTATCTATCCTTCTATCTATCTATCTACTATCTGTCTATCTATCTATTATCTATCTATCCATTAGCTATCTATCTACCCATATCTATCTATATATCATCTATCAATCTAACATTATCAATCTATCTATTATCTATCTATCATCTAGCTATCTCATATCTATCTATCTATTATCTATCTATTATATATCTATTATCTATCTATCTAATCTATCTATGTATCTATTATCTATCTTCTATCTATCATCTATCTTCTATCTATCATCTATCTATCTATTATCTATCTAATCTATCTATCGATCTATCTATTATCTATCTTCTATCTATCTACTATATATGGCTGCTAGATTGGAGCCTTGCAAACTGCCTCTTACCTGCCGGTATCCCCGACTCTTCTCTTGATTTGCCGGCCTGACGTGATGTCATGAGTGCGTCAAGATGCAACGATGACATCACACCAGGTCAGCTACTCAGAGGAAGAGCCAGGTATGTCGGCAGGAAGGAGGCGCTCCTCGGGATTCTCATCTCCCAGTCACGGAATACACTGGTGGACACAGACAAAAGAAGCTTCAATGCAAGACCAGCACATGTGTCCTTTTTAGCCCAGTAGGTCATCATAATGCACAATTTCACCTGCTTTAGAGGTGTTAGTGGCCCCCTGACCTTTTAGGCCCCTGTGCACCCACACAGGTTTCACTAATGACGGAATACTGACTTGGCCGCTGGATGAGTATTCTGCGGAGGGATTCATCTCTGCCTGGAATATTATTATCTTATGAAGCTGTATTATTGTTCCCTTCCTCTTTACTGTTTTTATTTTCTTCCACCTGTAACCTCATTAAATTCAGAAATTTCAAGAATGAAGGTTATCAATAGTTACATGTAACAATGTACATTATATTATAAATGATCCAGAAGTTATCACATATAAATGGGCATAATGAACTAACGTCACCATAAGAAGGAGTGCTCCATACAAAGACAATATAATGTTTCTCTTTATTTTTACATAAATCATATAATATTTAGAGTAAATTTTCTAGATTACAGATTTGCAAAATGATTCTTGATCTGTCGGAAAAGAGAACGTATCCGTAAATCATTGAGGCTGTGATTCTGCAAATAAAAGGGTCCGGAGTTAGCAGCCGTTTCCGATGCCCAGTACCCACCACCGGGGAGCGATGGTCCCTCCGCTATATAGGAAGACCCCAGTATTATTATACGAGGCTTATAGTATACGGGAGCGCTGCTACGGATTTTGCAATGGAGCCCAGAGTGGAGCGAGTAACAGTGATAATGTTACATGATCAATTCATATGAAGGACGGACAACCGCTCTCATCATCCGCAGAAATCCTCATCTTACACCGTGTCCTGTACATCAGTGTACTGTTCAGTGACTGAGCTTGTTAACAGTTTTAAGATGAGAAATGAAATCTTTTTCGAATTGTAATGTTTTCTGCGGCTCGGTGCTATTTTATGGAAAAAAGTGACATCCTGTGGTCAGAAATTGCATTGCTGTATGTACAGCGTTATCTGCATTTACTACGCTCAGTTTTTCTTTATACAGCAGCTGGATATTCTGAGGCCACTTTTTATGTTTTTTGCATATTATAATAAGCATGTTATTTTTCTATGTGTTTGAGGGACATGAAGCTCATGGACACAGCCTGGATGACAGCACATGGAGAAACACAGATTTCAGTGCAAGGAAAGTAAATGAACCCCTTTCTACTTAATTGAACACCAAACACAGAAAATGAACTAAAAATAAATATAGAAGCCTCTCCCCTTTGTTCTGTCTGCAGCAGGAGCCTCTCCTCTGTGTTCTGTCTGCAGCAGGAGCCTCTCCCCTCTGTTCTGTCTGCAGCAGGAGCCTCTCCACTCAGTTCTGTCTGCAGCAGGAGCTTCTCCCCTCTGTTCTGCCTGCAGCAGGAGCCTCTCCTCTGTGTTCTGCCTGCAGCAGGAGCCTCTCCCCTGTGTTCTGTCTGCAGCAGAAGCCTCTCCCCTCTGTTCTGCCAGCAGCAGGAGCCTCTCCCCTCTGTTCTGCCAGCAGCAGGAGCCTCTCCCATGTGTTCTGTCTGCAGCAGGAGCCTCTCCTCTGTCTTCTGTCTCCAGCAGGAGCCTCTCCCCTCTGTTCTGCCAGCAGCAGTTGCCTCTCCCATGTCTTCTGCCAGCAGCAGGAGCCTCTCCCCTTTGTTCCATCTGCAGCAGGAGCCTCTCCCCTCTGTTCTGTCTGCAGCAGGAGCCTCTCCCCTGTGTTCTGTCTGCAGCAGAAGCCTCTCCTCTCTGTTCTGCCAGCAGCAGGAGCCTCTCCCCTGTGTTCTGCCTGTAGCAGGAGCCTCTCCCCTGTGTTCTGTCTGTAGCAGGAACCTCTCCCCTTTGTTATTGTAGCACCCTGAGGATTCGGCTGCTACAGGGGTACTGCACCTCAACCCAGAGGTGTGGTATTCCACTCCCGGGTAAGGATGGAGTGTGGAACTGAGCTTAGTAGGCTGCATGCACTACATACATCCCATTTCCGGGGGACAGAACAACTGTACTCCCACCAGTATATGTGCAGGTACGACAGCGTCTGTCCCTGGCTCGAGTGGGAGGGGGGTGGAACATCCCAGTAGTGTAGGGGCAGATAGGGGGAGCAGCCTGGGTAAAGCTAGGAGCTCATTGGGTGCTGGTCACCTGAGCTCACACATAGAGGGAGTATATAAGGTGGGCACCATCTTAGGACAGGGTCAGTCAGTCAGTTAGAGAGAGAGAGCCTGCAGTGAAGCAGAGGAGAAGGAAGAGAGACCCAGAGGCGCAGGACGAGAGGGGACCCCAAGATCCCAGAATAAGGACAAAAGGGTGAAGGGTCGGCAAAAGGGTACCGGATCCCAAGCTGGCGGAGGCTACAGCACACCTTAGCCAGGAACCGGAGGTCGTGGGCAGGATCTGCCACGACCCTCACCAAATCCACTAGAAAGGCATACCAAGCATAGGGTCAGGGAGCCCAGAGGAGGCTTGACCACCAAGAGACCCGAGGGAGCCGGCCAAAAGTGGATCCCTGGTGGGAACGGCCAGAAGAAGGGAGAGTCAGAAAGGAGCTCAGGACCATACCCAAGAATTGCCCGGGAGTTGGCCGAGTCCAGGACCTGGTGGACGCAGCACGGCTTGGGTGGTCACTGATCTGCAGAGTGACCCGAGCAACACCAGTGAGTAAAAACACTGAACTGCATTTCATGCCTCTGAGTCTCCTTGCTGCACCTTCACAACCACCATCCTCCACGTCTGACCCCCTGAGGCTATACCCCTCCCGTTGGGGGTTATACTACCACAGCTGCACACACACCACCAGCCTCAGCGGACCATCCTGCAGCGGCGGCCTTTTGACCGCAACTCAACGGGTGGCGTAGTCGACACTAAGAACATCTGCAAGGACTGCCGCACACTGAGTTTGACACCCTGGGCACGGACCGGGTCACAGCCACTCGGAGACTACAACCCCCATCTGATCCGGCTCCGGGTATCCCTAACAACATGGCCCAGGGGGCACGTCAACTTTGGCGTAGTCGGCAGGATCACGTGCCCGCAACAACCGGGTACTGCGTGCCTGAAGAAAAGTTCATGTTTACCGTAAAAAGAAGTCTCCCGCCAATTCCAGAGGGTCCCCGCCATCGGACGCCATCTCGGATCAGTTCCCGCCATTTGCCCGTCATCTGCAGTCTTTTCCCGCCATCCGCAGAGTTTCCCGCCACTGGGAAGCGATTCCCGCCATCAGAAAAGATTTCCCGCCTTGGCAGAGCGGAAGCCATTATGGGCGTGCCAAAGGATGGCAAGAGGCCACCTCCCATCGTGGGCCAGGACCGAAAATGGCGCCAAAAGTGGAAACCGCCCCCACCAGCAGAGACTGTGATGATTGATATGTCCATCAGCGTGAGAGAACTGCCCCTGGAACTGGCAATCACAAAGTTGCCCCAGGACCGCCCTCAGGATGGGCGTGGACAGAACAAAAGAAAGAAGATGGGAGCAGCTTGGAGGAGTCTGGAGGAGAGTCCAGAGAGAACACACCCGGAGATGGAGGGAGAGTCAGGCAGCACCGACCCAGTGGTCAGGAGCCTGTTGCAGGTCGCCACTCCAGAAGGCCTGCTGGAGATCCTGGCGCAGCTCCCCGGAGATCGGGAGCGTGCACAGACCGCGCTGGAGGGCCTAGCACGAAGGATGGCCCGGGTGCAGCAGGAAACACTGGCGGAGTGGAGTCGAGAGATGGCCCAGCAGGCTGGAGCCCGCCAGCGGAGCATGCCACCCGCAGCGAGGAGCAAGTCCACCTCTGAGGACGGCGAAGGAAGGACGACGGCCGGAGACGACGCCGCGGAGGGAGCCGAAGAGATGAAGGCAGGTAATGGGGACGACAGCATCCCGTGCCCAGAAGCCGTAAACCTGCCCCAGCTCCCCGTCGCAGAGCCCGAAGCCCCACTCACCGTTCCCGTAGCCGCTGCGTCATCGCTCCAAGCTAGGCCTCAAGCGGCCGGAGCCGCGGCCACGCTCCCCGTGACGTCACGCGCCTCAACCCTGAGCGCGGCCAAGCAGGAAGCGCCACCGGCCTGGTCGCAAGGCCGAGTGCCCCCGGGCGCCGCAGTACCAACAGCGCCCTCTACCTCTGCCGAGCCACCGGCCTGGTCGCAAAGTCAAGAACACCCGGGCGCCGCCGTCTTCACGGTGCCCTTCACCTTCAGGGTGCCCCAAGCCTGGTCGCAAGGCCTGGTAAACCTGGGCGCCGCTACCACCTCCGCGCCCTCAACATCCACAGCGCCACACCTGGGTGAAGACTTGTTTGCCCAGCACACTTGCCCGGATGGGCAGCTCTTTGTGTGGCCACCGGAGTACCACCATCCCCGACTCCGGAAAGAAAGACCCCTGGATGAGCCCCTGATACCGCCTCCGGCGCCTGTCAAGATGACCCCGCTCTCGTTGGAGGAGGCGCAGTTTGAGTGGGACCCCACTGGAGGAGACCTCATGGGGTTCACCCAAAAAACACGGGCGGCCGCAGCCCAGCGTGCAGAGTGCTGCCGGCAGCAGCTGGAGGTCTTTGACAGGGAAAGGAGAGAGAGGCGGGTCCGTGAGCAGCGGCTGCAAATACAGAGCGCTGAACAGAAGAGCCGGACCCGGAGGAACCCCCGTGCAGCTCATTGTCCCCGTGCCACCGGGACTGTGATTAAATTCCAACTGCAGCACGGTTGGGGTTTCATCAGGGATCATCAGACCCCCGGCGACGTCTTTGTCACCCGCAGAGACGTTGAAAGTCATCTGCCGGAGGGACACAGAGGACGTGACCTATATGTAGGGGACGAGGTCACATTCACCCGGCACAAATGTGCCAAAGGACCGTACACCCTTCATGTACACCGGCTGACGGAGGAGGAGCTGCGGTGTGAGGAGGAGCAAGAGGACCCCGACGGGTCTGAAGTTTGCCCGCGAGAAGGAACAGGAGGACGCCGTCATTAGAGTACGGTATCGTGAAACTGTAAAATAGTTACCCATCAGGGTACAAGAACAGTTAATAGTTTAAAATATTGTCCCCGTTGGGACCAGTGAACTGTACCCGTGTGTCCCTATCCCCCAACAGGCTGAGGACTGTGAACAGCCATTCCTCTTCCCCATTGGCCGAGGACTGAGAGCGGCCATACCTTCCCCTTTTTGTACATAGTTGCGCTTTCTAAGGCGCCCCCTACCGGTTTTATAGGAAACTGTTTTTCTTCCAGAAGAGACTGTGGCACTTACCCGGTCACAATTTACACCGTGGCCGGAGGAACAAGAATGTTTAATATGAAAAGTTTTATATGAAAAGTTTTATGATATATATAATGTTCTATATGTTTAAGTTTTGAAAAAAAAAAATTGTATGTTTTTGGATGTTTATTCTTTTACAGCCCGAGGACGTGCTGTGATTTACCAGGGGGGAATGTAGCACCCTGAGGATTCGGCTGCTACAGGGGTATTGCACCTCAACCCAGAGGTGTGGTATTCCACTCCCGGGTAAGGATGGAGTGTGGAACTGAGCTTAGTAGGCTGCATGCACTACATACATCCCATTTCCGGGGGACAGAACAACGGTACTCCCACCAGTATATGTGCAGGTACGACAGCGTCCGTCCCTGGCTGGAGTGGGAGGGGGTGGAACATCCCAGTAGTGTAGGGGCAGATAGGGGGAGCAGCCTGGGTAAAGCTAGGAGCTCATTGGGTGCTGGTCACCTGAGCTCACACATAGAGGGAGTATATAAGGTGGGCACCATCTTAGGACAGGGTCAGTCAGTCAGTTAGAGAGAGAGAGCCTGCAGTGAAGCAGAGGAGAAGGAAGAGAGACCCAGAGGCGCAGGACGAGAGGGGACCCCAAGATCCCAGAATAAGGACAAAAGGGTGAAGGGTCGGCAAAAGGGTACCGGATCCCAAGCTGGCGGAGGCTACAGCACACCTTAGCCAGGAGCCGGAGGTCGTGGGCAGGATCTGCCACGACCCTCACCAAATCCACTAGAAAGGCATACCAAGCATAGGGTCAGGGAGCCCAGAGGAGGCTTGACCACCAAGAGACCCGAGGGAGCCGGCCAAAAGTGGATCCCTGGTGGGAACGGCCAGAAGAAGGGAGAGTCAGAAAGGAGCTCAGGACCATACTCAAGAATTGCCCGGGAGTTGGCCGAGTCCAGAACTTGGTGGACGCAGCACGGCTTGGGTGGTCACTGATCTGCAGAGTGACCCGAGCAACACCAGTGAGTAAAAACCCTGAACTGCATTTCATGCCTCTGAGTCTCCTTGCTGCACCTTCACAACCACCATCCTCCACGTCTGACCCCCTGAGGCTATACCCCTCCCGTTGGGGGTTATACTACCACAGCTGCACACACACCACCAGCCTCAGCGGACCATCCTGCAGCGGCGGCCTTTTGACCGCAAATCAACGGGTGGCGTAGTCGACACAGAAACAACAACTACCAGGACTGCCGCACACTGAGTTTGACACCCTGGGCACGGACCGGGTCACAGCCACTCGGAGACTACAACCCCCATCTGATCCGGCTCCGGGTATCCCTAACAACATGGCCCAGGGGGCGCGTCATTATGTCTGCAGCAGGAGCCTCTCTCTGTTCTGTCTGCAGCAGGAGCCTCTCTCCTCTGTTCTGTCTGCAGCAGAAGCCTCTCCCCTTTGTTCTGTCTTCAGCAGGAACCTCTCCCCTTTGTTCTGTCTTCAGCAGGAGCCTCTACCCTCTGTTCTGTCTGCAGCAGGAGCCTCTACCCTCTGTTCTGTCTGCAGCAGGAGCCTCTCCCCTGTGTTCTGCCTGCAGCAGGAGCCTCTCCCCTGTGTTCTGTCTCCAGCAGGAGCCTCTCCCCTCTGTTCTGTCTGCAGCAGGAGCCTCTTCCCTCTTTTCTGTCTGCCGCAGGAGCCTCTCCCCTGTGTTCTGTCTGCAGCAGAAGCCTCTCCTCTCTGTTCTGCCAGCAGCAGGAGAATCTCCCCTGTGTTCTGTCTGCAGCAGAAGCCTTTCCTCTCTGTTCTGCCAGCAGCAGGAGCCTCTCCCCTGTGTTCTGCCTGTAGCAGGAGCCTCTCCCCTGTGTTCTGCCTGAAGCAGGAGCCTCTCCCCTTTGTTCTGTCTGCAGCAGGAGCCTCTCCCCTCTGTTCTGTGTGCAGCAGGAAGCTCTCCCCTTTGTTATGTCTGCAGCAGGAGCCTCTCTCTGTTCTGCCTGCAGCAGGAGCCTCTCTCTGTTCTGTCTGCAGCAGGAGCCTCTCTCCTCTGTTCTGTCTGCAGCAGAAGCCTCTCCCCTTTGTTCTGTCTGCAGCAGGAGCCTCTACCCTCTGTTCTGTCTGCAGCAGGAGCTTCTCCCCTTTGTTCTGTCTTCAGCAGGAGCCTCTCCCCTCTGTTCTGTCTGCAGCAGGAGCCTCTCCCCTGTGTTCTGCCAGCAGCAGGAGCCTCTCCCCTGTGTTCCGTCTGCAGCAGAAGCCTCTCCTCTCTGTTCTGCCAGCAGCAGGAGCCTCTCCCCTGTGTTCTCCCTGTAGCCTCTCCCCTTTGTTCTGTCTGCAGCAGGAGCCTCTCCCCTTTGTTATGTCTGCAGCAGGAGCCTCTCTCTGTTCTGTCTGCAGCAGGAGCCTCTCTCCTCTGTTCTGTCTGCAGCAGAAGCCTCTCCCCTTTGTTCTGTCTGCAGCAGGAGCCTCTCCCCTGTGTTCTGTCTGCAGCAGAAGCCTCTCCTCTCGGTTCTGCCAGCAGCAGGAGCCTCTCCCCTGTGTTCTGCCTGTAGCAGGAGCCTCTCCCCTGTGTTCTGTCTGCAGCAGGAGCCTCTCCTCTTTGTTCTGTCTGCAGCAGGAGCCTCTCTCTGTTCTGTCTGCAGCAGGAGACTCTCCGCTCTGTTCTGTCTGCAGCAGGAGCCTCTCCCCTCTGTTCTGTCTGCAGCAGGAGCCTCTTCCCTCTTTTCTGTCTACAGCAGGAGCCTCTCCCTTATTTTCTGTCGGCAGCAGGAGCCTCTCCTGTCTGTTCTGTCTTCAGCAGGAGCCTCTCCCCTCTGTTCTGTCCGCAGCAGGAGCCTCTCCCCTTTGTTGTGCCAGCAGCAGGAGCCTCTACCCTCTGTTCTGTCTGCAGTAGGACAAAAGATTGCTAAGCCATGCCCCCTTGGTTAAGGGGGTGGAGCTTTAGTAGAATACTTGAACTGATCAGCAGGAGCTTAACCCCTATGTTCTGTGCAGGATTCCTCCAAGACTGACTGTTTCAGGATCATTCAAAAATGGATGTAGACAACAGTATAGCAATAGTAGACCTTTCTGCTTTGATGAACGTGGACAATGCCTTCTATGCCATCCACACAGGGCTGCAACTCTCAAGAGCAGACCTGCGCTGGCGTGCTTTGCTTTTCCTTGCTGAGGGCAGCGCTAAGTCCTGTAATGCACATCCACTTCCAGGTCATTGGCTTCATCACAGCAGAGAAAAGCGCTAAAATGCTCTATCAGACAGAAGAATTGTCCACATGTCTTCCTCACCATTTTATCTGTTTTCTAAGGGTCTCCAAAAAAAAGCAGAGCATTGTTCTTGGCTATTACCAGTAGTCCCAACAAGAATGAATGGATCAGACTCTCACGGATCTATACGTTTTTCTAACTAATTTATATGAGAAGTTGGGACATGTGATCTCCTTTCTGACAGCCAGTGGACTACATGCACTAGTGTGTAAGCAGGAAGTCAGTCTCTCACTTCCTGTGCGCTAGAGGATGACATCATCACCTATCTTTTCCCTCCTGTCAGGTCTACCAGTACCACCCTCCCATGCAGCTAAAGAAATAGGTGAACACTTATGAAACTGACAAAAAGAAAAACTGTTTTTATTGCCTATAGAAATCTATGATAGAGCAGCTTTCATTTGTCAAGAGCAGAATGCAAAATTAAAGCTGTTCTATAATTAGTAGCAGCTTTAATTTTGTATGGCCGGAAAAAGGAAACCCACTCTTTGCATCAAACCCCTTGGATGCTAAAGTTCCTTCTTATCAAGGTATCTAAGGGGTTAAACTGCCAGTAAGTACCTCTGATCCCAGCCATTGAGGGCAGCAGTAGCCTGGACAAAGCATTTCAGTGTAAAACGCGCGTTGGGTGTGGTGGGTCCCCGGAGCAACTATTGAGGTAAAGAGTGCTATATATTTTTGTGCTTACTTAGACTCTCGCTTCTTCCTACATTTACCCTATATTCATTATATGGATCTGAGGCATTGGACAGGTTAAGGTCTGTCAGAGAAAGTGCCATGAATGCCTTTATACACCTGTCTATCCTTTTGGATGTTTTTTGCCTACCCTCACCAGTTCTAATATATTCTTTAATGTTAATACCTAATATGTGGTCAGACGTACTGTTATTTGATTGATGTATAATTGATTGTATGAATTTATGACCTATATACATGATTTAACATTATCTATAACATAACCGGCCAAGCGTCTCTCTGTCTGAAGCCCCTATATACTGCGCATGTGCAAGGCGCAGTCTGGCTCCAGACAGAAGAACACATGAAGCCGCTACAGGTAAGAGGAGTGTATGGCGCCGGAGATCGCGGTATGCATAGACACTGAACGCATACCTCAATCTCCGGCGCCATACTTACATACTGTACTTACCTGACTGGGAGGAGCGTTGCCGCGGCGCCTATCTTCTGGCCGGAGACCGGGGGCAGAGTGAAGGCGCATAGCGCTATCTGGCGCCATTTTATTGAAGACACATTTGCAGTGTGTGTTCAGCAAAATGGCGCCAGATAGCGCAGTGCTCCGGCGTCGCACTCCTCCCCTGGCAGAACAGGACACAGTAGCGCTGGAGCACAGGGAAGAGAGGTGAGTATAAATGTTTAATTTTTTTGTATGTGTGCAGAGGAGTACCATGCATACCAAGATTGGGGGGTGAGGGGGCCCACACATACCAGGATTGGGGATGAGGGGTACCATGCATACCAGGATTGTGGTGTGAGGGGGCCACTCATACCAGGATTGGGGGATGAGGGGGCCACACATACCAGGATTGGGGGATGAGGGGGCCACGCATACCAGGATTGGGGGATGAGGGGTACCATACATACCAGGATTGGGGGATGAGGGGTACCATGCATACCAGGATTGGGGGATGAGGGGTACCATGCATACCAGGATTGGGGGATGAGGGGTACCATGTATACCAGGATAGGGATCTGGGGGGCCATGCATACCAGGAATTGGATGAGAGGCCATGCATACCAGGATAGGGATGAGGGATACTATGCATGCCAGGATAGGGATAAGGGGTACCATGTATACCAGGATGAGGGATGAGGGAGCCATGCATACCAGGCTTGGGGGATGAGAGGTACCATTCGTACCAGGATAGGGATCTGGGGGCAATGCATACCAGGATTCAGATGAGGGGCCATGCATACCCGGATGGGGATGAGGGGTACCATGCATAACAGGATGAGGGATGAGGGAACCATGCATACCAGAATTAGGGGGGCCATGCATGCCAGGATTGGGGATGAGGGGTGCCATGCATGCCAGGATTGAGGATGAGGGGTGCCATGCATACCAGGATTAAGGATGAGGGGTGCCATGCATAGCAGGATTGTGGGTGAGGGGTGCCATGCATACAGGATTGGGGGTGATTGGTGCCATGCATACCAGGATAGGGATGAGGCGTGCCATGCATACCAGGATAGGGATGAGGGGTGCCTTGCGTACCAGGATTAGTGATGAGAGGTGCAATGCATACCAGAATTAGAGGTGAGGGGTGCCATGCGTACCAGGATTGAGGGTGAGGGATGCCATGCATACCAGGATAGGGATGAGGGGTGCCATGCATACCAGGATAGGGATGAGGGCAGCACATAACAGGATGGGGGAACAGGATTGGGGAGCACAAATACCAGGATGGGGGCAGCACAAATACCAGGATGGGGGCAGCACATACTAGCATGGGAGACCATATACCAATAAAAATGCTCTCCACCCGGTGCGTAGAACGGGCTCAATAGCTAGTTTATTATAAAGCTATTAACAATTATTTTTGATTGATATGAAATTGTCTAGTTCTTATTATATTTATTTTTGTAAGAAATAGATGGAAAAACTTTTTTATTCACTGCAATTGATACTATGAGAGTTTTGTTACTAAGCACATACCCATATCTTATTATTACCAGGGTACACCTACTTAGTGCCTTATGTGTGGTTTGTCTTACACCTTTTTATGTTTTTTTTAATATGCGTTAATTCATAGTTTTGATGCCTTCAGTGTGAATGTACAATTTTCAAAGTCATGAAAATACAGAAAAATCTTTAAATGAGAAGGTGTGTTCAAACTTTTGGTCTGTACTTTATATTTGGCCCTTGTGTAAAGCTTTCTTTTGGAGATGTCATTGGGACATTACACAACACCTACGATTTCTTCAACATGGATATAATCATCCTCATGTACCCACTCATGACGGGGATAAATGCAAAATGAAGTAACTTTCTAAAGAAATTCATAGCATTTTGTTGTTGTAGGAGCTGTTCAACTCCAGTCAATAGCCGGCTGTGCAGCTATTGTCATAGCTGCTGACAGCACACTTGTGTCTGTATGCTCAGGACTGACCTCATCCTTGCATCAACAATACAGTCTGCAAAGAGTGAGGAGCACTGGCTCTACAGTATCAAAGTGCATCTAAGAGGGAAGCACAACTAGGTCAGCAAGAGGAAGAGGGGAAATCACACACTTCTTAGTTAGCATCAATATCTGCAAAGGTGAGATGACATTTTATAAACAATGTATCAGTGCCTACAAAAGGAGTAAGCCATACAAGAATGAAGCTGTGCTAGTTGACAAGAGCTAGTGAAGACAGCAGCTTTCTTTATTCTCAGAACATACATCCAGCATGTATTACTCAAAGGGATTGTCCATATGAATCGAGTTTGGAGCTAGGAGAAGGTGCTTATTAGGGAGTCTAAACTTAATAAAAATGAAATAAAATTGCAGTCACTCCTGGTAAACACAATTAATGTGAAAATGTAAAAAAAAAAGGTGTTCGGGAATGAAGCTGTGCTAGTTGACGAGAGCTAGTGAAGACAGTAGCTGTTTGGATTCTCAGAACATACATCCAGCATGTATTACTCAGATGGATTGTCCATATGCATCAAGTTTAGAGCTAGGAGAAGGTGTTTATCAGGGTGTCTAAAGTTAATAAAAATGCTGTGCTAGTTGATGAGAGCTAGTGAAGACAGTCGCTTTTTGGATTCTCAAAATATACATCCAGCATATACTACTTGTATGGATTGCCCATTTGAGTCAAGTTTGGAGCTAGGAGCAAGTGCTTATCAGGGGGTGTAAAGTTAATGAAAATTAAATAAAACTGCAGTCACTCCTGGTAAACACAATTAATGTGAAAATGTAAAAAAAGGTGTTCACAGCCTTCATATACCCTACAAGGGATATAGATGGCAGAACCATTAGCAGAACACGACAAATGAGTGGGGGCCTCTAAAACGTTGTAATCCCTCTAAGGAACATATTTTAAATTGTAATTGTACCAAAACGAGACTAGAGATAATGCTCTTACAAAAATGAATAATGATTAAAATGTCATAATTACGCCGATAGTTTATATGTTCAATCTAATCAGCTGTACATCTAATTTATCACAAGCCACGCTCATAAACCATCTCATTTACAGATATTCCTGCTTGCCATATCTGTCTAGCCCACAGAACTGTGTCATTCTTCTCAATTTACATCCAAGGCGGATAATTCAACTTCTATTTAAAAGCCAAAACAACAACTAGAATTATTGGACCCAACTTCGACCATTAATAGTTGAATTTCACTTACTGGTTTAATTACGGTGACGAATAGTAAAGAGGCCGCCGCTCGGCGCATTTAAAATCATTACAGATTTACAGTAGAATTTTAATCTCTTTTAATTTTGTTACAGATTTGTCAGATTTTTTTTTTTTTACATGCCAGATGTCATATTTCCTTTCCTCCGCAATTTGTATGATGATAGATATCAAAGAAAAAGCCAGCGCGGCACAATTAGCATTCAGTCAAATGGATTCAATTACGCTGATCGTGTAATAATTAGTGGCCACATCCTGTATGTTTCTGGCCACGTTTTTAGAGATTTCGAAAAAATAAAAAAAAGAAAGCAAAAAAAGTTCAGTTTTGAAAGTCAAAATATATTAACTTTTACCTGATATTAAAGAGAACTTCTCATGAGTTGTAGAAGAGTTTTCTGAGAATAACTTATCATGCCCTATCGGCTTCTGCTAGGCTAAAATTATAAACCGCTATCGCCCTGGACTTTCTTGTCAGGCTAGAGTGGTGTTGTTACAACTACAGCGCACGTGACCACTGCAGTCAATCACTGGGCTCAGCATGACACTGCTGTGCTCAATGATTGGCTGCAGCTGTTACTTGCGCTGTAACAGTGTCACCTGTCAACAGGACAAAGGCAGTGGCATAGAGGCAATGTCACTGGACCTGGGGAGGGTGAGTAACACCTTAGATTAAACTTGCGTAAGCCTATGGGGAGGCAAAAGTTATTTCTGGAAAACGTCTTTAAGGTCATCATTTAACTACATGGAGTGGTAATAGGCTAGTTTACACATACTTTCCTGGCTGCAAATTAATTTTCCATCACTAAGAAAGTCTGTTTGTACTGTGCAAACGTTTTAGGCAGGTGAGAATGCTGAGAAGTACAGGCAGAAACTTATCCATCATGTAATACCATCAGGAAGGCATTTAATTGGCTTCATATATATTCTGCAGCAGGACAAAGACCTCAAACTGTTAGAACCCTCCTGTTTGTTTTTTCCATCTTGTGTTTTGCGGTCACGTGACCATCTGCCTTTATATTCCAACTCCGCCCTTTTGGCTGTGCTGGACTTCAGTGTTTGACTTTTTCTCTAGCCAGGTGCTTCGGTGCCTTTCTCTGTCAGTTCGCTTGGTCCTCTGGGACCTCTATTACCTTTTTGTTAGTTTGTCTTTTTGTGTTCTGCAACAACTTCTCTGTTTAGGAGGTGTCCCATTTTTGTCCCAGTCCTTAGTTCTTTTAGGGACCCCTCCCCTTACGCTATAGGTCTTCGTTCAGACTAGCCGAGGACTAAGGCGGGTCTGTTTGCTAGGAACAAGCAGCCCGCTACATCGTAGGGATTCAGCTTAGTCTTACTGTAGGGACAGTTTTCCCCTATCTTTCCTTAGTACTTGTTATAGATCATAACCGTAAGTCCAGCCCAAAAAACTAAAAGGAAAGAAATTCGGGGATCAGTATGGTTTCCGTCCAGGATTTGGCTCAACGCTTGCAGGGTTTGTATCTGGAGGTGACAGAGCTACAGCAACACGTGAGTAGCTGTTCTGGAGCACATTTTGCGGAACCCAAGGTAGGACTGCCTGATGTTTTTTATGGTAAACAGCAAGATTTTTTTTCCTTTAAAAATGCTTGTTTATTATATTTTCGTTTGAGACCAAGGTCCTCTGGGAATGAATCACAGTGCATTGGTTTTATTATGTCACTTTTGCACAATGAACCACAGGGGTGGGCCTTTTCTCTCCAACCTAATGATCCGTGTTTAAGGTCTGTAGAATAATTTTTTTCTGCTATGGGTCTATTATATGACGATCCTGATAGAATCTCATCTGCTGAGGCAGAACTCAGGCGTTTGAATCAGGGGTCAGGTGATGTTAAAAATTATTGCAGACACTTCAGGAGATGGGCCTCAGAAGTCAAATGGAATGATCCTGCGCTGAAATGTTTATTTCTTGCTGGTCTGAGTGAAAGGGTTAAGGATCTGCTTATTGCATTCCCCACACCTGAGACTCTGCAGGATGCCATGCAATTAGCTGTTCGTGTGGACAGGAGACTGAGGTCCAGAGTGAATGAGGTAAAGACTCCTATAATGTCAGGTCCTAGTCCCCAGAAAATCTGCTCTGACAGCGGAGTACTGATGGAGGTTGGGGCGATGTCACTCTGCTCTCAGGAAAGAGACAGGAGGTTCGCCGAGGGATTGTGTCTTTATTGTGATAAAGCTGACCATTTGATTAAGTATTGTGAGCTTCGTTTAAGTAAAGAAAAAAAAAAGGTCAGTTACGCCCTTATAGCTTGTTTACGCTCTGCAGGAGTATTTCTTTCTGGAAGTACTACTTTGCAGGAAAATTTGATTGAATTTCAGGTATTTGTGGATTGTGGTTCAACATTTAATGTGATTGATAAAGGGTTTTTGGAAAACCTTAAATTGAAATCCAAACCTTTGTCATCACCTATTTCTGTGATTGCAATTGATAACACTCCCTTGAAATGTATTACTCACAAGGTTGCTGCATTTCCCCTCACTATCAACGGAGTTCACCAAGAAATTTTGGACTTGGCTGTATTAGATAATTTATCCTCTCTGGTCGTTTTAGGTTTGCCTTGGTTAAAACTGCACAATCCTTTATTGGATTGGTCTACTAATGTGATTAAGTCTTGAAGTCTGAAGTGCTATGATAAATGTTGTAATGGTCGCATTGCGGCTGTGGAAAAAAGGAATTACTGGTACCTATTCAAGATTTTTTGAGGGTTTTTTCAGAGGATTAGTCGCAAGTTTTACCTCCTCTTAGGGATTATGAGTTTGTTCCTGGAGCTACTTTTCCCAAGACCAAGAGACGCTTGTTTAATCTGACTATCCCTGAAAGAAAGGCCTTGGAGGAGTACATAGAGACTAGCCTGGCTGCTGGTCACATTAGACCTTCTAAGTCGCCTGTGGCAATTGGATTTTTCTTTGTTAAAAAAAAGGATGGGAGTTTACGTCCATGTCTGGATTTTCAAGAAATTAATAAGATTACCGTACGCAATTCCTACCCATTGCTGTTAATTCCTGACTTGTTTAACCAGTTGGTGGGGGCCAAGTGGTTCTCTAAAATTGATCTCCGGGGGGCATACAATTTGTTACGAGTGAAGGAGGGTGATGAATGGAAAATTGCTTTCAACACTCCAGTAGGTCATTTTGAGAATCTGGTGATGCCTTTTGGTCTTACCAATGCACCTGCATTTTTTTCAGAACCTTATTAATGACATCCTGAGACCTTTGATTGGTAAGAATGTGGTTGTGTATTTGGATAACATTTTGATTTATTCACCAGATCTAGAGTCCCATTGGCAGAGTGTATGTGAAGTTTTGCAGTTATTGAGTGATAATTCACTCTTTGGTAAGTTGGAGAAATGTGAGTTTGCTGTGCAGAAAATTAGTTTTTTGGGCTACATTGTCTCCAGCGAGGGCTTTGAGATGGACTCGGTGAAGGTTCAGGCTGTGCAGGAATGGCCTAGGCCTATTGGTTTGAAATCTATACAGAGATTTTGGGGTTTTGCCAATTATTACAGGAAATTCATTAAGAATTTTTCTATAATTGTAAAGCCTCTTACCGATCTCCCCAGGAAAGGTGCGAATACGATCCAGTGGACTACTGAGGCCATTGAAGCGTTTGAGTATCTCAAAGAGAGGTTCAGTTCTGCCCCTATCCTTATGCAGCCTGATGAGACCAAGCCTTTTTTGGTCAAGGTCGATGCTTCATCGGTGGGGGTCGGAGCAGTTTTGTCTCAGGAGAACAGGGTTGGAGTACATCCTTGTGCCTTCTTTTCAAAAAGATTTTCGGAAACCAAACTGAATTATGATGTTGGAAATCGGGAGTTGCTGACTATTAAACTCGCGTTTGAACATTGGCATCATTTTTTGGAAAGCGCTAGATTTCCTATTCAGGTTTTCACATATCATAAGTATTTGATCTATCTGGATGCTGCCAAGCGCTTGAATGCCCGTCAAGCTAGGTGGGCACTTTTTTTTTCTCGGTTTCATTTTTCTGTTACCTATATCCCTGGTACTAAGAATGTTAAAGCCGATGCTTTATCTCGCAGCTTCTCTCCTACGGTCGGTGCCGAGGAGGAGGAGAGCATTTTACAGAAAGGAGTTGTGGTGGCGGCATTGGACTCCGTTTTGGAGAATGGGATTCTGAAAGCTCAAGATGATGCCCCATCTAACACTCCCCATGGAAGGTTGTTCGTACCTAGAACCTTTAGGAGAGATCTGTTTGTGGAGTGTCATGAGTCTCGGTTGGCAGGTCATCCAGAAATTTCTGAGACTAAGAGAAGAGACTTATCAGTCGCAGTTTTTGGTGGCCTGGATGGCAGAAAGAAGTCATCAAGTGGGTGCGTCAAAATACTGTGTGTGCTAGGTCAAAGGCTTCACATACTCCTGCTGCGGGGTTGCTTTGCCCTCTGGAGGTTCCTAGTGCGCCTTGGACGCATCTCACAATGGATTTTATTGCTGATCTTCCTGTGTCCGAGGGTTTAAATGTCATATGGGTGGTCGTGGACCGTTTTAGTAAGATGTGTCATTTGGTTCCATTCATTAAGTTGCCCTGCGCCAAGACACTCGCTAAGGCGTTTTTTAAGGAGATTGTCAAGCTCCATGGCGTTCCCACGGATATTGTTTCTGATAGAGGACCTGAGTTTGTGGCTCGCTTTTGCCGTGCTTTTTGTGACAGGTTGGGAGTCCATTAGTCATTTTCGTCTGGTTATCATCCTGAGTCTAATGGACAGACTGAAAGAAAGAACCAGGATGTTGAACAGTTTTTGCGTTGTTTTGTGGCGGACAATCAAGAGGTGTGGTCTGAGTTTCTGCCTCTCGCTGAATTTGCTCTTAACAATCATACATCCTCCTCTGCTGGGTGTTCTCCTTTTTTTTGTTGTACTGGGAGACATCCGTCTTTTGGTTCGTTCTCCAAATTGGGGTCGACTGTGCCGGAGGAGAAGAATTTTGCCGGTGATTTGGCGAGAGTTTGGACTAATGTACGTTGCAACCTTCAAGAGGCTAACAAGAAGTCCAAGAAGTATTTTGACAGGAAATGTAAGGAGGTTTTGTTTACTGTGGGTGACATGGTTTGGTTATCCTCAAAGAACCTGCGGTTGAGGATTCCCTCTAAAAAACTGGGTCCTAAGTTTGTGGGTCCATTTAAAGTGCTTCAGGTTGTTAACCCGTCTGCTGTTAGGTTGGATGTCCCTACTTCCTGGAAGATTAATCCTGTGTTTCATGTTTCCTTGTTGAAAAAGGCTGATGTGTCAGATAGGGACACCACTGTCACAGTTCCTCCTGTGGTGGAAGACGGCGAATATGAAATTTCTCGTATCTTGAATTCTAGATGGCATAGAGGGATATTACAGTATCTTGTCTCCTGGAAAGGTTTCGGTCCCGAAGACAACTCCTGGGTAAGGACGGATGATGTCTCTGCTCTTAGGCTTGTTAAAGCTTTCCACAAGAGGTTTCCGGATAGGTCTGGGCCTGGAGGATTCGGAGGATCCTCATAAAAGAGGGGGTACTGTTAGAACCCTCCTGTTTGTTTTTTCCATCTTGTATTTTGCGGTCACGTGACCATCTGCCTTTATATTCCAGCTCCGCCCTTTTGGCTGCGCTGGACGTCAGTGTTTTACTGTTTCTCTAGCCAGGTGCTTCGGTGCCTTTCTCTGTTAGTTCGCTTGGTCCTTCTGGGACCACTAGTACCTTTTTGTCAGTTTGTCTTTTTGTGTTCTGCAACAACTTCTCTGTTTAGGAGGTGTCCCATTTTTGTCCCAGTCCTTAGTTCTTTTAGGGACCCCTCCCCTTATGCTATAGGTCTTCGTTCAGACTAGCCGAGGACTAAGGCGGGTCTGTTCGCTAGGAACAGTCAGCCCGCTACATCGTAGGGATTCAGCTTAGTCTTACTGTAGGGACAGCTTTCCCTATCTTTCCTTAGTACTTGTTGCAGATCATAACACAAACATCCAGCCGACGTCATTTAGAACAAGGAATCCTGGAAGTGATGATCCGGCCACCACAGAGCCCTGATCTTACATCATCCAGTCTGTCTGGGACCACATGAAGAGATAGAAGGATCAGCACAAGAAGATCTGTGGTTGGTTCTCCAAGATGTTTGGTTCAACCTTCCTGCCGAACATCCAGCCAACGTCATTAAGAATGAAGAATCCTGGAAGTGATGATCCGACTCCAACAGAGCCCTGATCTCACATCATCCAGTCTGTCTGGGGTCACATGAAGAGACAGAAGGATTTGCACAGGAAGATCTGTGATTGATTCTCCAAGATGTTTGGAAAAACCTTCCTGCCGAGTTCCTTCAAAAACTGTGTGTAAGTGTAATCTAGAAGAAGTGATGAAAGCAAAGGATGGTTACACCAAATATTGATGTTATTTATATTTCTATTTTGTTCATTCACTTTGCATTATGCTAATAGATAAAAAATACACTTAATTCACTTTTTAAAGCCTTCTTACTTAACAGCATTTTTTCTACATCTGCACAGTACTGTATTCAGTAGATGCATGCCACAAATGAAATCTGAGGCATGTGTAGGTAAAATAAGGTAAAATAATTACCTATTCCTATTGATCTGGATTTGTACCAGTTTAAATAAATATTACTGACTGCTCCTTATGACACATCATACATCACATTCATTAGGAAGTTACAGAAGAGAGGTAATAAGCGTAGTGACATCACATTGCAGGCATAATGAACACAGGGATGTCACAGTGCAGAGATAATAAACAATTATGTGACATTACAGAGATAAACTTAATGATATAACCAGGCCCGGCGTCAGCACCCAGTGCAACCGGGGCAAGTGCCAGGGCCCTGAGCAGGCGGGGGGCCCTCTTGCCATCGGGCACCCCGCCGAGCTATGGGACCCACTTGCTCAGGGCCCCCGACAGCCGGCACAATACTTACCTTTCCCCGTGCGTCTGGAGCAGCTTTGGTGTCTTCCACGTTCTCTGACTGTGATGTCTCAGGTCAGAGGGCGCGATGACGTCTTTCCACCGCGCTCTCTCCTGAGCCGTCACAGCGCAGAGCAGGAAGACGCCGGCGATGCTGGAGTCCAGAGCAGCGGCAGCACGTGAGAAGTGAGGTGAGTATTTGATTTTTTTTTTTAATGTATGGAGGCATGGGGCATTATAAAGGGGGGTGACATCCTGCATTGGGCATTATAAGGGGGGTGAAATCCTGCATGGGGCATTATAAAGGGGGTGACATCCTGCTTGGGGCATTATATATGGGGGGGTGACATCCTGCATAGGGCATTATAAGGGAGAGTGACATCCTGCATGGGGCATTATGAGGGGGGTGACATCCTGCATGGGGCATTATAAGGGTGGTGACATCCTGCATGGGGCATTATATGGGGGGTGACATACTGCAAAGGGCATTATATGGGAGGGTGACATCCTGCATAGGGCATAATAAGGGGGGGTGACATCCTGCATGGGGCATTATAAGGGGGGGGGTGACATCCTGCATGGGGCATTATATGGGGGGGTGACATACTGCAAAGGGCATTATATGGGAGGGTGACATCCTGCATAGGGCATTATAAGGGGGGTGACATCCTGCATGGGGCATTATAAGGGGGGTGACATCCTGACATCCTGCATAAGGCATTATAGGGGGGTTGACATCCTGCATAGGGCATTATAAGGGGGGTGACATCCTGCATGGGACATTATAAGGAAGGGGGGGTGACATCCTGCATGGGGCATTATGTGGGGGCACAGCCTGCATGGAGCATTATATGGGGGTCAGTATTCTGTATTGAGCGTTATATGGGGGCCAGTATCCTGTATGGAGCGTTATATGGGGGCCAGTATCCTGTATGGAGCATTTTATGGGGGCCAGTATTCTGTAAGGAGCAATTCGCCGGTTTCTGAGCTATTGTGGAATTTACAATAGATATCACTCATGTAATTTAAGAAGTGAAATCTTTGGCCTTGTACTATATATATATATTTCTCTGCGGTATATGTGCATCATAAATCGTGGTATGTGTTAAAGGGGCCCACTGAGACTCTTTAACCCAGGGCCCACAAAAACCTGGAGCCGGCCCTGGATGTAACAGCACAGAGGTAATAAACACAGTGATGTGATAATAAAGAGATAATTAATTCAGTGTTGTCACAATACAGAGATAATAAACAATGTGATGTCATAATACAGAGATAATAAACTCAGTGATTTCACAGTACAGGGATAATAAACAGTGATGTCACAGTACAGGGATAATACACACAGTGATGTCACAGTACAGGGATAATACACACAGTGATGTCATAGTACAGGGATAATGCACACAGTGATGTCACAGTACAGGGATAATGAACACAGTGATGTCAGCACAGGGATAATAAACACAGTGATGTCACAGTACAAAGATAATAAGCACAGTGATGTCACAGTACAGGGATAATAAGCACAGTGATGTCACAGTACAGAGATAATAAACACAGTGATGTCACAGTACAGGGATAATAAACACAGTGATGTCACAGTACAGGGATAATAAACACAGTGATGTCACAGTACAGAGATGATAAACACAGTGATGTCACAGTAAAGAGATAATAAACACAGTGATGTCACAGTACAGGGATAATACACAGTGATGTCACAGTACAGGGATAATACACAGTGATATCACAGTACAGGGATAATAAACACAGTGATGTCACAGTACAGAGATAATAAACACAGTGATGTCACAGTACAGGGATAATAAACACAGTGATGTCACAGTACAGAGATAATAAACACAGTGATGTCACAGTACAGGGATAATAAACACAGTGATGTCACAGTACAGGGATGATGAACACAGTGATGTCACAGTACAGAGATGATAAACACAGTGATGTCACAGTAAAGAGATAATAAACACAGTGATGTCACAGTACAGGGATAATACACAGTGATGTCACAGTACAGGGATAATACACAGTGATGTCACAGTACAGGGATAATAAACACAGTGATGTCACAGTACAGAGATAATAAACACAGTGATGTCACAGTACAGGGATCATACACACAGTGATGTCACAGTACAGGGATAATAAACACAGTGATGTCACAGTACAGAGATAATAAACACAGTGATGTAACAGTACAGGGATAATACAGTGATGTCACGATACAGGGATAATACACACAGTGATGTCACAGTACAGGGTTAATAAACACAGTGATGTCACAGTACAGGGATAGCACACACAGTGTTGTCACAGTACAGGGATAACACACACAGTGATGTCACAGTACAGGGATAACACACACAGTGATGTCACAGTACAGGGATAATAAACACAGTGATGTCAGCGAACAGAGATAATAAATGCAGTGATGTCATGGTTTTATGTTTCAGGGCATAATATAAAATATACTTCTGATCCTTAAAAGGTCTTAATATTAGGCACCGTATTTTTCAGACTATAAGACGCACTTTTTTCCTCCAAAATTTTGGAGGAAAGTGGGGGGTGTCTTATAGTCCAAATGTGGTGTATGTGTGTGTGTGTATATATATATATATATACACACACACACATACATATATATATATGTGTGTGTATATATATATATACAGTACAGACCAAAAGTTTGGACACACCTTCTCATTTAAAGATTTTTCTGTATTTTCATGACTATGAAAATTGTACATTCACACAGAAGGCATCAAAACTATGAATTAACACATGTGGAATTATATACTTAACAAAAAAGTGTGAAACAACTGAAAATATGTCTTATATTCTAGGTTCTTCAAAGTAGCCACCTTTTGCTTTGATGACTGCTTTGCACACTCTTGGCATTCTCTTGATGAGCTTCAAGAGGTAGTCACCGGAAATGGTTTTCACTTCACAGGTGTGCCCTGTCAGGTTTAATAAGTGGGATTTCTTGCCTTATAAATGGGGTTGGGACCATCAGTTGTGTTGTGCAGAAGTCTGGTGGATACAAAGCTGTTAGTCCTACTGAATAGACTCTTAGAATGTATTATGGCAAGAAAAAAGCAGCTAAGTAAAGAAAAACGAGTGGCCATCATTACTTTAAGAAATGAAGGTCAGTCAGTGCAAAAAATTGGGAAAACTTTGAAAGTGTCCCCAAGTGCAGTTGCCAAAACCATCAAGCGCTACAAAGAAACTGGCTCACATGAGGACCGCCCCAGGAAAGGAAGGCCAAGAGTCACCTCTGCTTCTGAGGATAAGTTTATCCGAGTCACCAGCCTCAGAAATCGCAGGTTAACAGCAGCTCAGATTAGAGACCAGGTCAATGCCACACAGAGTTCTAGCAGCAGACACATCTCTACAACAACTGTTAAGAGGAGACTTTGTACAGCAGGCCTTCATGGTAAAATAGCTGCTAGGAAACCACTGCTAAGGACAGGCAACAAGCAGAAGAGACTTGTTTGGGCAAAAGAACACAAGGAATGGACATTAGACCAGTGGAAATCTGTGCTTTGGTCTGATGACTCCAAATTTGAGATCTTTGGTTCCAACCACTGTGTCTTTGTGTGACACAGAAAAGTTGAACGGATGGACTCTACATGCCTGGTTCCCACCATGAAGCATGGAGAAGGAGGTGTGATGGTGTGGGGGTGCTTTGCTGGTGACACTGTTGGGGATTTATTCAAAATTGAAGGCATACTGAACCAGCATGGCTACCACAGCATCTTGCAGCGGCATGCTATTCCATGCGTTTAGTTGGACCATCATTTATTATTCAACAGGACAATGACCCCAAACACACCTCCAGGCTGTGTAAGGGCTATTTCACCAAGAGGGAGAGTGATGGGGTGCTACGCCAGATGACCTGGCCTCCACGGTCACCAGACCTGAACCCAATCGAGATGGTTTGGGGTGAGCTGGACCGCAGAGTGAAGGCAAAAGGGCCAACAAGTGCTAAGCATCTCTGGGAATTCCTTCAAGATTGTTGGAAGACCATTTCCGGTGACTACCTCTTGAAGCTCATCAAGAGAATGCCAAGAGTGTGCAAAGCAAAAGGTGGCTACTTTGAAGAACCTAGAACATAAGAGATATTTTCAGTTGTTTCACACTTTTTTGTTAAGTATATAATTCCACATGTGTTAATTCATAGTTTTGATGCCTTCAGTGTGAATGTACAATTTTCATAGTCATGAAAATACAGAAAAATCTTTAAATGAGAAGGTGTGTCCAAACTTTTGGTCTGTACTGTACATTATATATATATACATACTGTGGCTGATGGGGGATGTGGGGGGAGCAGCAGTGATGAGGAGCAGGGCACAGGAAGCAGGAGCCACTTGCTGCAGCCTACATTGTGCCCACTGCTAAAGAAAATGAATATGGGCGTGTGGAGCACTGAATATTCACTCTCCTTAATAGTGGGCACACAGTGTAGCCGCAGCGCGGCTCTTGCTGCGGCCGGGCATCGCATGTGCCCGCTATTAAAGAGCATGAATATTCACTCCTCTCCATGTCATGCATACCAGGATAAGGATGAGGGGTGCCATGCATACAAGGATGAGGGTGCCATGCATACCAGGATGAGGGGGCCATGCATACCAGGATGAGGGATGAGGGGTGCCATGCATACCAGGAAGAGGGATGAGGGGTGCCATGCATACCAGGAAGAGGGATGAGGGGTGCCATACATACCAGGATATGGATAAGGGGGGCCTTGCATACCAGGATAGGAATGAGGGCTGCCATGCATACCAGGTTGAGGGGTGCCTTGCATACCAGGATGGAGATCAGAGGTGATATGCAAACCAGGATGGGGATCAGGAGTGCCATGCATACCAGGATGGAGGGGTACCATGCATACCAGGATTGAGGGGTGCCATGCATACCAAGATGGAGGGATGCCATGCATACCAGGATGAGTGGTGCCTTGCATACCAGGATGGAGATCAGGGGTGCTATGCAAACCAGGAAGGGGATCAGGGGTGCCATGCATACCAGGATGGAGGGGTGCCATGGATACCAAGATGGAGGGATAGCATGCATACCAGGATGAGGGGTGCCAAGTAGTGTTGAGCGAGCACTAAAATGCTCGGGTGCTCGAAGCTCGGGCCGAGCTCGCCGTGATACTCGGGTGCTCGACCCGAGCAACGAGCCCAATGTTAGTCTATGGGAGACTCGAGCATTTTTGCGGTGGCACCACCGGCAGTCTTTTAAAAGCCTAACAAGTGCCCAAAACGATAGTGACAGTGCTCAAATGACATGGGGACAGCATGGGGATCGCCCCAGGAAGCATTTCTGACCCCCAGGTCACTGCTGTCAACAACGTGGTCAGAGGTATTAAGCCACTTTTACAGGCTCACAATAAATCGAAAGTGAAACTTTTTTCCTGTGAAATATGTTAAGGAACATCCTTTCCAGGGAAAAGACTTGTGTATAAGTTAAAATAAATGACCAAAAACAAAAATACTCCTCCACACCTTCGGCTATGTTCACAAGTAGCATTTTTTATGCGTTTTTGCACTTTTGTATTGCTTTCAACTATGACAAATGCATTCACCGGGAAATGTCATTTTAACATTTTACAACCTTATCTGGTCATGTGCTGTGTGACACATGCATAAAGTGCTGAAAAGACATGGGAACAGCATGGGGAAGACCCCTGGAAGCATCTCTGACTCCCAGATCACTGTCTAAAGGTGTGCCCATAATAAGTGATCCTTGCCGCATCAGAAGATGCAGACTTGCAACTATCCCCATGCAAGTTCTAGTCCCAGGGCAGTGTTCAATTGTACCTCCCCCATTCCTTGCAATACAAGCGCAAGTATGCAGCCTGCCACCCACCCACCCCCAGGCTGCAATACCATACTGCTTGCTTGCTTGAACTTGAAATTGGGCCTTTTAGGCATGTGGAGGCGGAATCTGGCCACCACGTCATGGCTATGTTGGCGGTCTGGAATCCATACTCAGTCCCCAGCCGCCCAGCGGCCGGGTGTCCATACTCAGTCCCCAGCCGCCCCGCGGCCGAGTGTCCACACGGTCCCCAGCCGCCTGGGGGCAGTCGGGTGTCCATAAACGGTCCCCAGCTGCCCCCATTTCTCCTTGGAACATCCCCCCACACACTTTTCTTAGCCCGGCCTGCTTTAGGCAGCATTGGACGAGCCCACCAGAGAACCAGACTCCTCCGGTGGGCCCTGACTTCTCCATCGGTGGAGTTGAGAGTGCCAAGGTGAGGAGCATGATGATGATGACAGAAGTTAGCATCTGCTATGTTTTCTTTTAATGCAAGTGTAAGTGTGCAGCCTGCCACCCACCCACCCCCAGACTGCAATTCATACTGCTAGCTTGCACTTGAAATGGGGCCTTTTAGTTTAGAGAAGGCCGAAGCTGGCCACTACCTCTTGGCTGCTTCGGCAGCGAGGTATCCATACTCAGTCCCCAGCCGCCCCTATTTGTCCTGGTGTGCCTTATACATAAGATTAAGCGCGTATACCAAAACATTACCTGTGCCCTCCCCAGTGCATTTAGTGGGAAGGAGAGCCTATTCCGCTGTAGTGTGTGCATGCCAAACCCCTGTTCATGGTACATGCGAAGATGCCTCCCACCTTGCAACTGTCGTTGCAGACTTGCAACTATCCCCATTCAAGTCCTTGTCCCAGGGCAGTGTTCAATTGTACCTCTCCCATTCCTTGCAATGCAAGCGCAAGTATGCAGCCTGCCACCCACCCACCCCCAGGCTGCAATACCATACTGCATTTTAAATTGGGCCTTTTAGGCACGTGGAGGTGGAATCTGGCCACCACGCCATGGCTGTGTCGGCGGCCTGGTATCCATACTCAGTCCCCAGCCACCTGGTGGCCGGGTGTCCCCGCTTGCTCCCCAGCCTCCAGGGGGTGGCCGGGTGTCCATACTCGGTCCCCAGCCACCCCTATTTGTACCGGTAACCTTTCCCACACTTTTCTTAGCCTGGCCTACTTTAGGGCAGCATTGGCCGAGCCCACCGGACTATCAGACCCCTCCGGTGGGCCCTGGCTTCTCCATCAGGGGAGTTGAGAGTGCCAAGGTGAGGAGCAGGATGAGGATGATAGAAGTTAGCATCTGCTTTGTTTTGTTGTAATGCAAGCGCATGTATGTAGTAGCGGCTAGGCCTGAGGAGGTCAGCATTTTGGCGCATATCCTACCTCCTCCGAGGATTGCTGGATGTTTTCCTGCTACTATCCAAGTTCTATGACTCCCGTTAAAACAAAGCTTCAGGTGATAAATGATGGATGAGGTAGTGGCAAAGGAGAAAGAGCAGGAGGAACAGGGACCATTCACATCAATATCAGGCCAGTCAACCAGATATGTCTTGTAGGATATGTTTCTGTAACAAAAGGAGCGGTTCGGCTACACAGTTATAGGGCATACAGTGAGTGCAATGCCTACCAAAAATTTTGAGGCACTCCAATGCCCCTTGGAAATGACATGGAGGTCAGAGGGCGTTAACTAAACCTTTTTTTCCATTTATAGCAACTGGGTCTCCTGTGCACTGTTGGCCTAAGCAGTGAATGGAATGCTTTCCAAAAATTATGAGGTACTGCAATGCCCCTTACAAGAGCCATGTGTGGCCTGGTCACCACAGTAATAGAGATTATGTCGGAGAGCAAGTGGGAGGTTTCCTGGTCAGGATCCCATAAACATGCAACATCCTCCTGCCCCAGTCCTGGGAGGGGAGAATTCTGCCCTTATAAACTGGATCTGGGGTGGGGTTGAGTGAGTCAGAGAACAGAGAACAGTCAGAGTCAGAGTGAGAGCAAGGGAAAGTAACAGCAAGGAGCTCTGTAGGAGCTAGGAGCTAAAGACGAGGGGCTGGAAGCTGAGCAGAGCTCGTCCTGGCAGAAGACAATAGGAACCGGACACAGGAGTCCGAAGCTGTGAGGACTTATATATCCAGCAGCACAAACCAGCCGGCAGGGGATTTCAGGTCCTCTGGCCATAGAAGCCGGGAGGCTCAGTCACAAACAAGGGACCAGCACCGCCGTCGTGGAGCGGAGGCTAACAGAAGGCCCCAAGTCACCAGCCATACGGGTGAGCACTACACGGTACACTCAGGGATGTGGGCTACTTCTACCCGCTTACAGCAAGGTAGCCAGGAAGAGTGCAGACAGACGGGGAGGCCTACAACTCCACCTGGCCAGGGGAACTCCTGCTTGCTCACAGACTGACCAGGCCTCTTATGCTAGCCAGTACTCCCGGGAGGGTCTACCTTATAATCATCAGTAAAGACCCTGAACTGCACTGCAAAGACTCTGAGTCATTCCTGCTGCGCTCGTGCACCATCACCCCCATCATCCACACTCACTGCCCTGAGGCTATACTCCTCCCGAGGGGAGTTATCCCATTTTATGCTGCGCACACAACACCAGCCTCAGCGGTCTGCCTTGCAGCTGTGGTACTCCCTGACCGCAATCCACGGGTGGCGCAGTCGGACAATTAACCTCAAAACCTAAGAAAGATTGCCACTGGTTTGACCAGCCTGAGCCACGGGACCGGGTCACCGCCACGGAGACTACAGACCCCAGAGACCCAGCACCGGGTATCCCACACACGTGTACACACGGCCCAGGGGGCGCGTCACATGCAGTACAGCATATTACAAACATAAGTCCCATTATTGGGGAGTGGGTGTCCCATAGTATTTGCTTATGCCTTGCAAGAAAAAGCTGCCAAAAATTAGGACAGAGCAACTTGCAATGCCCCTTACAAGAGTCATGCAGTACAGCATATTACAAACATAAGTTCCATTATTGGGGAGTGGGTCTCCCATAGTATTTGCTTATGCTTTCCCAGCAAAAGCTGCCAAAAATTAGGACGGAGCAACTTGCAATGCCCCTTACAAGAGCCATGCAGTACAGCATATTACAAACATAAGTCCCATTATTGGGGAATGGGTGTCCCATGGTATTTGCTTATGCTTTCCCAGCAAAAGCTGCCAAAAATTAGGACGGAGGAACTTGCAATGCTGGCACCCTGGTGGTATAGTGGTGGTGGAGGCTGAGGATAAGGAGAAGAAGATTAAACAGCCGAAACGAGGAAGCGTATACCCATGTGTGGGTGTGAAGCGGTGCATGTGAATACACCTCCCGAAATAACACAGTGGATTTGACTTTATGTTACTCTGCTGTCATTTGGTGGTGATGAGAAGTCTGGCCCAATCCAGCCCTTGTTCATTTTGATAAGGGTCAGCTTGTCAGCATTGTCAGTTGACAGGCGAGTGCGCTTATCAGTTATAATTCCCCCAGCGGCACTAAAAACACGCTCCGATAACACGCTAGCGGCAGGGCAGGCCAGGACCTCCAAGGCGTACAGAGCGAGTTCATTCCAAGTGTCCAGCTTGGATACCCAATAATTAAAAGGCACAGAGGAATCACGGAGGACGCTGGTACGATCGGCAAGGTACTCCCTCACCATCTTTTGAAACTTTCCACTCCTTGTGAGAGTACCCCGCGCCTCAGGGCCTGTAAGCTGGGCGGGTGTCAGAAAACTGTCCCAGAATGTTGACAGTGTTCCCCTGCCTCTGCTGGATTAGAGTTGCATCTCTCTCGCCTGTACGTCTTGGTTGGGCAACGAACTGTGACCTCTGCCGCTAGCGTGTTCAGATGGGAATTTTTTTAAGAGTTCTGCAGCAAGGGCCTTCTGGTATTGCCCCATTTTTGTAGACCTCTCCACCTCAGGAATAAGAGAGTGAAAGTTCTCCTTGTAGCGGGGGTCTACAAGTGTCACCAACCAGTAATGACTGTCACCCAACATTTTGACAACGCGAGGGTCACGGTTAAGGCAGCGTAACATAAAGTCAGCCATGCGTGCCAGACTGGTAACGGGCAAGATTTCCGTGTCCTCACCAAGATGACGACTGACCATGCTCTCCTCCTCCTCCTCTTCCTCCTCCCCCCTGTCCTCAGGCCACCCACGCTGAACCGACGGTATGACACTTGTACAGGTACTACCGTCTACAACGCATGATAGCTGCTCCTGTTCTTCCTCCTCCTCCTCCTCCTCCTCCTCTCCCTCATTGTCCCCCAATGCACGTTGGGATGAGATGAGGCTGGGCTGTGTGTAATCGCCCGCTACGGCTTCTTGATCCATCTCATCATACTCTGGCTGCAATGCCTCCTCTTTAATTCTCTGCAGAGAGCGTTGCAAAAGACAGACAAGTGGGATGCTGACACTAATGATGGCGTCATCGCCACTCACCATCTTGGTGGCCTCCTCAAAGTTTGTCAGGATGGTACATATGTCAGACATCCAGGTCCACTCCTGAGGTCTTATGTGTGGAGTCTGACCTGAATATCGACGGCCTTGTTGCAGCTGGTACTCCACAACTGCTCTCTTCTGCTCACAAATCCTTTGCAACATGTGGAGGGTAGAGTTCCAACGTGTGGGGACATCACACACCAGTCGGTGTGCCGGAAGCTGCAAACGCTGCTGCAACACAGCAAGGGCGGCGGAAGCTGTAGCCGACTTGCGAAAAAGAGCTGACAGGCGGCGTACTTTCACGAGCAGATCTGGCAACTCGGGGTACGATTTAAGAAACCGCTGAACCACGAGGTTAAGCACATGAGCCAGGCATGGTATGTGTGTGATCTCACCTCGCCTCAGAGCCGCCACCAGGTTACGGCCATTGTCACACACGACCATGCCGGGATGTAGGTTCAGCGGTCTCAGCCACAGATCTGCCTGCTCTTTCACAGCTGTCCACAACTCACAAGCAGTGTGAGGTTTATCACCTAAGCTTATGAGTTTCAGCACAGCCTGTTGCCGCTTGGCGGAGGCAGTACTACAATGCTTCCAGCTTGTAACTGATGTGGTGATATCTGAGATGGAGGCTGAACATGAGGAGGAGGAGGAGGATGCGCAGGAGCTGTACACTGTGGGGGCAACTCTGACTGACATAGGGCCCGCAATCCTCGGTGTGGGGAGGATGTGTTCCGTCCCAAGGTCCGACTGGGTCCCGGCTTCCACTATGTTTACCCAGTGTGCCGTCAGAGAGATGTACCGTCCCTGGCCACAAGCACTTGTCCACGTGTCCGTTGTCAGGTGGACTCTCCCAGTAACTGCGTTGTTGAGGGCACGGCAGATGCTTTGGGACACGTGCTTGTGTAGTGCGGGGATGGCACACCGGGCAAAATAGTGTCGGCTGGGGACTGAGTACCGAGGGACGGCCACCGCCATAAGATTGCGGAAGGATTCCGTCTCCACCAGCCTAAAAGTTAGCATTTCCAATGCAAGCAGTCATGAAATGTGCGAATTTAGGACTGTGGCCTGTGGGGCGTTAGCTGCGAATTTCCGCTTTCGTTCAAAGGTCTGGGATATGGACAATTGAACGCTGCGGTGGGACATGGACGTGGACGTTGATGCTGTTTCTTGAGAAACTGCCATAACAAGTGAAGACTGAGAGGAGGGGGCATCTTTACATGCAGTATGGACAGGGGATTGCCTTGCACACACAACAGGGGGTTCTATTGCACGCACAACAGAAGAAGCAGTGGTGACACCCGCTGACACTAGTCGTGGACCCTGGGTTTCGCCCCACAAAGTCGGGTGCTTTGCTGCCATGTGCCTGATCATGCTGCTGGTGGTCAGGCTGGTAGTTTTGTCACCCCTGCTGATGCTGGCATGGCAGGTGGAACATATGGCCTTTTTGGGGTTATCAGCAGAGTCTTTAAAAAAATTCCAGACACTGGAAGACCTACCGCTTGTACTGGCAACGTCCCTCGTGTTGGTGTTACGGGGAACGGTTGCCTGCCTTCTGTCTGCGGCCACCACACTGCTTCTTCCTGCCTGTTGGGGTACTCTGCCTCCCTACCCCTGTGTGCTGCTGGCCTCACTCTGCATGTCCTCCTTCCACGTTGGGTCAGTTACTAGATCATCCACCACCTCCTCCTCTTCCACTTGCGCACCACGATCCTCCTCCTCACTTCCTGGCAATTGTGTCTCGACATCGTCCACCTCTTGTGACAGATTGCCAACGTCGACTTCCTGTGGCCGTGGCTGTTCAAATATTTGGGCATCGCAACATGGGATCTCCTCTTCCACCACTTCAAGCGTATCAGGCGAGGGGCCCAAATATGGAAATGGACCAGTGAACAGCTCTTCAGAGTGTCCAAGTGTGGGATCACTTGCTGTCTGACGACGCTCGGCATGGTGGGAGGAAGGAGCATCAGGGTGAGGAGGAGTATGCGGTCGAGACTCACGGCTACTAAGAGTTGACCGTGTGGAAGAGAGACCGGAGGTGGTGGTGCCCAGGTAACTGGAAGTATTGTCTGCTATCCAATTAATAACCTGTTCACACTGATCAGTTGTCAATACTGGTGTTGTTCTGTGCTTCCCTAGTAATTCGGTCAAGAAGTGGGAGCGAGAAGATGTGGCTGTTGGTTGTGGCACATTTTCACCTTGGCCACGGCCCCGTCCTCTGCACGAACCATCACCAGAACGTCCACTTCCACGTCCCTTGCCACGCGCCTTGCCCATTGTAAATGAAGTAAAATAGCTTACACTTGCACTATCAATGGAAAAAGGGTAATAAAGAGTAGATTAGAACCGTGGAAGAGGAAAACCACAGTTATTGTTTACTGGGGTATACCACACTTTTTTAAATAGAGATATTTGCGGCTGAATAGTGAGCGACACACTCAAACTGCTTTTTTTTTAGATACCAAAGGCCCAAAACTGGATAGTACAGCGATTTGACCCGTGGAACTGCGAAACCACACTGGGATGTCGGGCCTACACAAGACTATTTTCAACAGATATATTTTTGTGTCACAACAGTCAGGAGACACTACTGTTTTTCTTTACGGAAAAAACTACCAAAACCTGAATAATAGAGATGTTTTACCGTGGAACATCAAAACCACAGTAATAATTTACTGGTGTATACCAGGCTTTTTAAAATATATATATATTTGTGGCTGAACAGTGAGCGACACACTCAAACAGTTTTTTTTAGATACAAATGGCCCAAAAGTGGATAATACAGAGGTTTGTACCGTGGAACTGCAAAACCACACTTGTATTTCTCGGGCCTACACTAGACTATTTTCAACAGATATATTTGTATCTGAAAAATCAGGGAGACACTATTTTTTTTTTTTTTTACAGCAAAAAATGCAAAAAGCAGGATAATACATATTTTTTACCGTGGAACAGCAAAAGCACACTTCTGTCTCTCTGGCCTACACCAGTCTATTTTCAACAGATATATTTGTGTCTGAAAAATCAGGGAGACACTATTATTATTTTTATACAGCAAAAAATGCCAAAAACAGGATAATAGAGATGTTTTACCGTGGAACATCAAAACCACAGTAATAATTTACTGGTGTATACCAGGCTTTTTAAAATATATATATATTTGCGGCTGAACAGTGAGCGACACACTCAAACTGTTTTTTTTAGATACAAATGGCCCAAAAGTGGATAATACAGAGGTTTGTACTGTGGAACTCCAAAACCACACTTGTATTTCTTGGGCCTACACCAGACTCTTTTCAACAGATATATTTGTGTCTGAAAAATCAGGGAGACACTATTTTTTTTTTTTTTACAGCAAAAAATGCAAAAAGCAGGATAATAGAGATTTTTTACCGTGGAACAGCAAAAGCACACTTCTGTCTCTCTGGCCTACACCAGACTATTTTCAACAGATATATTTGTGTCTGAAAAATCAGGGAGACACTATTATTATTTTTATACAGCAAAAAATGCCAAAAACAGGATAATAGAGATGTTTTACCGTGGAACATCAAAACCACAGTAATAATTTACTGGTGTATACGAGGCTTTTTAAAATATATATATATTTGCAGCTGAACAGTGAGCGACACACTCAAACTGTTTATTTTAGATACAAATGGCCCAAAAGTGGATAATACAGAGGTTTGTACCGTGGAACTGCAAAACCACACTTGTATTTCTCGGGCCTACACTAGACTATTTTCAACAGATATATTTGTATCTGAAAAATCAGGGAGACACTATTTTTTTTTTTTTTTACAGCAAAAAATGCAAAAAGCAGGATAATACAGATTTTTTACCGTGGAACAGCAAAAGCACACTTCTGTCTCTCTGGCCTACACCAGACTATTTTCAACAGATATATTTGTGTCTGAAAAATCAGGGAGACACTATTATTATTTTTATACAGCAAAAAATGCCAAAAACAGGATAATAGAGATGTTTTACCGTGGAACATCAAAACCACAGTAATAATTTACTGGTGTATACCAGGCTTTTTAAAATATATATATATTTGCGGCTGAACAGTGAGCGACACACTCAAACTGTTTTTTTTAGATACAAATGGCCCATAGAACTGCAAAACCACACTTCCATTTCTCTGGCCTTCACCAGACTATTTTCAACAGATATATTTGTGTCTGAAAAATCAGGGGCACACTTTTTTTTTTTTGGGGGGGGGGGCACCAAAAGGTTAATAAGATGGGTATTTGTACATTGTGAAGGAGGAAAAAAAAAAGAGGGTTTAGATAAAAAAAAAGGATTTTTCCTGGCCCCCGGGACCTGGAGCTAAGTCCAGCAATTTCAGCAACAGGAGCAGCACATAGGACTGTAATGCAGCGTTTGCTGGTATAACCACTGCGTCTCCTATACCGCCTGCCTGCCTGCCTGATATACCTGGGATGGATATTAGTCCTGAGAAGGACTGTTTGTTTGATCTGGCAGCCTTTACAGACCCTACACTAACTATTTTGCAGGATATATCTCTCCCTAAATCAGCAGCGCTGTCCCTACACTGTCTGATCCGGAACGACTGTGTCCAAAATGGCGGCGCCCGGTTTTAAATACTCGAGGTGACGCTGTGCGGCCAGCCAATCACTGTAATGCCCACAAACAACATGGCTGCGGCATTACAGTGACTGGCTGGCAATCCCTGCATGTTCATTGGCTCTGTAAAGAGCGCCAAACATGCAGGGCAGAGACCCGAGCTCCCGCCCGAGTAACCCGGAAATGCTCGGTGCTCGCCGAACATCCCGAGTAGCGTGATGCTCGGGCGAGTACCGAGCAGTGTCGAGCATGTTCGCTCAACACTAGTGCCAAGCATACCAGGATGGAGATCAGGGGTGCCATGCAAACCAGGATGGGGATCAGGGGTGCCATACATACCAGGATGGAGGGGTGCCATGCATACCAGGATGGAGGGATGCCATGCATACTAGGATGCAGGGGTGCCATGCCTACCAGGATGGAGGGGTGCCATGCATAACAAGATAGGGATGGGGGCCACGTATAATAGGAAGGGGGGGCATATATACAAGGATGGGGGATATTAGCATAATTGGGGGACATTACCCTATAACAGTTTCAGCAGCAGACACTCTCCCCTTTAACAGTGCATCATGACCACATTTTTTGCTTAATTTTTTTTTCTATTTTCCTTCTCTAAAATCTAGGTACGTCTTATGGTCCGGTGCATCTTATAGTCCGAAAAATACGGTAAATACATCATCAGATGATAAACTCCACATGACATATTACACTGCAGCGTTATTTACCAAAAGCTGGGCCAAAATGCTCAAGCACTTTGTGAAAAATTAAGTACATCCCATTAATCAATATCTTGTAGAACCACCTTTAGCAGCAATAACTTGCAATAATGGTTTTCTGTATGACATTACTAGGCTCTTACATCGATGTGGAGGAATTTTTGCCCGTTCTTCTTTACAACAATTCTTAGGCTCATTGAGGTTTGTGGACATTCCTTTATGTGCTGCTCTCTTAAGGTCCCTCCACAACATTTCAATTGGATTGAGTTTTGTACTTTTAGGGGTAACATTTCTTCTTGCCTAGAGCGACATGTTAAGCATGTCACGGTTAGGAGACTTAAAGTCGCAATGCTCCTATGGGAAATATGCAAATTGTCTCTTCAGGGAGGAAGAGGACCAGAACTCTAGTGACACCTACAGGAAGTAGGAATCCTAAAAGTCAATAGTGACCCTTTAACGAGCCTTATCACATGACTTAGGATATAAACCAGAACCAGAAACTTAATTTGCAGACACTGTGTTTCAGGGTACTGCTCCTCGTGTGAGTTCTGGTTTGGCTGGGTGAGAGGCGTCTGACCAGTATCTAAGGGGTAATATTTCTCCTTCAGGAGAGTGACATGTTAAGCATGTCACGGTGAGGAGACTTTTAAAGCCGCAAAGCTCCTCTGGGAGTGCTCCTTTTAAGTCATGTGATAAGGCTCGTTAAAGGGTCACTACTGACTTTTAGGATTGCTACTTCCTGTAGGTGGCACTAGAGTTATGGTCCTCTTCCTCTCTAAAGAGACAATTTGCATATTTCTCAGGGGAGAATTGCGGCTTTAAAAGTCTCCTGACTTATATCCTAAGTCATGTGATAAGGCTTGTTAAAGGGTCACTTTTGACTTTTAGGATTGCTACTTCCTGTAGGTGGCACTTGAGTTCTGGTCCTTATCCATCCTGAAGAGACAATTTGTACTTTGAGCTCTTGCAACACCTTGAGTATTTTCTTTTTCAGCTAGTCCCATGTACATTTTCTGCTGTGTCCGATCATTGTCCTGTTGCATGACTCAGTTTTAGCTTTAGCTTTCAAACAGATGACATCACATTTAACAGTAGAATACGTTGATATACAGAGGAGTTCATGGTCGACTGCAAGGTGCCCATTGTCCTGTGGTCACATAAGAAGCCCAAATCATCACCCCTCCACTGTGCTGGACAAATGGTATGAGGTGTTTGTACTGATATGCTGTGTTTGGTTTTTAATGAATATGGACAAGGGCATTATGGTAAAACATCTCCATTTTAGTCTCGTCTTGTCGTCTGTCCAAAGAATACTGTTCCAGAAGTTTTAGAATTTGTTCGTACGCAACTTTGCAAACTTAAGCTGTGTTGCCATGTTTTTTTCACCATAGTTTTTTATTCTTTTTATAATTGTACTGTTATGAAGGTGAACATTGAACATTCTAACTGAGGCCTTTAGAGTCTGAGTCAGGGCCGGCGTCAGCACCCGGCGCACCCGGGCAAATGCCGGGGCCCTGAGCAGGCAGAGGGGCCCACTGGCGGTCGCGCACCCCGCTGGGCTATGGGCGGAGGAGAGCGGTGTCAGCGCCCGCCCTTCTCCGCCGCTTGCTCCGGGCCCCGGCAGCCCGATACTTACCTCTCCCCGTGCCTCCGCAGATCAGCTGTCTTCCTGCTCTGCGCTCCCTGTGACGTCTCAGGTCAGAGGGCACGGTGACGTCTTTACACCGCGCCCTCCCCTCAGCCGTCACAGGGAGCGCTGAGCGGGAAGACGCTGACAACGCTGGAGTTCGGACCCGAGCAGCGGGCAGCGGGTAGCAGGTGAGGAGAAGGGAGGTGAGTATTTGATTTTTTTTTTTTTAATGTATGGAGGCATGGGGCAGTATAAAGAGAAGGGGGGGGGAGGGGGTGGCATCCTCCATGGAGCATTATAAAGAAAGGGGGGGGGCATCCTGCATGAGGCATTATAAAGAGGGGGGGTGACATCCTGCATGGGGCATTATAAAGAGGGGGGGGACAGCCTGTATGGGGCATTATAAGGTGGGGAACAGCCTGCATAGTGCATTATAAGGGGGGGGGCAGCCTGTATGGGGCATTATGTGGGGGGGTAACAGCCTGCATGCAGCATTATATGGGGGCCAGTATCCTGTATGGAGCGTTAAAAGGGGACCGGTATCCTGTATGGAGCGTTATAAGGGGACCGGTATCCTGTATGGAGCGTTATATGGGGGCCAGTATCCTGTATGGAGTTTTATAATGGAACCAGTATCCTGTATGGAGCGTTATATGGGGACCGGTATCCTGTATGGAGCGTTATATGGGGGCCAGTATCCTGTATGGAGTTTTATAAGGGGACCAGTATCCTGTATGGAGCGTTATATGGGGGCCAGTATCCTGTATGGAGCTTTATAAGGGGACCAGTATCCTGTATGGAGCGTTATATGGGGGCCAGTATTCTGTACGGAGCCTTATATGGGGGCCAGTATTCCGTATGGAGCCTTATATGGGGGCCAGTATTCCGTATGGAGCCTTATATGGGGGCCAGTATTCCGCATGGAGCCTTATATGGGGGCCAGTATTCTGCATGGAGCCTTATATGGGGGCCAGTATTCCGCATGGAGCCTTATATGGGGGCCAGTATTCCGCATGGAGCCTTATATGGGGGTCAGTATTCCGCATGGAGCCTTATATGGGGGCCAGTATTCCGTATGGGGCCTTATATGGGGGCCAGTATTCCTTATGGGGCCTTATATGGGGGCCAGTATTCCGTATGGGGCCTTATATGGGGGCCAGTATTCCGTATGGGGCCTTATATGGGGGCCAGTATTCCGTATGGGGCCTTATATGGGGGCCAGTATTCCGTATGGGGCCTAATATGGGGGCCAGTATTCTGTATGGAGCGTTATATGGGGGACAGTATTCTGTGTGGAGCGATTCACCGGTTTCTGAGCTATTGTGGAATTTACAATAGATATCACTCATGTAATGTAAGAAGTGAAATCTTTGCATTGTACTATATATATATATTTCTCCGCCGTATCTCTGCATCATGAATCATGGTATGTGTTAAAGGGGCCCACTGAGACTCTTTCGCCCGGGGCCCAGAAAAACCTGGAGCCGGCCCTGGTCTGAGTTGTAGGTCTTTTTTTTGCAATTTCTCTGACCATTGCATGGTCTGACCTTAGGGTGAATTTGCTGGGTTGTCTACTCTTTGGAAGATTGGCAACTGTCTTGAATGTTTTCCCCTTGGAAATAATCTTTTTCATTGCAGAGTGAGGGACTCAAAATTGTTTGGAGGCCTTATAACCTCTCTCATATTGACAGGCAGCAACAGGTGTGTCAGATGTAGAAGACAGTCGTTCTGCAGCTGGTTGCAGAAGGTCACTTCGTTTGGCATTACAGATGCCTTCTTAAATCTGGCTTACTTTAGGACCCAGCAGCTACCTCCCTCCTGCTCTGATTGACACCCGAGCTTGGGTGTTTAAATACTTTAAGTTTGCTGCAAGGAGGGGCCAGTGATTTTCACATGTTCCCTTGTGAAGGCTTGGAGCTATTGCAGTCTGCTTACTTCCTCTCTGGTGCTTGGAGGACGTTTGGTGTAATCTCTCTGAAGTGGCTCAAGTTAAGTTTCTTCCCCCTGTGTTTGTCTCCCTTGTTGTCTTTAGTTTATAGTGGGGGCTGACCAGTGCTCATACCTCCCTTCCCTAGCTCTAGGGATTTACAGGGCTTAGGTTTCCTGTTCGGCGATTGGTGAGGAACCAATATAGGGACGGTAGGGAGACAGGGTGATATTAGATCAGCCTAGGAGGTTTCTACTCTCCCTTTCCTTCGTGTCTGGGATCTCTTCACCTCATCCCTCCATGTTGCACTTTGTCTTTCCTACACTGTGCGTGACAGATCAACACTGATGTTGTTCCTACTTGCATTACTGCCAACACATGCCTTAATGCTCTTGAACAGCAAACATTCAAAGCTTCTGCTTTTATAGGGGAGGTAACAAGGGAGGTTTACAAGGGGAAAGACTCCATGATAAAACAGTCAGAATGCCCTTCTTTGCCTTATGTTAGTAAACATACCCCCCTTCTCTATCCAGGGCCTAGCTCTAGGCAGGGTCGGACCAAGGCACCGGGACACCGGAGAATTCTCCGGTGGGCCTGGGTCCTCAGCGGGCCCCCGAGCAGGAAGCACGGGGCCCTTGGTTAACATGGCCGCCCGTGCGCCGCACTGCAAAGGCCCGGAGGGTCAGGAGTAGAGATGAGCGGTGTTCGACTAGAACTGTTCGCCAATCTCAAATTCGAGCTGTTTTGGGCGGTGTTCGAGTTGTTCGACGAACCCGAACGATTTGCAAAAAATTCGGCTGTTCGAGGTTATGTTCGATAACTGTTCGTGCACCAAAAGCGTGTCCTGCATGTCTGGTGCTATTTAGAGCACCAATCATGCAGGGATTGTCTGCCACTCACTGTAATGCCACAGCCATGGTGGTTGTGGCATTACAGTGATTGCCCAAATCGATGGGAACTGTGCTCACAGTGAAACACGAAAAGCCGGCAATTCAGCAGCGGCGTACACAGGTACCCGACAATTTAGAACCGAAAGAATAGAGCTTCACACATAGATTAGATAGATATAAAAATGTCAGCCACATATATACGAAGTACAGTGAAAGTGCTGCTTACTGTACTTGTCATTTAGCGTAAAGGATTTATCAAAAAAAATAATAGTGTTTTCATGCACCGTCTCTTTAAAAAAAGCCGGCCGGCAATTCAGCATCTGTACCCAACAATTTAGAATAGAAGGAATAGAGAATCACACATAGATTAGATAGATAGAAACATGTCAGTCACATATATATGAAGTACAGTGACAGTGTTGCTTACTGTACTTGTCATTTAGTGTGAAGGATTTATTAAAAAATATAATAGTGTTTTCATGCACTGTCTCTTTAAGAAAGCCGGCCGGCAATTCAGCATCTGTACCCGACAATTTATAACAGACAGAATAGAGCTTCACACATAGATTAGATAGATAGAAACATGTCAGTCACATATATATGAAGTACAGTGATAGTGTTGGTTACTGTACTTGTCATTTAGTATTAAAATAAAGGATTTATTATTAAAAAAATTGGCGTGGGGTTCCCCTTAATTTTAGGCTCTAGCGGAGGTTAAGCAGACAGCTGGGGCAGATGTTTGAAGCCTGGGAAGGGGGTAATACCCACGGAGCTTCCCAGGCTACTAATATCAGCCCCCAGCTGAATACATAGCCTTTACTAGCTATTAAAATGGGGGACCCCCCCCAAAAAAATGACGTGGGGTCCCCCCTAATTTAATAGCTAGCAAAGGCTAGGCAGACAGCTGGGGGCTGATATTAATAGCCCAGGAAGGGAGCCATGAATATTGGCCCCCTCCCAGGCTAGAAACACCAGCCGTCAGCCGCCCCAGAAATGGCGCATTCATAGGATGCGCCAATTCTGGCACTTAGCCTCGCTCTTCCACGCTGCCCTGGTGCGGTGGCAGGGGGTAATAGGGCTGGGGTTGATGTCAGCTTATAATGCCAGCAGACATCAAGTCCAGGTTAGTAATGGAGAGGCGTCTATAAGACACCCCCATTACTAACCCCATAGTCAAAGTTAAAAAAAACACAAACACCCAGAATAAAGTCCTTTAATTGAAATAAAGACACAATCCTTTATTGTTCTAAATTAAACCATACTTACCGTCACGCCCATTCCAGCTGAAGCCAACGATCTCCTGTAATAAAAATAAAATAATAAAGCAACCTCATCCTTACCTTTCCATGGTTCCCACGACAGCTTCAGCTCTGCTACATCGAGATGACAGGCTGGACCGCAGCAGAACGCCGCCATCCAGCCTGTCATCCCGCAGACACTGAGAAGAGCAGGCTTGCTTGCGCTCCACATTGTCTCTCTGTGACGGCATAAAGATGAGCCGAGGTCATGTCCAATGAACTCGGCTCACCTCATGCACGTCACTGACAGCGTGGGAGAATTCTCACGCTGAAGCGCTGAGTGCAGGAGAATTTTCCCACGCTGTCAGTGAGGTGCATGAGGTGAGCTGAGTTCATTGGACATGAGCTCACCTTATGCACGTCACTGACAGCGTGGGAGAATTCTCCTGCACTCAGCGCTTCAGCGTGAGAATTTTCCCACGCTGTCAGTGACGTGCATGAGGTGAGCCGAGTTCATTGGACATGACCTCGGCTCATCTGGATGCCGTCACAGCGAGACACTGAGGAGCGCAAGCATGCCTGCGCTTCTCAGTGTCTGCGGCATGACAGGCTGGATGGCAGCGTTCTGCTGCGGTCCAGCCTGTCATCTCGATGTAGCAGAGCTGAAGCTGTCGTGGGAACCATGGAAAGGTAAGGATGATGTTGCTTTATTATTTTTCTTTTATTTCAGGAGATCGTTGGCTTCAGCTGGAATGGGCGTGATGGTAAGTATAGTTTAATTTAGAACAATAAAGAATTGTGTGTTTATTTCAATTAAAGGACTTTATTCTGGGTGTTGTGTTTTTTTTAAATACTTTACTAGAAATTCATGGCGGTCATGTCTAATACTGGCGTGACCCCATGAATTTTGGGCTTGGGGCCAGCTGATAATACCAAGCTGGCCCTAACCCCTTTATTACCCAGTGAGCCACCGCACCAGGGCCCTGGATGAGTTGGGTACAGCGCCAGAAGATGGCGCTTCTATGAACGCGCCATTTTCCGGGGTGGCTGCGGACTGCAATTTGCAGCGGGGGGGGCCCAGAAAGCTTGGGCCTCCCTGTGCTGCAGATTCCAGCCCCCAGCTGCCTAGTTGTACCTGGCTGGACACAAAAATAGGGCGAAGCCCCACGTATTTTTTTTTTAATTATTTCATGAAATAATTAAGAAAAAAAGGCCTTCCATATATTGTTGTGTCCGGCCAGGTACAAATAGTCAGCTGGTGGTTGGGGGCAGCTCGTTCCTGCCTGCTGTACCTGGCTGGACACAAATATAGTGCGAAGCACCACTTCAATTTTTTTTAATTATTTCAGGAAATTCATGAAATAATTTAAAAAAAATTGACGTGGGGCTTCGCACTATATTTGTGTCCAGCCAGGTACAGCAGGCAGGAACGGGCTGCCCCCAACCACCAGCTGCCTATTTGTACCTGGCCGGACACAACAATATAGGGAAGCCCTTTTTTTCTTAATTATTTCATGAAATAATTTAAAGAAAATTGACGTGGGGCTTCGCCCTATTTTTGTGTCCAGCCAGGTACAACTAGGCAGCTGGGGGCTGGAATCCGCAGCGCAGGGAGGCCCAAGCTTTCTGGGCCACCCCCGCTGCAAATTGCAGTCCGCAGCCACCCCGGAAAATGGCGCGTTCATAGAAGCGCCATCTTCTGGCGCTGTACCCAACTCATCCAGGGCCCTGATGCGGTGGCTCACTGGGTAATAAAGGGGTTAGGGCCAGCATGGCATTATCAGCTGGCCCTAAGCCCAAAATTCATGGGGTCACGCCAATATTAGACATGACCACCATGAATTTCTAGTAAAGTATTTAAAAAAAACACAACACCCAGAAAAAAGTCCTTTAATTGAAATAAACACACAATTCTTTATTGTTCTAAATTAAACCATACTTACCGTCACGCCCATTCCAGCTGAAGCCAACGATCTCCTGAAATAAAAGAAAAATAATAAAGCAACATCATCCTTACCTTTCCATGGTTCCCATGACAGCTTCAGCTCTGCTACATCGAGATGACAGGCTGGACCGCAGCAGAACGCTGCCATCCAGCCTGTCATCCCGCGGACACTGAGAAGCGCAGGCATGCTTGCGCTCCTCAGTGTCTCTCTGTGAGGGCATCCAGATGAGCCGAGTTAATGTCCAATGAACTCGGCTCACCTCATGCACGTCACTGACAGCGTGGGAAAATTCTCCTGCACTCAGCGCTTCAGCGTGGGAGAATTCTCACACTGAAGCGCTGAGTGCAGGAGAATTCTCTCACGCTGTCAGTGACGTGCAGGAGGGGAGCTGAGTTCATTGGACATGAGCTCACCTTATTCACGTCACTGACAGCGTGGGAAAATTCTCCTGCACTCAGCGCTTCAGCGTGGGAGAATTCTCACGCTGAAGCGCTGAGTGCAGGAGAATTCTCCTACGCTGTCAGTGACGTGCAGGAGGTGAGCTGAGTTCATTGGACATGAGCTCACCTTATGCACGTCACTGACAGCGTGGGAGAATTCTCCTGCACTCAGCGCTTCAGCGTGAGAATTTTCCCACGCTGTCAGTGACGTGCATGAGGTGCGCCGAGTTCATTGGACATGAACTCGTCTCATCTTTATGCCGTCACAGCCAGACACTGCAGAGCGCAAGCATGCCTGCGCTTCTCAGTGTCTGCGGGATGACAGGCTGGATGGCAGCGTTCTGCTGCGGTCCAGCCTGTCATCTCGATGTAGCAGAGCTGAAGCTGTCGTGGGAACCATGGAAAGGTAAGGATGATGTTGCTTTATTATTTTTCTTTTATTGCAGGAGATCGTTGGCTTCAGCTGGAATGGGCGTGATGGTAAGTATGGTTTAATTTAGAACAATAAAGGATTGTGTCTTTATTTCAATTAAAGGACTTTATTCTGGGTGTTTGTGTTTTCTTTTAACTTTGACTATGGGGTTAGTAATGGGGGTGTCTTATAGACGCCTCTCCATTACTAACCTGGGCTTGATGTCAGCTGGCATTATAAGCTGACATCAACCCCAGCCCTATTACCCCCTGCCACCGCTACAGGGCAGCGTGGAAGAGCGAGGCTAAGTGCCAGAATTGGCGCATCCTATGAATGCGCCATTTCTGGGGCGGCTGACGGCTGGTGTTTCTAGCCTGGGAGGGGGCCAATATTCATGGCTCCCTTCCTGGGCTATTAATATCAGCCCCCAGCTGTCTGCCTAGCCTTTGCTAGCTATTAAATTAGGGGGGACCCCACGTCATTTTTTGGGGGGGTCCCCCATTTTAATAGCTAGTAAAGGCTATGTATTCAGCTGGGGGCTCATATTAGTAGCCTGGGAAGCTCCGTGGGTATTACCCCCTTCCCAGGCTTCAAACATCTGCCCCAGCCGTCTGCTTAACCTCCGCTAGAGACTAAAATTAAGGGGAACCCGACGCCAATTTTTTTTAATAATAAATCCTTTATTTTAATACTAAATGACAAGTACAGTAAGCAACATTGTCACTGTACTTCATATATATGTGACTGACATGTTTCTATCTATCTAATCTATGTGTGAAGCTCTATTCTGTCTGTTATAAATTGTCGGGTACAGATGCTGAATTGCCGGCCGGCTTTTTTAAAGAGACGGTGCATGAAAACACTATTATTTTTTTTAATAAATCCTTTACACTAAATGACAAGTACAGTAAGCAACATTGTCACTGTACTTCATATATATGTGACTGACATGTTTCTATCTATCTAATCTATGTGTGAAGCTCTATTCTGTCTGTTATAAATTGTCGGGTACAGATGCTGAATTGCCCGCCGGCTTTTTTAAAGAGACAGTGCATGAAAACACTATTATATTTTTTAATAAATCCTTTACACTAAATGACAAGTACAGTAAGCAACACTGTCACTGTACTTCATATATATGTGACTGACATGTTTCTATCTATCTAATCTATGTGTGAAGCTCTATTCTGTCTGTTATAAATTGTCGGGTACAGATGCTGAATTGCCGGCCGGCTTTTTTAAAGAGACGGTGCATGAAAACACTATTATTTTTTTTAATAAATCCTTTACACTAAATGACAAGTACAGTAAGCAACATTGTCACTGTACTTCATATATATGTGACTGACATGTTTCTATCTATCTAATCTATGTGTGAAGCTCTATTCTATCTGTTATAAATTGTCGGGTACAGATGCTGAATTGACGGCCGGCTTTTTTAAAGAGACAGTGCATGAAAACACTATTATATTTTTTAATAAATCCTTTACACTAAATGACAAGTACAGTAAGCAACACTGTCACTGTACTTCATATATATGTGACTGACATGTTTCTATCTATCTAATCTATGTGTGAGGCTCTATTCCTTCTTGTCTAAATTATCGGGTACCGGTGTATGCCGCTGCTGAATTGCCGGCCGGCTTTTTTAAAGAAAGCGTCTTCTGAGCAGTTTGTCAGCTTTTGGACACCTTTGAAGGTGTTTTCTATGTGTTTCTATGTGTTTTTGTTTGCCTGCCATTGGTTTTAACGGTGTTCGACGGTGTTCTAAGGTGTTCGACGAACAGTTCGACGAACAGTTCCTCGAACATCCCGGTGTTCGACGAACCGAACCGAACCAGAACACTACGGGGGTGGCTCAACACTAGTCAGGAGGGCCCTTGAAGTGCGGCTGATGAGGGCAATCTGGCCTGCTTCTCGGACCCCCAGGCTCCGGGGGCCCATGGCCAGATTGCCCTCATCCTGTGCGGCGGGCAGGGAGTGATCCCTCCAGCTCCAATGTTGACAGTAGGAAAATGGCAGCGGGGCTGCAGGGATCCGTCCTCACCTCTGCTTCCTGCCCGTGCTTCCTCCCTGACACAGGCTCTCGCTGCTTGATGACGTCATCATGCAGCACGAGCCTGTGTGAGGGAGAAAGAAGCCGAGCAGGAAGCAGAGGACGATGCTGCGGGCGAGCGTGCTGAGAGGTAAGTGTTTTTTGTTTTTTTTTAACTAAGACTGGAGATGTGGGGAAATGGGGACAGCAATGGTGATGGATGAGGTGGGGGGAGATGAGGAAGAGCAATGGTGATGGTGGGGGGAGATGAGGGAGAGCAATGGTGATGGTGGGGGGAGATGAGGGAGAGCAATGGTGATGGAGAAGGTGGGAGGAAATGAGGGAGAGCAATGGTGATGGAAGAGGTGGGGGGAGATGAGGGACAGCAATGGTGGTGGAGGAGGTGGGGGGAGATGAGGGACAGCAATGGTGATGGAGGAGGTGGGTAGGTTATAAGTAGGTTATTCTGTGGCGTCCCTGAGGGTTCAGTCGCCACAGGGGTACTGCACCTCAGAACGAGGTGTGGTATCTCCTCTCCAAGGTAAGGATGGAGCACCACACAGGACCCCAACCACACACTCAACACTACACCACTCCAGTTCTGAAGGGGGCCTAAAGCACCATAGTGCTGCCCCGGGCCTGAATGGAGGAGTTGGGGGAACCAAAGTTAGGGGGAGCCATGTAGTGAGTGAGGGTGGAGGAAGCACTTTACCTAAGCACTTAATAGAATCATATATAACTGGAGGCCATTTTAAGAACTGGGTCTTTGGTCGTGGGTCCTTGGTGCAGCAGGTCAGCACAAGGCTGCAGCCGGCTGAGGGTCCACGGTTCCTGGTCTCAGGCCTCGAGACGGGGGATTGGGGCAGAGTTAAAACCGGCTCTGTCCCCGGTCTTAGTCCAATCAAGAAGGCCCAGGAGGGGAGCAGAGGAGATAGGTTCCACAGGCGAAAGGATCCCAGGGGGTGCGGACGGAGCGGAGTCGCCACCTGCATGCCTTATTCTGGCCCTGCCAGAGAGACCCTGCCGGGTACTGGTCCCCGATTATCTGACTTTGCACTTCACGTCTCTGTCGAAAAAGTCCAGAGGCTTATGTGGATCCCAGGGGGATACGGACGGAGCGGAGTCGCCACCTGTAAACCCTAATCTGAGTTCATCCAGAGGGACCCGGCCTTACGCCACGTTCTCACCACTAGTCACCAAGAAGGGCACCCAGTCGGTCCGGGAGCTATACGCTACCCATCAAGGACATCGCAGTACCCGTACGGGACACAGTGGGGGACACAAGGCGGGAGAAGTTCACCAGGAGAGGAACACTTTAGAGCGGGGGTCCTGCCAAGCGCTCCTGAACTACCTGGAGTGTGCTGAACCCCACCCTGGCGGCGCAGCTCGCCGTGTGACAGCAGAGAGAAGCTCTGAGCTGAGAAAACACTACCGTGAGTAAAAGACTTGGATGACTTCAAATACTGCCTCTGTCTGTTCTTTCATTCGCAGCTCTGCACCCGCCAATGCTCTACTCTGCATCCCTCTCTACACTGCCCTGAGGCCCCGCTCCACCTGTGGGGAGCAGCACCAACTAAGCTGCCTGAACACCTGCCTCGGAGGACTGTTGCAGCGCTGGTGATCCTCACCAGACACCACGGGTGGCGTCACGAACATTCCCCTTTCCCATACACCTTTTCCCCCATTCCCTTGCTTTTAAGAGTGACCCCAGGGTACAGGCCCGGGAGCCGGCCACCGCGACATCCCCAAGATCAGGCAACAACAAGGCCCGGGCGCCGAGTCGTCCGTCCCCATCATCCCTGGGCGCGTCAATTCATAAGTAGGTTATGAATAAGAAGTATTACTTGGAAACGCATCAACAAACACCTTGAATGTACTGTATCTCCCTTGGGACTATTTCCTCAGATGACACACTTTTACATATGTTTCTGTGGATTTCTTATGGAATTATATATTTTTTCTGGATGAAATTTTCTGAATTAAAATAAAAATTTTTATTGGAAGTGCTGGATCAACCGCCTCTGTTATATGGACTATTCTCTTTAGAACTTGGATCCGTGCACACCTGCAATTGTGAATAGATGAGCTGATTGCTTATAATTTTTCTTTAGTATTTCTCCCTTGTATATGGTACTATTTGGGTTGGTATAGTGGATTGTGTTGTGTGTGGCGGTCATTTGTTCTCTCTGATATTAATTAGGAGAAGATTCTTTATTTCCATTAGTGATTAAATACTTGGGACAAGATTCATTTACAGGTATTCTCTGGGGAAAACAAGTAATCGCCTCTCCACAGGATAAGTGATAAATTATTGATTAGTGGGGGTCTGACTGCTGGGACCCGCACCGATTGGTAGAATGTGGAGCTTTTATCCGCATTAGATTGGAGCTCATCTGCGACTTGACCACTGATCCATTCATTCCCTCAGTGGCTGTTCTTGTTTTTTTCTGGAACCCTCTAAGAGGATGAATTGAGCTGCGGTCAGACGTCCCACCTGCCACTGCATTTTAAAATGGGGATAAGTGTCCTGCCAGGGATAAAACTTCCTCATTCTTCCGATAGGTGCGTTTTCCAATGTTCGGACCCAAACAATCAATAAGTGATCACCGATCCTGTGGATCCTATGGATTGGTGGTAACTTGTTTTAATCAAAGAACCCCTTTAATGCAAACTACCTTAATTCTACATTCCAGTTATGGTGGTGCACAGTGTATGTGCAGGAGCCGCCTGTGATTTACAGTCGACGCTCCACTATAACGGGGATATCGGCTAACGGTTATTTGCATATTGCTGTAGGATGGGCCCTGAGGATCAATTCCTCCTGTGGGCCCCAGACACCCCACTCCAACACTGGCTCTAGGGATTTACAGGGTTTAGGTTTCCTGTTCGGCGATTGGTGAGGAACCAATATAGGGACGGTAGGGGAGACAGAGTGATATTAGATCAGCCTAGGAGGTCTCCACTCCCCCTTTCCCTAGTGTCTAGCCTCTCTTCCCCTCATCCCTTCATGTTGCACTTTGTCTTTCCTGCACTGTGCGTGACATTATCACCGACCGTGCATATTTAGGAAAAAAAAAACTGACAAGTGGTTTTATTTGTGTTTTTTTTTTTCCCTTTCTCCCTTGGTATGGTTTCGGTTGCAGAGCTCACAGAGCAGCTGTGCTGTCTGTCTCTGGAGGTGAGTGGCCTCCGCTGTGAGGTTCAGCAACAGCATCAGCGGCTACAGGTCACTAATGTTGGGGTCTCTGCAGGTAGGCTAGTCCAGCTTGAACACAAGGTTGCACTCCCGTACTGGTTTTCGGGAGGTAGGGAGAAGTTTTTTGTGGTCAACAAAGCCTGCAAACTGTACTTTAAACTTCGTCCTTACTCCTCCAGAAGTGAGGAGCAACGATTGGGAATTGTGATCTCACTGCTGCAGGGAGATCCTCAATCCTGGGCTTTTTCCTGGGCGGGATTTGGTTTGTCTCCAGTCTGTGGAGGTTTTTTTGGGGGGCCCTAGCCTTCATCTATGATGACCCTGACCGAGTTGCCTTGGCTGAGTCTAGGCTACATCACCTCCTGCAGGAGAATCGGTCAGTGGAGAAGTACAGCTCTGAATTCCGTAGATGGGCAACGGATACAAAATGGAATGACTCAGCTCTTTGAAGCCATTTTTGTCAGGGCCTAACTGAAAGGTTGAAAGATGCTTTGGTAGTGTATGAAGTCCTTGGAGGCTGCCATGTCGTTGGCTATACGTGTTCATAGATGCCTTCGGGATAGACGGATAAGACCACCTTCTCCGGGGCCTTCTTGTCGGGGTTATGCCCCTTGCCGGGGGAGCGGTCTGGTGGTGAACCAGTACTGAGGGAGGTGGAGGAACCCATGCAGTTAGGGGGTGCCTCTGCATCGTACATTTCCCCAGAAATTCGCAAAAAAAGGCGTGTTTTTTTTTGTGGGAAAAAGGGACATTTTATTGGGGCCTGTCCTTCGATTCCTAAGCAAAAGGAAACTCGATTAACCCTTGGTAGTCTGGAGTTGGATAAGCAAGGGGTGCATTTATTGTCAACCTGCAGTTCCGGTTTGTCCTGACAACAGAGGTGATGCTAGAGAGCAAAACCGAGAAAATTTCTGTGTTTGTTGATAGTGGAGCTGGAGTCAGAATGGTCGATGCTGAGTTTGTGAAAACTCATGGTCTTGCTTGCTGTACTTTAGCTATGCCTATTCCCATCTTCGCTATCGACTCAGCGCCACTTGCACAGAAAGCTCTAACTCAGATTGTACATAATGTAAAACTGAGGGTGGTGTCGGTACATTGTGAGATAATCCCTTGCTATGTCATGAACAGTCTTCCCACCCCAATTGTTTTGGGTCTACCCTGGTTGGTGAAACATAACCCGTTGGTGGATTGGCAAGCCAGGGAGATCATTGAATGGGGAGATTACTGCCATGAGAACTGTTTAATTTCCCTTTCTACAGTCTCTACTGAAATCTTACTTTCTCTTCTGTTTGGTTTTGAGGATGTTTTTTCTGAGAGGGCGTGTCAGGATTTATCTCCTCATCATGAATATGACTGTCCTATTAACCTGACCCCTGGAGCTAAACTACCGAAGTCCAGACTGTATAATCTTTCTGGCCCTGAGAGACAAGCCATGATGGATTTCATTGCGGAAAGTCTGGAGAAGGTACACATTAGACCCTCATCTTCACCCGTGGTGGCATGGTTCTTCTTCATGAAGAAAAAATATGGCGGCCTAAGTCCCTGTATAGATTTCCGGGAATTAAATCAAATAACCATCCGAGATCCATACCCTCTTCCTCTGATTCCAGATTTGTTCAGCCAGGTTGTGGGAGCTAAGGTGTTATCCAAGTTGGATTTAAGGGAAGCCTACAATCTCGTTAGAATCAGAGAAGGTAATGAATGGAAAACTGCGTTCAATACCCGTGAAGGGCATTTCCAGAGTCTGGTTATGCCTTTCGGTTTGACCAATGCACCTGCGGTGTTCCAGCATTTCATAAATGATATTTTCCATCATTTAGTGGGGATGTTTGTGATGGACTATCTGGACGATTTTTTGATTTACTCACCTGATTTCGAGACACATCGGTGCATGTTAAACAGGTGCTCCAGATATTAAGGGATAACAAACTATATACCAAACTAGAGACATATGTTTTCGCAGTCCAGGAGGTGCAGTTTTTTGGGTACATGTTGTCATCTTCGGGTTTTCGGATGGATCTGGAGATGATCCATATGGTCCTTGATTGGGACCGTCCCGAGAACCTGAAGGCTCTACAACGTTTTCTTGGCTTTACTAATTTTTACCAGAAATTAATCCAAAATTATTCAGTAATTGTGAAACCCCTTACTGACATGACAAGGAAGGGGTCTGATTTTTCCAAATGGTCGGATGCCTCCCTGCAGGCTTTTTCCTCCTTAAAGAACTGTTTTGCCACGGCACCTATACTCAGACAACCTGATGTTTCCCAACCCTTTATTGTGGAAGTTGATGTGTCGGAGGTGGTGGTTTGGGCTGTGTTGTCTCAGGGTCTGTCCTCTGGTAAATGGCGTCCATGCGCTTTCTTTTTAAGAAATTGTCTTCGGCTGAGAGAAATTATGACGTGGGTAACAGGGAACTTTTGGCGATCAAATTGGCGTTCGAAGAATAGCGACATTGGTTGGAGGGGGCTGTCCATCCTATTACTGTTATTACTGACCATAAGAACCTGTCATATCTTCAATCAGCTAAACGTCTCAAACCTAGGCAGGCTAGATGGTCCCTGTTTTATACTAGGTTCAATTTTGTTGTAACTTTTCATCCAGGGGTCAATGCTTTGTCCCGGAGCTTCCCTGGTGGTGGTGACCATGAGAACCCTGCCCCAATATTACAGAAGGGGGTAGTCATTTCGGCATTGCACCCTGAACTGGAGGGTGAGGTGTTGGAAGCCCAGGGGGACGTCCCTGTCTCCTGCCCTTCAGGAACGTTATTTGTACTCTCTAATCTGCACCGCAAATTAATTAAGGAACATCACAACTCTGTGCTTGCCATTTATCCAGGTGGTAAGGCAACCGTGGACCTCCTCTCTCTTCGTTTTTGGTGGCCGGAACTGCATCGGGATGTGGTTGAACACGAATCTGCTTGTAGTATTTGCGCACATTCTAAAGTATCACATACCCATCCGTCTGGTACTCTTCTTCTGCTACCTATGCCTAGCAGTTTATGGACACACTTGTCCATGGATTTTATTACTGACCTACCGGTTTCTGCAGGCAAAACAGTGGTTTGATGGTTGTAGATAGGTTCAATAAAATGGTTCACTTCGTCGCATTACCGGCACTTCCAAATGCCAAGACTCTTGCTCAGGTGTTTATAAATGAGATCGTGATTTGCCTCAGAAAATGAGGAAGTTTGGGCATCCTACTTACCGCTGGCAGAATTTGCCATTAAAAATCATTGTCAAGAATCCACTAGCAGCTCACCGTTTTTTGGTGCATACGGTTACCATCCACAGTTTTTGGTGTGTCAGATGTAGCAGACAGTCGTTCTGCAGCTGGTTGCAGAAGGTCACTTCGTTTGGCATTACAGATGCCTTCTTAAATCTGACTTACTTTAGGACCCAGCAGCTACCTCCCTCTTGCTCTGATTAACACCCTGGCCTGGGTGTTTAAATACTTTTAGTTTGCTGCAGGGAGGGGCCGGTGATATTCACATCTTCCCTTGTAAAGGCTTGGAGCTATTGCAGTCTTCTTACTATCTCTCTGGTGTTTGGAGGATATTTGGTGTAATCTCTCTGAAGTCGGCTCAAGCTAATTTTCTTCCCTTTGTGTTTGTCTCCGTTGTTGTCTTTAGTTTATAGTGGGAACTGACCAGTGCTCATACCTCCCTTCCCTAGCTCTAGGGATTTACAGGGCTTAGGTTTCCTGTTCGGCGATTGGTGAGGAACCAATATAGGGACGGAAGGGAGACAGGGTGATATTAGATCAGCCTAGGAGGTTTCTACTCTCCCTTTCCTTCGTGTCTGGGATCTCTTCACCTCATCCCTCCATGTTGCACTTTGTCTTTCCTACACTGTGCGTGACAGATCAACACTGATGTCCTTCCTACTTGCATTACTGCCAACACATGCCTTAATGCTCTTGACCAGCAAACATTCAAAGCTTCTGCTTTTATAGGGGAGGTAACAAGGGAGGTTTACAAGGGGAAAGACTCCATGATAAAACAGTCAGAATGCCCTTCTTTGCCTTATGTTAGTAAACATACTGTATAGGGCCCGATTCATCAAAGTTTTTTAGCCATTCTTCATGAGTAAAAATTTTTGAAAAGTCATATATTTTTAGGGCAACTGGCGGCCGCACCAAAATTTTGAAACTTTTGGCGTTATCATGATATTTTTGCCCTGCCCCGACAAAATGTGTGGAGCTAGGGTAGGACAGGACGCTGACATGGCAATCACAAGTTATCAATTCATGACGAGTGGCAACATTCGATACGCCACAAATCTCACTCCAGCAGAGACTGGAGCCGGATATGTTGCAGGGCACACACAGAAGTGTACGCCACTTATCCAACGCTCCTGACTTATGAAAAGGTGTAGAATGCCTCTTCATGAATCAGGAACATCTGACCCCAGCTCATCTCCTCATTCTTGTTCATGCCGGTCTTGATGTGTCAGACCCATAAGCCCCGATTCACCATTGCCGTTGCACCTGTTTTTTTGTCTAGTTTTGTGTGTTTTGTGCCTTTTTTTAGCACCCAATTCATTATTATATTTGCACCTTTTTTAAGTCTATTTTGTATGTGCTCACCTGTTTGTTTTTTTGCTCTCCTCTTGCTGGAGTGAGTTTAGTAATTCAGATGTTTTAGCCTAATTCATCAATTTCAACTTTTTAAAAGTCACAAAATTTGGAGTAAATCCATTCCAGTTTCTTCCCTGGTGTATTTTTGTGTTTGGCAAATTATGTCACCACCGTGCGCCTTTTGGTGCCAAAATTCACAAAAACAGTTCAACATGGGAAGAAAATCTGTTTTTAACTTTGCCTCAAATTCATGAATCGCGTACAACATTTTCATGAATTTGGCACAAAAACACCAACTAAACAAGACAAAACCACAAGGCAAAATAGTAAAATGACTTAAAACCCCCCACAAATGGTGAATCAGGGTAATAAGGCCAGATACAGTACATTAAGACTGTCATTGACACTCCGGGCTTGATGAGGAGATGTGCTGGAGTGAGCTGCTCCTCTTCAGTGTGCCTCTTCATAAGTCAGGTGTGTTGGATGAGTGGTGTAAACCTCTGCGTGCGCCTTTCCACAAATCCTACTCCAGTCCCTGCTGGAGTAAGATTTGTGGCGTAGTGAATGCTGTTGCTCATCATAAATTTGGCAAGTGGTGGTCACCACGACCCCATCCCGCCACAGCTCTCCCTACTTTGTTGGAGCTGGGTGAGAATGCCAAAAGGTGCAAAATTTTAGTGTAGCCTCGTTGCGCTAAAATTATGCGCCTTTTCAAAGCTTTACTCCGAAATATTGACCTAAAAGCTTGGATAAATCGGCCCCATAGAGTGGAATTTGGCACATCCACCAAGGGAGGCAACGCTACGTAGATGATTTCCATATGAGTATTCACTCTTAAGTGCCTCACTTCAAGAAGTACCATGTTCCACCATACAAAATATCCATAGATTCTCCCGAGGTTGAAGCTTGGACAGACTTCCAAAAGGACCAAGAGTAGGACACCATGATGAAAGAATATGTTGTTTGTGAAGTGTAAGAACAAGAGGAATGTCCTATATATTGAACATGGTAACACTTGCAGCCTATCCCTGTGTATGTACAGATAGTGCCAAGTTTCATTACATCCTGGGCTATATACTGTAGTAGGTTAAGTGTGAGGGAAAACCATCCCTAATTATAACTACAATCTCTGCCCACTTATCAGTAGCCCAAAATGACAAAGAGGGATTTTGTGTCATAAAATATATAAACTTTATTAGACAATATTTATAAAATTGTACATATACAATAAATAAGATTGAAAAATATGAAAAAGAGGGGAAAGGAGTTTGAAAAGAGAGGACAACTATAAAGCAGGATAAGATGGAAAAGATCCTGCAAAGAGACTACATCCCTTGTCAGCATTAATTATATATCTGGTGTAAATATCACTAGCCAGCTAGGTAATACAAAATAAGGAAATCCTAGCAAAGACCAAATCAGTCCATGTATCAAAAATCTATGACATGAAAGGACAGAGAGAAATAATCAGTTCAAGATAGATATTCTAAAAAATTCTCATCAATTTCTTCATCATCTTAATGATAATAAGCTGAATATTAAATTAACTTACAAATATAGTCAGTCCCAGATTGACTTTCTAGATATATCTATCACCAGAACAGAAGATGGAAGAATTGGTACAGATATTTTTCAGAAGGAGACCTCTACAAACTCCTTATTACACTTTACCTCATCACACCCTCCAAAACTAAAGAGCTCAATTCCTATCGGTCAATATCTTAGAGCCCGTCGTATATGCTCGAGCGATGACAGCTTTAATTACCAAGCACAAGACCTCTCTAAGAGATTTTTGAACAGAGGCTATAAAATCCGCGATATTAATAAAGCATATATTAGGGCTAAAAATGTAAATAGACAAACCCTGCTTGCTACAAAGCCTAAGGAGAGGGAATCTATAGAAAACTCGTACCCAAGATTTATAACTAGGTTCAACAACAACTGGATAGATATTAGAAAAATTCTGACTAGACATTGGTCAGTGCTCTTGACCGATAAAGATCTAAAATGTCAGCTCCCTAACCGTCCAGCCATATCTTGGCGGAAATCAAACACACTGAGTGATCTGTTAACTAACAGTCACTATATCCCACCCAAAAACTCACTTATAGCCGGAAGTAAAGGTCCCCCTTGGGGGAGTTCATCATGTGGTAGATGTTCGGTATGCAGATTCCTTCCTAAAGTATCGCACTTTCATAGCGCTAATGGTGAGAAGTCCTTTCGCATCGTCCACCATATTACATGTAACACCGAAGCAGTTGTCTATCATTTGACCTGCCCATGCGGATTAATCTACATAGGTATGACCACCAGAGCTCTGAAGGTGCGTATTCAGGAACACATTAGAGACATAAACAACGCTTCCTCATGCACTGACCCCATAACCCTTAAAACAATACCTAAGCATTTTTTAGAAAAGCACAGAGGTAACCCACGAGGTCTAACTGTTCGCGGGATTGACCGCGTATATACGGGTATTAGAGGAGGAAATACTAAAAAGAAGTTACTTCAGAGAGAAACACGGTGGATTATAACATTGGACACCATCTTCCCTAAGGGATTAAACGACATGGTCAGTTTCAAGTCTTTTTTGTAAAAATAAATATTGCGCTGTTTTTAAATGGACACCTTGTGTTATTTTTTATTTTTAAACTTCTCTTGGAGCTACCACTCCTTGTGTTTATATGCTTTTATCTTACATTCTTTCTTTTTTCTTTGATATCTATTTTGACCCAGATTTGCTATGCCATAATACTGTGACGACATGGACTGCCGGGAGGGCTGTATTTGATATTCGCTCAACAGGGGATATGATATAAGAATTCTTCAATGAATATCACAAACGATCTATAAAGCATAGAGGAGAAGAATCTGACGACAGTCTTAAAGTAATAGAAGAGACTTATGGAGATACTTGCGTATATTATTATTATTATATCTTTTGTCTTCTAATATAAATTCTGTTTCATTGATTTCTATTTCTCTGATGGAGTATCTTTCTGGATTTATATTTTTTTGATATGTCTATCAGCCATTTATCTGTTTTAGGATTTATATATACTGAAGCTGCTTGATTATTGCTCTGATGACCACTATGTGCTTCCTTAATAATGCTTTGACTATGAATTACATATCTGCAGTTTTCTCTATAGTCTTGTATGGACTTACAATTCTCAAACCACCTCTGGGTGATAGGTAGTTTAAACTAATTACTTTCTCTTATGGTGATATATATGACCTTCTAAAACTACTATCCCTACTGTCTGATTTCTGATCCCCTGCTGGCATGAACACAGCACCTTGCGACACAGTGAACTGGCCACTCCGTGTGTTCGCACTGTGCTGTGTTCTGCATAGCCTACAGCCCTCACGCGCACTCCCCCTTCTGACAAGCTTAGATATCCGGCATCACCTGCTGCTATACGCACGTGCTTCCCCTCCGACGGCATCCTGAGCAGAGCGCATTGCCGCAGCAACAGAGGAGATTCCCTCTCCTCCCTCTAGCTACGTGCAGCGCGTTCACTCGGTCGCGTCATCGCCGGAGGCGGGGCCTCATGACACTTAGGCCCCTGATTGGTAGAGTCACGTACATAAGGTGTCCCCTTTCCTAATGACAGCCACGCCTCCTGACGAAGCCATTCCAGGTGAAACGCGCGTCGAGGTTGCTTCACATCCCCAGCATTTCAGTTTGTGCCGCTTCTGACCACATCAAACATGACCCAAGGTAATTGAAACTTTACAAATATATAGATCTCTTATCGCAAATGATTCACCTTATAGAGTTGTTACCTTGATGACATGAGAATTTTTTATAATATCTATCTTGAACTGATTATTTCTCTCTGTCCTTTCATGTCATAGATTTTTGATACATGGACTGATTTGGTCTTTGCTAGGATTTCCTTATTTTGCATTACCTAGCTGGCTATTGATATTTACACCAGATATATAATTAATGCTGACAAGGGATGTAGTCTCTTTGCAGGATCTTTTCCATCTTATCCTGCTTTATAGTTGTCCTCTCTTTTCAAACTCCTTTCCCCTCTTTTTCATATTTTTCAATCTTATTTATTGTATATGTACAATTTTATAAATATTGTCTAATAAAGTTTATATATTTTATGACACAAAATCCCTCTTTGTCATTTTGGACTACTGATAAGTGGGCAGAGATTGTAGTTATAATTAGGGATGGTTTTCCCTCACACTTAATCTCCTCTTTCCAAAATGGATCATATGTCGGTTTTTCTAGTTATATAGGGATTACGGACCATATATCATATGGTTGGCTGATAGGTTTTTATATACTGTAGTAGGTACATCATAGGGATTGGTCTCTCGATGCTAAAGTCAAACATTGCCATACATCCTCATAGAGGCAGTAGGCAATAGCTTCATTTTTCGTTTCCACTCTTCAACCTTTGACTAGTTATGTAGTATATTTCTTTTGCTAGCTGTAGCCGTTTCTTGTGGCTTTTTCAGCCAATTTTTGAAATTTCCAGCAGTTTTTTCAAAGCTGATGATACATGATAGATAATTGTCCTTCCAACCCCATATAAACATGCATGTGCCATTTGATTGAGTACATGTGTTTTAAATGAGGGGGAAGCCATAGGCCAACACCCTTGGCGGCTGCTTATCTTCCGGCAGAACAAAAACATCTGAATATGGAATTGAAAACTGGTGATCCTTTTTTTTTTCCCCTGACATCATCTGTCAGGGAAGAATTGGATGAAGCCAATGCACAAGTTCATTCCGAAATTACATAATAGAATAAGTAAATTTGTACAAATTAAGTTATTTAAAAAATTTAACAAAAAAGAAAAAAATAATAAATAATAAATAAATAAAATAAAATAAAAAAAAGTACAGTACAATAGTTTATTACACGTTTAATAGTTTTTCATACCGTATATGACTATGTTTGTGATTAATAAAGTTATCTTTTTTTATTTAAAAACACCTAACAAACAAAATTGGTGTGGTTTTTTGGGGGGCTGGAACGGATTAATAACATTTCAATTCATTTTAATGGGGAAATTTAATTTGATATAAGAGCAAATTGAGTTAAGAGCTCAGTTCACAGAGCGAATTAAACTTGTAAAAATATAAAATAAAATAAAAAATTCATATTTGTTATTTGACATTTGTATCAAGTTTGGGGTAATTTACTTTTAATATGAGATTAAAGGATTGAAACAAAAACTGCAATGAAGTCTCCGAAAACTAAAGTCCATGAAAACATGTTCCTCTGACATAAACCCTCTAGTCTAATTATCTGGATGACTATATTGCCTATTACTAATCAAGCCTGTTATCACAAGACATAAATTGTGCCTTCGGGACAGGACTCGGGGAGTTTATACACTGTCACACGGCGCTCTATAAAGTCCTGGTACACAGGTGATAGGAACTGCAAGCGATAAAAAGAAATTAGAGGTAGACGACGTCGCTAAATAGTTAGAAAATCCACAGCAATTACTGTTTTATGAATTAAGAACTATTTGACTTGCCGCTAATGGTCCTGATACTGGTACTGAACCATAACTAATGTTGCAAAATTACAAGAGGAACATCATCTAAAATATCATCTAAAATATCATTGTGTCCTAATTTCAAGGTCATTGGACAATTATATGGGTCTCCTCTTAACTACTCACATAATTTGGGTAGAAATGAAGAATAGTTCAGCATTAAGCATGTAATATTACATATAAAGGCATAAAATAGGGAGGCCATAAATAGCGGGATGAAGGGAATGGATTCATTTCCATATTTTTGTAGTGAAGTCTAAGTAAAAATGTGCAGTTCAGCCAGGGACTAAATAATTACCGGCACGATGATGGATTACATCACACTCCCAAGACATCCCGTCAGGTTCAAAGGTTTAACTTCTTAAAATTTGTAGTATATTTTTATATTTATTCCAAAAGTTGCATTTTTTTTTTTTATTAAAAAAAAAAAAGAAGTCCAAAAATGTTTTTGTTCGCCATTTTGTATGCACCAGAATATACAAAAATGCCCCCAAAATGATAACATGGATCACAAAGGTAACTGCAGTTTGGGGTAGAATTTTTGTTAAAATTAGGTGAGAAAATGTTGCAAAAAATAATAATAATAATATGTGTTTTGTCCACAGTGCTTCAGTGGGGTCATTGTGCGTTGCTCCCATTCTATTGCCAGAGACATAAAGGGAACCCAAGAGCTGATACATGCTGCCTGATCCACGGACATCACATATCAGACATTGGCTGTATGAAAAATATTCTATAAAAGCTGCCGCATGGGAGACTAGTTGGATAGGTGGATCCCCGGCGGCTTCTCTCCGCCTGCACCACTTGAGTGACAGGTCTCTCCAAGCGTACGTGTATAGGGAGAGACATGCTAGTCAGTGGCAGCGAGGAAGTGGCTGGGGACCCGCCTGTCCAACAAGTCTCACGTGTGGCTCGGTCTCCGGTGGAGTAACTATAGAAGGTTAAAGGAAACTCAAGAACTGATACATGCTGGTTGACACACAAGGAAGCATGTATCAGACATTAGCTGTATGAAAAATATTCTTTTAAAGCTGCCGGGGACCGAGCCGCATGGGAGGCTAGTTGGATAGGTGGATCCCCGGTGGCTTCTCTCCGCCTGCTCCACTTGAGTGACAGGTCTCTCCATGAGTGTGTGTATAGGGAGAGACATGCTAGTCATTTGCAGCGTGGAAGTGGCTGGGGACCGGCCTGTCCAACAAGTCTCCCATGTGGCTCGGTCTCAGGTGGAGTAACTATAGAAGGTTAAAGGAAACTCAAGAGCTGATACATGCTGCTCGACACACAAGGAAGCATGTATCAGACATTGATTGTATGAAAAATATTCTTTAAAAGCTGCCGGGGCCAAGCCACAAAGGAGACTAGTCAGACAGGTGGATTCCCGCCCGCTCCACTTGAGTGACAGGTCTCTCATTGTGTCCGCATATAGGGAGAAACATGTAACCCATTTGTAGCGGAGAAGTGGCCGGGGACCCCCTGTCCGATAAGTCTCCTGTATGTCTCGGTCCCTGGCGGTTTGTAAAGAATACTTTTTTTCTGAAATAATATAGTGTTTCAGAGTCGAACATACATGGCTAAAATCATGCAGCCAGTGTCTGATACATGCTGCCCGAGGATCAGGCAGCATCTATTAGTGGTCAGGTTCCTTTTAGTACCAGTACCTGGTACTTGAAGGGGCTCAAATGCCCCTCTGACACGTAGGAAGACACTAGTGTTATAGAAAGAACATAATAAGTGGATGGCATGCTTTGTGTGCATTATCTTTAAGAATAAACGATGTAGTAGTCCTTGATGGTTCCACATTCAGCAATGGAGTGAGAAATGCTGGCGTATGCAGGAGACTGCTCAACTGTAATACTCATGAATGAACTTGTTGGTGTAGCATCGGTGTCTCTGCCCCCTGCCAGGCAGAGACGCCGTCCCCCTTTCTGGCACCCTGCTGCGCACAGGTACTACAGGACCCAGGGTGCATGGACGGACTTCTCCACAAGAGGCCCTCATTACATACAAACACCTCCACCCTTCCACCTGATACCACCAGAGGGAGCCGGATAGGGATATATATATGGAGGGTGGAGCCAGGCCGCTCAGTTCAGTCTGTAGTTCAGACAGAGAGAGTCTGAGAGCGTGCTGACGCTGAGAGCAGCGAAGACGCAGCGCGTCTGCTGCTGGGTTCTGAGGGCCCCGAATGTGGCCGAAGGCAAGAGGAGAAAGGGGAGAGGAGTTCAGGGGGCAGAGGAGCATCATAGGCTCACCCCAATATACAAACCGGACACCGGGTCTGCGCCTACAGGGTCCCTTTATACCCAGTAGGGATCACCGGCATTCCAGGAGGACTACAAGTCCCTGGACAACCTAAAGCTAGACCCATTACAGGACCAGGAACCACAAAGCCCCAGCGTCCAGGGAGAGTGGTTACCAGCAGAAGGTCCTACTACCGAGCGACAGGTGAAGGAACAGCACGACACATAAGCTAGGCCCAGTTGCAGGCTGGCCAGGAGCATACAGAGAGGCAGACACGGACCAGGAGGCCTTATACCCGCTCACTGGGGAGAAGTCTTGAAGTGCACCCACCCTACGGAGTACCCTGGACCGTACCTGACATCCACACCAGTAAAGGTATTGAAGCGAATCCCCTGTCTCTGTCAGTTACTCCAGCTGCGCCATACCGCCTGCACTACAAGCCCCAACATCACCACGATCAAACTCCACACTGCCCTGGGGGCCCGCTCCACCTGTGGGGAGCAGAAACACCTCAGCTGCCATCCCATCACCCCCCGGAGGTCTGCAGCAGCGCTGGTAAACCTTACCAGGTACCACAGGTGGCGTCACGAACTTTATAAACCCCCCTATAAATAAAAACCCCCCTTTTTATTGACCGCCCTGGGTCACGGACCGGGCCAGCCACCGTGATATCCCCCACCACCATCCATAAGCCCGGCTGCCGAGTAACCCACACTGCCCAGGGGGCGCGTCAGTCTTGGCATCACGAACAGGATCTCGTGCCCGTTGCAACGAACAGGATTTCGTGCCCGCTGCCACCGGGTACTGTGCGCCTTAAAAGACTGTAACACTTACTGTGGTGAAGATTTCCCGCAATTCCCGAGGTTTCCGGCCATTATCCGCCATTTTCCTGTCGCCGCGCGGGAAGAAGAGGGGCGTAACCGCGGGAATCGGAGAGGCGTAACCGATGGAAGCGCGCAAAGCCCAGGCCCCGCCTCACGACCTTGACACCGAACCAGGAAGCGTCAGGTCCTAGAAGGAGACCGTTGTCAAATGCACGCTCGGACGTCAGCTGCGAGGGAGACGCAAGGTCCTTGAAGGAGACCGTCGCCTGCAGAGCTGCGGCCTACCCGATCAAAGTAAAGAAGGTAGACTACGGTTTACCAGGGGGGCGCAACCATGGCCGATGACCAGCAAGCCACCGGAGCACCGGTTAACGCTCCTGATGCCCAACTTGCGCCCGGCGCTTCACAGGCCGGAGCGGCCGCCCCACCAGCAGGGGTCGTGACTCCGTTGATACCTATGGCCCTGCCGTATATCCCTGGAGTGAAATGGCTTCCCCAGTATGATGGCAAACCAGACACCCTGTCTGGGTTCAAGAGAAAAATATGCGGCGTACTGGATATTATATTCTATGACTGGTAAGCAGAGAGCCGCTGTTGTGCTGGGACAATTGGCTGGTGCCGCAGAGAGGGAAGTTGAAACCTGGCCAGCCACAGACCAGGAATCAGTATCCATTAGCTTTAAGAGACGGCAAACTGTCTTTGAAAACCGCACTGAGACAGATCTCATGATGAGGTTCTACCACTGTGCCCAAAAACCTGAGGACAGTATCCGGGACTACGCCTGACGCTTACAGGAAGCCCTGCGGGCCCTGAAACAGGTTAGTCCAGCCAGCATACAAGATGAGAATAAAATGCTGACGGAACAGTTCATCCGGGGGTTGAGGTACCAGGAGCAGAGCAGAACTGTACGGTGGTGGGCTTTAGATCATCCAGACGCCACCTTTGACACTCTGAAGGACATGGCTATTAAGGGTCTACAGCCCGTGGAAACATCAGGGACTGCTATCCAGTCTTACCAGGGTGGGGCCACCCCAGTGCCCGCAGCACCCACTGCTCCTTCATTAACGGCTGAAACAAAGATGCAAACAGTGCCCCCTAGCGAGCTGGACAGCCTGCGCTCTGAAGTGCGTCAGCTAAGCAAAACTCTGACAACTGTCCTGAGCGCCCTACAGCTACGGACGGAGCCCGAGACGGAAGGAAGGATCCTACTAGCCGACAGCCCTGAGGATGTCCCCTGGATGAGGAGGAGAAGGAGAGCGACGCCACCCCGTGAGAGGACCAGCGACCAACGCCGCCCGCCAAAGGAACTCGATTGCTACCGTTGCCACAAGGCAGGCCACGCTGCCCGGACCTGCCCTTTAAACGAGAAAACCCTGGGGCCGAGGGCCAACACCCAGGAGTAGACCAACCAGGCCCATCAAACTGGTACCATCATTCGTGGGAGGAAGACCTTTCCTGTCCATTGTGCTGGATGGCATCGCGACACCTGCCCTGCTGGACACTGGATCTCAGGTAACCATCATGCCTGATGTCCTCTACAAAAGGTTCTGGTCCATAGACGAACTTTGCCCGCCAGATCCAAACCTTTCCGTGTATGCCTCCAATGGCCTTCCCCTTAACCTAGTCGGGGTTAAGGATGTGGCAGTAAAGGTGGGAAGAGTGGAAATGAAGGACCAGGGACTAATTGTAGTAGAGACTAATCCTGGTGATACAGACTTGTATATGGTACTTGGCACAAATATTGTTGGTAACTGTTTGGGAGAAGTGTTGTTCTTGCTCCAACAGATGGCCGACACTGCCAAACCAGGGCAGAGGAGGGTGCTCCAGAAAGAGATACGAGCCCTTATGTACCAGCAACAGGTAAAATTGTCAGGTGGTGAAATTGGTAATGTATGGGTGACAGACCCGATACCCATTGTAACCCCCCGTTAAGCGAAATGTTGATTTGGTGTAGGGCAGCAATAGGTCTCAGGGGACAGAACTACCAGGCAGTAGTAGAGCCCATTAGCTCAGAGCACAGACCTACACTCTTAACTGCCAGAGGGGTAGTTGACGTATGCAATGGGAGGGTACCCGTCCGTCTCCTAAATTATGGGGAGGAAGAGGTTAAGCTTCCACGATACGCCACGGTTGCCAGATTGTATACTGTGGACAATAACGCTATACACACAGTAGAGTCCTTAACCTCAACAGACACAGTGGAGGGTAATGACTCAGAAACCCAGGTGGGGGATTGGTGTCAACAGCTCCATGTTGGGACTGAAGCCACTCCTGTCCATCAAAAACAAGGTGTACACAGGGTGGTCCAGGAATACGAACAGGTATTCAGCAAACACCCACTTGATTTTGGGAGGATTAAAGGGGTACAACACCATATACCCACAGGTGACCATCCACCCATCAAAGAACGTTACAGGCCCATACCACCAGCACACTACCAGAAAGCGAAGGAAATGTTGCATGACATGAAGAAAGCAGGGGTAATAAGAGATAGCTGTAGCCCCTGGGCAGCTCCCCTGGTCCTGGTCAGGAAAAAGGATGGAAGCATGAGGATGTGTGTAGATTACAGACTGGTAAATCGCATAACACATAAAGATGCATACCCTTTGCCCCGTATAGAGGAATCCATGGCTGCACTAAAGTCTGCAAATTACTTCTCTACCCTTGACCTCACTAGTGGGTACTGGCAAGTAGCAGTTGCTGAGGAGGACCGGGAGAAGACGGCCTTCACTACCCCGATGGGACTCTGCGAGTTCAACAGTATGCCATTCGGACTCTGCAACACCCCTGGAAGGTTCCAGAGATTGATGGAGTGCTGTTTGGGACACCGTAACTTCGAGACTGCGCTGCTATACCTGGATGACGTGATAGTGTACTCCAAGACGTATGAGGACCATTTGAAGCACCTGGCGGAGGTATTTGAGTTGTTGTCCCGGTATGGGATGAAATTGAAGCCTTCCAAGTGCCACCTGCTCAAACAGAAGGTTCAGTACCTGGGGCACATCGTCAGTCCAGAAGGAGTAGCACCAGACCCAGAGAAGGTCACTGCCATCCAGAAGTGGCCTGAGCCCAAGAACATCAAGGAGGTACGTCAATTCCTAGGACTGGTCGGGTACTACCGGAGATTCATAAAGGACTACACCAAGAAGGCAGCACCTTTACAAGATGTCCTGGTAGGACAGTCCAAGAGAGGCAAAAGACCCCCATTCCAGTGGGGCAAGGAACAAGCTGAATCCTTTGCAGTGATGAAGGAGATCCTAACTGGTGAGGAGATTCTGGCTTACCCTGACTTCAGCCAACCTTTCCTGCTGTATACCGACGCCAGCAACGAGGGACTGGGAGCTGTGTTGTGCCAGAAGCAGAATGGCAAAGAAAAGGTGATCGCCTATGCCAGCAGGAAGCTTCGCCCTACCGAGAGGAATCCAGAAAACTATAGCTCCTTCAAGTTGGAGCTCCTGGCCTTGGTCTGGGCAATCACTGAACGATTCAAGCACTACCTAGTCTCCACTAAGTTCACGGCCTGTACTGACAACAACCCCTTGACACATCTAGAGACAGCCAAGTTGGGAGCCATGGAACAGCATTGGATGGCCCGACTGTCAAACTATCAGTTCACCATCAAGTACCGGGCAGGCCACAAGAACGCCAACGCTGATGCCCTATCCAGAATGCCTCACCAGTCGGACACTGAAGAAGAAGTGGATGACCTGAAGGAGATTGAGCTACCTGCCTTCCACAGAAATGGGATGGTACACGAGCAGCGCACCTCCAGGAGGTATCGTGGTAAGACACTAAACCGTTTACCTCATCACAGTTGGAAGGAGACCCAGGACAGCGACCCGGTTGTCAGCCGTATCAAAGAACTGATAACCCAGGAAGGTTCCTCCCTGGAGAAGGACGCTCCTCCACAAGCCAAGCAACTGTGGAATGAGAGAAGCCGGCTGTTCATCTATAGAGAAAAGCTGTGCCGAAGGTATGTCAACCCTAGGACCCATGAGAAGGTATGGCAGATCGTAGTGCCCAGGACAGACATCCAGATGGTGTTGGAGGCCTACCACGATCAAGCAGGGCACTTTGGCTGGAAGAAGCTGGAAACCCTCCAGAAGAGTCGGTTTTATTGGGTTGGAATGCGGAGTTCCATAGAGAGGTGGTGCCGGGATTGTGGACCCTATAGCCTCAGAAGAAAAGACTACAGCAGCCTGAAGGCACCCCTGCAGCCCATCAAGACAACTCGACCCTTGGAGATCGTTGCCCTGGATCACGTCAAGCTGTCACCCAGCAGGTCAGGATACTCCTATGCCCTGACCATGGTGGATCACTACTCCCGGTTCCTGGTGGTAGCCCCCGTCAAGGATCTGGCGGCAGAAACTGCAGCAAGGACGTTTCAAGCATACTTCTGCAGGCCCTATGGATACCCAGATAAGGTGCTGATGGATCAAGGCCCTGCCTTTGAAGCCGAGCTGTTCAAAGAGTTTTGCCATCTGTACGGGTGTAAGAAGATTCGGACTACGCCGTACCACCTTCAAACCAATGGTCTATGTGAAAAGATGAACAATATCGTCATAGACCTGCTGAAGACCTTACCTCTAGAAGAAAGGAATCAGTGGCCAGACAAACTACCTGACCTGGTAGATCTGTTCAATCACATACCTGTGAGTTCCACCAATTGTACTCCAGCGTACCTCATGAGAGCAAGACCCGGAAGTGAAAGTTGCCCATGGACCTGGAGCTTGGAGTGGTAGAGCCAGAAGCAGATATGTCCACTGAAGACTGGGATACGACTCGACAGGAGCAGTACAAGAGAGTACAGGCCTGTGTCGAAGACAGTCTAAATAGGGTGAGAGATAAGCAGGAAGCACAGTAGAACAAGAGTGCACCAGCAGAACCCTTAACACCTGGAGAAGTTGTGCTGAAGCGAAAGAGAAGAAACCACAAGCTTGATGACCAGTGGGAAAGAGAGCCTTACATTGTGTTGGATTCCAGATTCGACAATAGAAAAACCTGTCTAATCAGTAAAGATGGAGGTAAGACAACTGCAACAGTCCCAAGAGACCACTTGAAGTTGTGCCCAGGGCTATTGAAGCCACAGGAAGAAGTACCTCTTATAGTGCCTGAAGAACCCAAAGAAGATGTACTCCATACTGTCTTAGGAGATTTCCCGGCAGATTGGCCTCAACTGGATGGAGCTGTAATAATACCTGTGCTACACTTCTACCAACAGCCAGAAGACCCTCCACTGCAAGTAAGACCTGTAAGTGCCCCAGAAGAGCCTGCTCAGGAAGAATCCCTGGAAGAAGGATTACCGGTAGAAGCAGAGCCAGAAGGCCCAGTAAACAGTGTACTTACCAGTCCCATCGAGAGGTTAAGACAGTTCTACAATTTGCCCACACGTAGATCTGACAGGGTAGCAGACAGTGCAAACACAGACATCAACAACACCCCAGTACTACGTAGGTCAACACGCAGTACAAAAGGCCAGATCCCTGCCAGGTTTAAGGAGTAAGATAAAATACCTGCGATGTAAATAGTTACCCAGTAGGGTATTTCCTTTGTTATTTATTAATGGACAATTAATATATGTATTTAGTTACCCGTCAGGGTACAGAGACTTGTAGGCTGAGGACTGTGAGCAGGTAAAAACTGTCATGTAAATAGTTGCACTCCCTAAAGTGCCCCTTTTTTATATGACCACAGAACAAAAACCCGTTTGGCATGGCCGAAGACGTGGTCCAGTACCTGGATCACCTATGCCCTGTAGCCACGCCCAGGGCCTACGTTGAGGGTTTTCAGGCGGGTCCCTCATGTTCTTTCATTGGTGAAATGGACACCAGGTTACGGGACTTACTGTAACTTAATTAATGTTATTATACTTGTTGTTATTATAATTGTTGTTATTGTTTTTACCTGTTTGAAAAAAAAAATGCTTCAGTCCAGGAGTACTGAATTGTTCTAGGGGGGAATGTGGCACCCTGCTGCGCACAGGTACCACAGGACCCATGGTGCATGGACGGACTTCTCCACAAGAGACCCTCACTACATACAAACACCTCTACCCTTCCACTTGATACCACCAGAGGGAGTCCGGATAGGAATATATATATGGAGGGTGGAACCAGGCAGCTCAGTTCAGTCAGTAGTTCAGACAGAGAGAGTCTGAGAGCGTGCTGACGCTGAGAGCAGCGAAGACGCAGCGCATCTGCTGCTGGGTTCTGAGGGCCCCGAGTGTGGCCAAAGGCAAGAGGAGAAAGGAGAGAGGAGTTGAGGGGGCAGAGGAGCATCAAAGGCTCACCCCAATATACAAACCGGACACCAGGTCCACGACTACAGGGTCCCTTTATACCCAGTAGGGATCACCGGCATTCCAGGAGGACTACAAGTCCCTGGACGACCTGAAGCTAGACCCATTACAGGACCAGGAACCACAAGGCCCCAGCGTCCAGGGAGAGTGGTTACCAGCAGAAGGTCCTACTACCGACCGACAGGTGAAGGAACAGCACGACATATAAGCTAGGCCCAGTTGCAGGCTAGCCAGGAGCCTACAGAGAGGCAGACACGGACCAGGAGGCCTTATACCCGCTCACTGGGGAGAATTCCTGAAGTGCACCCACCCTACGGAGTACCCTGGACCGTACCTGACATCCGCACCAGTAAAGGCATTGAAGCGAATCCCCTGTCTCTGTCAGTTCCTCCTGCTACGCGATCCCGCCTGCACTACAAGCCCCAGCATCACCGCCATCAAATTCCACACTGCCCCGGGGGCCCGCTCCACCTGCGGGGAGCAAAAACACCTCAGCTGCCATTCCATCACCCCCCGGAGGTCTGCAGCAGCGCTGTTAAACCTTACCAGGTACCACAGGTGGCGTCACGAACTTTATAAACCCCCCTATAAATAAAAACCCCTCTTTTTATTGACCGCCCTGGGTCACGGACCGGGCCAGCCACCGTGATATCCCCCACCAGCATCCATAGGCCCGGCCGCCGAGTAACCCACACTGCCCAGGGGGCGCGTCACCTTACCGCCGTGGTCCTGCTCCGGCGTCTTCCGGCCTCCCTGCTACACGCAGCTTCCCTGGCACTGCTCTTAGGGCGCGTGCGCTCCCTCCCTCTTAAAGGGGCCACACGTGCTGTCCTTAAAAGTCCCCGGCCAATGGCCGGAAGACTTTCTTTATAAAAGGCACCTCCTCCAATATGGAGGTGCCCGTGCAAGGTTGTTGTTCTGTGATACTTACTTTGCTTTAGTCCTCAGGTCCTCTGCAAGTCAGTCCTGTCCGCCAGTCTGATCTTAAGTCCTGTCCACCAGTCTGACTAATTTCCAGCCCGACAGTCTACCTACAGTCCAGTCCGCCAGTTTGTCTATGGGCTCTGCCCGCCTGCTTACCTGGAAGCACCAGCCTGCTTACCTGGAAGCACCTGCCTATTGCCTGTTGTGTCCGCCAGCTTTCCAACCCGGAGCACCCGTCTGGCTATCAGCCGAATCAGCCTGTCTGTCTACCCGGACCACCCGTCAGCCTGCCTGTCGAGCTCTTCCGCTGTACCGGTCAGTTCCTGCCTTCTGACCCGTGGGAGTCACTTGCTCACATACAAGGTCGGTCCCAGAGTGGCACCTGGTCCCTCTGCTCGGTCCCTCCCTGGTTCACGGAGTCGACTGAGCCGCCGTGCGACCTTGGTCAGGCCGAGTAGATAATTAGTCACGCCCCTCTGGTCCCTCCTTGCACCGCAGCACAGAGGTTACACCACCCGGATCTGTAAAAGTTGGTTACAGAGTTTCCCAAAAGGAAATGTTAATTTCAACAAACTTACCACATCTTGGTATGCAACGCCAATACACAGCTTGTCTGGCACGCCGTAGATATCTGAGCACTCTACTTTTCCTGAGCACTCTACTCTTAAGAATAAATGAAGCAGCAGTCTTGCATATCTTATGCTATGATAAGTCTGTGCTATGCATATGTAGCGCCCCGAGGGTTCAGTTGCTACAGAGGTATTGCATCTCACCCAGAGGTGTGATATCTCACTTCCAGGTAAGGATGGCGTATGGCTCAGGACCCTAACACCCACATGCACTACACCACATTTCCGGGGGACAGGGCGACAATGCTCCCGGGTGTGAGCACAACTGTCCCTGTCCCTGGCTGGAGTGGGGGGAGGGAACACCTAGAAAGGGGGAACCCGGTAGTGTGTGGGTGGGGAGAGTAGATCCAGGGTGCACTGTATAGGGGAGTATATAAGGTGGGCACCATTTTAGAGTTAGGGAGAAGGAGTAGAAAGTGAGAGAGAGCAGAGAGAGAAGGAGGCTGGGAGCAGGGGCTCTGCTCCGCAGGCAGGCCAAGTCTTAAGGTCTGGGCCTGGAGGAGAAGAAAGGAAAGGAGAGGAACGGAGGAGGCTCCAGGAGTGGAGTGAAGGGACCCCAGGTGTGCGGACCGGCCAGCCGCCACTGCACGCCCGCCGCTACCAGAGTAGGGGGGTCAGGCCAAGAAAGGGAACCGGATCCCTCATCTAGTGGAGGAGAGCAACTACCCTCAGCTAGTAACCGGAGGCCGTGGCATTGCACGTGCACGGCCCCTCACTACACCCGTTAGGAAGGCACCATATAGGACCCAGGGAAACGGAACATACGTTTGCCCGCCAAGGCCCGAGGCTGCTGGACAGAAACGTGGTCAATTGTGGGGTACGACGGGCCAGAGAAAGGACACACGAAGGGGGTCCTGAAAAGCATTCCAAAGGTACCTGGGAGTTGGCCGAGCCCCTCACCTGGTGAACACAGTACGACGTGGGCAGCCATTACCTGCAGAAGTGGCTTGGAGTGTAAATCTGTGAGTAAAGACCCTGGACTGCATCACTGGAATCTGAGTCATTACTGTTGCTCCCGCGCACCATCACCCCCACCATCTGCACTCACTGCCCTGAGGCTATACTCCTCCCGTGGGGAGTTATACTACCCTCTGCTGCGCACACAACATCAGCCTTAGCGGTCTACCCCGCAGCGGCGGTTCTCAGTGACCGCAATGCACGGGTGGCGTAGTCGGACATTTAATCATAAAAACCACATAAATAGACTGCCACTGGTTTGACCACCCTGAGCCACGGGACCGGGTCGCCGCCACAGAGACTACAACCCCCAGCAATACACAGAGACCCGGCTCCGGGTATTCCCTACACACACGGCCCAGGGGGCGCGTCACATATAATTGTTTTCTTTTTAGACTTTTTTTTATTTCACGGAGAAATTACTCAAAAGCTACTTCAAAAAATTATCAATAAATAAGTATCTCGTTCAATAAATCATGATATCATTTGTTTCATTAAAGTGATAAATGAATAATCTGCATTATTTCATCTTTATTCAGGATAAAAAACAAGTGATGATGCTACAGGTATTCTCATGAAACATAGGCAAGGCTATAGGTGATGGAGAGGTAGAAGGTGCCACCTAGGGCCTGTTGCTTGAGGGTCTCCAAAATCATCTCTACATAAGACTCCATTATTATAAATTACATATAACAAGAGGAGTGTTGGCTTTAGCAGATCTTGCTTTGGGGACCAATGGCTTCAAGTTATATCTGTGTTACAAAATCATGGATACATGAATCAGTTATATGGGTCTTTCTAGATTACTTTAAAAATGCTCAATATAAAATAATATAACTACTATAATACTGTCCCTTATGTACAAGAATAAAAGTACTATAATGCTATCCACTATGTTAAAGACTATAACTAGTACAAAACAAGAATATAACTACTATAACACTGCCCCCTATGTACAAGAATATAACTACTAGAATACTGCCCCTATGTACAAGAATATAACTACTATAATACTGCCCCCTATGTTCAAGAATATAACTACTATAATACTCTCCTATGTACAAGAATATAACTACTATAATACTGCCCCCTATGTATAAGAATATAACAACTATAATACTGCCCCCTATGTACAAGAATATAACTACTATAATACTGCCCCCTATGTATAAAAATATAACTGCTATAATACTGCTCCTATGTACAAGAATATAACTACTATAATACTGCCCCCTATGTATAAAAATATAACTGCTATAATACTGCTCCTATGTACAAGAATATAACTACTATAATACTGCTCCTATGTACAAGAATATAACTACTATAATACTGCCCCCTATGTGCAAGAATATAACTACTATAATATTGCCCCTATATACAAGAATATAACTACTTTAATACTGCCCCTATGTACAAGACTATAACTAATATAATACTGCTCCTATGTACAAGAATATAACTGCTATAATACTGCTGCTATGTACAAGACTATAACTAATATAATACTGCCCCTATGTACAAGAATATAACTACTATAATACTGTCCCTATGTACAAGAATATAACTACTATAATACTGCTCATATGGACAAGAATATAACTATAACTACTATAATACTGCCCCTATAACTATGCTACGGGGCGCTATGCCCTAGCAGGCTGCAGGTTACAGATGGCTTGGGTTGGCCAGGGCCAGATGTTGAGGACTTCAATGAGGGACACAACCAATCGAAAATATTTTTTTTTTCATAACAATAACTATGTGGGAATTATGTACAGTAGATAGCGGGTACACAACTTTATGAACGTTTCCTTCACCATACGGAGCATTTTCACACACATCTATTCCTTTCTCTTTACTCGTTTGTTCTCTATCTCCACTGTTTCACTCTACTTCACCACAACCCAGCTCAGTACTGCAGTCCAGTTAGCAAGAGTCCCATTCTCAACCTGAGGTTCCATGTCTTCTTTCCCTTCAAGGGTACTATGTTGCCAATTGGGCCGGTACTTCTAGCTTCTCTGCTAATGACGCTCTGGAACTCCTGCCCAGGACACTCTCTTCATCTCAAGTACTCTTGGCTCGTTACCTCTCTGAGTTACAAACTCTGGGCCTTACCGCTAGGCGTCCTATCACAGGATGCATCAACGATCAATCACTCTGCCTTTCTCCTTCTCTCCACCAGAATCTCACTATTTTCTGTCACGGTCTCCTCTTACGTTACGGACACCCCAGTCACAAGGCTCTGCTGACTGACCTGACCTTAGGTCTGCTTTTCACGCACATTGGGCCCTATCTGATTTCCTGACAGGAAACTGTCTCTGTCCCTTCACTTTATCCCCTCCCACTCTGGGCTAGTCCCAAACATTAATTCTAACTCTCCCTACTATTAGGCAGAACACAATACCAAACACTGTTAACGCATGTCACAGTTCACATTACACAATACAACAATATGCATGTTCTTCAAGAGGGAACATGGGCAGTATGTCCATCTCCTTTCATTTCCCCCTTAACGTTGACTGTCCTCGAGCATCTGAAACCTAGAAGACACCAATACACTCTCCTGCCACAACTTATATTAGACCCGTTGAAGTCTTTTTCTTTCTTTTTTTTCCCAAGAACGACATAGAACCGGTCCTACTTGGCTAGGACTCTGGAACCACGAGCACCCAAGTCCTTTTATCTTTCCTAGCCCAGCACCAGTTCTTCGGGTTAATTTGGCTCCTCTGAAAAAGGTCCCTCAAGCCAACATGACATGTCACAGTCTTTCCCTTAAAGGGTAGCCCTTTTCATAGAGGGCACAGTCCATTAATACCCCATCAGTCCATAGGACGGGGACACAGTCCTTTTACTCCATTCCTGTCCACAAGACAGGCAAACAGTGTCTTAGGACCAACGTTCATCCTGAATTAAATGCAGTCCTTTACTGAGGGTACAGAACCCTCCAGAGTCTACGTCACTTAATCCAGAAGGGGAATGCGCAACAAGCACAACAAAACTAGGAGGCCATCTGTGGCCATCAAAGTGGGGCAGTCTTGGATATGACATCATTCGGCCAAGGACCCACCAACAACTCTCTGGTCGGGTACCGGCACTCCTTCTCTGAAGGGTCGACAGGCCCAGACCTCGTAGGTCACTAGCGAACTGACGGACTCTCGAACTTCCTTTTTCCGTCTGACGGACTCTCGAACTTCCTTTTTCCGTCCTTAAGAAGCCCAGAGACCGCACCCTTCCTTCTGATCCTGGTCTGCGAGCAGGGCCATCCCATTCCTGACCCCAGAAGCAGGCTTCGGCTTCTTCCGCAGGTGAACTAGCCTTCTCCAGATCCTCTGCGCCTCCCTCCACTTCTTGGGGGTGAATGGCCTGACTCTGCCATTTTTCTCTGCCACTGCGCAATACTGCATTCTCCTTGACTTCCAGCAGACTAATGGCCTGTCTCTCTCGCTGCTCGGCGTCCCATGGCACTGCTCCGTCCTTCGCTGGGTGGGGTTCTCTTAGGCTCACTATCCCGTTTATTTCCTCCGCCCATTTTCCTGGGTCACACACATTACTGGTCGGGCCTTTTCCTTCCACTTTAGTTTACGGAAGCGGCCACTCGCAGCTGTGGGCTGCCATTTCCAATCACAACACTTCCTCCGGTCGGCGTAATCTGGGGAGGACTAGACAGCTCTTAGCGCCTTTTGTTTTTTTACATCTACGATGGGCGGGACCTTCTCATTGTTCTGCACCACTAACCACTATTTCAAAGTTCGTGCTTGCCATTATTTTAGATGGCGTAAAGGTCGCCATCCTCCACATAACTCCAGTCTTCCCTGTATCACTCGGCTTTTCTAGCTGCAAGACTTGATCCTGCCGACTACGCCAAGTGTAACGTGGTGCGGGGCGGTAGTCGTGGATGGGGTACTCATCTCTTTCTCCCCCGCATGATATATAAAGGTGGCGGTCCTGGTTGGGTGTGTGGAGTTATGCTAGGGGGACGCTACACCCTAGTAAGCAGCATATTACCGATGGCTTGGGTTGGCCAGGACCAGATGTTGAGGACTTCAATGAGGGAGACCACCAGTCGAAAATAAATATTTTACTTAACTATACCTTTGTTTGAATTATGTACAGTAGATAGCGGGTACACAACTTTATGAACGTTTCCTTCACCATACGGAGCATCTTCACACACAGTCTCTATTCCTTTCCTTTACTAGTTTGTTCTCTATCTCCACTGTTTCACTCTACTTCACTACAACCCAGCTCAGTACTAAAGTCCAGTTATCAAGAGTCCTATTCTCAATTCGCGGTTCCGCTTCCTGTGTTCCTTGAAGGAAGCTATGTTGCCAATAAGGCCAGTATTTAGCTTCTCTGCTACTGACGCTCTGTAACTCCTGCCCTATACACTCTCTTTGTCTCATGTACTCTGTCCCATCTTGGCCCGTTACCTCTCTGAGTTGCAAACTCTGGGCCATACTGCTAGACGTCCTCCCCCAAGACAGACGTCATTTAACTATAGTTTACAGAGTATCTAAAAAATACTTGCAGAACCCTGGTCTAGCGGTCATGTCGGTAGTCAGGGTCGCTTAACTCTAATAGCTTGCAAAGTTGTTGTTTTTTTATATCTTGGGGCACACGCACATCTATATGTCCATTCTTTCTCCACTTTCTGTGGCCACCTCACTTGGTGGAAGAGGATTTAAAGCATCACATGAAAATTGAGCTGAACTTTATGATAATAAATTAGCTGACAGGAGCTCATAAAAAGATGGGTAAAAAAGTTACAAACTCGCTCATCAGAATAAACTCACTGATGGATTCTTAGTAAACTCGTTCTACAGTTAGCAATGTGCAGTGAAAGAAAAGAGCCTGCAAAAGCCAAACTTGCTATATTTTTAACAAAATGCAACTGCAAAATCATTTTTAGCACATAATACATGAATTTAAATGAAATTTTTTTTTAAAAAAGTGTCTATATTTGTACTGTGAAAACCCCTATATCTCAGTAGTACTGAAAGTCTTCAAAGCCTTGTGGGGAATTCAGGAATACAAGTTTTTGCTTATTTAAAAGGAAGTTATCAACAGAAATTAAATTTTATTTAAATCAGGTTTTTGTATTATATGTATTTTTTTTTTACATTTTGGCAACAATTTTGTTTTTCACATCAATCTTTATTTTTTTTTTAAAAAAAGTGAAATTTTGCAATTTTCACAATAGCCACTGAGGCATTTTTTTAGACTCATGCGTTTGAAGGAAAGTTTTCAGCAGTCTACTTATCATCAAAGGAAGGAATACAATAATAAGTAGCACAGCTGATAACATACCTACTCCCCTTCTTTTCACATTAATCTTTGCACATGCTCATTAAATGCTTACCAAAGATAGGCTCTGTTCATTGTGGTTCATGTTCAGGTGTTATTTCCTGAAACAACAGGAAGTTAGAGTCTCAAAAAGCCCCAGTGGCCAGTGTGAGAATTGCAAGGGTTCTAATTTTTATTTTTAATACAAATCATGATATGGAAAATAAAAACAAATATGTAAAAAAAAAATAATTCTGACTACAGTTTTAAATAAAGCGTTATCTCTTTGAATTCACTCTCTTCCTTAATCTCTTATTGGAACTTTTTCTGCCCGGTGTTTAGTCTAAAATAATTAAATTATGGCACCTTCCCTATAAAATGCTGAAACGCTTCGAAAGCAGAAAATTCTTCCCCCGTAGGTAAACGTCTGCTTTTCACCTTCAAATTTGCTCCTGGACACCCCCAACCCCTCCTTTTATAGAGATCATTCTCAAGTCTGGAAATGGGAGTCAGCAGCAGAGCATTGGTGCATGCCTGCTCTGCTTATTAAAACAAGGGAGAGAAACTATATTCTACCCCCCCCCCCAAGAAATAAAATAAGATAGACAAGAAAGAAAAGCTAATCCATCTGATGAAATTAGCAGACAGAGAGTGCGGCTGTTTGGAATGATGAACGAGGTTGAAAGTGCTACAAAAGGCTTCCATCCACCGGGATAATTACTCCACGCTCTCGGGCTAAAATCTGTCTTGGAGCAACTGGGAGGCATAGATGACTCAATTCAATGGGCATGCTTATGAAACACATACTAAAAGCTATTAAAATTGAAATTGTTCTTGGGTGGGATTGTGGAACTGGGCTGCTGACCCCATTTGGCTGCTCTAATAAGGTACATGATATTTTTGTTCAAAGTGGTGGCACTTCCATGTCTGATATTAACCGTTTCCCACCATGCGATGCTGCCAAACAAAGTCATATTTCCCATTAGAGGCTTAGTATAATGTGGCCACTCCGCTGGTTATGGTGCAGTTAGAAGGACTTGTCTCCTCTCCTGACTTGTGTATTTTAGTAAATATTTGCATTTTCCATGAATTTGTTTTGCACCATTCTTTTCCTTAGAACTCTGGTGTTGTGCTTTCTCTCTGTTATTCCTCCTGGAATTAGGCATTACCATTATTTTTGTCCAATAGGTGCATCTGACGTCCCCATTAAATTGTTAATTTATTCATACATTAATGTGTTCACATTTCAATACAGTGTGGTTTTAAGAGGACAAAATACAGGTGGTGATAAATAAGGAGGTGTAATTGGGGTGTCCGATTCTGTAAAGATTCTCCATGAAAAATGATAAACGTCTTTTAGCTGGTGGTCCCACTGCTCCCACACCCACTGATCATTAGAATGGGGGGCCTTTTCTCGTTCTTCCTCTCTACAGTCACGACTGGTTGAACCTCTGTCTCTTCTCTTACCTATATTTCCAATATTATTTTGCATGTGATGCCCCCCTACAACATGCTGTATTTCGGTGGAGGACCATGTTCAGAGACCTCCACCGATTGCTTGAAAGACCACTGCTCTTTGCACTCTCAACTGTAAACCTTACCGACCTCTCCAGCGCAGTCCCCATCCTCCCTGGGTCTGGGACTGGCTTTTTGACTCTGTTCCAGTCTCTATGTTTTGGCTGCAGTGTTGACAGCACTGCAGCCAATCACTGAGCTTATTGACTTTACTGATGAAGACAACACGAGCCGCCGAGCTTAGTGATTGTCTGCAGCGGTGATGGGACTTCACCGCTGCAGCTAAAATGCCGAGAGTAAAGCAGGAATGGCAAACTGCCAGCAATGACCTGATGAGAGTGAGTACCTGCTCCGTTTATTATATTAATTGTTTGGGGTCCGCTTCTCTTAAATTGGAAAACCCCTTTAAAAAAAAAATTTTTATTCTCGTATGTAAAAATATTATCAGTTTGAGTGGCGCAAGACTGATGTATAATACTCCTTTTAAAATAGTACAATTTTTGTGTTTTGCAGTCACCACTAGGGGGAGCTTAAGAGCATGCAGATTTATTATAGTGTTTAACCTAATAACAGATGGTGCTTGATCATTGGGCTTTAATCCTGCACCATTACAAATTTACAGAATAGGTTAAAAGCTCCTGAAATCAAGTGAAAAGAGGGAGGGTCCCCCGACTGTCAAGCACACCCCAAAGTATAGACAGAAGCGGTTTATTACCACTTCTGTCTTCTCTTTTTCCATCTATAAAGAAGTCAATGAATTTAGTGAATAGAAGTTGCTCAATAAATGGTTTTCTAGTTTTGGGAAACCCCTCTACACAAGGCTGCAGTTTGTTTTAAAAAAAAATCAAACTGTGCTTTACCCACTCTCCCTGGGTCCAGCGCTGAGTCTTCATCACTGCACCCAGTGTCATCTCAGCAGTGCTACAGCCAATAACTGAGCTCCATGTTTCTGAGTTGAGAGCAGAGCTCACTGAGTGACTCACATGGCATCAGCACCGCAGGCAATAACACGCACTGAGAGCAGCAATGTAGACTCAGCACTGGACCTAGGAGGAAGGGGGCAAATCATGTTTTATTTTGTCTTCTAAATAAAATTGCAACTGGGGAACAGAGGTTTTCCAAAAAAAAACAACAGATAACCTCTTTTAAGGCTCTTTCAGGTCAGCTCATTAAGGGGTTATCAAATAAATAGTAAGCTCGCAGGCTCCCACTAGTTGTGGCTGCAGGTAACCTGAATGTTATCATTTACATCTGTGCAGGGGATTTGGTGCTCTGTATCAGGGCCTCTATTACAAGTAATAAATCATAGATTTCTGGTCCTAATTTAGATTAATGGTGTTTATTGGAGGACATTAAAAGGGTTGTCCAAGACTTTAATATTGATGGCCTATCCTTAGGATAGGTCATTAATGTCTGATCGAAGGGGGTGTGACTCTCGGCACCGCCAACGATCAGCTGTTCTCGCTGGCGGCTGGAACTGCTCAGTTGCGGAGCTGCACAGCGCCGTCACCTGTATAGTGGCCGCGGCCAGGTACTGCACATCCACCCCTATTGAAATCAATAGTGGGTGGATATGCAGTACCCGTCCGCCGCCACTATTCTGTCGTCGGAGCTTGTAACTGAGCAGTTCAGACACCGAGAACAGCTGATCGGTGGAGGTACCCCATCGATCAGCCATTAATGACCTATCCTAAGGTTAAAGTCCCGGACAACCTCTTTATCTCTAAATCTTATTATTAGTAAGAAATGAGGAGATCAGGTGACTGCACCATATTTTGGTTCTCAGTATATTACATTTCTTACTACATTAATTATTACAATTGAGCAAGGAGTAAAAATAATAAAAACGCTAAATGAAAAAAAAAAAAGAAACAAGTGCCACATATCACATCACTAACCTAATACAGAAATCTCCGTTTGCGGCAATGCCACTATGCTTAAGTTAGCATAAAAAAAATATATAATAAAAAAAAATAAGATGAAAGGCACCTTTATCCAGATCCAATGCTTTGGTTCATTTCATTGAAATGACTGATACTTTAATGTCTCATTCCGAATTTTGCAATTGATTGGTCTATTCCATAATGGAACGGATATGGTGCAGTCTTAAAACACCATAAACTAGATCAGAAACTTCTTCCGCTAGGCAATAAACACAGCAGATTTAAGACGTGCCATTCACCGCGGAGACGTAGCGTTGATGTGTCAATTTGCAACTAAAGACATCAAGAGCTGTGTTCTTCATGCCTAGGTGCCTCCTTCTGCAAATAGTTTTTTGGATACATACAGTTGGGTAAGACAATATGCAAACAGGATTCATGACTTGAAAGACTTTACGCAATGAGACGTTGTCCTTCAAACGCACTTTGGTGATACGAGCGGCTGATGCCTCCATCTAATCTCTACCTCCTTTCCATTCTAAGATGCTCCCGGATACAACGAAAAAAGGAATGAAATAATACAATTAAAGAACAATTCAAAATTAAAGTTTTTGACATTATTTGTTCATTTGCACCGGCCCCCGGGAGGTGTCGACGAGTTTCCCCCGGAGTTTATGGAATCTGTTTAGAAGTTGGAATTCAAAAGGATTCAATCAAGGTAATGGAAGTAAGTCAGAGACAAGGGTAAAAGTTATTTTACGAAATGAGATTTGAAAATAGAAAAAGGTGGTGACATAAATTATATCGGAGAGAACGGTGAGCCGAGAGGAGAGGTCTGCAGGTAGGAAAATCGGGGAAAGATCATTGAGAATCCTGAAGGATGCACGAAGAAAGTGGATGGTCCCATCAACGAAAAACCAAGGACATTTTTGAGATAAATCAGAGTCACACAAAAGCATAAATCAAACTGGGCCCATCCTATATTTTTGAATATTTTTGAAAGCATTTGGCTGAAGTCCCTTTCTCCTGCCTGTCCTTAGAAGGAATCGGCCAGTAGATCTTTGCTACCTCATCTGACAGCAGTATGCTGTAGGTACAAAGACATTGATTCCAGCGATGTATCAATGGATCAAAATACAGTTTCGGCTAGAGTTAATGTCACGACTCAGTTGTCCCTGTCCCTAACACTAGGGGCGCCCTAGCTGGCCCTGTTCCCCGGATTACTTATGAAGGTGAAGACGCTGGGGCTACATACCTTGTCTGAGCTCCTCAATCCGCCCTCAGTCTGTTCCCTTCCCCCACCCACCTCCTCCCCACACTTAGTTTACTGGATGCAACAGTTGAGCTATCAGTTTTCTCTGCTGCAGATCTAGCAGAGCTCAGAATGCTGAGCTCTGTATAACCCCGCCCACACCTCTGATTGGCTACTTTCTGTATATTGACACAAAGATTCTAATCAGAAGGGGGAGGGGTTATACGGAGCAGAAGGACTGGGAGGCACAAGACAACTAGTCCTGTAGTGATCATCTTCTGCTGATTTTATTGAAACACACAGCTTAATAAGTGACACATCGCTGGAATCAGGGTCTCAGCCCCTACATCATGCTGCTTTCAGGTTACATAGCAAAAACTTGCTGACAGATTTCCCCTTAATTACCAAACATGAGCTTAGAGAAAAAGGGAAACTTTTCTCAAAACTTCTCCTTCTCCTTTGAGCTAAGTTCTAATGGGAGGAGAAAACTTTTGGAACCTACGGTACTTCTGTTCTCTAAAAATGATTTCTCCAGGATTCGAAATTCTCCAATGCCCCTTTCCTATTTTCTCGCACATGGTTTATCTGTACTTTTGAAGGACAGAACATGTATCCATTATAGCCAATGGGAATGTTCACATGTTCTTTTTTATTTTCAGACCGATTGTGCACGTAAAAAAATGGAGACATACTGTATCTGATTTTGACCACCCATTCAAATCAATGGGCCCGTGAAACAAAAACAGTCTGCACACGGATACGATCCGTGCGTCTGTTTTTTACATTAATCAGGTAGGGGAAGCTTGGAGGTTGTTTTTTTTGCATATGAGAAAAAAAAAGTCAAACAGATGAAAATTGATCTGTCTTTCTCATATGCCCCAAAAATCGGACATGTGAAGTCTACATGATACTGAGGAGCAAATAGAATAATTTTAAAAAGTGGAACACCCTCAAAATACTGATTTATGCCACCCAAGTAATTATTATTGTCCTATCCATGGCTTTGACTTTTTTTTTTCAGAATATCTTAAATGATATTTTGGGATTTTACTAAACTTGTGGAAGAGCATGGAATAATCTAAAATAAAAAAGATAAACATTACTTACCAGTTGAATCAATTGTCGTTCCGTCACTGCTGCTCCGGTGGTCCCTGCCTGCCCCGGAGTGGTGACAATCCATACATCCTTCACCAGATCCAAAGTGACCAGTGTTTGCTCTTATGTTAGAAGTCCAAAATAATCGTCACCCCACTGTTGGTAGAGGTGCACATGGAAAGTGAATAATATAGTCAAGAGAATCCCGGAACTCTCGTAGTTGCTGTTGAAAGTTCTGCATGGGCTGAAATGTGTCCAGATCTGACCATAAAGGAATCAAGATAAAATCGACTTCAGTGCCGGGATTCTCTTGACTCTATATTTGCTCTTATTTTATTCCCGCTGCTCCCTTAAGAATTCCACTTTTTTTTGTTTAAATCCGCCATATAGTTCCAGAGATACGGGTTTTTTTGATTAGTGCTAATCTGTGTGGTCTTCACTAAAGGGGCATGGCTTATAGGCTCCTCGGGGGCGTGTGTTTAGGCTGCTTTGCATAATTACCATGTGAGCACCGCCTAGTTGGTAAAGTCCATAAAAGTCAGGACTGAATATCTGTTTATCCGTATGGCAGATTAAAAAACAACAAAAAATGGATTAATCAGAGGAGCAGTGGGAATAAATAAGAGCAAAAACTTGATATCTATGACTTGGTAACACGTCCTCTTTTATTGTATTTCTTACTTCTCTACTTGAGAACTCTTATATTCTTAATTTTTTTAAAATCCTAAAAAAAAAACTTAAAGCTGTGACTGCATGACATCACTCATAGGGAATGAAGGTTTGTCAGAATCGGCAGCGCCTCTATCCATGTGTCTGGCCATGTGCGGTATTGCAGCTCATCCATTGGGAACCATGACCCAAAACTAATTGGCAACATGCATTGCCTACTTTGGGACAAAGTCTCACCTTTCCATCTCGGTTTGTAGGATTATCCCTGAAAAATCAGGAATATTGTATATTGCTTTTAAAATAACAATGCAGGAACGGCTGACCAGGAACTGTGCTTCACCCTTTACAGAAGAGGATACAGACAGAAGAGGGCCATTGTGCAAGAACAATATACGGGACCCTTGCAGTCCAATAATGCAGAATTACACCTACTTTGGAGGTGCGGCTATATGGGTTCCCAAATGATATGTCTGTTCCTGCCTTTGAACTGTTTTGGGGGTGTACGGACTCTCTTAAGATGGCGTATGCTATGGTAAAAAAATTACTGGGCATGTCAGATTTCAACATGCCTGACCCTTTGTTCCTACAGATATCTGCAGTGGCGTATTTCCCTCTACCCATTTCCAACGGATTTATTTATTGTGTACCTTACCTGGCCCAGGATTGACATTGCTAATCTAAACATGACCCAGTGATGGTTGATACTTCCAGATCATGTTATGGAAAAAAATGATTGGGCATGTCAGATTTCAACATGCCTGATCCTTGGTTCCTGCACAGGCGTATTCACTTCTACCCATTTCCATTGGATTTATATATCTTCAACCATACCTGGCCCAGGATTGACATTGCTAATCTGAACATGACCCAGTGATGGTTGTTACTTCCTGATCATTTCTTTTTCTTCTCTTTATTTTTTTGGTGATTTTTTTCATAACCACATCACAATATCAGAGTGTTTAAACCACTTTTTTCCTATTTCACCATAATTGACTGTTATTATAAATATGGAGGAAATAGACTGTGCTAATTTTTATCTCCGATCGTCACGGATTCTTCCATCCGATCATCAGTGATATCGGAAGGATTAGTGCTCTTTTAGGAAATGTTTTTAATTGTCCAACCTAAATAATACGAACCATGGGCATACGGGTTTTATTTTAGGGTCCGTCTCTGCCGGCTACAGAGATATAATGGACCTAATTTTCATTTACTCTAAGTCTGAGCAGTTCCTAAAACATCAAAATGGCTATTAATTTAATCAGGTAATTTAACTCTAGCGGCAGAAAATGCCACCAGCGAATTGTGGCGGGCTGATTATAGGTGTGACATTTCTCTCGTATGATGCCACTCGTACTTTGATACATCATTTTCTTTTTGAAGGTTAAGCTCAGATAACCTGCCTTTGGCATTTAATTAGCTACATATTAAACACTCTTTTAATAATAAAATGATTAAAAATTTTATTGCTTCTTAAATGAGGCCCTTTTAGGTAGATTTAATGAGTTGGTTTCTTAGAGCACTTGTCTTCTGTGTGAACGCAGCCCTTCTTCTCCAGCCTGACATCTAATGATAATAGGCACTATCCCCGACGAAAATCTCTCTTTTATTCAAATGACGGCTATAACCATTTTGTAGAAAAGTTCTTGCGTGTCTGTCTTTAAGTTTTAAACTGATTTAAAGGGAACGTGGACGCGACTTTTATTCTTTCTCGTTTTCGCTTCACGTGATCGGTAAAGCTGGTTGCGAACGTTCGTCGTGTTTAAAAATTGATGTGTGCTCATCTGCATGTGTTAAGGTAGTAAACGCGGGGGCAGCCATCTTGATCGATCGTTACAATAGTAATGATGTTACAGTTTGTAAATGTGAACGTTCAACTGAACAGTGACACCTAGTGGCTGATTAGCTGGTACTGCAGTTACATTACACAATGTAAAAATATCCTAATTTAAGAGCCTTTTTCTACCTATGCTGGGATTTTAGTATAGTCACCATGTATATAAGCGAGGGATTATAGTACAACAAGGGTTATAATATGTATAGCTGAGATTCCAACTTGTTAGGGCTATTTCTATTAAAGGGGAACTCTACATAAAAACAGACATCAGTATGAAAGGGTTATTCCCAACATCAGAAGTATCCGATCTTTAGTACAGGTGATTACTTACTGTTCTGACCATGAAGACCACCACCGATCCCGAGAATGGGGCTCTGAAATAGCTCATTGGAATGGAGAAGTGCCCGCACATGAACGTCAATGCTCTTTTCATTCTCTATGGCTGAGTACAGCGCCTATAGACAAGGAATGAAGTAGTGGTGAGTATGAGTGGCCACCAATCTACTCCGGCAGGGGCAATTCTCAGGATTGTGGGGGTCCCAGAGGTCAAACCTCCACCAATCAGCAAGTTATTATCACCTATCCTCTGGACCCTTTAAGTGTATGTTATAGGTTGGTATGTGACGCCTCTTGCTCGAAAAAGCCCTTTAGTTTACCCTGGGTGATGGGGGACTCGGAGTCGGGTCCTGTGATGGAGAGATGGGGTGCAGCCGTGGCCCGGACCTGCTCCGTGCTCAGGGCCGTCACATTAAAAGAGATGGTGTGGGCTCATCCTGGTTGAGTGGCTGATTTAACAACTACGCCACCTGTGGCACCTGGTGAAGGCCACCAGCGCCGCCGCAGTCCGCTGAGGCATGATGTTATGGCGGCCAAAGTTCTTACTACTCCCCACAGGCGGAGCAGGGCCTCAGGGCAGAGGGACAGGATGGAGGGGGTAGTAGTAGAGGGAGACGGGCGCTGCGTCATGCGGTGTGGCGCAGAATAAACAGTCCGGAGGCCATAGGGGTGAACTTCCAAGGCTTTACTCACTTTAGAGATGAGTACACAAAAGATGCCATCAAATATACAAGAAATGGACAAATAGCATGTCAAATGACAAACGTCTGTCCCTAAGCATGCTGAAAAGACATAATAAAAGGAGGAGAACAACTCAGCATATAATGCAAAAATTTAATTTATTAGTGAAATATACACATAAAAAGTATAAATAGAAAAAGAAGAAACCAAGAGAGCCAGGTACATTATTAATAGTAAGATCATAATAGACCCATGAATCTATAGGATTGCACATTTGCTCAAAATAGTAAAAGATAACAGAATGGTGAACATTCAATACCATAAGTGGCTATGGGCAAAGACACAGAAATCAGCCCAAATACATATAAACCCACTAGTACTAGCAAGAAACACCCTTGCTATGTTATGGGAGAATCTGTGTCAGAATCAATGTGCTCACACATTATAGTTCCATGAGCTCATTACCTGGCAGAAAAGCACAGCCCAAAAAGAGGGGGGGGGGGTGGTCAGAAGAGCCCAACGCGCGTTTCGCGGTGTATCTAACCGCTTTCTCAAGGGCAGGTGATGTCCTATAGATTCATGGGTCTATTATGATCTATTTATACTTTTTAAGTGTATATTTCACTAATAAATGAAATTTTTGCATTATATGCTGAGTTGTTCTCCTCCTTTTATCACTTTAGAGATGGCAGTAGGAAGGCGACTCCCTGCTCCCCGCGGAGTCCTGTGGTCACCAGCGACGGGGGTCCGACAACCTCCGAGTAAGTCCAGCGTTCAGTCGGGACCCTACACCAGAGTGTTCCTGAACTACAGACCGAATCCTTTCCTGTCCGTGTGTGTGCGAATAGGCCGGGTCTCCGTCTGAGCTCCTCTCAGAACAAGGGCACGGGTGCCAGCTCCGCTCCATCCGATACCCGGTGGGATCCTCAGGGCCTACCGGGCTTTCCCGACCAGGACATAGAGTAGCAAGGTCGGGTGTCGGGGGCCGGTACCCCTCTTGCAGCCGGAGTCCCTCTGAATATATCAGCATGGAGAGGACAGGTGGCGTACTACACTCCGTCTGCATCCTGCCTGGGATCCATTTGCTGTGAAGCCACACTCTTGAGCTCCGGGCCTTCTTGGTCCTGGTCATTGGCCGGGTTGAGACATTCCTCATCTACAACCTGCCCCTCGTCCCAAGGCTAAGGTACGAGGGCTGTGTCCCTTGCTGGTGCAGGCCCACACAGGATCTGCACTCCGGGAGGGAGGTCACATTTACACACAGTCTATGACAGTACAGAGAACAGCCGAAAGACCTTCACTATCAAGGACCAGCGAAAGACCAAGACCAAAGATGGCTTTTTATTAAATATGAAATCTAAAGTGTAACTAACTTGTAAGTCCTCCAGCCGCACCCACTAACTGGTTCCCCTAACTCTTGCTTCACCAGTCTCCCTGTAACCAGGGGAGCAGCACCTAGTGCATACTAGCCCCCTCTGGTGGAGAAATGTGGTGTTGGATGCAAAGGTTGGGTCATGACTATCACACTGTTCTTACCTCAGAGGAGGAACCCTACACTCCATTAGAGAAATGCAGCATCCCTGTGGCGGTCGAACCCTCAGGGGCGCCACATTCCCCCCTGGTAAAACATAGCACGTCCGCGGGCTGCAAAAGAAGTAACACCCAGGAAATTTTCTTTTTAATATAAACATGAACTATCTTCCCTTTATGGGAGGCACATCTTCTTAAACGTTGCATAACAGGTTATACAGTATAAAATTATAAAAGTGCTAGCATTTTTCCAGAGACATTTTGGTGCAAATAGACGGGTTAAGGTGCAAAGACGCAGAGTCAGTTCAGAAGTGTGAGGGACCTGCCCTAAACCCTCAACGTGGGCCCTGGAGTGGCTGCAGGGCATGAAGATCCCGAGTTGGACCTCCCGGAGAGCCACCCTGACAGGTTTTTCTTCTGAGGTCTTGAGGTAGAGAATGTCCGCGGTTTTTGTATAAAACGAATATGGGGCACCTAAGGAGATGCAAACTATATACATGTGAAAGAGTCTGTCTGCTGCCAGTCCGCAGGGACGCATGTCTCTAGAAAACCGGGTATTGAAAATAAGCAAAAGTAGAAAAGTCAACACTCATAAAACTAGTAAACGAAAACTGCAACAGCCGGGGTTGCCTTAAACCTCGGGTTCCCTCCTGGGAAAAGGCTCATTTCTCCCGACGGAGGCTAACCGGTCCCCTGAGGCTGAGCGCGGGGTGGCGTCGCTCCCGGACACTTTGTTCTTACCTCAGAGGAGGAACCCTACACTCCATTAGAGAAATGCAGCATCCCTGTGGCGGTCGAACCCTCAGGGGCGCCACATTCCCCCCTGGTAAAACATAGCACGTCCGCGGGCTGCAAAAGAAGTAACACCCAGGAAATTTTCTTTTTAATATAAACATGAACTATCTTCCCTTTATGGGAGGCACATCTTCTTAAACGTTGCATAACAGGTTATACAGTATAAAATTATAAAAGTGCTAGCATTTTTCCAGAGACATTTTGGTGCAAATAGACGGGTTAAGGTGCAAAGACGCAGAGTCAGTTCAGAAGTGTGAGGGACCTGCCCTAAACCCTCAACGTGGGCCCTGGAGTGGCTGCAGGGCATGAAGATCCCGAGTTGGACCTCCCGGAGAGCCACCCTGACAGGTTTTTCTTCTGAGGTCTTGAGGTAGAGAATGTCCGCGTACCACCCTTGCACCCCCTGGTGGCGAGAAAAGGTTACTGTATCGCCCGGGAAGAGGTTCCGGCCAGGGTGTCCCTTCTTTAGACACGGCTCGACGTCCCGCCGGCTGACGAACACGTCGTCCTGGTACTGGGGACTGCCGATGAACCCCCACCCCGCCTCATGGTGGAAGCGGACGACTCGGCCTTCCACTCGGGGACTGGGACTGGTGGCCTCTTCCTGACGAGCCCGGGATTTGGCAGCTTTGGCCTGTACCTCGAGGCGCTCACAGCGCTGCTGCCGTTGACGCTGCTCCCGAGCGAGCTGGAAAATCTGGTCGCTGCACCACTGGCTCCTCCTCCGCGCTTCAGCCCGGGTTTCCCGAGGGAAGCCCATCAGGTCGCCCCCCTGGTTTTCCCAGGCCCACTCCTCAGCGTCGGGCCAGGTTACTGCTGGTGCGGGTAGCGGGGTCAAGACAGGTTGCTGCGGGTCCTCTACAGGCGCGGACCAATCCGGGTTGGAGCCAGTGGAATCCTCCGCAGTTTCAGGCACCTCCGATTCAAGGTTTGGGCGGCATCGCAGGTCACCACCCATAGCTGCCGCTTGCAGCTCCGGAGCCAAAGCCTGCTCCCAGGTGGCCGCGTGGAGAATTAAATACTCTGTCATGAGGTCCAGGATTGTCACGGTAGGCTCTGCAGCCGGGGCAGGGGTTGCACACTCACCCGCCGCTGGGCCGCCCTCGACCTCTGTCACCGCGTCGCCTTGTCCTGAGACGTCAACTCCTTGGCGGCGGTCCCGGATATGCAGCAGCATGTCCTCCCGCCACCAGCCGTCCCCGCCTCCTGGGCCTCTCTCTGTCTTCTCAAGAGTCCCGGAGCTTCCTGCCGGAGAAATTCAAAGTCTCCCGGTGTGAGGATACTGCTGCCTCTCCCTCTGCCGGGTGAAGGGCCTGAACCGGGTTCAGAAGGTGCGTGGGTTTTCTCCCCAGAAGCATCCATGTCTGCCTCTGACGAATGCCAAGCTCCGACTGCAATGGCCGCACCTTGTTGCTTTTCTTCTTCCTCCTCTTTCGGGGCGGTTCCTGGGCGGAATGCTGACAGGCCCGCCTTCGTTCAGCCCATCCGGTTTGACGGGCATTACCCCGCGGACAGTCTCTGATGGAAGGGGCAGTCCACATTTTTGGTGCCAAGCGGGAGCCCAGCCCACGATGGGAGGCGTTCAAAGACAGTCTTTTCACAGCGTTATGGCGCCTGTTCTTCTTGGGCGGGCGCCATTTTAAGTGTAAAACGACAATTCAAGGTGTAAGGCACACAGTACCCGGTAGCAATGGGTACTTCTTCCTTTGCTGCGGGCACGCGATCCTGCCGACTACGCCAGGTTGTGATGCCTCATGCTCGAAAAAGCCCTTTAGTTTACCCTGGGTGATGGGGGACTCGGAGTCGGGTCCTGTGATGGAGAGATGGGGTGCAGCCATGGCCCGGACCCGACCCGTGCTCAGGGCCGTCACATTAAAAGAGATGGTGTGGGCTCATCCGGGTTGAGTGGCTGATTTAACAACTAAGCCACCTGTGGCACCTGGTGAAGGTCACCAGCCCCGCCGCAGTCCGCTGAGGCATGGTGTTATGGCGGCCAAAGTTCTTACTACTCCCCACAGGTGGAGCAGGGCCTCAGGGCAGAGGGACAGGATGGAGGGGGTAGTAGTAGAGGGAGACGGGCGCCGCGTCATGCGGTGTGGCGCAGAATAAACAGTCCGGAGGCCATAGGGGTGAACTTCCAAGGCTTTACTCACTTTCGAGATGGCAGTAGGAAGGCGACTCCCTGATCCCCGCGGAGTCCTGCGGTCACCAGCGACGGGGGTCCGACAACCTTCGAGTAAGTCCAGCATTCAGTCGGGACCCTACACCAGAGTGTTCCTGAACTACAGACCGAATCCTTTCCTGTCCGTGTGTGTGCGAATAGGCCGGGTCTCCCTCTGAGCTCCTCTCAGAACAAGGGCACGGGTGGCAGCTCCGCTCCGTCCGATACCCGGTGGGATCCTCAGAGCCTACCGGGCTTTCCCGACCAGGACATAGAGTAGCAAGGTCGGGTGTCGGGGGCCGGTGCCCCTCTTGCAGCCGGAGTCCCTCTGAATATATCAGCATGGCGAGGACAGGTGGCGTACTCCGCTCCTTCTGCATCCTGCCTGGGATCCATTTACTGTGGAGCCACACTCTTGAGCTCTGGGCCTTCTTGGTCCTGGTCATTGGCCGGGTTGAGACATTCCTCGTCTAAAACCTGCCCCTCGTCCCAAGGCTAAGGTACGAGGGCTGTGTCCCTTGCTGGTGCAGGCCCACATAGGATCTGCGCTCCGGGAGGGAGGTCACATTTACACACAGTCTATGACAGCACAGAGAACAGCCGAAAGACCTTGACTAGCAAGGACCAGTGAAAGACCAAGACCAAAGATGGCTTTTTATTAAATATGAAATCTAAAGTGTAACAAACTTGTAAGTCCTCCACTCGCACCCACTAACTGGTTCCCCTAACTCTAGGTTCCCCAGTCTCCCTGTAACCAGGGGAGCAGCACCTAGTGCATACTAGCCCCCTCTGGTGGAGAAATGTGGTGTTGGATGCAAAGGTTGGGTCACGACTATCACACTGTTCTTACCTCAGACGAGGAACACTACACTCCATTAGAGAAGTGCAGCATCCCTGTGGCGGTCGAACCCTCAGGGGCGCCACAGGTACTGCTGTATTTTATTCCAGATTTTATTATCTCTGGGTCTTGCTAAAATATTAACAACCCACCGACAATCTAATGTGTATGGGGTCCTCTCGACTCTTCCCCGACAAATAATGTCAGGGATGAGAAGGATCAGCAGCCGGTAGTTTAGTTCTCCCTGGAGTTTGGCAGCAGCTCTTTCACTCCTGTGTCGAGGGAGTTAGCCGTGAGCTCGACCACCCTCTGACAGCTATCTAATGTGTATGGGGGGCTTTAGAAGGTTCAGACCAATTCATTAAATGGCCAAAGTGTTTCCTGTAAATGTCAGGCACTTACCAACCACTTTTTCCCCTTCTTGAAGTATGTTGGAGTTTGCACACTGCAGTGCATGCTGCTGCGCAGACGCAGTTTCCAGCCTCTCCTGTGCATTTTTCTCTACCTGCACCTGTGTCTTTCCAACAGTCTGATTACAACTTACAATTATTTTTTATAACTAATTGATATTATCTGAGCACATATCTCTGTGTGATACCAGGACAGGACATTATGGGACATGTAGTTACTACCTATATTTTGGAAATCCCTAATTTAATGTTAAACTTCGGGCAGCATGAATCAGAGCCTGAGTGCACAATTGCTGTCAAGTATATTTTTCTCTAAAATGCTCTGACATTTCAAAGAAATTATATTTTAAAGATCCGTTTGGGGACCATAGCCGGTGAAGAGACTAGTCAGGCTCTTCCCAGCGCTGCTAAACATGATTGACAGGTCTCTCTCTTTGTGAGAAAACTGTTAGTCACCTGCAGCATTGCTGGGAAGAGCCGGCCAGATCTTCAAAGTATAATTTTTCTAAAATGCTGGAGGATTTCAGGGAAAGACTGGCAATCATGCAGCCAAACTCATAAATGCAGCTTCTGGTTTGGGCAGAATGAATCAGATGACAGGTTCCCTTTAAATGGATTTTCCTCAATTAGTAAAGCATGTTTGCTTTGTTCCAAAACAGTAAATGGGGCTGAGCATTCAATATCTCTCCCAACCTGTGCACAGGGGGTGAACAATTTTCAGAAGAAAACGGACATATTTTTCTAATCCTGGACAACCCTTTTAATATTCTTTACATTGTGCCCAGGATAATGTGTTAGAGATTTCTGATGCTAGAAAGTAGAAACAAGGGATATTTTTTGTTTAATAGTGATATGGAAAAAAAAAACAATGAGTCGTTCACCCCAAAACTCAGTTTATACCAATTAGTTGGTCACATAGGGGACTTAGCCCCTATAAAAATCATGCCTGTTGTTTTGTTTTCTTAATTTTGATTATCCATATGCAAACGTGGGTGATTGGTGCACCCTTGGAATGGCCAAAACTCTAAGTGAAGTGGATATGTTGCCCACACTCCCTGTTGAAGATATGTGATATGATGTAAAGTATTATGTTTTTTGGAATGTGTAATGTTTTACATCGACAGTGATAGGTTGTGTTCTGCCCAGTCACATGTAGTTGACAGGGATAGTCAGAGCTAATAGTTGGGACTAGCCCAGAGTGGAAGGGACTAAGTGGGAAGACAGTGGACAGCTTCCTGTTAGAATGTGAGATAGGGACGAGCCTGAAGTAGTAGCAGACCTCAAGTCTGGCTGAGTGGCAGAACCACATAAAGTGGGTGCTTTTGGGGCAAGAGGGAGATGACTGAAGGAAGGTAGTAAGCTCCAACGGGAGAAGTGACAATGAGAAGGAAGTGATTAGCGTCGGTCCAGAGCAAAAGGGAGAAAAGGAAGAGGTCTTGGGGCCTGGGGCAGGAAGCCTAGCAGGACGGTACGGAGTTGTCTGTCAGTCGGGAAACGGAAAGGAAGGATAAGCGAGAAGAATAGGAAATGCCCCGTGAGATGGTCCAGAGTCGTCAGTAAAGTGGAAAGCTAAGTAGTGGCCTTATATCCCCTCAGAATACTCCCCTAAGGGGAGAAGAACGCGGAACCGCAGTTGGAAGTATAGACCTCTTGCTTGCTGGACAGTAGTGCCATTATTAGGGATGAGGCGGCTCCCGGAATAGTATGGTTCTCTCTCTTCTGTAGAGTGTAAGCTCTTATGGTCAGCCGGGTCCTCTCTCTCTCTCTCTCCTGGAGAATGTAAGCTCTTTTGGTCAGCAGGGTCCTCTCTTTCTCTCCTGTAGAGTGTAAGCTCTTATGGTCAGCAGGGTCTTTTCTCCCCTGTAGAGTGTAAGCTCTTATGGTCAGCAGGGTCCTCTCTCTCCTGTAAAGTGTAAGCTCTTATGGTCAGGGGAGTCCTCTCTCTGCTGTAGAGTGTAAGCTTCTATCGTCAGCGGGGTCCTCTCCTGTAGAGTGTAAGCTATTATGGTCAGCAGGGTCCTCTCTCTCCTGTAAAGTGTAAGCTGTTAGGGTCAGTGGGGTCCTCTCTCTCCTGTGGAGTGTTAGCTCTTATGGTCAGCGGAGTCCTCTCCTGTAGAGTGTAAGCTCTTATGGTCATCAGGGTCCTCTCTGTCCTGTAGAGTGTAAGCTCTTATGGTCAGTGGGGTCCTCTCTCTCTTCGGTAGAGTGTAAGCTCTTATGGTCAGCAGGCTCCTCTCTCTCTCCTGTAGAGTGTAAACTCTTATGGTCAGCGGGGTCCTATCTCTCTTCGGTAGAGTGTAAGCTCTTATGGTCAGCAGGGTCCTCTCTCTCTCCTGTAGAGTGTAAACTCTTATGGTCAGCGGGGTCCTCTCTCTCTTTGGTAGAGTGTAAGCTCTTATGGTCAGTGGGGTCCTCTCTCTCTCCTGTAGAGTGTAAGCTCTTATGGTCAGCGGGGTCCTCTCTCTCTTCGGTAGAGTGTAAGCTCTTATGGTCAGTGGGGACCTCCCTCTCCTGCAGAGTGTAAGCTCTTATGGTCAGCAGGGTCCTCTCTCTCCTGTAGAGTGTAAGCTCTTGTGGACAGTGGGTCCTCTCTCTCTCTCTCCTGTAGAGTGTAAGCTCTTATTGTCAGCGGGGTCCTCTCTTTCCTGTAGAGTGTAGCTATTATGGTCAGTGGGGTCCTCTCTCTCTCCTGTAGCGTGTAAGCTCTTATGGCCAGCGGGGTCCCCTCTCTCTCTTCTTCCCACCACATGTACTGTATTTCCTGAGACTCAAGCAACTTTATTGGCTGAGAATCAAATTTTTGGGAGAAATTCGGAAAAGCCAACGAATTTGCATGTTAAAAGATGCACTCATCTCTAATTTCTACATATATATATATATATATATATATATACAGTACAGACCAAAAGTTTGGACACACCTTCTCATTTATTTTTCTGTATTTTCATGACTATGAAAATTGTACATTCACACTGAAGGCATCAAAACTATGAATTAACACATGTGGAATTATATACTTAACAAAAAAGTGTGAAACAACTGAAAATATGTCTTATATTCTAGGTTCTTCAAAGTAGCCACCTTTTGCTTTGATGACTGCTTTGCATACTCTTGGCATTCTCTTGATGAGCTTCAAGAGATAGTCACTGGAAATGGTCTTCCAACAATCTTGAAGGAGTTCCCAGAGATGCTTAGCACTTGTTGGCCCTTTTGCTTTCACTCTGCGGTCCAGCTCACCCCAAACCATCTCGATTGGGTTCAGGTCTGGTGACTGTGGAGGCCAGGTCATCTGGCGTAGCACCCCATCACTCTCCTTCTTGGTCAAATAGCCCTTACACAGCCTGGAGGTGTGTTTGGGGTCATTGTCCTGTTGAAAAATAAATGATGGTCCAACTAAACGCAAACCGGATGGAATAGCATGCCGCTGCAAGATGCTGTGGTAGCCATGCTGGTTCAGTATGCCTTCAATTTTGAATAAATCCCCAACAGTGTCACCAGCAAAGCACCCCACACCATCACAACTCCTCCTCCATGCTTCACGGTGGGAACCAGGCATGTGGAGTCCATCCGTTCACCTTTTCTGCGTCGCACAAAGACACGGTGGTTGGAACCAAAGATCTCAAATTTGGACTCATCAGACCAAAGCACAGATTTCCACTGGTCTAATGTCCATTCCTTGTGTTCTTTAGCCAAAACAAGTCTCTTCTGCTTGTTGCCTGTCCTTAGCAGTGGTTTCCTAGCAGCTATTTTACAATGAATGCCTGCTGCACAAAGTCTCCTCTTAACAGTTGTTGTAGAGATGTGTCTGCTGCTAGAACTCTGTGTGGCATTGACCTGGTCTCTAATCTGAGCTGCTGTTAACCTGCGATTTCTGAGGCTGGTGACTCGGATAAACTTATCCTCAGAAGCAGAGGTGACTCTTGGTCTTCCTTTCCTGGGGCGGTCCTCATGTGAGCCAGTTTCTCTGTAGCGCTTGATGGTTTTTGCAACTGCACTTGGGGACACTTTCAAAGTTTTCCCAATTTTTCGGACTGACTGACCTTCATTTCTTAAAGTAATGATGGCCACTCGTTTTTCTTTACTTAGCTGCTTTTTTCTTGCCATAATACAAATTCTAACAGTCTATTCAGTAGGACTATCAGCTGTGTATCCACCTGACTTCTGCACAACACAACTGATGGTCCCAACCCCATTTATAACATTTATAAGGCAAGAAATCCCACTTATTAAACCTGACAGGGCACACCTGTGAAGTGAAAACCATTTCCGGTGACTACCTCTTGAAGCTCATCAAGAGAATGCCAAGAGTGTGCAAAGCAGTCATCAAAGCAAAAGGTGGCTACTTTGAAGAACCTAGAATATAAGACATATTTTCAGCTGTTTCACACTTTTTTGTTAAGTATATAATTCCACATGTGTTAATTCATAGTTTTGATGCCTTCAGTGTGAATGTACAATTTTCAAAGTCATGAAAATACAGAAAAATCTTTAAATGAGAAGGTGTGTCCAAACTTTTGGTCTGTACTGTATGTATAAAAAGTATTTTCCCCAAACCATTAAATTTCAGAAGGTTTCTAAGTATTTCATGAAAATGCACAGTATTTTTAAAGGTAGAGTATTTTAGGGGAGATAGAAGAAATGTGCGCTATCATTTACATTTGATATCTCAGTGCTCTCTCTCCTGGTGTTATACTGAGGTGCGGCTGCTCCCCGCGCTGTTTAATATGCATTTTCAGCTATATGTGTTCTTCTGCTATTCTGAGCATCATCATTCCCGTCTCTTTGGTATGTCAATCACCATGACAGATACCAGATCTGCCGTGAGCGCCGAGGGCTATGACAAGTGACAAAGAAATGTTCAGTTTGTCTTGCATTAATGTAACATGCCCCCGGACCCCCTCCGCTTATTCATCTTCATCTTGTTGACTATCGCGTTTCCCATGTTGTTACATGTTGGTAAATTAAAGCCGCCATCCCGACAGCTCTGTCAACACTTTACCGTAATGTGCCTCATTAATGAAGTGGAGCCGTCACTTAGGTGTAATTAAATCCCGTCCAATATCGCTCACAACTGACGGAGAAAAAGGCTTTGGTGCTAAATTGCAAAATAAACAATTTTATGGGGTTATTTTTGTTTTATTTTTAATTTACGTAATCTGAGAAAAACATGAATAGGGATACATTTTTTCATTTATTCCAAAAATTAGACAATCCCTCCATGGCCTAGGATGCTATGAATTAAGATCATCTCACGATTTTAATGCTTTTCCATGAAAATCAGATTTTGTTTTCTTTCTACCCCTACAACATGTCTTTGCTTTAGGTCCTTAATTCAAGAGACCAGACTAAGCTAAGTCGCCCACGTTAGTGTTACTTGTACAGATGTGCCCACCCAGGCTCGGACTGGCCCATCGGAGAACCGGAGAATCCTACGGTGGGCCTCCATGCAGGAATGTGCTCTCCACCCCACCTATAAGAGAAGTAGTAGCATAATACATTTGTTGCACTGTGTACAGACAAGGGCATCATCTCAACAGTCATTTAACAAACTATCCCATTTATTAGTCTATAGAAACGTTGAAAAGTTTGTGAATGAAGGTAATGTGATATTTGTATGTAGCTGAACAGTGGGCCAGCAGAGTCAATGTTACTAGTGGGCCTTTGGCACCCCAGTCCGGCACAGTGCCCACCAGTAATTTCGTTGAAGGTTCAAATTTCTCAAGATACAAGATCGATATCAGGATGTGCAAGCAAACCCTCTGCAGGCTGAAACTCACATCAGAACCACTGGGTGGACACATATAGCATAAATATCTCCCGGCAAGTCGTTTGCTAAGCATAAGATGGCAACATATAGTAGATAACTATATGATCATTTTTGCTAAAACTGACTCCCCACTTGGGTCTAACCATGATAATTTTTCTAAGAACCAGCAAAATTAAGCTACAAAAAAGTGACCTTTGGGGCAACTCTGGGTCGCCATAATTCATTTACCTTTGTATCAAAAAGGCACAACTTGAAGTTTCTGGGCCGCAAACCAGATCATTAAGAGAGACCCAAACTACTAGGGATTGTTCTTCGTTCTGACCATCCGTCTTTTTAACTGCTTTGTTTTGACTCGCTATCTTCCTGATATTTTGACCTTAGACCGTTACCTGACTTTGCCTTTGTCTCTTCCCTCAGTTTATGACGTACACAACTGACTTTCGACCTTGGAGTCCTTGACTATCCCTACTCATGGGTTGTCCATGAGAAGTGACTCAGCGTCACACCTTTGCTCCATTCAGTCTGTATGGGCAGCAGACTGGCTCAGTGGTTAGCACTGTTGTGTCCTGGGTTCAAATACCCTGAAGATAACATCGTCTTGTCATTTGTATGTTTTTTTGTGTAGCTATCTCCAACAATTTAATAGTGGAGCATGGCCACTACAATTCGTGAAGGAGTGGTGTTGGTGGGCATGCTTGACCTCCGCTCCATGCAGATGGGGCTCCTCAGCTACAAGTTCTCTTAATTTGTGGGTGTCACAGGTGTATCAGAGATGACAGACGGTCGCCCTGCAGTTGGTTGCAGGAGATCTCTACATTTGGCATTACAGACATCTTCTTAGAGGCTGGCTGTCTCTAGGACCCAGCAGCTACCTCCCTCTGGCTAATTAGCACCCTGGCCTGGGTGTATAAATACCTGGGTGTATAAATACTTGGTGTTTCTGAGAGGGAGGTGCCGGCGATATTCATTGCTACTTGTGAGGCTTTAGCAAGAGCAGTACTTCGTCCCCTTTCTAGTTTGAGGCCGTGTGTGCATTTGTCTGGAGTCGTCTAAAGCTAAGCAGTTCCCCCCCTGTTTGTCTACCCTTGTTGTCTATAGAGTTTAGATCTCCTTCCTTCCCTAGCCTTAGTCATAGGGAAAGTCAGGGCAAGGCACGCGTGCGGCGATTGGTGAAGAGCCAATATAGGGACGGTAATTGAGACAGGGTGACACTAAACCAGACTAGGAGGTCTCCACTCCCCCCTTACCCTGGTGTCTGGCCTCCCTTTCCCTCTTCTCTCTGTGTTGAACTAAGTCTTTCCCACACCTTGCGTGACAGTGGGAGTCTAGGTGATCACCCTTTTTGGGGGATAACTTTCAATCTTAAATGCCACTCAAGTCTTCTCATGAATGTTGTAGAATGCGATATCGCATTCTGGACTTTTCTCTCGTGGTATGATGGACATGTTGGGGCAGACTCAGCTTCCCTCGGCAATATCTGTTTCAAAAGGCAAACTGGTTTTCATCATCTACAACCTATATTGTTATCCTCCTGGATCGGACCCAAAAATTTGTCCCTGTGTGGCAGTATTATTGGGCACTGTGTGGCACTTTTTCAGCACTGTATTGTGGTAGGATTCCACCACCAGTATTTTGGTGCACTTCACAATCCAATGAATGCTGCCCGTTGCTGCATCACCTGGAACGCCCGCTTGGCTTGATATATATAAAGCAGGTTATAGGGTAAGATACTGACGGTAGAAATGCACCATGTGTAGTAATAGTAACCAAATGTTAGAGCTGGAGGATATCTCAGCAGCACAGGATCTGGCTAATTGTCAGTAGAGAAAGAATTATTCAAAGTAATTTACCTTTTACTGGACTATTCAATCACACCGCGCGCGGCCGCTCATCTGCCGGCATCTTCTCAATGTATTTAGTCCAAATAGTTCAAGATAATTAGGACCCTGAGGGGTAAGAAATGGAGTTATTCATGTGAAAGCTGCAGCGTGGTCCTTCATTTTCAGGGGTCCCAAGTGAGTGGTCCATCATCGCCTAAGCGCGGCTCTGACCACACGGAATTAAATATGAGCGGCGGAGACTTCACTTACATTATTTTATATATTGGCAGTTTATAACAGAGCCTAAAGCAACGCTGCGCTGAAATGTCATGGAAAGTAAGCGGCTTTACCTACAAATATCGATATGTAACCAGCAGGATCGTAGACGAGGGCTGGAGGACGTCTGTAACTATCAGATGTTTCCAAACTTCAATCACAACTCTAAGTGGTACAAGAATGGGACTGATCTGACCCGATCACACCCAGCTCTGACCCGATCACACCCAGCTCTGACTCGATCACACCCAGCTCTGACCCGATCACACCCAGCTCGGACCCGATCACACCCAGCTCGGACCCGATCACACCCAGCTCGGACCCGATCACACCCAGCTCTGACCCGATCACACCCAGCTCTGACCCGATCACACCCAGCTCTGACCAGATCACACCCAGCTCTGACCCGATCACACCCAGCTCTGACCAGATCACACCCAGCTCTGACCCGATCACACCCAGCTCTGACCCGATCACACCCAGCTCTGACCCGATCACACCCAGCTCTGACCCGATCATGTGGCACCCCAGGGGTCCGGTTGCCACAGTGGCATTGCCTCCCTCACCAGAGGTGATGCCATGCCTGGAAGCAAGCAGGGGTCCCCTAGTCAGGGATACTAAACATGCAACACTTTCCTGGCTCCAGACCAGCAAGGGGAGCCCTCCCCTTGGCAACTGGGATCTGGGGGCGGGGTTAGTTAGTCTTAGTGTGAGGAGTTGAAGAGAGGACGTCTAGGAGAGAGGAGCTGCGGACTGGAGCTGCGCGGCAACTCACCCCAGAAGCATCAGCACAGAAGAACCGGACACCGGAGTCCGAGGCTGTGGGGCACCGAAGGCCCAGCAGTAGAGACCGGAGGGCAGGAGATTGCAGGTCTCCTGGCCCCATTAGACGCCCGGAGGCTCAGCAGCACCGCAGGGTCCAGCATCACCACGAGGGAGTGACGCGCCAGCAAGGCCCGAGCTGCCTGCCAAACGGGTGAGCACAGAAACGCCGCACTCTGGGACGAGGGCCACTGCACAGCTACAAGCAGCCGGGCCAGAGAGTTTAGTGGAAAGGGAAGGCCTCCAACTTCATCTGGCAAGGAGGATTCTTTACTTGCTTCCAGGCTGCCCGGACTTCCACTTCTAGCCAGTACTCTAGTCCCGGCTTGTTTAATCAGCACCAGTAAAGACCCTGGGACTGCACTTCTTTGTCTCTGTGTTTCTTGCTGCGCCATCAACCCCTGCACTACAACGCCCAGCACAACCAACATCATCTATACTGCCCTGAAGCTAGCTCTTCCTGTGGAGAGCCACACCATCACTGCTGCAGTAACATCAGCTTCAGAGGACTGCTCCGCAGCGGCGGCTCCCTGTAGTCGCATTCCACAGGTGTCGTCACGAACTCTATAAAAACTCTATAAATCCCCTATATATAACCCCTTTTATTGACCGCCCTGGGTCACGGACCGGGTCACCGCCACTGTGACATTCCCCCAGCATCCACCGGCCCGGCACCTGGTACCCCACGGCCCAGGGGGCGCGTCATTTTTGGCGTCACGAACAGAATTCACGAAGCCCGGTATAACCGGGTCCTGTGTGCCATTGACTTTATTGAACTGTGTTATCACGTGGTTTGCCGCCCGCCGAGAGGGAAGAAAGAAACCCCGATCCACAACCGCCGGGTAAGAGATCCTTCCGCCTGCAGAGCATCATACTGGTGCGTGAGGAGATGTCCAGGACCTGGCTGAGGTTCACTAGGGGGGAGGAAGATGCCCAACATGGAGGAGGGTTCAGTTGCAGGCGCGGCCGCTGCCACTGTGATGCCGTTATCAATGCCATATATACCGGGGGCGGCGTGGTTGCCCCAGTACTCAGGGGAGTCGCACACCCTGAATGACTTTGAGAAAAGACTGCGCAGTTTGTTTAAAGTATACCCCCAGTCTGAGGAGCAAAGAGTCAGCATCCTCATAGGACAGCTAATCGGTGCAGCCCAGAGAGAGGTGAAGTCCTGGCCAGGCAGAGACAAAGGCACTGTAAAAGAAATACTCTCCCGGTTGAAGGATACCTTTGACACCCGCACCGCAGCAGAAATTAAAATGAAGTTTTACGGGTGCAAACAAAGGGTGCAGGACAGTGTACGGGACTATGCTCTAAACCTGCAGGAGGCGCTGTGGGCTATCAAACAGGTAGACCCTGACAGTGTGCATGATGAGAACAGATTGCTGACTGAGCAGTTTATTGAGGGGCTCCTGTCCAGCGCTCACAAGACACAGCTGCGCATTATGGCTCTGCAAAACCCTGATCTGGACTTTGCGCAATTTAAAGACAGAGCCATCCGGGTGCTGCGAGAATCAACACCAGGCGGCGCTGCATCCCACCAGCGCCCAGCTATCATCTACCACCAGGAGTTGGCATCCTTTTCCCCAGAATCTGAGGGGGCTGACGCGCAGATTCTGGATGCTGACCCGTCTGCAGACCTGCACCTTCAGGTCTTGGAGTTGACCAAAAGTGTGGCTGCGTTAACCAAAACCGTGCAGGCCATTCAAGTGTTCCCCAAGGAAAAGATCCAGCTGGCTTCCAGTCCAGATAACGTCCCGTGGCGACGACAGAAAAGAATGCCACCAATCAGAGGGAGGAACAGCGATCGCTACGACAAAGACGGACAACCCATCCCCGCCGCTGTCAAAAGGCGGGACACTATGCAAGGTTCTGCAATTTAAACGGGCAACACCTGGGGCAGAGGGCCAACCCCGAGGAGTAAGACGACCAGGCCAACGAAGTTGGCGAGAAAAGTACGTGGGAGGATGGCCGGTCCTACCTGTCGTGCTTGATGGCATCCCAATGAACGCGTTGCTGGACACTGGGTCCCAGGTGACCACGATGCCATATATCCTTTATAAAGAATACTGGACTGATTCAGACATTACCCACAGTCCAGATGAACATCTTAGTATCTATGCCAGCAATGGTCAGCCCTTGCCCCAGGTGGGGTATAAAGAGGTGACCATAAAAGTTGGCAAAGTAGAATTGCTATCACTAGAATGATTATTGTTGATATTGATCGCCGAGAAAGTCATCCCATGATAACCTTAGGCACTAATGTGATAGAAAATTGTCTTGGAGAAATTATTGTTTTGTTACAACAGGTCGCAGAGACTGCCAGTTCCAGTCAGTAGCGGGTTCTACAGAAAGAAATCAGAGCCCTGATGAAAAGACAACATGTAGAACTGTCTGGTGGAGAATGTAGCATCGGCGTCTCTGCCCCCTGCCAGGCAGAGACGCCATCCCTCTCACCGCCGCGCTGCCTGCCCGGCGTCTTCCAGCGCTCTTCTTCCTGCTTTTGCTGCCGGCGCACGCAGCTTCCCGGGCACTGTGCTTAGGGCACGCGCGCTCCCTCCCTCTTAAAGGGGCCGGGCTCGCCGCCCTAAGGAGTCCCCGGCCAATTGCCGGAGGTCCTCCCATATATAAGGCACCTCCTCCAAAATGGAGGTGCCCGAGCAATAGTTGATGCACAGTGTACTTACCTCTGCTTCAGCCCTCAGGTTCCGCTGCTAGCCTGACTACTAGTCCTGCCCGCCAGCCTGACTATCAGTCCAGTCCGCCAGCTTGACTACTCTCCAGCCCGACAGTCTGTCTTCTGTTCAGTCCGCCAGTCTGTCTATGGGCTTTGCCCACCTGCTTACCTGGAAGCACCTGCCTGTTACCTGTCAGCCCACCTGGAGGTCACTTGCCGTGACCACCTGACAGCCTACCTAGAGGCTCCCGCCAGTCACTTGCCGTGACTACCTGTCTGCCTACCTGGAGGCTCCTGCCCATCACTTGCCGTGACCACCTGACAGCCTACCTAGAGGCTCCCGCCTGTCACTTGCCGTGACCACCTGACAGCCTACCTGGAGGCTCTTTCCCGTCACTTGCCGTGACCACCTGACAGCCTATCTAGAGGCTCCCGCCTTTCGCCTGCTGTCTCTGCCAGTTCATCTACCCGGACCTCTCGTCAGCCTGCCTGCTGTGCCCATCTGCAGTATCGGTCAGTCTCAGCCATCTGACCCATGGGAGTAACCTGCTCTCTTACAAGGTCGTCCCCAGAGTGGCACCTGGTCCCTCTGCTGGGTCCCTCCCTGGTCAAGGAGTCGTTAGCCACCGTACGACCAAGGTCGGTCCGAGTGGATACTTAGTTACGCCCCTCTGGGTCCCTCCTTGCACCGCAGCACAGAGGTTCCACCACCCGGATCCGTAACAGAGAAATTGGCAGTGTAAGGATGAGTGATCCGTTCCCCATTGCAATGCCCCCTAGGAGTGAAATGTTGATATGGTGTCGAGCAGCAATTGGTCTCAGGTGTCAAGATTATCAGGCCCTGGTAGAACCCGTATACTCTTGTGGCGCCCTGCTACGCACAGGTGCCACAGAACCCAGTAGGGTGCATGGATGAACTTCTCCACAAGAGGCCCTCATTACATTCACACACCTCCACCCTACCACCTCAGACCAGCAGAGGGAGCCTGTTAGGGATATATATATATGGAGGGTGGAGCCAGGCAGTTCAGTTAGTTGTTGGTAGTCAGACTGGGAGAGAGTCTGAGAGCGTGCTGACACTGAGAGCAGCGAAGACGCAGCTCGTCTGCTGCTGCCGTAGTGAGGGCCCTGAGTGTGGCCGACGGCAAGGAGGAAAGGAGAGAGGAGTTGAGGAGGCAGAGGAGCGTACCAGGCTCACCCCGAAATATACACCGGACACCGGGTCCGCGCCTACAGGGTCCTTTACACCCAGTAGGGACCACCGGATACCTGGAGGACTACAAGTTCCAGGCCGACCAACGCTGACTACTGTACCAGGGATAGGAGTAACGGAGGCCCCAGCGTCCAGGGAGAGTGATCTCCAAGAGAAGGCCCTACCACCAGGTCAGCAGGTGCAAGAGAGAGAGACAGTAATTAAGCCAGGCCTAGCTCCAGGCAGGTCAGAAGCTTAGCAAGTGGAAGCAACGGATCAGGAGGCCCTATACCCGCTCACTGGGGAGAGTCCAGAAGTGCACCCAGCCTACCGAGTACCCTGGACCATACCTGCATCTACACCAGTAAAGGTACCGAAGCGAACCCCCGTGTGAGTGTCCGTCATTTCTTCCTGAACCGCCCTGGCCGTCTCTCCCCTGTACCACCATCTATTTCGCCACGCTGCCCTGAGGCCCACTCCACCTGTGGGGAGCCGTTCCATCATAAGCTGCCCTAACATCTGCCTCAGAGGACTGCTCCACAGCGGCGGCTCCCTTTAGCCGCTTTCCACAGGTGGCGTCACGAACACTTTACAAATCCCCTATAAATAATTTCCCTTTTTGTTGACTGCCCTGGGCCACGGACCGGGCCAGCCACCGTGATATTCTCCCCCCACCGGCATCTATAGGCCCGGCTGCCGAGTACCCCACAGCCCTGGGGGCTCATCACTCTGACAGTAGGCCCACCATCTTGACAGCCAGGGGGTGGTTGATGTCCGCAAGGGGAGAGTGCCGATGCGCATCCTGAATTGTGGGGAAAAAGAGGTCTAGTTGCCCCGGTATGCTACCCTTGCTAAGCTGTTCACTGTCAGTAACAACGCAATAAAGACAGTGGAACCCTTGCCTCCATCCAAACCGGCGGAGGATAATGGCTGCAAGGGGCAGATGAAGGATTGGTGTCAGAAGCTACAAGTGGGCACTGACTCCACCCCTTTGCACCAAAAGCATGGAGTATACCAGGTGGTCCAAGAGAATGAGCGGGTCTTCAGTAAACACCCATTAGACTTTGGGCAGGTAAAAGGGGTCAAACATCATATCCCCACGGGAGATCATCCACCCATTAAAGAGAGGTACCGGCCTTTACCTCCAGCTCACTATCAATGTGCCAAGGGAATGTTACGGGAGATGAAGGAGGCTGGGGTGATCAGAGATAGTTGTAGCCCCTGGGCAGCTCCATTAGTTCTTGTGAGAAAGAAGGATGGTACAATGAGGATGTGTGTTGACTACAGGCAGATTAACCGCATTACACATAAGGATGCCTACCCATTACCCAGGACTGAGGAGTCACTAGCTGCATTAAGATCTGCTAATTATTTCTCCACTTTGGATCTCACCAGTGGGTATTGGCAGGTTCCTGTGGCAGAGGCGGACAAATAAAAGACCGCGTTTACAACAACAAATGGCCTCAGCGAGTTCAACTGCATGCCATTCGGGCTCTGCAATGCCCCAGGAACCTTCCAGCGGTTAATGGAGTGCTGCCTAGGACATAAGAACTTCAAAACTGTCCTGCTGTACCTGGACGACGTAATTGTCTACTCGAAGACATATGAAGACCACCTGGAGCACCTGGCCAAGGTGTTCGAAGCCCTATCTGGTTTTGGCCTGAAGGTAAAGCCGTCCAAATGCCACCTGTTTAAGCCCAAGATGCAGGACTTAGGTAATGTGGTAAGCGCCGAAGGTGTAGCGCCAAACCCTGAAAAAGTCACCGTGATCAAGGACTGACCAAGACCCTCCACTATCAAGGAAGTGCGGCAGTTCTCCGGGCTGGTAGGCTACTACAGAAGATTTATCAAGGGTTTCACCAAGATAGCAGCACCCATGCAGGACCTCCTGGTAGGCCAGTCCAAGAAGGCCAAGAACCTGAAACCTCGGTTCAAATGGGGTAAACCAGAAGACGAATCCTTCACCCGACTGAAGATGGCTCTGATCGGAGACGAAGTCCTGGCCTACCCCGACTATGGCCAACCCTTTATACTTCATACAGATGCCAGCAACGTGGGATTGGGAGCGGTGCTGTCCCAGGTACAGCAAGGCAGAGAGAGAGTGATTGCCTACGCCAGCAGGAAGCTCCAGCCCACGGAAAGGAACCCCGACAACTACAGTTCCTTCAAGTTGGAGTTTCTCGCCATAGTCTGGGCTGTAACAGAGCGCTTCAAGCACTATCTCACCTCCTCCAAATTTATAGTCTTCACAGATAATAACTCTCTGACGCACCTGGAGACTACGAAGCTTGGTGCCCTAGAGCAACGATGGATGGCCCGACTGTCTAACCACGAGTTCACCATCAAGTATCGGGCGGGGCATAAAAATGTAAATGCTGATGCGCTGTCCAGGATGCCCAACTTGCCAGATGGGGGAGAAGACCCGGAAGAGCTGGAGGAGATAGAGATACCCGCTTTCCATCGTCATGGGGTGACCCAGTGCTCCCACTGTGTAAGGGACAAGCGCTCCGCCAACAGAGAGGCCACGTTCCACCCATTGCCCCACCATGGATGGGCAGAAACGCAGGATAGCGACCAGGCTGTCCGCCTAGTAAAGGAGTTGCTGACACAAGCGGACTCGCACCCTGATCCAGATGCTCCACAGGAGACCCAACAGTTGTGGAAGGAGAAGGGCAAGCTGTTCATCTACGAGAGAAAGCTGTGTCGAAGGAGCATCAACTCCCGGACACACGAATTGGTCTGGCAGGTGGTAGTCCCAAGGCAGGATGCACCAATGGTCTTAGAAGTGTACCACGATGGAGCAGGACACTTTGGGTGGAAGAAGTTGGAAGTCCGGCTACGTGAGCGATTCTACTGGGTTGGCATGAGGAAAGCAATCGAGAGATGGTGTCGAGGAGAATGTGGTCCATGCAACCTGAGACGAAAAGACCATGACAGCCAGAGGGCTCCCCTGCAGCCCGTAATCACCAAACAACCACTTGAACTGGTAGCCTTGGACAACGTGAAGCTAGCCCCAAGCAGGTCAGGCTATGTCTACGCTCTCACCATAGTAGACCACTACTCCCGGTTCTTGGTAGTAGTGCCAGTGAAAGACCAGACGGCTCAGACGGCAGCCAAAGCGTTCCAACAGCACTTTTGTCGCCCGCACGGTTACCCTGAACGGGTGCTTACCGACCAAGGTCCAGCCTTTGAAGCAGAGGTGTTCCAGGAATTTTGTAACTTGTACGGCTGCAAGAAAATCAGGACAACGCCGTATCATCCCCAGACCAACGGGTTGTGTGAAAAGATGAACCAGGTGGTAATCGACCTGTTGAAGACGTTGCCTCTTAAAGAACATAGCCTGTGGCCAGAGAAGTTACCAGATTTGGTGGACCTATACAACCACATCCCGGTGAACTCCACCAACTGTACATCTGCTTACCTGATGAGAGCAAGACCTGGTAAGCTACCCATTGACTTGGACATGGGAGTCCTAACGCCAGAGACGACTTCACCAGACGTGGATTGGGATACTGAGCGGCAGCAACAATACCGCAAGGTGCAAGAGTGTGTTGAGAGAAGTTTGTCCCAGATGAGACAGAAGCACGGAGAACTTACAATCAGCACGCACCTGCCGTTCCCTTATCACCTGGAGAACAGGTACTTAAGAGGAAAAGACGAGTCCATAAATTAGATGACCAGTGGGAGGTTGAGCCATACACCGTCCTACCATCGAATTACGATAACACCAAAGTGTGCCTCATCAGCAAAGATGGAGGGGAAACTTCAGCGGCAGTCTCAAGAGACCACTTGAAGATCTGTCCTGAACCGTTGAAACACACAGAAGAAGATCAAGACAACTCTCAGCCCACAGAAGGAGTGGAGAAAGTGGTCCAAACAGTACTTGGAGAATTTCTCCGGTCTTGGACGCAGGTGAACACTGCAATTGTAGTACCGGTCCTTACCTTTCTCCAAGCAGCCTCACCGGAAGCTGCAGAAGTCCCAGAACAGCTGGAAGACCAGTCGGCCCCAGAGACAGAGGTTTCATCATCAGCAGATCAGGAGAATCTACCCTCTGCTAGCAGTGAACCTGTCGTACCCATGGTGAGCCAAAGAATTTGTAGGAAATTACCCAGCCTACCGGTGTTACCTCAGACTACCCGTAGTGTAGTTCACACTGAACCCACCACACCAGGGGTAGACACAAGGGACCAGGGTAGAGCAGTGACCACCAATGTACTACGTAGATCGACCCGGAGTACAAAAGGTCATCTCCCTGCCCGCTGGAGAAACTAAAATGTAAAGAGTTAAAGTATAAGAGAACTAAAGTGTATGTTGTTTATAGTTGTACCCGTTAAATAGTCTTGGAAAAGTAAATTTGTTGAATTTAGGGACAATTGGGCCACAGGACTAGGTGTGGTCAGGACAATATTGAATAAAATAGTTGCTAATCGGCCTAGAAAATAAACCGCAGGCGTGGCTGAAGACCAGGCCCAACGAAAGAGTGCCCTGAAGCCACACCCAGGGACGATACACAAAGTGGGTTGATGCGGTTCCCACCAGCCAAATTACAGTTACCAGGATTGTGGCGCAAGGACTAAGCGCTGCAGAGACTGCTTTCAATTTTTGTTGTTTTTTTGTAACTTTTGTAACCTGTTTGTAATGTGAATTGTTATTGTTAATTGTTAATTTTAAAAGGTATCCTCAGTCCGGGAGTACTGAAGTTAACTAGGGGGGAATGTGGCACCACAGGGGTCCGGTTGCCACAGTGGCATTGCCTCCCTCACAAGAGGTGATGCCATGCCTGGAAGCAAGCAGGGGTCCCCTAATCAGGTTTTACTAAGCATGCAACACTTTCCTGGCTCCAGACCAGCAAGGGGAGTTCCTCCCCTTGGCAACTGGGATCTGGAGGCAGGGTTAGTTAGTCTTAGTGTGAGGAGTTGAAGAGAGGACGTCGAGGAGAGAGGAGCTGGGGACTGGAGCTGCGCTGCAGCTCACCCAAGAAATACCGCACAGAAGAACCGGACACCGGAGTCCGAGGCTGTGGGGCACCAAAGGCCCAGCAGTAGAGACCGGAGGGCAGGAGATTGCAGGTCTCCTGGCCCCATCAGACGCCCGGAGGCTCAGCAGCACAGCAGGGTCCAGCACCGCCACGAGGGAGTGATGCGCCAGTAAGGTCCGAGCTGCCTGCCATACGGGTGAGCACAGAAACGCCGCACTCAAGGACGAGGGTCACCGCACCGCTACAAGCAGCAGGGCCAGAGAGTTTAGTGGAAAGGGAAGGCCTCCAACTTCACCTGGCAAGGAGGATTCTTTACTTGCTTCCAGGCTGCCCGGACTTCCACTTCTAGCCAGTACTCTAGTCCCGGCTTGTTTAATCAGCACCAGTAAAGACTCTCGGACTGCACTTCCTTGTCTCTGTGTTTCTTGTTGCGCCATCAACCCCTGCACTACAACGCCCAGCACAACCTGCAATATCCACACTGCCCTGGAGCTAGCTCTTCCTGTGGAGAGCCACACCATCCCTGCTGCAGTAACATCAGCTTCAGAGGACTGCTCCGCAGCGGCGGCTCCCTCTAGCCGCATTCCACAGGTGTCGTCACGAACTCTATAAAAACTCTATAATCCCCTATATATAACCCCTTTTATTGACCGCCCTGGGTCACGGATTGGGTCACCGTCACTGTGACATTCCCCCAGCATCCACCGGCCTGGTACCGGGTACCCCACGGCCCAGGGTGCGCATAAATCACACCCAGCTCTGATCCGATCACACCCAGCTCTGACCCGATCACACCCAGCTCTGACCCGATCACACCCAGCTCTGACCCGATCATACCCAGCTCTGACCCGATTGCACCCAGCTCTGACCCAATCACACCCAGCTCTGACTCGATCACACCCAGCTCTGACCCGATCCCACCCAGCTCTGACCCGATCACACCCAGCTCTGACCCGATCATACCCAACTCTGACCAGATCACACGCAACTCTGACCCCATCACACCCAGCTCTGACCCGATCACACCCAACTCTGAGCCAATCACACCCAACTCTGACCCAATCACACCCAGCTCTGACCCGATCACACCCAGCTCTGACCCGATCACACCCAGCTCTGACCCGATCACACTCAGCTCTGACCCGATCACACCCAGCTCTGACCAGATCACACCCAACTCTGACCCAATCACACCCAACTCTGACCCAATCACACCCAGGTCTGACCCGATCACACCCAACTCTGACCCGATCACACCCAGCTCTGACCCGATCACACCCAGCTCTGACCCGATCACACCCAGCTCTGACCAGATCACACTCAACTCTGACCAGATCACACCCAACTCTGACCCCATCACACCCAGCTCTGACCAGATCACACCCAGCTCTGACCAGATCACACCCAGCTCTGACCCCATCACACCCAGCTCTGACCCCATCACACCCAACTCTGACCAGATCACACCCAGCTCTGACCAGATCAAACCCAGCTCTGACCCCATCACACCCAGCTCTGACCCAATCACACCCAACTCTTACCAGATCACACCCAGCTCTGACCCCATCACACCCAGCTCTGACCAGATCACACCCAGCTCTGACCAGATCACTCCTCTCTTATTTCTTGTTCCTTGTTTGAAGGTAGTTTTCAGAATGCTAGGTGGGAATCAAAAGAACATCAGGGGGCACCATAACAAGTATGTAATACCAAGGGGCGCTATAACAAGTATGTAACACCAGGGGGCACCATAACAAGTATATAATACCATGAAGCGTCAAAATAAGTATGTAACACCAGGGGAGGCCATAACAGGTACGTAACACTAGGGGGCGTCATGTCAAGCGTGTAACAGTAGCGAAAGTTATGACAAGCATGTAACAGCAGGGGGCAATGTAACAAGTATGGAATATCAGGGGGCGCTATAACAAGTATGTAACATTATGGGACACCATAACAAGTATGTAACACCGGGAGGAGCCATAACAAGTATGTAACATTAGGGGGTGCTATACCAAGTATGTAACACCAGGGGGCGGCAAAACAAATATGTAACACCAGGAGGTGACATAACAAGTATGTAACATCAGGGGCCACCATAACAAGTATGTAACATCAGGGAATACTATACCAAGTATGTAACACCTGGGGGCGCCATAACAAGTATGTAACATCAGGGGGCGCCATAACAAGTATGTAACACCAGGGGGCGCCATAAAAAATATGTAACACCAGGGGGCGCTATAACAAGTATGTAACACTAGGGGGCACCATAACAAGTATGTAACACTAGGGGGCACCATAACAAGTATGTAACAGCAGAGGATACCATAATAAGCATGTAACAGCAGGGGGAGCAATAACAAGTAGGTAACAGTAGGAAGCACAATAACAAGTGTTGTTTTATGTGATTTAAAGGGGTTGTCCACTACTTTTACATTGATGCCCTATCCTTAGGGCATTGATGCCGCCGCTACCGGCACCGATAACAGCTGATCGGCGGGGGTACCGTGTGCAGGACCCCAGCCGATCATACATTGATGCCCTATCTCAGTGGTCCCCAACCTTTTTTGCACCAGGGACCGGCTTGAAGCAAGATCATTTTTCCATGGCCCAGCAAGGAGGGGGTGGGGTGGGCAGGACTTTGGTCATATGGGGGCGGGGTAATGGAGGGATTTGGAGTTTAGTGCATACTTATCATATAGTGTAGACCAGGTCCCCGCCAGGAGCTATGCCAGGAGCCCCACATAATGTGCTGTGCCAGGAGCCGCATCACTGAGGCCCCATCACGCCCTGCAGCAGGACAGGGCAGCTGTCCTGACAGCTGCTGTTCAGCTGCATTTACTTCATCCCAGGGGCGGACACAGACTGTAGTGGGCCCCTGTGCAAGAAATTTTTGGGGGCCCCCCCCGCCCTTCATAAGGCAACAAAGTTATGTAAACATAACCCCCCCATGTGCATCTCTCACCCCCCCATGTGCAGCTCACCCCCGTGCATCTCTCATCCCCCTCCGTGCATCTCTCATCCCCCTCCGTGCATCTCTCATCCCCCTCCGTACATCTCTCATCCACCCCCCGTGCATCTCTCATCCCCCCCGTGCATCTCTCACCCCCCCGTGCATCTCTCATCCACCCCCGTGCATCTCTCATCCACCCCCCGTGCATCTCTCATCCCCCCCGTGCATCTCTCACCCCCCCGTGCATCTCTCATCCACCCCCGTGCATCTCTCATCCCCCTCCGTGCATCTCTCATCCCCCTCCGTGCATCTCTCACCCCCCCGTGCATCTCTCACCCCCCCATGTGCATCTCTCACCCCCCCATGTGCAGCTCACCCCCGTGCATCTCATCCCCCTCCGTGCATCTCTCATCCCCCCGTGCATCTCTCATCCCCCTCCGTGCATCTCTCATCCACCCCCCGTGCATCTCTCATCCCCCCCGTGCATCTCTCACCCCCCCCGTGCATCTCTCACCCCCCCGTGCATCTCTCATCCACCCCTCGTGCATCTCTCATCCCCCCCGTGCATCTCTCACCCCCCCGTGCATCTCTCACCCCCCCGTGTGCAGCTCACCCCCCGTGCATCTCTCATCCCCCTCCGTGCATCTCTCATCCCCCTCCGTGCATCTCTCATCCACCCCCCGTGCATCTCTCATCCACCCCCCGTGCATCTCTCATCCCCTCCGTGCATCTCTCATCCCCCCCGTGCATCTCTCACCCCCCCGTGCATCTCTCATCCACCCCCCGTGCATCTCTCATCCCCCCCGTGCATCTCTCACCCCCCCGTGCATCTCTCATCCCCCTCCGTGCATCTCTCACCCCCCCGTGCATCTCTCATCCACCCCCCGTGCATCTCTCATCCACCCCCCGTGCATCTCTCATCCCCCCCGTGCATCTCTCACCCCCCCGTGCATCTCTCACCCCCCCGTGCATCTCTCATCTCTCCCCTCCCTCCCATGTGCATCTCTCATCTCTCCCCTCCCCCCATGTGCATCTCTCATCTCTCCCCTCCCCCCATGTGCATCTCTCATCTCTCCCCTCCCCCCATGTGCATCTCTCATCTCTCCCCTCCCCCATGTGCATCTCTCATCTCTCCCCTCCCCCCCATGTGGATCTCTCATCTCTCCCCTCCCCCATGTGCATCTCTCATCTCTCCCCTCCCCCCCATGTGGATCTGACGCGCCCCCTGGGCCATATTCTTTTAGGGGGAATATCCGGAGCCGGATCAGATGGGAGTTGTAGTCTTCCGAGTGGCTGTGACCCGGTCCGTGCCCAGGGTGTCAAACTCAGTTGTATGTGGCAGTCCTACAGATGTTATTGAGTTCTTTATTGTCGACTACGCCACCCGTTGTATTGCGGTCACTATGGCCGCCGCTGCAGCAGGGTCCGCTGAGGCTGATGGTATAGGTGCAGCTTGTGATGGTATAACCCCCAACGGGTGGGGTATAGCCTCAGGGGGTCAGGTGCAGAGGATGGGGGTTGTGGTGGTGCAGCATAGGTGTTAAAGGAAGACAGAGTCGGGTTATGCAGTTAAGGGTATTTACTCACTGCTGATGTTCCGGTCACTCCAGCTTCAAGTGACCTCCCGAGCCGTGCTGCATCCACCAGGTCCTGGATCCAGCCAACCCCCAAGCGAGTCCGGAGCGTGACCCTGAGCTCTCCTTCTGTCCTTTCTCTGGCCGTCCCCACTATTGATCCACCCAGGTCCAGCTCCCTCGGGCCTTCTGTTGGGAGACCCTTGGCCTTGGGTTCCCTGACCCTCCACGTGGTATGCCTTCGTGGTGGATATGGTGGGTGGCCGTGGCAGACGCTGCCCACGGCCTCCGGTCTCTGGCTGGGGTGTGTTTTTGCCCCCACCAGCTTGGGTTCCGGTACCCTGATGCCGACTCTTCACCCGTGGATTGGATTTGGGTTCTTAGAGTCCTTTCTTCTGTTTCCCCCTCTGGGTCTCTCTTTCTTCTCCTCTCTCACTCTGGCTCAGGCTGCTCTGCTCCTCTGCTTCTTACTTCTCTGCAAAGACTGACTGACTGACTGACCCTGTTCTTTGATGGTGCCCACCTTATATACACCCTCTATGTGTGAGCTCAGGTGACCAGCACCCAATGAGCTCCTATCTTTACCGAGGCTGCTCCCCCTATCTGCCCCTACACTACTTGGGATGTACCACCCCCCTCCCACTCCAGCCAGGAACAGACTCGGTCGTACCTGCACATTTCTAAGTGGGAGTACCGTCGGTCTGCTCCTCGGAAATGGGATGTGTGTAGTGCATGCAGCCTACCGAGCTCAGATCCACACTCCATCCTTACCCGGGAGTGGAATATCACACCTCTGGGTTGAGGTGCAATACCCCTGTAGCAGCCGAATCCTCAGGGTGCTACAGATCTCTCATCTCTCCCCTCCCCCATGTGCATCTCTCATCTCTCCCCTCCCCCCATGTGCATCTCCCATTCCCCCCACTCCTAGTTAATTGTATTTAAAAAAAAATAAAACTTGTTATACTTACCCCCATGCGATCCCTGCAGAATCCTGGCGCTCGTCCAAATCGCTGACACCAGGTTCTCCTGACTTCCGGCCATATGACGGCGCCGTCACATGACCGGAAGTCAGGGGAATCATGAAGGTGCTGCCGCAGCAGCGCAGCGCTAAGATGTCCCGGACCCGGCGCTTAGCATGCGGCCGGGGGCCCCATGAGGAGAGAGACGCACAAGAGGGGGGCTCCGAGGGGGCTCCTACCGGCCGGGCCCCATACTGGAGTCAGGGCAGTCATGCCCTGATGGCGGCCCTGCTGGAGGCTGGAGGGGCCCCCTCTCCCCGCGGACCGGCTGAAAAACCCCAACGGCCCGGTCCTGGTCCGCGGACCGGCGGTTGGGGACCTCTGCCCTATCCTATGGATAGGGCATCAATGTAAAAGTAGTGGACAACTTCTTTAACATGAATGGCTCATGCTAAAAATACATGTTTTTATGTCAGTTCATTTATTTATTAACAATTTTTGAACATTTTTTTTTATTCATTTTTCATCTTACTATTTTTAAACAAGTATATACCAGGCCTAGTATTAGACTCTGACTTTCTGTTCCTCACATGAGAATTAGCAGCAATAGACTGACTCTATCTGTATGTATAAAAGAATAAGCTCAGCATGATCTAATCTGGGCATAGGTTGTTGTGTTGAGAGGTGGAGGAGGTGAGCTGTGACATCACCTATTGTGAATGGTGGACCCTGTGTTATCTACTGTATATAGAGGTGTTATCAGCCATTGTACAGGAGGAGGTGAGCTGTGACATCACCTATTGTGAATGGTGGATCCTGTGTTATCTACTTACATAGAGGTGTTATCAGTCATTGTACAGGAGGAGGAGGAGGTGAGCTGTGACATCACCTATTGTGAATGGAGGATCCTGTGTTATCTGCTGTATATAGAGGTGTTATCAGTCATTGTACAGGAGGAGGAGGAGGTGAGCTGTGACATCACCTATTGTGAATGGTGGATCCTGTGTTATCTACTGTATATAGAGGTGTTATCAGTCATTGTACAGGAAGGGGAGGAGGTGAGCTGTGACATCACTTATTGTGAATGGAGGATCCTGTGTTATCTGCTGTATATAGAGGTGTTATCAGTCATTGTACTGGAGGGGGAGGAGGTGAGCTGTGACATCACCTATTGTGAATGGAGATATCTGCTGTATATAGAGGTGTTGCTTGTAAGGTAGCGCTATTCATAACGCTGGGGGTACTCGCTTCACCAGATCAATTAAAGCACACATGCAACGTTTTCCGGTAATATGAAGACCAGCAGTTTATTACACATCATAAACCGCTCATAACATAGTCCATCTCAGTGGCTCGCAGGAATGTTACACATGTATCCTAGAGCCTTTTCAGTGGCAGCTATGCCCGCTTGGCTTCAAATACAAACTTCAGCAAGGTGCAGCAACAATATTCACTTAAAGCGCTGATTTACCTTTGCCCGGTCTCAGCTGCTTCTATCAGCTCGGTTCTTCCACAGCCGTGGCTTTAAGGCTTCCCAGACATAGTCTCCAGTCCACGTGCCTTCCAAGGCTACTGGTATCTCAGACACAGGGATCCAGCCTCTGCCTTCCAAGCTAATGAAGTCCCAGACACAGGGACCAGGCTTCTTGCCTCACCAGGCCTCATCAGGCCTCTCTCTCTAACTGTTTCAAAACCACCAGGCTTTATATATCCTTCTGTGCACACAGGACCTGTGATGATGTCACAGTCATGTGATCAGTCACCTGAGGGGGAGGTAAATGGTCAGCCAGAACACACCCCCCGGACATTTTAGCAATGCAGCAAGCCGCTGCATTACATATCCCCCTCCCCTGTTCAAACTTGTGGGGTTGAACACATAATATACACAATCACATTATAACCCACGGTTCACACAGAGACCATGTACTTGACAATTGCGCTGCTCAGCCCCTGGAACATTAGTCATCAACATTAGCCCATTCCTTAGGGACCTACCATCTGTCATTGTCACTAACTTTGTCAAGTCACATTTCCGAGTCGTAACCTTGTCAAACCTCCCCAGCTCCCAGCGGTCAGTCGTAACCTTGTCAGACCTCCCCCGCTCTCAGCGGTCAATACAGCAGTGTGACTTACTTGCCCTTGTATCTACGGTCAGGTCTGACTTCGTGCTGTCCCGTACTCTATTGGGTCGTTTGTATGGGCCTCTCAGACCTGAGTTACTGGAGGTCTCACTACCTCTAAACCCACGCCCACTATCCTAAGGAAATCTTGAAAGGTCTCTAACTTCTACTGTAGCCGTCCTATTATTTGAAGGGCCCTTTCTCTGTCTGGTCTCACAACTTATAGACGGCTGCCTTCTTCTGCTGCTCAGACGATGCTGTCTTTCCACTCGCAGTCTGGCGAGATTCAACTGTTCTACCTCTCGCAGGTAGGTCACTCGGTACTCCATCAGCATGCGTATATATGCAAGATTTTCTTCCGTTCCTACAGCGGAGAATGACACCATGCCATCTTCATTTGGTATCCAGTCCTGACGATCACGTGGACTGCTTACTTTCATCACACCAGACTTCTTTACCATCATTTGCATGGTTCGGCCATTTCTCTCAATGAGCTTTCTTACCAAAGCATGAGGCACCCGGATGACTTCTTCCCGCAGACTTTGAGCTTTTCTCATAAGTTCCAGTTGTCTAATGGCTTGTTCCGTCTTCAACCGGACAAACCGCCTCGTGCGAATACATCGCCAGTGCATGTCACTTAGGATAGCCACCCTCTTCATTGTGACTTCTGTTGTGGACAGGACCAGCAGCTGTTTAGCTTCTGAGGTAGGGTACACCTTACAGGCTCCCACGGCCTTCTTAAACTCTTCATGCACTGACTCTCTGGTGCATTCTTCTCTCAAATCTTCGGGTACATCTATGAGGCACTTGTACCAAGAAGTTTCTGTCTCACCAGTGGTCTCCAAATGATCATCTGGCTCAGGTTTCAGGGACAACTGACTTTCAGCTTCTTCACCCTGTATGCTTCCCCTGAGCTGACTCACAGCTAGGAACTCAAGAATTCTCGTCTTGACCACTTCAATTTCATGCTTATCCTCTTTTAACACTCTCTCAGTTCTCCTCAGGTCCACCTTCTCATGGTATAAAGGATTAAGCGCAACTTGTTTGCCCTTTTCTTTCTCCAAGGAGGCCTCATTCACTGATTGGTACTTTGCAAGGCAACCTTTGAGCTCGACAACTTCTTTCTTTAGCTCAGCTATTCGCCTCTCAGCAGCCCATCGCTGAAGCTCTTCCGGCTTCAACTGCTCCTTTATCAGCAGATTTTTCTCAGACCTCTCTGTCTCCAATGCGCCCACTCAGCTCTCGACAGCCAGTCTCTCAAGCTTCTCTCGCTTCAAATGGGCTTGTAGCGTCTCCTTGAGCTCCCTTATCTTGGCTCTTACATCCACCGAATCACCCAAGCTCGCATTATTCGAAGAGGCATTTGCTTCATACCTCCCTTCACCGATAGACTCCTCCATCCTGCAGATTCTATCCTTAAGGCACGTCTCTGCCCTCTGGAGATCACCACATAACGTCTGCAGCTCCTTCACCTGAGCTTCCAGTCCTGGGATCTTTCTGCGGAGATCATCATTCTTATCCCGGGTGTCCTGTAGAGTGGTCTCAATCACTCAGCGCATGTGCTCTGCATCCGCCTTATCATCCTCTAGTTTTTCCTTAACCTTGAGGAGATCCTCATAGTCTCTCTTAATTTGTTGCAGTTCCTTACTAAGTTCACCATATTCCTTCTTGGATTCACACAGCTCCCGGTTGAACTGTTCGCGCAGCCATTCTAGGTTTTGATGACGTCCAGAAACTTCATCCTGCAGCGCCTCTTTTAAGGCAGACAGCTCCCTATCCCTCTGGTGTAGATCCTCATCCAGCTTTTGCTTCACCTGCATCAGCTCTAACTGTAACAGGGAGAAATGATCTTTCATCTCGCACAGCTCATCTTCAAACTCCGCTTTGTCAAGCTCCAACTGAAAAACCTCCTCTTTATTTTTCTGGAACATTTCCTTCCAATTGTTGACTTCCTTGCTGTCTGATACTGTACTGGAGGTTGCTACTGGCAGCATCACCTCCTCTTCCCTCCTGATCTCAGGAGGATCCACACTCGGAATAAAGGCACACAACATTGCATTTTCTTTATTTGCCCTTTCAGCAAAGTCTACAGGAGCAACTTTTTTGTGGCCCTTGTGCCGTCGACGACGAGAGGGGGACTTTCTCACCTCGTCTAGCTCCTCCTGACTGAACTCTCTTTCTACTTTCATAGTGTCACCGTCAGCTATGGGGTCTGTGTCACTCCCCATGGTGTTGTGGACCAACAAGTCACCTCCCAGTTTGACGTCAACCCCTTCTACTGGAGCTACCCCGTTATCAACGGTCAAATTGTCATTTTTAGGCGGTACCAACCCACAACCAGTAACCAATTTTGGTTTTCTATACTCCATGCTCTTTTGAAACTCCGCCCCCTTTGAGACTCCGCCCTCTTTTGGACACCCACACCTGTAGGGGGATTTAAAAAAAAAAAAACATGCGATAGTCTTAGGGCCCAGTTCACAACATCTCTTACCACCTCCCTGGGCACTCTGGGACAATACTGGCGCCCCAGGAGAACTCACAGAATGGTCCGCTGCCGCCATTCTATACGGTGCCAACAGCTCCTGCCTTTCCTGCACCATGTCCTGTTGCTGTAACTTTAACAGGTACCTTAACCGCTCAGCAGCTTCAGTCTCATCTGCTGCTCCCTTCACAGCCATCTTTATCTGCTCCTGCATTTCTTCAGAAAACTCTATTTTGCTTCAGACCGTTTGCAGCCGGTCATCTAACCACTTCTCCATTCCGATTGGGGGTACTGCTCCATTCATACCCATCGCGGTACACTGTTCACACTAGACACTTCACACCTCTCTCCCCGAAAAATTTTTGTGGCCCCACCAAGCCACAGCAAACCAGGTTTGAGTGCGAGGACAATTATTGTAACCCCGCCGAGTTACAGCCAGATGCTTTAATGTTTGTGACCCCTCCGAGCCACAGCAAGATGCTTGCATCCACAATCGTCGTCCTGTGCCGTTACCCCTAGCAACCAGGCTGCAGTTGCCCGCATTCTCCACCACATATAAGGTAGCGCTATTCATCACGCTGGGGGTACTCGCTTCACCAGATCAATTAAAGCACACATGCAACGTTTTCCGGTAATATGAAGACCAGCAGTTTATTACACATCATAAACCGCTCATAACATAATCCATCTCAGTGGCTCGCAGGAATGTTACACATGTATCCTAGAGCCTTTTCAGTGGCAGCTATGCCCACTTGGCTTAAAATACAGACTTCAGCAAGGTGCAGCAACAATATTCACTTAAAGCGCCGATTTACCTTTGCCGGGTCTCAGCTGCTTCTATCAGCTCGGTTCTGCCACAGCCGTGGCTTTAAGGCTTCCCAGACGTAGTCTCCAGTCCACGTGCCTTCCAAGGCTACTGGTATCTCAGACACAGGGATCCAGCCTCTGCCTTCCAGGCTACTGGTATCTCAGACACAGGGATCCAGCCTCTGCCTTCCAAGCTATGAAGTCCCAGACACAGGGACCAGGCTTCTTGCCTCACCAGGCCTCACCAGGCCTCAACAGACCTCTCTTTCTCTAACTGTTTCAAAATCACCAGGATTTATATATACTTCTGTGCACACAGGACCTGTGTGATGTCACAGTCATGTGATCAGTCACCTGAGGGGGAGGTAAATGGTCAGCCAGAACACACCCCCTGGACATTTTAGCAATGCAGCAAGCTGCTGCATTACATGCTATATGTGTATCACCCTGGCCTGGATGCCACAAGTGTAATTAAAGCTGTGTCTGAGAGCAAGGGGGGAGATTCTCTGGTCAGGGGAACATTAGCATGCAATGCCTCCTGTCTCAGGCCAGTAGGGGGAGCAGGCTACCCCTATAAAAGCTGGTGCTGGGGGCAGGGTTAGAGAGAACTTGATGGCCTGTCTCAGCACTGAGACTTGTCCCAGAGCAGAGCAGGGACAGACAGTTGCACTGCACCTAAGAGGAAGTGTGGCAGGAGGAGAGCCACAAGCCAGAGACAAGAGGCGAAGCAAGCCTGTCTTGGCAGATAAAAGACTGACTTTACCAGACTTTGGTGTCTGAGGCTGGGAGGATTCTACATCCCCCAGCAGATAACCAGTTCGCAGGGGACTGTATATTCCTTGGCCTAAGAAGCCTGGAGGCCCTGCCACAACCGAAGGGACCAGTAAAGCCGTACAAGGCTGGGAGCAGAAAGGAACCCACGTCGCAGGCCATACAGGCGAGAATACACGGAAAGCTTGGAAACGTGGGCTGTTACCCTATAACGAGGAGATAGCCAGAAGGAGCGCAGAAAGCACGGTAGGCCTACACCCTCACCCTGACCAGGGCCAATTTCCCCGTTGCTCTCAGACATCCAGGTCCCCTCCTAGCCGGGACTGTTTATGGGTCAGTTTACCTGTTTTAGTAAAGACCCTGGACTGCAACTTGTTGTCTGTGTGCTCCTTGCTCCTCCAGCACTATCAGCACCGGGACTCTCACTACCATCACTCCCACCATCCACTACACTGCCCTGGGGCCGCACTCTTCCCGTGGGGAGTCACACCACCCCAGCTGCACACCTCATCAGCCCCAGCTCTCTGCCTTGCAGCGGCGGTACCTAATGACCGCAAATCCACGGGTGGCGTAGTCGGACATTATCAGCAGAACGTAGCAGACTACCATTGGCCTGACCACCCTGAGCCACGGAACCGGGTCGCCACTACTACCCCCATCATCTCCCTATTGCCCGGATCCGAGTGCCCCACGGCCCAGGGGGCGAGTCATATGCACAGTGTGCTGATGAAGCTGGAGGGAGTACAGCCAGTTTCACTTTGCATGGTGGTAAAGCACAGTGACGCTGAGTCTTGCCCGGCAGTCAGTGGGGAGGACGTAAAACACACATCGGAGGGTGTGATTACAGTATTTGGTGCAGGACTAGTTTTGGTGAAGGAACAACCCACCAGACTAGTCCTAGCTAATTAGCATATAACCAGAGACAGTAACATAACTTGTTTTTGCGCATATTGAAATATAAAGCTGTAAAGTGCATTGGTGGCAGGCTGGGAGGTTTGGAGATGGAAGGTTTCTATGAGACGTCATCTTTCTTCATATTGACATTGTAGGGAAGTTATTGTTGCCTCTAGTATAATCCCATTAACATTTAGGGGTCCCGATTCAGCATTTGCAATTTTTTTATTAAATAATTTTTCTTTTTTGTCTTTTGCGTCAAATTCTTCAAAATGAAGCACGCAGAACATACATTTGGCACAAATGTAAAATTAGTCCTGTAAATGTTTTTGCACTTTTTTTAAAACAAAAAAACTGCATTTTTTGCCAAAATGTAAAATGGTAACAAAAATTACAAAAAAATACCCTGTTCGTGGGGAGTCTGTAGTACATTTACAGATTTGATGAATCAATCGAAAACAGTAGAAAATCCACACTGACGTAACAATCAGAAAATTAACTAAACAACAAAAAACAGCTGTAAAAAAAAGGTGAAAATCGTTTGATGAATTTATCACAAATCAAAACTATTTAAGAGGTGTTCACTTCAAATTGTGACGATAGATCAGGCCCAAAATGTCAGGACTGAAATGATTATCCCACCAGTCACTTTCAACTTTCTTTTGCTGTAATGGGATCTGTCGAAGATCCGTTGACCTTTACGTAATTTTGGTGTCGAGAATGTTAGTGTCCAAACTTCAAATAGCAGTGTGAACGTTGGTTGAGATTCTTTTATCTTTGCTGTGTGTCCATATCCGTTCCCTCCTCGTTCCCAGTACATTATGGAAATCTTCCGCTGCGCCGGTCGGTCGGTCCGAGTTTAATCACCCCGGCGGCTCTTAATCAAATATCCCATTTAAAACAACAAATGGAATTGTCTCCATACTCACTCAACACTGACAAATGAGCGAATGTGAGACTAAATTATGCAGATCTTCCCGAGCTGTAATGATATACTGTACACAGAGCGGATAATTTACTTATGCCGAGTCCATTCATTTAATGATGCCGCTAAACTCGCTAAGCCAATTGGTCATCATGAGAGATTCCGTGCCGGCTAATCACAAATATATAGAACACGTCCCCTTATTGTCCCCAGCGGCTAAGTGCTAAAATGCTACTTACTGCTCGGAAGGTTAATGTCCTGCTTATGTAAATTGTCCAATTTAACATTCAGGCGGCGGTATTATAAATCCTGGCACCGGGGATTTCATTTAACGTATGTTCAAACTAGTTGACCTGAAAGGTTAACAAGCACAAGTTATACAGGACGATTATTGAACTGGCCGCTTATCAAGCAGCCAAAGCTTCTAGATGCTGAACAGCACTGCACACTTCACGGGGCGAATGCTGAGAGCGCTGGATGGTGCGATCCTTCTTAAGATTGTCAGATTTTATAACTATTTATGTAAGGTATCTTTAAGGCTTAAAGAGGTTTTCCAATAAGATATATGACATAGAACATATTAAAATCTCTGAAGTGCATTTATCCCCCTCCCTCCCTCCTTTTTCCTCTCACACAGATTTCCAGTAAGGAAATCAAGAGCTGACAGTCTAAGTCTCCTAGAATTTAGAAAGGGGCAATGGGCATAAATAAGCAGAAAATTAGGTATAGCCGGCTAGTGACAATCTTAGTTAGAAAGCAGGCAGCCCCATTTGGAAATGAAAGACCCCTGCAGTACCAAGGAGGATGTCTTTTGTGAGTGGATGAAGAGTTATAGATTGGATAGGTAATTGAGACAGAAAAGGTCTTTTCAGCAGGTTGGATAACAAAGGTACATGTGTTTACACGTAGACACCAATGTGGAAGAGGCTTTGTCTCCAGGAAATACATCCTGAATGACACCTGTGCTCCCTGATAGGAAATGTTATACATTTACAATAGACGGCTGTCTCCTAAAAAAATTATGAATATTGGAGTTTGTATAAATCCGATAGTAATGGGACATATATTTTCAGCTTCAGGGCTGATTGAAGAAGAAGATGCATGTTTTTACATAAGTGTAACCCCTGCCTATAAGCCACAAATCAATAGTAAGCCAGATAACTGACACCATCCATGTCATGTTTGGTCTCTGGGGAAAGGTAAAATACCGATGCAAAATATGGCGGTGATCTCGAACTTCTGCAATCATCCGGAATGAAGTTATTGCATAAGTTCTGAATTTCATAAAATCCTGAATGGCTGAGGACATCCCACAACCTGATTCACGTGAGGTCATCACAGGGGGTGTGTGGGTGTAACTCAGGTGCTGATAAAAGGTCAAGACAAATTATGATCTTTGTTCCTGTAGAGAGATACGCATCGGCGTATGCATGAATCCCGTTCACTGAATGTCCCCAACTGATGTGCTCCCCTTTGGCTAAGTTGACTCATCTCTGTGAGTGCCTTATTAAGTTTCTTTCGTTATTCCTTTTTACTTTATGAAACTGTACTTACTGTATTGTTTTGTCCCCTTTGTAATATATTTTGTAGTTTTTTTATAAACACTGCCTTTTGTTTTGTATTAAATATAAAATGTAATAGTTCTGTTCCTTTTGTTCAGTAATAGTAACGAGTGAACATGCTCGCTACTGCTCGGAGCTCGCCGAGTATTTCCGGGTTGCTCGGTTGGAGCTCGGGTCCCCTCCCTGCATGTTTGGCGCTCTTTTGATATAGGCCGGTGAGTCTGACTTCTATACCAGGAAAGATCTTTGAACAAATTATTAAACAACATGTATGTAAGTACCTGGATAAGAATGAAGTGATTAACCAGAGTCAGCATGGGTTTGTAACTAACAAGTCATGTCAGACTAACTTAATTTCCTTCTATGACAGAATCACTGACTGGGTGGATCAGGGAAATGCTGTAGATATAGTATATCTTGACTTCAGCAAAGCATTTGACAAAGTATCTCACACCATCCTTATTGAAAAAATGACCAAGTATGCAATGGACCAGGCAACTGTTAGGTGGATTCATAACTGGCTTAGTGATCGGACTCAAAGGGTGGTTGTAAATGGCTTCACATCCAGCTGGATGAATGTCTCAAGTGGGGTACCACAGGGCTCCGTCCTGGGACCTGTATTGTTCAACATCTTTATCAATGATTTAGATGAAGGAATTGAGGGTAAACTGATTAAATTTGCTGATGACACAAAGCTAGGAGGGATAGCTAATACTAGAGAAGAGAGAGGGAAGATTCAAAAAGACCTAAATAAACTGGAGCAGTGGGCAGCAACCAACAGAATGGTTTTTAACAGGGAAAAATGCAAAGTACTACATCTGGGCAATAAAAATGAAAAAAGCATATACAGAATGGGAGGAATAGAGCTAAGCAACAGTACATGTGAAAAAGACTTAGGTATACTAATAGATCATAGACTGAACATGAGTCAACAGTGTGATGCAGCAGCAAAAAAGGCAAACACAATTCTGGGATGTATTAACAGAAGCATACAGTCTAGATCACGTGAAGTCATTATCGGTCTTTACTCCTCTTTGGTCAGACCTCATCTGGAATACTGTGTACAGTTTTGGGCACCACATTTTAAAAAAGACATAGACAAACTGGAGCAAGTTCAGAGAAGAGCGACCAGAATGGTGACTGGTCTGCAAACCATGTCCTATGAGGAACGGTTGCAGGATTTGGGAATGTTTAGCTTGCAAAAAAGAAGACTGAGAGGAGACTTAATAGCTGTCTACAAATATGTCAAGGGCTGTCACATTGTAGAAGGATCATCTTTATTCTCATTTGCACAAGGAAAGACTAGAAGCAATGGGATGAAACTAAATGGGAGGAGACACAGATTAGATATTAGAAAAAACTTTTTGACAGTTAGGGTGATTAATGAGTGGAACAGGCTGCCACGAGAGGTGGTGAGTTCCCCTTCAATGGACGTCTTCAAACAGAGGCTGGACAGAAATCTGTCTGAGATGATTTAGTGAATCCTGCTTTGAGCAGGGGGTTGGACCAGATGACCCAGGAGGTCCCCTCCAACTCTACCATTCTATGATTCTATGATTCTATGATTCTATGCTGTGATTGTCTGCCACACACTGTAATGCCGCAGCCATGTTGGTTGTGGCATTACAGTGATTGGCTGGCCACACAACATCATCAGGTCTATATGAGACCTGGTGCCGCCATGCTCGTCACAGTCTACTCCGCAATCAGACAGTGTAGGGAGAGCTAGGGAGAGATTTGCTTGTTTCTTAGTGTTACGGGTCCGGGTGGTGGAACCTCTGTGCTGGGATGCAAGGAGGGACCAGAGGGGCGTAACTAAGCACCTACTCGGACTGACCCTGGCCACACGACGGCTTAGTGGACTCCGTGAACCAAGGAAGGACCGGGCAGGGGAACCACGTGCCACTCTGGGACTGACCTTGTGTGAGAGCAGGCGACTTCCACGGGTCAGGTGGCTGAGGCTGACAGGTACAGCGGAAGAGCACGGCAGGTAGCTTGACGGATGATCCGGGTAGGCAAGCAGGCGGGTACGGCTGGTAGCCAGACAGGTGAGCCGGGTAGACAAGCAGGTGGACACAGCAGGTAACCTGACAGGTGATCAGGGTAGGTAAGCCGGCGGGAACGGCAGGTAGACAGGCTGGCGGGCAAGGCAAATAGACAGACTGGCGGGCACGGCTGATAGACAGGCTGGCGGGCACGGCTGATAAACAGGCAGGCTGGCACGGCTGACAGACAGACTGCCGGGCACTAGGACCTGAGGGCTGAGGAGAGTGTTAGCACACAAACAACAACCTTGCACAGGCACCTCCATTTTGGAAGAGGTGCTTTAAATAGGAGTGGTCCTCCGGCCATTGGCCGGTGACTCTTTAGGGTGGCGCTCGCGGCCCCTTTAAGAGGGAGGGAGCGCGCGCGCCCTAAGCACAGTGCCCAGGAAGCTGCGCACGGTGCGCGCAACAGCAGCAGGGTAGCTGGAGGATGCTGGACCAGGGCCGCGGCGGTGAGGGGAACGGCGTCTCTGCCTGGCAGGAGGCAGAGACGCCGGCGCTACAGTACCCCACCCTTTACGCCCCCTCTTCTTTAGGCCCGCAAGAAATTTTTCAAGAAGACGAGGGGCATGAATGTTCTCCCTGGGCTCCCAAGAACTCTCCTCAGGACCAAACCCCTTCCAATCCACAAGAAAGAAAGTCTTTCCTCTCACCCTCTTGATGGCCAAAATGTTTTCTACCTCAAAGATGTCCTCAGCAGAGACTGGAGCTGGAGTGGTACCTGGATTGTCAGAGAAAGAATTAAGGACAACCTGTTTGAGGAGAGACACATGAAAGGAGTTGGGGATCCGTAAGGAGGCCGGGAGTTTCAGCGTGTAAGCCACTGGATTTATTTGGTTCAGAATCTCGAACTGGGGGATGAACCGCAGATCCAACTTGTAAGAAGGTATCTTGAGGCGGACATATTTGGAGGAAAGCCAGACCTTCTTTCCCGGACGGAATTGAGGCGGATCCAGACGTCTCTTATCAGCATGCTTCTTCATCCTCTCGGAGGACTGAAGGAGAGCAGATCTAGCGTCTTCCCAAATCGCAGAAAATTCACAGATGAGAGACTCTGCAGGATTGTCCACTGAAGAGGAGACGTGAAACGGAATCCGGGGGTGTCGACCGTAGAACACAAAATACGGAGACTTAGCACAAGACTCACTCACATGGTTGTTATAGGAAAACTCGACCCAGAGCAGAAGCTCAACCCAATCGCTATGGTGAAAGTTGACAAAGTGCCGAAGAAAACTGGTAAGGATCTGATTGATACATTCCACTTGACCATTGGACTGAGGATGATAGGCTAAAGAAAAATCCAAAGAGACATCCAGCAGCTTGCACGTGGCTCTCCAAAAGCGAGAAGTGAACTGAACTCCTCGGTCCGAGACAATGTGGAGGGGTAAGCCGTGGAGATGGAAGATATGACGGATGAAGTCCTTAGCCAGCACAGGTGCAGATGGAAGACCAGGCAGAGGGATGAAGTGAGCCGTCTTGGAGAAACAGTTGGCGACAACCCAAATGACAGTACAACCGGCCGATTCAGGAAGATCCGTGATGAAATCCATTGCAATATGTTGCCACGGAGCGGAAGGCACGGGAAGAGGAAGGAGGCGACCGGCTGGAAGGTGCCTAGGTATCTTGTTATGGGCACAAGAGGAACAAGCCGCGACGAAATCCGCAACATCCTTGCGCATGGTGGGCCACTAATAGTGCCAGGTAATGAGCAGAAGTGTCTTCTTCTGGGATCAATGATGTGTAGAGGCTCCTCCTCCAGGTCGGAAGACAGAAAAGAGCGGGATAGAGCGTGGGCTTTAATGTTCTTGTCTGCCGGGCGGTAATGGAGATTGAAGCAGAATAGAGCAAAGAACAAAGGCCATCTGGCCTGACGCGGGTTTAGTCTTTGGGCGGTCTGCAAATAAGCAAGGTTTTTAAGGTCAGTGTAGATGACCACCGGGTGCAGAGCCCCCTCAAGCTAGTAGCGTCACTCCTCCAGCGCTAATTTGATGGCCAGCAGTTCTCGATCTCCTATGGAGTAATTGCGCTCGGACTGAGAGAAGAGTTTGAAAAAGAAGCCGCAGGGCACCATTCGTCCGGATGAAGATTTCTGGGTAAGCACCGCTCCGGCTCCGGAGGAAGAGGCATCAACCTCCAGGAAGAACTGTTTATTGCCATCTGGGCGGTGAAGCACAGGAGCGGAGGAGAAGGCTTGTTTAAGAGAGATAAAGGCCACTTCCTGGGATTTGCTCCCTTACGGGTGAGAGCAGACATGGGAGCTGTCCGGGAGGAGAAATGAGGAATGAAGAGAAGGTAATAGTTAGCGAATCCCAGAAACCGCTGAATAGCTGTAGCGTCGGCGTCCCTACCTGCCTGATACCTGCCTGCCTGTCCAGAGACTCTTACTCGCTCACCTGGGAGCGCTCACCTGCTACCTGCCTGCTAGCCTACCTGGAGGCTTAGCCGTCACTTGCTGTGACCACCTGCCTGTCCAGAGACTCTTACTCGCTCACCTGGGAGCGCTTACCTGCTACCTACCTGCTAGCCTACCTGGAGGCTTAGCCGTCACTTGCTGTGACCACCTGCCTGTCCAGAGACTCTTGCCCGCTCACCTGGGAGCGCTCACCTGCTACCTGCCTGCTAGCCTACCTGGAGGCTCTGCCGTCACTTGCCGTGACCACCTGCCTGTCCAGAGACTCTTGCCCGCTCACCTGGGAGCGCTCACCTGCTACCTGCCTGCTAGCCTACCTGAAGGCTCTGCCGTCACTTGCCGTGACCACCTGCCTGTCCAGAGACTCTTGCCCGCTCACCTGGGAGTGCTCACCTGCTACCTGCCTGCTAGCCTATCTAGAGACTCTTTCCCTGCTGTCACTTGCCGTGACCACCTGCCCGTCTAGAGACTCTTTCCCTGCTGTCACTTGCCGTGACCACCTGCCCGTCTAGAGACTCTTACCCTGCTGTCACTTGCCGTGACCGTCCGCCTGTCAAGAGACTGTCCCCGTCACTTGCCGTGACTTCCTGCCCTTCTACCCAGTGACTGTCCCTGTCACTTGCCGTGACTACCTGCCCGCCTTCCCTGGGAGCCACCCGCTTCCTTACAAGGACTGCCCCTTTGTATAGTTGCTCAGAGGTTCCACCTCCCAGACCCGTTACAGTTTGCTCGGGCCATGGAACCCGGTGGCACCCAAGCTCCCTCGCTCTCGGACCTATGCCATGAACTGTCCCGTCAGAGGTCCCAACAGGAGTCCATCCTGAGTCACCTGCGTAGTGTTAACTCCCGCCTGGACACACTGACTACATCTTCGGGACCGGCTTCCAGTCGCACGACTCCTACCCAGGTAGTGTCGCTGCCCATCAATTCCATGGCATCCCTTCCCGGTCCCCGCCTCACCGCCCCGCCTCGTTTTGGCGGAGATCCCGGTCAGGCACGGGGCTTCATTAACCTGTGCACTCTGCACTTCGAACTGTTGGCACATCAGTTTTCCACCGACCGAGCCAAAGTAGCCTTCATCATGTCCCATCTCCATCTCACGGGGGAGGCGCTGGCTTGGCTAAATCCTCTATGGGAGAGAGGAGACCCCCTGGTGTCCAATCTGCCAGCCTTTCTCTCGGCTTTCCGGAAGGTCTTCGACGAACCAGGACGGAGGACCTCATCCGCCTCATCTCTGCTACGCCTCCGCCAAGGAGGTCTCACCGTGGGCCAATATGCCATACGGTTCCGTACCCTTGCTTCGGAGCTTGCCTGGGATAACGACGCCCTGGTGTCCGTCTTCTGGGACGGTCTGTCCGGCCGTATTAAAGATGAACTCGCCGGTCGGGACATTCCTACCACTCTCGACGACTTAATTACACTTGCCACCCGAATTGACATCCGGTTCCAGGAGCGCACCAAAGAGGTCACCCGTGAGAGGTGGTTTCCACGCCTTGCCCCTACCTTCCAGACACCCGTCACTTTCTCCATTACTCCTCCGGCGCACTCACCCGAGCCTATGCAGGTCGACCAGACCAAGATGGTCAAGACCCGTCAAGAATTACGCCGTGCAGAGGGGAGCTGCTTCTACTGTGGCAGTAAGGAGCATCGGATCCGTTCCTGCCCGGAGAGGTCGGGAAACGCCTGTGTCTAGGATCGCTCAGAGAGGTCACCCTAGACAGAAATAAACCCTCTCCATCTCTAATGCTGTCGGTCTCTATCATCTGCGGGGAGAACCGTTATTTTGAACTGGCTCAACTTGACTCTGGAGCTGCCGGAAATCTCATTTCTCAGTCCCTGGTAGAGAAATACCGCATTCCCACCAAACCTCTGGCTGTACCCTTATCTGTCGCCGCCGTGGATGGGGGCCTCTTACCTCATCCCATCCAACTCATCACCGAATCCTTAACTCTGCAGGTGGGAATGCTGCACTCTGAGAGCATCTTCTTCCATGTTCTGCCTGGACTCTCTCACGCCCTCTTGCTATGCCTACCTTGGCACCAGAGACACGCACCCGTGCTTGATTGGCAGACCAGAGAAGTTCTTCGCTGGGGACAGGACTGCCATAAGACTTGTTTAGTTCCCGTTCATCCTGCTCGTCCTTCTCCTACCCCAGCCAATCTACCCGGCCTACCGGTTCCCTATTGGTCTTTTGTGGTTGTCTTTAATAAATGAGAAGCAGAGACATTACCCTCTCATAGACCATACGACTGCCCAATTGACCTGATGCCCGACGCTACTCCTCCCCGTGGGCGTATTTACCCTTTGTCCGCTGCTGAGACCCGGTCCATGTCTGAATATGTTGAGGAGAATCTGGCCCGGGGATTTATCCGGAAATCTACCTCCCCGGCGGGAGCAGGCTTCTTCTTCGTCAAAAAGAAGGACGGCTCACTCCGTCGCTGTATAGACTATAGAGGCCTTAACCAGCTCACAGTGAAGAATAAATACCCCCTTCCGCTCATTCCTGAATTATTTGACCGTCTGAGGGGGGCTAGAATCTTCACCAAGCTGGACCTCCGTGGGGCGTATAATCTGGTCCGTATCCGTCAGGGGGATGAATGGAAGACGGCATTCAACACCCGGGACGGCCACTATGAATATCTTGTAATGCCCTTCGGTCTCTGTAATGCTCCCGCCATCTTTCAAGAGTTGGTCAATGACATCTTCCGTGACCTTCTCTACTCCTGCGTGGTGGTGTACCTGGACGACATCTTGGTCTTCTCTCCGGATCTTCTCACTCACTGGAGGGACGTTTGTCAGGTCCTGCTCAGGCTCAGGCAGAACCACCTCTACGCTAAATATGAGAAGTGCCTCTTTGAGCAGACCTCGCTTCCGTTTCTGGGCTACATAATCTCTCAGACCGGTCTACAAATGGACCCTGAGAAACTGTCTGCCATCCAGAAGTGGCCCCGACCAGAGGGGTTGAAGGCTATTCAGCGGTTCCTGGGCTTCGCCAACTACTACCGCCTCTTCATTCCGCACTTCTCTTCCCGGACTGCCCCTATATCGGCGCTCACCCGTAAGGGCGCTAATCCCAGAGAATGGTCGCCCGAAGCAGAGGAGGCCTTCCTTTCCTTAAAACAAGCTTTTTCCTCCGCCCCTGTGCTGCATCGTCCGGACGGCAACAAACAATTCTTTCTAGAAGTTGACGCTTCCTCCTCCAGAGCCGGAGCAGTACTTACCCAAAAGTCGTCTTCCGGAAGAATGGTAACTTGCGGCTTCTTCTCCAAACTCTTCTCCTCTTCTGAGCGCAATTATTCTATAGGAGACCGAGAATTGTTGGCCATTAAGCTGGCACTGGAGGAGTGGCGTTACCTGCTCGAGGGGGCTCTTCACCCGGTAATAATTTACACGGACCACAAGAACTTGGCTTACCTCCAGAGTGCCCAGAGACTTAACCCGCGCCAAGCCCGGTGGTCCTTGTTCTTCGCCCGCTTTAATTCCATTATTCATTTTCGCCCGGCTGACAAAAACATCAAAGCTGATGCCTTATCCCGATCCTTTTTGGTCTCTAATCTTGAGGAGGAGCCTAAACACATCATCGACCCCGCCAAAGTAATGCAGGTGGCCCCCGTGAATCTAAATCGTCTTCCACCCGGTAAGACGTTCGTAACTGTTCCTGATCGTGAGAAGGTTCTACACTGGGGACACTCGTCCAAGCTAGCTGGCCACGCTGGTCAGAAAAAGACCCTCCAGCTTATTACCCGGCATTACTGGTGGTCTACCCTGCACAAGGACGTAATAGACTTTGTTTCAGCCTGTGTGTCCTGCGCCCGCAACAAGGTTCCGAGACATCTGCCAGCCGGCCGTCTCCTTCCTCTTCCTGTACCTGCTTCCCCATGGCAGCATATAGCTATGGACTTTATAACGGACCTCCCTGTCTCTGCCGGTTGTACGGTCATATGGGTGGTCGCTGACCGCTTTTCCAAAATGGCTCACTTTATTCCCCTGCCGGGTCTCCCGTCTGCATCAGAGTTAGCTAAAGACTTTATCCATCATGTCTTCCGTCTTCATGGTCTTCCTCTCCACATCATATCCGACCGAGGGTTTCAGTTCACCTCTCATTTTTGGCGAGCCATGTGTAAACTGCTGGGGGTCACCTTGGACTTTTCTTCTGCTTATCACCCACAGTCCAATGGCCAAGTAGAACGGATCAACCAAATTTTAACTAGTTACCTCTGGCACTTTGTTAATGCTCACCATTCCGACTGGGTGGATCTTTTACCTTGGGCCGAATTTTCTTACAATAATCACGAGAGCGAATCTTCCTCCAAATCCCCATTTTTTGTAGTCTTCGGACAGCATCCTCGGATCCCGTTTCCCGTCTCCGCCTCAGTGGACAATCCGGCTGCGGAATCTCTCGTTAACGAATTTTCCTCCATTTGGGAAAGTACCAGATCCACACTTCTTCAGTCATCCGAGCGGATGAAAAAACAGGCTGACAAGAGACGTCTGGATCCACCACAATTCCGTCCTGGAGATAAGGTTTGGCTCTCGTCCAAATATGTCCGGCTCAAGATTCCTTCCTACAAGTTAGGGCCTCGGTTCATCGGCCCACTGGAAGTTATCAAACAAATCAACCCGGTGGCCTATAAATTGAAACTCCCGGCCAACTTGCGGATTCCTAACTCCTTCCATGTATCTCTACTCAAACCTGTGATACTTAACTCTTTTTCCAAGTCTACAGGTACGCCTCCTGCTCCGGTTTCCGCTGAAAACGAGTTTGAGGTAGAGAACATTCTGGCCACCAAAAGGGTAAGAGGAAGGACCTTTTTTCTAGTGGATTGGAAGGGGTTTGGTCCTGAGGAGAGAACATGGGAGCCCCGGGAGAACATCCATGCCCCGCTCATCCTTGATAAATTTCTGTCTGGCCTAAAAAAGGGGGGGCCTAAAGGGGGGGTACTGTAGCGTCGGCGTCCCTGCCTCCTGCTAGGCAGGGACGCCGTTCCCCTCACCTCTCCGCTCCGTGCCCGGCGTCTTCCTCCCGCTCTGCTGGCAGCACGCGCTGCTTCCCGACCTCTGTGCTTAGGGCGTGCGCTCGCGCGCTCCCCCTCTCTTAAAGGGGCCACGCGCGCCGTCCTAAGGAGTCCCCGGCCAATGGCCGGAGGACCTCACCATATATAAGGCACCTCCTCCAAAATGGAGGTGCCCGAGCAATGTTGTTGCAAAGCCTTTCAACTCTGCTTCAGCCCTCAGGTCCCGTTACCAGTTACCTGCCAGTCACCTGCCAGATTCCTGCTTGATACCTGCCTGATACCTGCCTGATATCTGCTTACCTGCTTGCTATCCTGTGGTCCGACAGTCTGCCTACCAGCACCTGCCAGTCTGTCTATGGATCAGTCCGCCTGCGGACCAGGAAGTACTTGCCAGATACCTGCCTGATACCTACCTGCCTGTCCAGAGACTCTTACTCGCTCACCTGGGAGCGTTCACCTGCTACCGGCCTGCTAGCCTACCTGGAGGCTTAGCCTTCACTTGCTGTGACCACCTGCCTGTCCAGAGACTCTTACTCGCTCACCTGGGAGCGCTTACCTGCTACCTACCTGCTAGCCTACCTGGAGGCTTAACCATCACTTGCTGTGACCACCTGCCTGTCCAGAGACTCTTGCCCGCTCACCTGGGAGCGCTCACCTGCTACCTGCCTGCTAGCCTACCTGGAGGCTCTGCCGTAACTTGCCGTGACCACCTGCCTGTCCAGAGACTCTTGCCCGCTCACCTGGGAGCACTCAACTGCTACCTGCCTGCTAGCCTACCTGGAGGCTCTGCCGTCACTTGCCGTGACCACCTGCCTGTCCAGAGACTCTTGCCCGCTCACCTGGGAGTGCTCACCTGCTACCTGCCTGCTAGCCTATCTAGAGACTCTTTCCCTGCTGTCACTTGCCGTGACCACCTGCCCGTCTAGAGACTCTTTCCCTGCTGTCACTTGCCGTGACCACCTGCCCGTCTAGAGACTCTTACCCTGTTGTCACTTGCCGTGACCGTCCGCCTGTCAAGAGACAGTCCCCGTCACTTGCCGTGACTTCCTGCCCTTCTACCCAGAGACTGTCCCTGTGTCACGGGTGTGTCGCCACGAAGATCGTCACGATTACACAGCCTGACTTCTCGCAGCTGACTTTTTGGTGCTTTGTGTTTTCGGCAGTGAGGGAGTTAATTCTCTCTCTCTCTGTGCTAGACGAGGTCCAGCCTCGCCCAGCTGCAATCAATGCTGCTGTAGTGAGACTCCTTCAAATGCCTGCTGGTCTGTTTGGGAAGTGTCGGTGAAAGCATTTCATGCAGACTAACAGAGCGGATCGTGGTATTTGGAGTTTCTGAGATAAGTGTATTTGGAGTGTTTTTTCCCTTCCTCGCTTTATCATTTATCTCCTTTCCCGTTGGTGTTCCCTCTGTTGTAGTTGTGTAGTTTTTGTATGCAAGGTGGTTTTGGTTTTTCCCTTGTACTGTCTCGTTCGTCTAAGTACTGTGTGTGGGCATATTATTACTTGTCCCCTTTTGTTGTGATCGGGGTCCTTCTCAGGACTAGATTACTTAGGTGCAGGGATCCTCAAGAGGTAGGGGTTACGCTGGCGGCCTGGACCTCTGTACCTTTAACAGTACCTCCAGGTTGAGGGATTAGTCAGGGCCCCAGCTTAGGGTCAGCTTAGGCTCCCTACCTCCAGTATACAGAGACAGCGTGCCATTTTCACCGACCCACTTAGTTTTTCTCCAGCTACCATGGATCCAGTAGCCGGTCTAGCTCGGCAGTTGCAGTTTGTCCATGGAGCTGGCGGACGTTAGGTCCAAGGTTTTGCATCCTCAGGAGCAAGCCGGACCAGAACCTAAAGTAGCTCTCCCTGACAGGTTCACTGGGGGGCGGGACAAGTTTTTTGTTTTCCGGGAGGCATGCAAGTTGTACTTTCGGCTGCGGCCTCGGTCATCGGGGAGTGAAGAACAAAGGGTGGGAATTGTCATCTCGCTCCTACAAGGGGACCCACAATCTTGGGCGTTCTCTCTTCCCCCGGGCTCCCCGGCTCTCCAGTCAGTGGATAGGTTTTTCGCTGCTCTGGGACTCGTATATGATGACCCAGATCGGATCTCCCTTGCTGAGTCTAAGTTACGTAGGATCCGGCAGGGAGATCGTCCGGCGGAGGAATTCTGTTCGGAGTTCCGTAGGTGGGCCACGGACACCCAGTGGAATGACCCGGCTCTTAGGAGCCAGTTTTGTCAAGGTTTATCCGACAAATTACAGGATGTGTTGGCACAGTATGACTCTCCCGCGTCACTGGAAGCCGCTATGGCCCTTGCTATTCGCGTTGACAGATGGCTTCGGGAGAGGTGCGGGATAACTCTACCCCCTGTGATGACTCCACCTCCTACAAGGTCCCCTCATATGGTGGTTCCCCTGGTCAGTCCAGAGGAGCCTATGCAATTAGGAGGGACATCATTTCGGGGGAGGGGACCGGTGGTGCGCCATAAGACAGGAAGGTGTTTCTTCTGCGGGAGAAAGGGACATTTTATTGGGGGGTGCCCATCCCGTCCCTTGCAGAGTGAAGAGTCGTCGGAAAACTGTTGATCCCAGGTTGTGTGGTGGACGGCAATCTGGGAGTAGGTATTTCGTCCCTAGGTTCGTCTCAGTTTCTCGTACCGGCGGAGGTGGTGGTGGGTACGAGAACTGAGAGGATATCTGTTCTTCTGGATAGTGGGGCCGGGGCTAATCTGGTTGATGCTCGGTTTGCCCGGGTTCAAGGTATGCGATTGAGTGAGTTGGCTAAACCCATCCCCATATTCTCGATCGATGCCAGGCCTCTCAGTCAGGGAAGTTTTTTGCAAGCTGTGCATGACGTAAAACTTCAAGTGGGGGCGATACATAAAGAACTGTTGTCTTGCTACGTGTTGGAGGGTCTTCCCACTCCTATAGTGTTGGGCCTTCCTTGGTTAACTAAGCATAACCCGGTTATTAATTGGCAAACCAGAGAGATAAGCCAATGGAGTAAATTCTGTAATAAAAACTGCATGAACACGGTCATCGGTGCGGTTACTCCTTGGGTCTTACCTCCATTTCTGGCGGACTTTGAGGATGTATTCTCGGAGAAAGGGTGTCAGGAACTACCTCCTCATCGCGAGTATGACTGTTCTGTAAAACTGCTCCCTGAGGCCAAGTTACCTAAAGCTAGGTTGTATAACCTTTCTGGTCCTGAGAGGCAGGCCATGAAGGATTATATTTCAGAAAGTCTGGCTAAGGGGCATATTAGACCTTCATCTTCACCGGTGGCTGCGGGGTTCTTCTTTGTTAAGAAGAAAGATGGAGGCCTACGCCCTTGCCTGGATTTCCGTGAACTTAATCGGATTACGGTCCGAGATCCGTATCCGCTCCCACTTATTCCCGATCTCTTTAATCAGATCGTGGGCGCCAAATGGTTCTCTAAGTTGGATCTCAGGGGGGCGTACAATCTGATTAGGATGAAGGAGGGGGATGAGTGGAAGACGGCGTTTAACACTCCGAAGGGGCATTATGAGAACCTTGTCATGCCATTCGGTCTGACTAATGCCCCGGCGGTGTTCCAACACTTTGTTAATGACATTTTTCGCCGCCTGGTGGGACAGTTTGTTGTCATATATCTGGATGATATCTTAATTTACTCGCCGGATCTGGTGTCTCATCAGGAGCACGTTAGGCAGGTGTTACAGATCTTGCGGGATAATAAACTGCATGCCAAATGGGAAAAGTGTGTGTTCGCCGTACAGGAACTCCAGTTTTTAGGCTTCCTGGTTTCAGCGTCCGGTTTTCGTTTGGACCCTGGGAAAGTGCGGGCAGTTCTTGAGTGGGATCTGCCTGAGAATCTTAAGGCACTACAACGTTTCCTGGGGTTTGCTAATTATTACCGGAAGTTCATTCGTAATTTCTCGTCCATGGTTAAGCCTCTCACAGACATGACTAAAAAGGGGACGGATTTTTCTAGGTGGTCTGACAAGGCTTGTCAAGCATTCTCCTCCTTGAAAAAATGTTTTGCCTCGGCACCCATACTCATTCAACCTGATGCGTCACAGCCATTCATTGTAGAGGTAGAGGCCTCCGAGGTAGGGGTGGGAGCAGTATTGTCACAGGGTTCGTCCCCTGGTAAGTGGCATCCGTGCGCCTTTTTCTCTAAAAAATTGTCGTCCGCTGAGAGGAATTACGATGTCGGCAATAGGGAACTCTTGGCCATTAAGTTAGCTTTTGAGGAGTGGCGCCATTTTTTGGAGGGGGCAGTCCATCCGGTCACCGTCATCACCGATCACAAGAACCTGCTATATCTGGAGTCCGCGAAACGTCTGAATCCCAGACAAGCTAGGTGGTCATTGTTTTTTACCAGGTTTAATTTTGTCGTTACATATCGTCCTGGGTCAAAAAATGTAAAGGCGGATGCCTTATCTCGTAGTTTCCCTGGGGCCGGGAATATGGACGACCCGATTCCTATCCTTCAGGAGGGGGTGGTGGTTTCGGCAGTATGCTCTGAGCTGGAGGAGGAGGTATTGGAGGCTCAGGGGGACGCCCCTGTTGGACCTCCGGGGAGACTGTTTGTTCCAGATCAGTTGCGACAAAAGGTGATCGAGGCACACCATAACTCAGTTTTGGCAGGACACCCGGGGAGTAAAGCAACTGTGGATCTCCTCTCGCGTCGGTTTTGGTGGCCTAACTTACATAAGGAGGTGGTAACTTTTGTCGCGTCCTGTGGGGTTTGTGCGCGCTCTAAGACCTCACATACCCGTCCGTCTGGGGCCCTCTTACCTTTGAAGATCCCGGAGCGTCCTTGGACTCATCTGTCTATGGACTTTATTACGGACCTCCCTCCGTCTTCGGGTAAAACGGTCATACTCGTTGTAGTGGACAGGTTCAGCAAGATGGCACATTTTATCGCTCTTCCGGCTCTCCCTAATGCTAAAACTCTTGCGCAGGTGTTCATTGGGGAGATTGTGAGGCTTCACGGGGTACCCTCCGAGGTGGTGTCTGATCGGGGGTCTCAGTTTGTGTCCAAGTTCTGGAAGGCGTTTTGTGCACGGCGGGGGATGCATTTGTCATTCTCATCGGCTTTTCATCCTCAGACCAATGGTCAGACGGAACGTATGAACCAGAGCTTGGAGACATATCTCCGGTGTTTTGTGTCAGAGAACCAGGAGGACTGGGCTTCTTTCTTACCTCTGGCAGAGTTTGCTCTTAATAATAGGCGGTGCGAGTCCACTGGTAAGTCCCCGTTTTTTGGGGCATATGGTTTTCACCCCCAGTTTTGTACTTTCAGTAGGGGGGGCTCTTCGGGGGTTCCTGAGGAGGAACGATTTTCCTCATCACTCGCTTCAGTATGGAGAGGGGTGCTGAAGAATCTGAATACTATGGGGAACCGATACAAACGTATGGCTGATAGGAGGAGAGTGTCTGGTCCGGACCTAAGTGTGAACGATCGGGTATGGTTGTCTACCAGGAATATTAAACTTAAGGTTCCCTCCTGGAAACTGGGTCCCAGGTTCATCGGGCCGTACAGAATCAGTTCTATTATTAATCCGGTGGCATTCCGTCTTGACCTCCCTCCTACGTTTAAAATTCACAACGTGTTCCACAGATCGTTGCTTAAGAGGTATGTGGCGCCGGTGGTACCGTCACCTTTACCTCCCCCTCCAGTGGTGGTCAATGGTAACTTGGAGTTCCAGGTATCGAGGGTCATCGATTCACGCTTTAATCGCCGGTCCCTTCAGTACCTGGTTCATTGGAAAGGGTATGGTCCTGAGGAGAGGATGTGGGTTCCTGCGTCGGATATTAACGCAGACCGATTAGTTCGGGCCTTCCACACGACTCACCCGGATAAACCTGGCCCTGAGGGTCCGGAGGCCCCTCGTAGAAGGGGGGGTACTGTCACGGGTGTGTCGCCACGAAGATCGTCACGATTACACAGCCTGACTTCTCGCAGCTGACTTTTTGGTGCTTTGTGTTTTCGGCAGTGAGGGAGTTAATTCTCTCTCTCTCTGTGCTAGACGAGGTCCAGCCTCGCCCAGCTGCAATCAATGCTGCTGTAGTGAGACTCCTTCAAATGCCTGCTGGTCTGTTTGGGAAGTGTCGGTGAAAGCATTTCATGCAGACTAACAGAGCGGATCGTGGTATTTGGAGTTTCTGAGATAAGTGTATTTGGAGTGTTTTTTCCCTTCCTCGCTTTATCATTTATCTCCTTTCCCGTTGGTGTTCCCTCTGTTGTAGTTGTGTAGTTTTTGTATGCAAGGTGGTTTTAGTTTTTCCCTTGTACTGTCTCGTTCGTCTAAGTACTGTGTGTGGGCATATTATTACTTGTCCCCTTTTGTGATCGGGGTCCTTCTCAGGACTAGATTACTTAGGTGCAGGGATCCTCAGGAGGTAGGGGTTACGCTGGCGGCCTGGACCTCTGTACCTTTAACAGTACCTCCAGGTTGAGGGATTAGTCAGGGCCCCAGCTTAGGGTCAGCTTAGGCTCCCTACCTCCAGTATACAGAGACAGCGTGACACCCTGTCACTTGCCGTGACTACCTGCCCGCCTTCCCTGGGAGCCACCCGCTTCCTTACAAGGACTGCCCCTTTGTATAGTGGCTCAGAGGTTCCACCTCCCAGACCCGTTACAATAGCCTTCAACCCCTCCGGTCGGGGCCACTTTAAGACGGCAGACACCTTTTCGGAATCCATCCGCAGTCCGGTCTCAGAGATGATATACCCCAGAAACGGCAGGGAGGTCTGCTCAAAGAGGCATTTCTCGAACTTAGCATACAGGCGATTTTTCCGGAGCCTCAGCAGAACCTGACGAACATTCCTCCAGTGAGAGGGCAGATCGTCTAGGTACACCACCACGCAGGAATACAGGAGATCTCGAAAGATATTGTTTACTAACTCCTGGAAGACGGCTGGAGCATTACAGAGACCGAAGGGCATTACGCGGTACTCGTAGTGACCATCCCGAGTGTTGAATGCCGTCTTCCACTCGTCTCCTTGGCGAATCCGGACCAGATTGGACGCCCCACGCAGGTTGAGCTTAGTGAAGATCCTTGTGCCTTTTAGGCGATCAAACAGCTCCGAGATGAGAGGCAGGGGGTACTTATTCTTTATGGTAATCTGGTTTAGGCCCCTATAGTAGATACAAGGGCGAAGAGAGCCGTCTTTCTTTTTGACAAAGAAGAATCCTGCTCCAGCCGGAGAGGTGGATTTCTGGATAAATCCCCTAGCAAGATTTTCTTCACTGTATTCAGACATGGCACGGATTTCGGCCAGCGACAAGGGGTAGATTCGCCCACGAGGAGGTGAAGCACCAGGTATTAGGTCGATGGGGCAATCATGCGGCCTATGAGGTGATAGTGTCTCTGCCTCCTTTTTATCGAAGACGTCCGCGTAGGACCAGTAGGGTGCTGGCAGGCCAGGTAGGTTAGCCAGAGAAGACGGGGGTCTAGCAGGACGAACCGTAACCAAACAGGTCTTATGGCATTCCTGACCCCAACGGAGCACCTCACCCGAGCTCCAATTCAGACAGACTGGTGGGCACGGCTGATAGACAGGCTGGCGGGCACGGCTGATAGGTAGACAGGCAGGCTGGCACAGCTGACAGACAGACTGGCGGGCACTAGAACCTGAGGGCTGAGAAGAGTGTTAGCACACAAACAACAACCTTGCACAGGCACCTCCATTTTGGAGGAGGTGCTTTAAATAGGAGTGGTCCTCCAGCCATTGGCCGGGGACTCTTTAGGACGGCGCGCGCGGCCCCTTTAAGAGGGAGAGAGCGCGCACGCGCGACCTAAGCACAGTGCCTGGGAAGCTGCGCGCGGTGCGCGCAACAGCATCAGAGGAGCTGGAGGACACGGCGGTGAGGGGAACGGCGTCTCTGCCCGGCAGGAGGCAGAGACGCCGGCGCTACACTTAGTTAGTGTAGGTATTCTACAAAATTCTGTACACATATCCATCTCAACTAACAGTCCTTCGGAGGACTAATCCAGCAGCAGAGATATCAGTGCTAGGCAGGCAGGCAGTGTATATAACAGACTGCAGTGCACATAGCAAGAGGGTCTATTCCAGTTCTGTCTGCTGGTGCTTTTACAGATATTTCTAGAAATAGTCTCAGGTATCAGGGGCCAGGAATAATTTTTTTTGGTTCTTAATTCTGATTATTTGCTTAAAAAACAATCCAGAGAACACCGTTTTTCTGCTCCATTTGCTTGTTGGCACTGCAGAATACAGCCAGATCCTTTCCATATTACAGTGCTAAAAATCCATCTATTTAAAACTGTGGTTTGTCCATCACACGGATCATATATAAGTGCGTTGAAAATTCTGCCATTTCTGGCCTCCATTGAAATTTTGTTGCAGTGTCTTAGCGAAGTTATTGACACAAGGTCGCTGTTAAAAATAGTTACCTACAGGCCAGCTATTTAAAACTGTGGTTTGTCCATCACACTGATCACATATAAGTGCGCTGAAAATTCTGCCATTTCTGGCCTCCATTGAAATTTTGTTGCAGTGTCTTAGCGAAGTTATTGACACGAGGTCGCTGTTAAAAATAGTAACCTACAGGCCACTATTTAAAACTGTGCTTTTCCGTCACACATATCACATATCACTGCGGTTCAAATCCAGCCATTTGTAGTGAACGTGGAAAATATTGTCCTCCATATAAAATGGGCAAGGCGCGTGGCAAGGGACGGGGAACTGGACATGATGGTGATGATGGTGCATGCAGAAGACGAGACCGAGGCTGTGGACAAGCTGAAATTGTGCCACAACAAACATCCACATCTTCTCGCTCGACCTTCCTGTCCCAATTAATAGGGAACAATAGAACGCCACTATTGAACACTGATCAGTGTGGAAAGGTTATTGGTTGGATAAACGATAATGTTTCCAGTCACTTAGCCACCACTACCACCCTGTCTTCCACATGGTCAAGTCTCAGTAGCCGTGAGTCTGGACCGCATATTCCTCACCCTGATCCTCCTTCCTCCCACCATGCCGAGTTCCTGGAGACAACTGATCCCCACATCTGGACACTCCGAAGAGCTGTTCACTTTTCCATTTATAGATTTGGGCCTCTCGCCCGGTCCACTTGAAGCGGGGCAAGAAGAGATCGCATGTAGCGATGCCCAAATATTTGAGCAGCCACGGTCACATGAAGGCGACGGTGGGAGACTGTCACAAGAGGTGGACGATATTGAGACACAATTGCCAGAAAGTCAGGAGGAGGACCAGGGTGCGGAAGTGGAAGACGAGATGGTGGATGATATAGTAACTGCCCCAACCAGGCAGGAGGACATGCAGAGTGAGGAGAGCAGCACACAGGGGGAGGGAGGCAGAGCACCACAACAGGCAGGAAGAAGCAGTGTGGTGACCGCAGACAGAAAGCGGGCAACCGTTCCCGGTAACATCAACACGATGGAAGTTGCCAGTACAACTGTTAGGTCTTCCCAAGTCTGGTTGTTTTTTAAAGACTCTGCCGATAACCCCAAACAGGCCATTTGCACCACCTGCCAGGCCAGCATCAGCAGGGGTACCAAAACTACTAGCCTGACCACCACCAGCATGATCAGGCACATGGCAGCAAAGCAAACGACTAAGTGGGCCGAACCCCAGGGTCCAGGAATAGTGTCTGCAGGTGGCACGACTGCTTCTTCTGCTGTTGTGCGTGCAAGCCAATCCTCTGTCCATGGCGCATGCGAAGATGCCTCCTGCCCTGCACTTGTCGTTGCACACTCTCAACTAGCACCACCAGCAAGCACGTCCACGTCCTTGTCCCAGCGCAGCATTCAGTTGTCCCTACCCCAGTCCTTGGAACGCAAGCGCAAATACGCAGCCAACGCCCCACTGGCCACAATACTAAATTCACACATTATGCAACTCTTTGCGCTCAAAATGTTGCCTTTTAGGCTCGTGGAGACGGACGCTTTCCGCAACCTGATAGTGGTGGCCGTTCCTCAGTACTCAGTCCCCAGCCGCCACTATTTCTCCCGGTGTGCCGCCCCCGCATTACACGAGCACGTGTCCCACAACAACGCAGTTACTGGGAAAGTCCACCTAACCACAGACACGTGGACAAGTGCTTGTGGGCAGGGACGGTACATCTCGCTGACGGCACACTGGGGTAACATATTGGAAGCCGGGACCCAGTCGGACCTTGGGATGGAACACGTGCTCCCGACACCGAGGATTGCGGGCTCTGGGTCAATTAGGGTTGCCCCCACATTCTACAGCTCCTGCACCTCCTCCTCCTCTTCAGCATCCATCTCCGAAATGACCACATCAGTCGCAAGCTGGAAGCACTGCAGCACTGCCTTGGCCAAGCGGCAACAGGCTGTGCTGAAGCTAATATGCGTGACAAACCAAACAACGCTGAAGAGTTGTGGACAGCTCTGAAAGAGCAGGCAGATCTGTGGCTGACACCGCTGACCCTACAGCCAGGCATGGTCGTGTGTGACAATGGCCAGAACCTGATGGCGGCTCTGAGACGAGGCGAGCTCACACATGTACCATGCCTGGCCCATGTGCTTAACCTCATGGTTCAGCAGTTTCTCAAAACCTACTTGGAGCTGCTGGATCTGCTTGTCAAAGTACGCCGCCTGTGTGCCCATTTTAGAAAGTCACCTACAGCTTCTGCCGCCCTTGCCGTGTTTCAGCAGCGTTTGCAGCTTCCGGCTCACCGACTGGTGTGTGATGTCCCCACGCGTTGAAACTCTACAGATGTTGGGAAGGATTTGTGAGCAGAAGAGGGCAGTTTTTGAGTACCAGCATCAACAAGGCTGTCGGTATTCAGTTCAGACTCCACACATAAGACCTTAGGAGTGGACATGGATGTCAAACATATGTACCATCCTCCAGAACTTTGAGAACTCCACTAAGATGGTGAGCGGCGATGACGCTATAATTAGTGTCACCATCCCGCTTCTCTGTCTTCTGACACGCTCTCTGCTCACAATCAAAGAGGATGCATTGAAGGCGGAGCACGATGAGATGGAGCAAGAAATCACACAGGTTGATTACACACAGCCCAGCCTCATCTCATCCCAACGTGGATTGGGTGACAATGAGGAAGAGGAGGAGGACAAGCTAGTTTCATGCGCTATAGACGATACTACCTGCACAGCTGTCATAACGTCCGTTCAGCGTGGATGGCCTGAGGACAGAGAGGCAGAGGAGGAGGAGGAGGAGGAGAGCATGGTCAGTCGTCCTCTTGGTGAGGACACGGAAGTCTTGCCTGTTAGCAATCTGGCACGCATGGCTGAGTTTATGTTACGCTGCCTTTCCCGTGACCCTCGCGTTCTCCAAATTTTGGGTGACAGTCATTACTGGGTGGTGACACTTCTAGACCCACGCTACATGGAGAACTTTCTATCTCTTATTCCCAAGGCAGACAGGTCTACTAAAATGAGGCAGTACCAGAAGGCCCTTGTTGCGGAATTATTGAAAAAAATTCCCATCTGAAAACGCAGAGGTCACAGTTCGTTGGACAACCAAGGAGTACATGCGAGAGAGACACAACTCCAATCCAGCAGAGGCAGGGGAACACTGTCAAAGTTCTGGGACAATTTTCTCAGCCCCTCCCATCGCACAGGCTCTGAGGCACGGGGTACTCTCACAAGGAGTGCAAGTTTGGGAAGATGGTGAGGGAGTACCTTGCCAACCATACCCACGTCCTCCGTGATTCCTCGGTGTCTTATAATTACTGGATATCCAAGCTGGACACGTGGAATGAACTGGCTCTCTACGGAGGTCCTGGCCTGCCCTGCCGCTAGCGTTTTATCAGAGCGGGTTTTTAGTGCCGCCGGTGGAATTATAACCGATAGGCGCATTCGCTTGTCAACTTAAAATGCTGACAGGCTGACTCTTATAAAAATGAACAAGGGCTGGATTGGGCCAGATTTCTCAACACCACCGAATGATAGCAGCATAACAAACTCAAATCCAGTGTCTTTTTTTGGGAGGTCAAATTCTTTTCCCATGCACCTCTGTCTTCACACCCAGACATGGGTATACGCTTCCTGATTTTGTCTATTTGCTCTTGTCCTCCTCCTTCTCCTCATCCTCCATCACCATATCATTCACCACCATATGTACCATATCACCTCTTCTACGTGTCTTGCAAGGGGTATTGGTGTTCCTCCAAATTCTTGTCAGCTTTTGCATTCACTGCATAGGAAAACACTATGGGAGACCCACTTCCTAATAATTGGAGCATTGTTTTTAGGAGGCTCTCCGACCTCTACGTCTCTTCCAATGGGCATTGGAGTGCCTCCAAATTTTTGGCAGCCCTTGCAGTCACTGCATACGCAATAACAGTATAGGAGACCTACTCGTTAATAATGGGAACAACAAAGCATAGCCGGCTAACAATAGCGAGGGCCGACTGCTGGCCCTTTAAGAATAGTAAGGGCCGCCTGATGGCCCTATAAAAATAGGCTTTGTGACTTTCAGAGTCCCTCCATCATAAATTAAACAGGATGTTTGATGATATCTCACACACCACATGGCCAGATAAGGTTGTAAAATGTTAAAATGACATTTCCCGGTGAATGCATTTGTCTTGGTTAAAAGCAATGCAAAAGTGCAAAAACGCTTCAAAAACGCTACGTGTGAACATAGCCCAAGGTGTGGAGGAGCATTTTTGTTTTTGGTTATTTATTTTGCCTTATATACAAGTCATTACCCTGGAAAGGATGTTCCTTAACATATTTCCCAGGAAAATCCATTTTGGTTTCGTTTTTGTATGTTTTATTGTGAGTCCGTAAAAGTGGTGTAATACTCTGACAACGTTGTTGACAGCAGCGAGCTGGGAGTCAGAAATGCTTCCAGGGGTCTTCCCTATGCTGTTCCCATATCATTTGAGCACTGTTCCCATCGATTTGGGCAATTTTTTGGCCGTCTGCAGACCGCCGGGGGGAGCCGCCTGAAAAATGCTCGAGTTTCCCATAGACTTACATTGGGCTCGTTGCTCAGGTTGAGCACCCGAGTATTCCAATTTGTTTGACCCAAGCATCGAGCACCCGAGCATTTTAGTGCTCGCCCATCACTATTCAGTAACTCACACCCTGAAGCCATACACTATCAGAACCAGGCCTCCAGTCAGCCTGTATAAAACATGACTGGTGGTGGCAGCGAGTAGTATTGGGTTATCGTGGAGCTAGCCGTGGCAGTACTGGGGATATATACACATATTCCATATGTTGGAATTGGAGGTGTATATACCATATGCTCACTGTTAGTTTCCCGATAATCTGCCTATTAGTGGAAACAGCCTGCAGCTTCCACTGTTAATCGTCGGTCAATCGTGTAATTATCAGGATGATAGGGGGCAGTAGAGAGTTGTTCGCTCCATAGATAACAGCGGGTGGGTTGAGATACGACTCCCTGACTGTGATCTTTGACAATTGGTGGCAGCGGTGGGATTCTGCATGATCTCTCCTATGTCTCCTTGACAATATCCAATAAAATAGGTCATCACTATTAGATCGGGGAGGTCCAACAACCGCACGATCAGCAGCCGGATGTAAACAGTGAACATTCCCTTTCCATTCCACTGTGTTTAGGCCATTCCTGGGTACTGCAGCTCAGCAAGTACTCACCTTAAAGGGGTTGTGCGGTCTAAACCGATATGTCTCCAGTCACTCTGTGTAACTGCAGACTTATGAATCTCCCCAGCGCACGCACTGTGCGCTGCAGGGATTTGCTGGTTTCAGACCCGGGAACGGAGGGTATGTATGAGTTCCGCTGCACCAGTGGGCCGGTCCGAGTTTAATCACCCCGGCTCTTAATCAAATGTCCCATTTAGATCCGTACTTCAGTAGTTCTGATGCTGTTGGTCTAGCATGCACAGATGCACGTAATGACCCAGTTTAATTAATGAAAAACAGATGCACCTAAAGACCTTGCCTTGTCTAATAAAACAGTCACACGGCATCAACAATGCTCTAACTGCCGGGTTGCAGCACAGCTCAGTTCTGCTATACTCAGCTCAGCTCTGCTATACTCAACTCGGCTCTGCTATGCTTAGCTTGGCTCTGCAATGCATGAAGGAGAGCAGGATTATGTTTACTAGAGGAGATTGGAACATCCAGGGCACATTGTAATTGCAAAAATGTTTACACAATGTTTGAGTACCAGATCATCACTTGGATTATTCATCACATTTATTATGTGATATGGATACTTATTTTTTAACAAAAGTTATCTTTTGATATTTTTATAAAATAATGTTCATACCAATAGTGTTAACTGAGCACAATAACTTCTTTACCCTCTCTCATCTCTGTCCCTCTCTTTTTTCTTTCTGTCCCTCCGCACTCTTTTCTGTCCCTCTTTCTTCTCTGTCTTTCTCTATTTTCTCTATGTCCTTCTCTCTTCGCTGTCCTTCTCTCTTTCCCTCTTTGTAGCTTCTTGTATCTCTTTCTTTTGTTCTTTTACTCTCTCTTAATGTTTTTCCTTTCTCTCTCATGTCTCTTTCTCTATATTAAGATCTATCTAAAAGGAAGCACACAGGACAGGGAGGGAGGCACCTGCAGCACTCAAGAGAAGCAGGGTGCTGTTAGGAAATGTGGTTTTGGCAGATGAAAGAACTGTCTATTCAGCTCTATGAAGCTGAATGCACAGAGGAGCAGAAGGAAATGGAATTAATCAAAAAGCTACAAAAAAGAAACTTCAAGTTGGCTTTGTACGTATGTTAACAATAGTCATATAGATACTGCGCTTTGTAGAAAATATTGCTATTGTGGTAATAACCCGTTAATAAGAGGTGGGCTGCAGTCACCAGCCTAAGCAGTCAGGTAACTGAGGAACGGGTCATCATCACTTCTGGTCCCGCAGAAGACCACTGAAGCAGCAAGAACTGGAGTCATGGGGCTTAGAGAGGGTGAATATGAATCATTTTATTATATTTTTACCCCCACCTTGCTTCTGTATTTTTTTTCTTTAATTCAGAGCAATCTAGTTTATGAATGTAATTCCAGAGAACAGTAAAGACTGACACAGGCACAGAATATATACATTCATACTATGTCCATTGTGACAAAGTCACTGACAAAGTTCTGGAGGGGAGATTTGTAGCACAGAGTGTTACGCTGACGCCCGGACTGACTGGCGTGAGCATGATTAGTGATCCCACTGGACCATGAACCGAGGAGTGCCTGGAGGGGTGTGACTAAGTATCAACTCAGTCCGACCAAGGTCGCACGGCGGCTCAGTCGACTCCGTGAACCAGGGAGGAACCGAGCAGAGAGACCAGGTGCTACTCCAGGTCAGACCCGGTCACAGCTGTTGACCCACACCGGGGAATGCAGGAACAGGCAAGTTAGGCTGGCATACTGACAGGTGGGTACAGGCAGGCACGGCTGGTATGCAAACAGGTGGGTACTGGCAGGCACGGCTGGTATTCAGACAGGTGGGTACTGGCAGGTAGGAACACAGGCAGGATAGGGACCAGTACAGACTGGGATACAGGAACAGAGCCGCAGACAAGCAGAGCAGAGCAAAACTTGCAGGTGTGGTAGACAAGCAGAGGAGAGCAAAACCCGCAGGTGCGGTAGACAAGCAGAGCAAAACCCGCAGGTGCGGTAGACAAGCAAAGCAGAGCAAAATCCGCAGGTGCGGTAGATGAGCAGAGCAGAGCAAAACCCGCAGGTGCGGTAGACAAGCAGAGCAGAGCAAAACCCGCAGGTGCGGTAGACAAGCAGAGCAGAGAAAAACCCGCTGGTGCGGTAGACAAGCAGAGCAGAGCAAAACCCGCAGGTGCGGTAGACAAGCAAAGTAGAGCAAAACCCGCAGATGCGGTAGACAAGAAGAGCAGAGCAAAACCCGCAGGTGCGGTAGACAAGCAGAGCAGAGCAAAACCCGCAGGTGCGGTAGATAAGCAGAGCAGAGCAAAACCCGCAGGTGCGGTAGATAAGCAGAGCAGAGCAAAACCCGCAGGTGCGGTAGACTAGCAAAGTAGAGCAAAATCCACAGGTGCGGTAGACAAACAGAGCAGAGCAAAACCCGCAGGTGCGCTAGACAAGCAGAGCAGAGCAAAACCCGCAGGTGCGGTAGACAAGCAGAGCAGAGCAAAAACCCGCAGGTGCAGTAGACAAGCAGAGCAGAGCAAAACCCGCAGGTGCGGTAGACAAGCAGAGCAGAGCAAAACCCGCAGGTGCGGCAGACAAGCAGAGCAGAGCAAAACCCGCAGATGCGGTAGACAAGCAGAGCAGAACAAAACCCGCAGGTGCAGTAGACAAGCAGAGCAGAGCAAAACCCGCAGGTGCGGTAGACAAGCAGAGCAGAGCAAAACCCGCAGGTGCGGCAGACAAGCAGAGCAGAGCAAAACCCGCAGATGCGGTAGACAAGCAGAGCAGAACAAAACCCGCAGGTGCAGTAGACAAGCAGAGCAGATACACACTAGGTACTTACAATGAAGTAGTGAGTGAACACTAAACTCACAAACAGAAGTACAGAGACAACAAATTGGAGTTAGGTGCAGGTTAAGACACTGCAGGAAAAGGGAAGATATGAGACAAACAAGTAACGGGCTAGGACACTGTTCAGACAGGAACTGAACCAGGAACAAGATACAGGAACGAGACTGGGAACTCAGCCCCCAGGGTGGCGGGAACAGACTAGAAGTCACAGATACAGGTAACGTACCTGGGTATACAGCCCCCAGGGTGGTGGAACAGACTAGAAGTCACAGATACAGGTAACAGGCCTGGGTACTCAGACCCCAGGGTGGCGGAAACAGTCAAGATACAGGACAGGACCTGGCAACTCAGTTGCACAGAACACACTGAAAGAAAGTGTTGCTCAGGCACCTCCTACTGGGTAGAGGGGGTTTAAGTATCCAGTGACTCACAACAATAGGCTGGGGACGCATTAGGAGTGCGCATAGTAACTGTAAGAATTAGACAGTAACCACGCCGCCGCCCTAAGCAATCAGACAAGAGACATGCACACAGCAGATACTGGAGCAAAGTGTGCAGCCAGGACTGATAGGTAATATGGCGGTCTTGCGTGGTGGGAGGTGGTAAGCCATGCCAGCACGCCGCCAGGGATGTTACAGTACCCTCCTCCTTTACCCCCCCTCTTCTTCAAGCCTGCAAGGATTTTCTGCAGAGAATTTGGAGGCTGATCCTTCTCTTCAAGAAGATTACATCTTTTGTCCAATAGAGGGAATGAAACTGGTCTCACCATCTTGGTGACCAGGATGCTTCCTCCCATCGAGCCATCCTCAGCAACAGATGAAGTGAGTGAAGTACCAGGAACAGGACACAGGAAAGTCTCTCTCCATTTGTTAATATCGGGTAGCACCCCAAAGGATTCACGGGACAACTGGAGATCCTCCACCGGGTTGGATGGGTGCAGAGACTCGGGGGTAACCACCGCCTTGACGTACACTTTGCCAAGCTTACTGTTATGATAGGCTACAAGCACTAAGGAAAGACATCTGTCCCTGCAATAGAACTAAGCTAGATCCCTACGATGTAACGGGGAACCTGATCCTGCAATCAGACCCGCTAAAGTCCTCAGCTAGTCTGAACGAAGACCTATAGATGTGAGGGAGGGATCCCTACAAGAACTAGGGACTGGGAGAAAGATGGACACCTCCTAGCAGAAATTGTAGCAGTAAAAAGACAAACACACAACATAGAACATAAAGGTCAAAAGACCTAGCTAAACTGACTGAGAAAGGTTACAAAGCACCTGGCTAGCTTAAGAGTAGAAATTACAATGAAGTCCAGCATGGCCAGAAGGGTGGAGCAGGATTAAATAGGCAAAAAGGTCATGTGACCAGCAAAATAGAAAAAACCTAACAGGAGAGTTCTAACAGTACCCCCTCTTCTAAGAGGATCCTCCGGATCCCCTAGGCCCAGGCTTATCCGGAAACCTCTTGTGAAACGCTCTGACAAGTCTGGAAGCAGAAACATCATTCGCCCTCACCCATGAGTTATCCTCGGGACCGAAACCCTTCCAAGCGACGAGACACTTCAAACTCCCCTATACCGTCTAGAATTAAGGATGCGGGAAATTTCATATTCCCCGTCCTCCACCACCGGAGGAACGGTGGCAGTGGCGTCTCTATCTGATACATCAGCTTTTTTCAGTAGAGAAACATGAAACACCGGATTAATCTTCCAGGAGGTAGGAACCTCCAACCTAACAGCAGATTGGTTAACTACCTGGAGCACCTTAAAGGGCCCTACAAACTTGGGACCCAATTTTTTAGAAGGAATCCTCAACTGCAGATTCTTAGAGGACAACCAAACCATGTCACCAACTGTAAACAAAACCTCTTGACGTTTCCTGTCAAAGTACCTCTTAGATTTTTTGTTAGCCTCCTGAAGATTACCACGCAGGACGGATGTCCCCCAGATCAACAAAAAAAAGGCGAACACCCAGCAGAAGAGGATGTATGGTTGTTAAGAGCAAATTCAGCAAGCGGCAGAAACTCAGACCACCCCTCTTGATTGTCTGCCACAAAACAACGCAAGAACTGCTCAACATCCTGATTCTTCCTTTCTGTCTGGCCATTAGACTCAGGATGATATCCAGATGAAAACGACAAATGAACTCCCAACCTGTCACAAAAGGCACGCCAAAAACGAGCCACGAACTGGGGTCCCCTATCAGAAACAATGTCAGTAGGAACACCATGGAGTCTGACAATTTCCCTGACAAAGGCCTTAGCGAGTGTCTTAGCGCAGGGCAGTTTGATGAAGGGAACCAAGTGACACATCTTGCTAAAACGGTCCACGACCACCCAGATGACCGTGAAACCCTCAGAGGAGGGAAGGTCAGTAATAAAGTCCATAGCCAGATGGGCAAAGCAACCCCGCAGCAGGAGTATGAGAAGACTTAGGCTGAGTTCACAAGATGCGTATTTAATGTGTTTCCGCGGCGTTTTTGCAGTTGCGTAAACACCGCGGAAACGCATGAAAAACGCATGGTAGAAGGGCAGCAATGTTCCCCAATTGAAATCCGCATGTGCTGTGCCCATGATGCGGATTTTTCCACAGCTCAAAAATCCGCAGCATGTCAATTAATTTTACGTAAACGCGGCGTTTTCGCCGCCATTGACTTGCATTAGAACGCGCCAATTCTGCAAGACTGCATCTGTACTTGCGTTATTGGCGCGTTCTAATGTGCGGATGGTACCCGGGTGTGGAGGAGAGGAGAGTCTCATCCACACCCAGGTACCATTAAAAAAGCTGTAAAACAAGAATAAAATAACAAATATATATACTTACCATCTGTCGTCCTGCGCAGCGCTCCTGCTTGGTTCCCGGCACTTGCAGTGAGTTGAAGGACCTGCGCTGACGTCACGTGACGGGTCACGTGACGCTGACGTCGGCAGGTCTTTCAATTCAAAGTTGCCGGCAGCCGGGAGAACGGAGTGTAAAGCAGGACAGCGCGGGCCATCGGAGGTAAGTATATACACTCTCTCGGGTCACACTATATAAATCCATGCTGTTTGCATGGATTTATATAGTGTGACCTAGTTGTCAAGCACTTTCCAGGTGATGCTCAAATCGCCTGGAAAGCGCTTGTCAATCTGCATGCGGAAACGCATGTGAATCCGCATGTGGATCCGCATGTATTCTGCAGGAAAAATGCATGCACAATCTGCATGCGTTTTTTCTGCCAGGGAGATGCAGAAATGATGCAGAAATTTTCTGCTTCATTTCTGCATCGTGTGCACATACCCTTAGATCTAGCACACACAGTACATTGACGCACCCACTTAATGACTTCCTTCTGCCATCCAGGCCACCAAAAACTGCGACCCACAAGTCTCTTGGTCTCAGAAATTCCTGGATGACCTGCCAACCGAGACTCATGACACTCAACAAACAAATCTCTCCTAAAGGTCCTAGGCACAAACAACCTCCCATGGGGAGTGTTAGATGGGGCATTCTCCTGTGCTTTAAGAATCTCATCTTCCAAAATGGAGTCCAATGCAGCAATCACAACACCTTCTTGTAAAATGCTCTCCTCCTCCTCAGCACCGACCATGGGAGAAAAGCTGCAAGACAACGCATCAGCTTTAACATTCTTGGTACCCGGGATGTAAGTAACGGAAAAATTAAACCGCGAAAAAAAAAGTGCCCACCTAGCCTGACGGGCATTCAAGCGCTTGGCAGCATCAAGATAGATCAGATTTTTATGATCAGTGAAAACCTGAATGGAAAATTCAGCACCTTCCAAGAGATGACGCCAGTGTTCAAATGCGAGTTTAATAGCCAGAAATTCCCGATTACCAATATCGTAATTAAGTTCAGTCTCAGAAAATTTTTTTGAAAAAAAGGCACAGGGATGTACTCCATCCTTGTTTTCCTGAGACAACACCGCACCGACCCCCACAGAAGAAGCATCAACCTCAACCAAAAACGGCTTAGTCACATCAGGCTGCATAAGGATGGGGGCAGAGCTGAACCTCTCCTTTAGAAACACAATTCTTCAATGGCCTCAGTAGTCCACTGAACCGTATTAGCACCTTTCCTGGTGAGATTGGTCAGTGGTTTAACAATAATAGAAACATTTTTAATGAATTTTCTGTAATAATTGGCGAAACCCAAAAACCTCTGTATCGATTTCAAACCAATAGGCCTAGGCCATTCCTGCACAGCTTGAACTTTCACCGGGTCCATCTCAAAGCCCTCGCTGGAGATAATGTAACCCAAAAAACTAATTCTCTGTACAGCGAACTCACATTTCTCTAGCTTAGCAAAAAGTGAATTGTCAATTAATAACTGTAATACCTCACGTACCCTCCGCCAATGAGACTCCAGATCAGGCGAATAAATCAAAATGTCATCCAAATACACAACCACATTTTTGCCGATCAAAGGTCTAAGGATGTCATTAATAAGATTCTGAAAAAATGCTGGTGCATTGGTAAGACCAAAAGGCATAACCAGATTCTCAAAATGACCCACAGGAGTGTTAAAAGCAGTCTTCCATTCATCACCCTCCTTCATGCACAACAAATTGTATGCCCCCCGGAGATCAATTTTAGAGAACCACTTGGCCCCCACTAACTGGTTAAACAAATCAGGAATCAATGGCAGTGGGTAGGGATTACGTACAGTAATTTTATTAATCTCGCGAAAGTCCAGACAAGGACGTAAACCGCCGTCCTTTTTTTAAAAAAAAAAAAATCCAACAGCCACAGGTGACTTAGAGGGTCTGATATGACCGGCGGCCAAGCTCGTCTGTATGTATTCCTCCAAAGCCTTTTTCTCAGGAATAGTAAGATTAAATAAACGACTTTTAGGAAGAGTCGCTCCAGGGACAAATTCAATGGTACAATCATAGTTTCTATGGGGAGGCAAAATTTGCGACTCCTCCTCAGAAAAAACTTTCCAAAAATCCTGAATAGGTACAGGTAATTCCCCTTTATCCACAGCAGCAATGCGCCCGTTACAACACTTGTCATAACACTTCGGGCTCCAGGACTTAATTTCATTAGTAGACCAATCCAGTACAGGATTGTGCAATTTTAACCAGGGTAACCCCAAAATTACTGGAGAAGGCAAATTATTTAATACTGCCAAATCCAAATTTTCTTGGTGAATACCATTAATAGTGAGGGGAAATTCATAAACCTTGTGAGTAACACATTTCAAGGGAGAGCCATCGACAGAAACCACGGCAATAGGGGATGACAAAGGTTTGGGTTTTAATTTAAGTTTTTCCAAGAATCCCCCATCAATCACATTCAGAGTAGAACCACAATCCACAAATACCCGAAATTCAATTAATTCTTCCTGAGTTGCAGTAGTAGCAGAAAGAAATACCCCCTCAGTGTTTAAACAGGCTATACTGGCGTAACTGACCTTTTTTTTTTTTTTTTTTTTTTTTTCACACGAAGCACACAGTTCTTAATGAAATGGTCAGATTTTCCACAATAAAAGCACAAACCTTCAGAAAACCTGCGGTCTTTTTCCTGAGAGCGGGGTGACATCGCCCCAATCTCCATCGGCTCTCCAATGTCAGTACAGACCCTCTCAAGACTAGGAGCTGACATGGCAAAGGATTTATTCTCATTAACCCTTGCACGCAGTCTCCTGTCCACCCGTATAGCTAATTGCATTGCCTCCTGCAAGTTTCCAGGTGTAGGATAAGCAATAAGCAGATCCTTAACCCTTTCACCTAGCCCAGCAAGAAACAAACTTTTCAGAGCTGAATCGTTCCACCCCACCTGAGCAGACCACCGACGGAAGTGAATACAATAATTTTCCACATTACCTGATCCCTGTCTCAAAAGTCTCAATTCCATCTCAACTGATGAGACACGATCAGGATCATCATACAACAACCCCAAAGCAGAAAAAAAACTATCCACTGATCTAAAGCACGGATCACTAGGTTGGAGAGAAAAGGCCCATCCCTGAGGTTCTTTGCGCAAAAGTGACATTATGAACCCTAGCCACTGTGATTCATCACCAGAGGATCTGGGTCTCAAACGAAAATACAATAAACAAGCATTTTTAAAGGAAAAAAAATCTTGTTGTTCACCAAAAAATAAATCAGGCAATCGTACCTTTGGCTCCACAAAATGCGCTCCAGAACAGCTACTCACGTGTTGTTGGAGCTCGGCCACCTCCAGAGAGAGTCCCTGCAGGCGTTGAGCCAAATCCTGAACCGACACCATGATGGAAACTGGAGGTCTTTCCTTAGAGATATTTTTGGGCTGGACTTACTGTTATGATAGGCTACAAGCACTAAGGAAAGACAGGAGATCTGTCCCTACAATAGAACTAAGCTAGATCTCTACGATGTAACGGGGAACCTGATCCTGCGATCAGACCCGCTAAAGTCCTCAGCTAGTCTGAACGAAGACCTATAGATGTGAGGGAGGGATCCCTACAAGAACTAGGGACTGGGAGAAAGATGGACACCTCCTAGCAGAAATTGTAGCAGTAAAAAGACAAACACACAACATAGAACATAAAGGTCAAAAGACCTAGCTAAACTGACTGAGAAAGGTTACAAAGCACCTGGCTAGCTTAAGAGTAGAAATTACAATGAAGTCCAGCATGGCCAGAAGGGCAGAGCAGGATTAAATAGGCAAAAAGGTCATGTGACCAGCAAAATAGAAAAAACCTAACAGGAGAGTTCTAACACTTACTGGATGAAGTGGGTGAAGTACCAGGTACAGGGTGCAGAAAAGTCTCTCTCCATTTGTTATCAGGTAGCACCCCAGAAGATTCAAGAGACAACAGGAAGTCCTCCGCCTGGTTGGAGGGGTGCAGAGACTTGGAGGTAGCCACCGCCTTGATGGACTCATTGCCAGATTTATTAGAGATGGAGGATCATTGCTTAGGGACGAACTTCAGTCTGGTTTCTGAGATGACAAGTCTGCGAGGCGGGACAGTACCTGAAGCCAGATCATTGGTACAATTGTCGAGACTGTGTGAGGACAATGCCTCCTCTTCTCTTCCTTCGAAGACTTCAGCACACAGCGAGTCAGCGACTAGCAGATCTGGTGAAGAAGAAGAAGAAGACACCCCTTGTACCTCAGCAGTCCCCCAGGAAACACCATGCAGGATCTCCAGAACTGAGCGGGCACTAGATCTCTCTGCTCTGGACGACCTGTGGGTAAACCAGACAGCACCTGGAATGTGAACTTCTTCATGTGTAATGCGCCAATCTGGAGCTTAATTTGTACAGACATATTTTGACTGTTTCTAAGTAGGGCTCGTCCTTCCGCTGACAATGGCCAAACCGGATTCTGGAGTTGTCGGATGGGAATCAGACACCGACTCTTCAAGGCTATACGCCCGAAACTTCCGGTTAATCCGAGGCCTTCACTTGCCACGGAGACAGTCACAGTCATCTGTGGAGAGGAAACACTAATGCCAAGGGCAGCCTCTCCTACAGGCCTAATGTCTTGGGATTCTCCAACCTTCGCTGGACAAAGACAGTCAGGGTGTCCCATACAACTGCAGCTGGACCGCAATCCAATTTTGTGACTGAGTTCCGGCCTCTGCTTTGCCTGACGAACATGGTCATCCTTCATGGATTCTGTGCGGGTAGCTGCCTCTACAGGCTGGGGAACAGGAGGTCTTTGGGAGGACAGAACCTGGCATGACGGTTTACCTCTATGCCTAGCACGTCTGGACTGCCTCTTGAGGTTGGGAAGAGAAGAATTCTGTGGAGCATTGTCATCCTGTGTGGATTCTGTGTGGGCAGCAGTCTCTTCAGGCAGGAGAGCTGGTGGGCTACCTACACGCATCACCCATCGGGACTGCTCCAGGATATTGCAAAAAGAACTTCAGCACTCCATACATGAATATATAAGAAATATTGTATCTAGACTAATGTCACTTTGAAAAATGAAGGATTTTTGCGCATAATTTGGCCAACTTATGTGTGCCCATCAACCATGACAAGGTCACCTTCGCATGATGGGAAACTACGCTACGCTACCTCTGGATATGCCACTCTTGGGCTGTAAGCCTGTATGGACAATATGTCTCTGCTTGGGCTTTTAACCTACAATGTATGGGCTGGTAGAGCTAGTTAAAACCACCTGTGACTGAATGGGAGGGACACATGGTCAGAAAAAAGGCTGTCAAGCTTCTAATAGTGTGAACACGTACCTGCTGCAATGTTCCAGGAGCGGGATCCCAAAAATGATTAATAGAAAAAAAGAGAGGGGTCGCTCACTGGTCTATTCGGGTGCTCTGAAGAAAAAAGTAATCTCAATTGCAAAAAGAACTTCGGCACTCCATACATGAATATATAAGAAATATTGTATCTAGACTAATGTCACTTGTCGTGGTTGATGGGCACACATAAATTGGCCAAATTTTGCGCAAAAAAACTTCATTTTTCAAAGTGACATTAGTCTAGATACAATATTTCTTATATATTCATGTATGGAGTGCCGAAGTTCTTTTTGCAATTGAGATTACTTTTTTCTTCAGAGCACCCGAATAGACCAGTGAGCGACCCCTCTCTTTTTTTCTATTGCTCCAGGATATTGGGAAGGGAAGCTTTAGCAGAAGCCTCAGGGTTAGGGTCATCAAAGACCACTAGAAAGGCCACCAGGAAGGTCTGCAGGTCAGAGACGATAGGATCCTAGGCTTCCCATAGGGGGGTGATCCAATTCAAGGCATCACCCGCTAAGTAGGACATCATAAATGCTACTTTAACCCGATCAGTGGGAAAATAGTGAGCATAGAATTTGAAATGCAACATACATTGCTCCACAAACGCACGGCTTTGTTTTGGATCCCCGTAGTAATGTGGTGGATCCGCCGGAACAAGTGCTGATAGCTCCTTTTGGACTGGTGCGTAAATTGCCTGGACCTCAGCTTGAGAACATTTTTTTCCTTGGTGCACGTATTCACCAGACAAGAATTCAAATGTCTCCGAGAGAGAAGGGCCGTGGGGCTCAACGGGGACCATGGCCTGAGCAAACTGTTACCCTCACGCCCGGACTGACTGGCGTGAGCATGATTAGTGATCCCACTGAACCATGAACCGAGGAGTGCCTGGAGGGGTGTGACTAAGTATCAACTCAGTCCGACCAAAGTCGCACGGCGGCTCAGTCGACTCCGTGAACCAGGGAGGGACCGAGCAGACAGACCAGGTGCTACTCCACGTCAGACCCGGTCACAGCTGTTGACCCACACCAGGGAATGCAGGAACAGGCAAGTTAGGCTGGCATACTGACAGGTGGGTACTGGCAGGCACGGCTGGTATTCAGACAGGTGGGTACTGGCAGGCACGGCTGGTATGCAGACAGGTGGGTACTGGCAGGTAGGAACGCAGGCAGGATAGGGACCAGTACAGTCTAGGATACAGGAACAGAGCCGCAGGTGCGGCAGACAAGCAGAGCAGAGCAAAACCCGCAGGTGTGGTAGACAAGCAGAGCAGAGCAAAACCCGCAGGTGCGGTAGACAAGCAGAGCAGAGCAAAACCCGCAGGTGCGGTAGACAAGCAGAGCAGAGCAACACCCGCAGGTGCGGTAAGCAAGCATAGCAGAGAAAAACCCGCAGGTGCGGTAGACAAGCAGAGCAGAGCAAAATCCGCAGGTGCAGTAGACGAGCAGAGCAGAGCAAAACCCGCAGGTGCGGTAGACAAGCAGAGCAGAGCAAAACCCGCAGATGCGGTAGACAAGCAAAGCAGAGCAAAATCCGCAGGTGCGGTAGACAAGCAGAGCAGAGCAAAACCCGCAGGTGTGGTAGACAAGCAGAGCAGAGCAAAACCCGCAGGTGCGGTAGACAAGCAGAGCAGAGCAAAACCCGCAGGTGCAGTAGACAAGTCGAGCAGAGCAAAACTCGCAGATGCGGTAGACAAGCCGAACAGAGCAAAACCCGCAGGTGCAGTAGACAAGCAGAGCAGGTACACACTAGGTACTTACAATGACTCACAGCATTAGGCTGGGGATGCATTAGGAGTGCGCACACAGTAACTATAAGAATCAGACAGTAACTGCGCCGCCGCCCTAAGCAATCAGACAAGAGACATACACACAGCAGATGCTGGAGCAAAGTGTGCAGCCAGGACTGATAGGTAAGATGGCGGTCTTGCATGGTGGGAGGTGGTAAGCCATGCCAGCACGCCGCCAGGGATGTTACACAGAGATTGTTAGCTCCAGTAATATAAACATAGGGAAAATGTTTCAGCACATGAAGTAATGAGGGGTTAATCAGCCATGTTTAGTGTTAGGGTGATTAAACACCTGTGGAGAGGGAGGAGGTCAGAGAAAAAATTCCCATCCTTTTAGAGCATTTGGTGCTGGGTGGGCCTGGAGGTGAAAGCTTTGGAGCTGTTTTCTCATGTGAAGAAAAGCTAAACATTGAGTTGTTTGTTCCTTATGTTTTGTTTTTCCTGTTAAGCCAGGAAGGCCCTGTTTGTTTTGCTAACAATGCTGTGGTTGATGCAGTACACTTAATAAACCACAACAGAAGATTTAAAGAGACAGTGTTCCTGTGTCTACCTCTATGTGCAATCAAGTGAGCTGATCTACCACAGTTGGTGTTAGAAGTGCGGGCAAGATTCCCAGGAAGCAAATGTGATGGCTGAGAACAGACTGCATGTCCTGGGTGAAGGCGGCTGTAAGGATGGAACTGCGGTCAGAAAAAATGGAGGAGCTGATCAAGCACCTGGTCCAAAGCCAGCACCAGCAGCAGCATTGGGAACAGCAGCAGCAGCAGCTACAGCAGCTCCAACAACTGCAACAGCAGATTGATGTGCTCACAGAGGCGATTCGTGGCACGACGGCGGCTCCGACCTCAATGTCAGCTGATAATTTCTCTGTCCAGAAGGAGGTGAGGAGAGCCTTGCAGGAAATGACCCTGTGTGATGACATTGACGCCTTTTTAACCATTTTTGAAAGGGTCGCTGATAGAGAGAAATTCCCACCAGAGCAGTGGGCGGAAGTCCTGACGCCATACTTAATGGGGGAGCCACAAAAGGCCTACTATGATTTGGCCTTACAGGACGCCAAATAATGTGAAAATTTGAAAACAGAAATTTTGTCACGCTTGTGGGTGACAATGTCTGTCAGGGCACAACGGGTCCATCGCTGGGTATATCACCGTGACAAACCCCCTCACTCCTACATTTTGATCTACTGCCGGCTGAGAAGACTACGTCTGCCCTCAGCCGCGCCTGCTCCCGCTATTGTCAGCGGGAGCGGCCATAGGATGATGGGAGTAGTAGTCAATTCCTTGTGTGTTTTTGCAGCGTTTTTGACTTATTGACTTGAATTGAGTCAGTCAAATATGCAGCAAACATCCGCAGCAAATCCACAGATATATTTATACCTGCGTTTTTGCTTCGGATTTGACTGACTCAATTGAAGTCAATGGGAGAAAAATGCTGGAGAAATGCACAAAGAATTGACATGCTGCTGTGGCGCCCCTGAGGGTTCGGTCGCCACAGGGGTACTGCACCTCTTTAATGAGGTGTGGTATCTCTCCTTCGAGGTAAGGATGGTGCCGCTGTCAGGACTCCACCTCTGCATTCATCACTACATCGCTCCCACCTGAGGGGGGCTAATATGCACCAGGGTGCTGCCCCAGCCGGGATAAGAGGAGATGGGGGAACCAAAGATAGGGGGAACCATGTAGTGGGTGAGGGTGGAGGACGCACATTTAGGTTACACTTAAGAATTCATATTTAATAAACAGCCATTTTGGGCTTATGGTCTTGTGATCTTCATCACTGAACGTGGCTTTCTGTGTGAACCTGCAGTTGATGGGGACACGGTCCTCGTGCTCTGGCCTTGAGGCGAGGAGTGGGCAAGAGTTAACGGTTGTCTCTACCCGGTCAAGGTTCCTACCCAAGAAGGCCTGGAGGGGAGTAGAGGAGACAAGCTCCACAGGCAAAAGGATCCCAGGGGGATGCAGACGGAGCGGTATACGCCACCTGTCCTCACTATTCTGGCCTAGTCAGAGGGATTCCTGCTGCAAAAGGGGTACCGGCCCCCGATATTTGACTCTGTCACTTCAAGTTTTAGTCGGAGAAGTCCGGAGGCTCAGTAGATCCCACCGGGTAACGGACGGAGCGGAGTCGCCACCCGTACCCTTGTTATGTGCATAGTCCAGAGGGAGACCCGGACTTGTAACACGCACCACATACGGACAAGAGAGGACCTAGTGGGAAAGTCTAGGAACACTCTGGTGCGGGGTCCTGACCAAAGCACCTGAACTACTCGGAGGTAGTCGGACCCCTGGTCCTGGTGGCCGCAGCGCGCCGTGAGGAGCAGGGAGAAGCCTTGCAGCTGTGCATTCTACCGTGAGTAAAGCTGGGAAGACTACCCCTATGGCCTCCGGTTGCTTATTGCAACGCGGCACCGCACCACACCGCACCACATCTCCCCCTATAATTCCCATCCTCCTGCCTCCTCTGCCCTGAGGCCCTGCTCCGCCTGTGGGGAGTAGTACCATCTTCTGCTGCCACTACATCCCGCCTCAGAGGACTGAACACAGCGCTGGTGGAGGATCATCAGACACCACAGGTGGCGTAGTCAACACAACCACTCGATTAACACCAACTCTGAAAGCCCACTACACCCTTTTGAATGTGACGGCCCTGGGCACGGCCATGGCTACAACCCACAAAACATCTGACCCGGCTCCGAGTACCCCCATATCCCAGGGCAGGGCTGCGAGCGTCACACTGCAGATTTAACGCAATCACAATTCTGACAGGAAAATTCCTGATCATGTGCACAGAACTGCAGGATTGTCATTGCATTAGCTGGCACACGGATTACCTAGCATTTTTAGCCCATTTCTGCGTGAAAAAAATGCTGCTAAAATGCATCAAAAACACACCGTGTGCACATAGCCTAACACTGTTATGGAGCACAGTAGCTTGCACTTTTATGGGGCAGTATTACACTGTTATGGGGGCGGTATTATACTATTATGGGGGCAGTATTACACTGTTATGAGGCACAGTAGCCGGCACTGTTATGGGGGTAGTATTACACTGTTATGGGGGCGGTATTATACTATTATGGGGGCAGTATTACACTTTTATGGGGCACAGTAGCCAGCACTGTTATGGGGGCAGTATTACACTGTTATGGGGCGGTATTATACTATTATGGGGGCAGTATTACACTATTATGGGGCACAGTAGCCAGCACTGTTATGGGGGCAGTATTACACTATTATGGGTAAATTAACCTGGTGATTGTAGGTGACTGATGTAAATGGGTCTCCAGAAGATGTTGGGCAGCATTACTCTACTATGGGGCACAGTAGCTGGCATTGTTATGGGGGCAGTATTATACTGCTATGGGAGCGGTATTACACTGTTATTGGGCACAGTAGCAGCGCATTGTATCACTGCCATGCGCCCTCAGATGCCAAGGTGAGCTGCGGGGATATTCACTTCTATCCATGCCGGGACTATGGGCGTGGAGAAGAGTGAATATTCATTCTCTTTAGTAGCGGGAACAGAGGATAACGGAGCCGCAGCTCCTCCTGACAGTGCGCGCTACTAAGGAGAATGGCTATTCACTCCTCTCCATGCCCATAGTCCCGGCGTGGAGAGAAGTGAATATCCCCGCAGCTCACCTTGGCATCTGAAGGCGCATGGCAGTGATACAATGCGCTGCTCAGATGCTGAGATAAGCTGCTGGTAGACAGGATGCAGCGCTGGAGCAGAGGGGAGGAAGGAAGGTGAGTATAAGTGTTTATTTTGGTCTGAAGGGGCCACACATACCAGGATTGAGTCTGTGGGGGCCACGTATACCAGGATTGGGGATGAGGGGGCCATGCATACCAGAATTGGGGATGAGGGGGCCATGCATACCAGGATTGGGGATGAGGGGTGCCATGCATACCAGGATTGGGGATGAGGAGGCCATGCATACCAGGATTGGGGATGAGGGAGCAATGCATACCAGGATTGGGGATGAGGGGGCCATGCATACCAGGACTGGGGATGAGGGGGCCATGCATACCAGGATTGGTGATGAGGGGGCCATACATACCAGGATTGGGGATGAGGGGGCCATCCATACCAGGATTGGGGATGAGGGGGCCATGCATACCAGGAATGGGGATGAGGTGGCCATGCATACCAGGATTGGGGATGAGCGGGGCCATGCATACCAGGATTGGGATGAGGGGGCCATGCATACCAGGAATAAGGATGAGGGGGCCATGCATACCAGGATTGGTGATGAGGGGGCCATGCATTCCAGGATTGGGGATGAGGGAGCCATGCATACTGTAACATCCCTGGCGGCGTGCTTGCATAGTGCACCACCTCCTACTATGCAAGGCCGCAATCTTACCTGTCAGTCCAGCCTACAAACCTTGCTCCAGTTCATGCTATGTGCATGTCTCTTGACTGACTGTTTAGGGCGGTGGCCCGGTTACTTCCTGATTCTTGTAGCTGCTGTGGGCGCACCCCTAATGCGTCTCCAGCCTATTGCTGTGAGTCACTGGATATTTAAACCCCCTCCACCCAGTAGGAGGTGCCTGAGCAACACCTTCACTCAGTTAGTCTTTGCTACTGAATTGCCAGGTCCTGTCCTGTTTCTAGTCTGTCTCCGCCATTCTGGGGGCTGCATTCCCAGACCTATTATCTCAGACTTCTAGTCTGTTCCCGCCACTCTGGGGGCTGTATACCCAGGCTCGTTCTTGTATCTCTTTGCAGTAGCAGTTCCTGTCTGAACTGTATTCTAGCCTGTTACCTGTTTGTCTCTATATCCGTACCTTCCCTTTTCCTGCAGTATCTGAACCTGCACCTAACTCCAACTCGTTGTCTTTGTTCTTCTGTTTGTGAGTTTTGTGTCCATTCGCTACTTCATAGTAAGTACCTTGTGTGTATCTGGTTCTGTTTGTCCCTTTTCCTTTCCTCCGTATCTTCCTCCTGTGTTCTAGCCATCTTCCTGTGTTTTCCAGTCTGTTCCATGTGAACAGAGTCCTGTCCTCTCTGCCTGCACCTTCAGCCCTGTTCGGCTCTGCTTGTCCACCGCACCTGCGGTTTCGCTCTGCTCAGCCTTGTCCACCGCACCTGCGGTTTCGCTCTGCTCAGCCTTGTCCACCGCACCTGCGGTTTCGCTCTGCTCAGCCTTGTCCACCGCACCTGCGTTTTCGCTCTGCTCAGCCTTGTCCAACGCACCTGCGGTTTCGCTCTGATCAGACTTGTCCACCGCACCTGCGGTTTCGCTCTGCTCAGCCTTGTCCACCGCACCTGCGGTTTCGCTCTGCTCAGCCTTGTCCACCGCATCTGCGGTTTCGCTCTGCTCAGCCTTGTCCATCGCACCTGCGGTTTCGCTCTGCTCAGCCTTGTCCACCGCACCTGCGGTTTCGCTTTGCTCAGCCTTGTCCACCGCACCTGCGGTTTCGCTCTACTCAGCCTTGTCCACTGCACCTGCGGTTTTGCTCAGCTCAGCCTTGTCCACCGCACCTGTGGTTTCACTCTGCTCAGCCTTGTCCACCGCACCTGCAGTTTCGCTCTGCTCAGCCTTGTCCACCGCACCTGCGGTTTCGCTTTACTCTGCTTGACTACCGCATCTGCGGCTCTGAACCCGTCTCCCAGTCTGTACTGGACCCTATCCAGCCTGTGCTCCAACCGGCTAGTACCTCCCTGTCTGCACTCCAGCCGTGCTTGCCAGTGCCCACCTGTCTGCATACCAGCCATGCTTGCCAGTGTCCACCTGTCTGCATACCAGCCGTGCTTGCCAGTGTCCACCTGTCTGCATACCAGCCATGCTTGCCAGTGCCCACCTGTCTGCATACCAGCCGTACTTGCCAATACCCGCCTGCCTGTATGCCAGTCTAACCTGCCTATTCCTGCATTCCCCAGTGTGGGTCAACAACTGTGACCGGGGTCTGACCTGGAGTCGCACCTGGTCCCTCTGCTCGGTTCCTCCTTGGTCCATGGAGTCGACTAAGCCGGCGTGCGACCTTGGTCGGATTGGGTTGATACTTAGTTACACCCCTCCAGGCACTCCTCGGTTCATGGTACAGTGGGATCACTAATCACGCTCACGCCAGTCAGTCCAGGCGCGAGCGTAACACATTCCAGGATTGGGGATGAGGAGGCCATGCATACCAGGATTAAGGATGAGGAGGTCATGCATACCAGGATTGGGTATGAGGGCGGCAATGCATACTAGGATTGGGGATGAGGGCGGCTATGCATACCAGGATTGGGGATTAGGGAAGCTATGCATACCAGGATTGGGGATGAGGGCGGCTATGCATACCAGGAATGGGGATGAGGGCGGTTATGCATACCAGGAATGGGGATGAGGACGGCTATGCATACCAGGAATGGGGATGAGGGAGCCATGCATACCAGGATTGGGGATGAGGGGGCCATGCATACCAGTATTGGGGATGAGGGAGCCATGCATACCAGGATTGGGGATGAGGGGGCCATGCATACCAGGATTGGGAATGAGGGGGCCATGCATACCAGGCTTGGGGATGAGGGGGCCATGCATACCAGGATTGGGGATGAGGGGTGCCATGCATACCAGGATTGGGGATGAGGGGGCCATGCATACCAGGATTGGGGATGATGGGGCCATGCATACCAGGATTGGGGATGAGGGGGCCATGCATAGCAGGATTGGTGATGAGGGGGCCATGCATACCAGGATTTGGGATGAGGGCGGCTATGCGCGCCGCATGATCTGTCCCTCTTTCTCTTCTTCAAAGGTTGGGAGGTATGCGGCCCTGTTATGGGGGCAGTATTACACTGTTATGGGGGCAGTATTACACTGTTATGGGGGCACTTTTGCTATTATAGAGACACTATTATGGGTAAATTATCCTGGGGATTGTATGTGACTGATGTGAAGGAGTCTCCAGAAGATGTTGGGGGGAGCGTTCCCACAGCTGTGCTGCAGAATTACACCGCCATTACTTTATACATTATGCAGCTTCTGATAATCACTGACAGAAGTGCAATAAACACCTTAAAAATCCAATAATAACTGAATCTAAGATAAAAGAGATGAATTAAAGATTAAGAGACAGCAGCAGTGCGCAGACTCCAGCCCGGGCACAGAGCAGACACCGGCGTCTACTCAGCACCAGATGGCGACAGAGCGGCGGAAGTCAGGGTGCCCGCCTCAGACATGGCGGCGCGAGCGTCACAGACTCCGGAAGTCACCCAGGACTGCCCACACTGCAACCGGAAGCAGTTGTGCAAGCACGTGTGCGTGATCCTGGGCAGCTCAAGCTATGGAAGTGAGAGCGGAGCAGAGCGAACCTGCCGCTGCGGGTATGTGCGACGGTCACGTATAGAACAGCGAGATATCCTATACTGTAACCTTGTCTGTATATATCTGTCCCGATGTGGCCTATGTTATAGGCTGCTGTAAGGGAAAAGTACAGCATTTGTCAGTAGCAACCAATCAGGTGGCTGCTTTCATTTTTTTATAGCCTAATAGAAATGAGAACTTGAATCTGATTGGTTGATTTTTTTTAATCTACCAAATGCCTATGTAGTGATTGGCTGCAGCGCTTACATGACTGGCCGGTGATGAGTAGGTGAGGATGGGGCTTGTGGTTCAGATATATCAATTGCCGAGAACCAATATTAAACATAGAGACCAGTGCTGCGGCCAAGTACACGTGGGCCCTCAGGTACCACAGGCCCAGGGGCCCCTTCTAACTCTAAGGTCTGTAGTTTTTATCGTCAACTTATTGGGGACCGTATAGCGTTGACTCGCCGGCCCGATCCATGTGATCACACGCCAGGCCGGCCAATCAGAGGCCGCCAGGTAGCAGGAGGTCTTCAGGGCTCCCGGCGTTATGTGGCCGTCTCCTGTGGATCCGTTCGCACCAACTCCAGGTCCTCACCACTTATTCTTTTCATTCTATTTTTTTGGGATGTGACCATAAAGCAGCCGCTCTGAGATCTGTTTAAATAATATAATATTGTATTAGTTCAGAGAACCACAAGTAAAGTCACTGAATGTTAACGGTTTTTTTTTATACATTCTGGGATATGATTTTTTTCCTTTATTAAATGTAGAATTTATTTTTGGTTTTATTGGTTTTCCAATAACCTGCGATCGATCACTTGATCGTTCCTGTAATATTGCAGTGAATTGTAAGATGACTGTTTATAAATCCCAGTCACCGGCTTCATAGGTGTACAAGCATGACAGGCTGGGAAGGAGGGGGAGACTTCAGTCGCACCCCAGCTGGGATGACCCTGCCATTTGCACTGCATAATCATATTGTGGAAAGGCCATTGGGCATCAACAGGGTCACCTTCCCCCACTTTCAATCTCTTAGATGCTGCTGTCAAATGTCACGGCAGCATTCAAGAGGTTAAGTTTAAACTAAGAGGTTAAAGAGGTTGTCCACTACTTTTACGGCCTATCTTTAGGAAAGGTCATCAATGTCTGATCAGTCGGGGTCTGACATCTGGTACCCCCGCCGATCAGCTATTATCGGTGTCGGCAGCCGCCAGCCGGAAAAAATCAGTTGCTGTGCTGCTCTGTCTTCTTATAGTGGCTGCCACAGGGTACTGCACATCCGCCTCAGCCACTGCCAGCTCCGCAGGCGAGTACTTCTGGCCGAGAACAGCTGATTGGTGGGGGTGACGGGTGTGAGACCCCGACCGATGAGACATTGATAACCTATCCTAAGGATAGGTCATTAATCAGAAAGTAGTGGACAACCCCTTTAAATTGTGGTGTTGGCTGGATAACTGCCCCTGAGGCCTCTCCATGCATGTACAGCCGGGGTCACCAACGGACGCCTCACAGGAGCAGCGGGATCTGGCACTTGATGGCTTTTCCCTGGTGCCGTCTCTGCGGTTATAGGAAGTTTCGCCCCCGGACGTTTCGAACTGGGGGCGAAATGTACCAGGGGCGAACTGCTGGGGGTGAAACATTCAATTGCCGTCTCTGCTTCCCCCTTCTTTATCTATATGCTTTTGCTCAGTACCAAGTTCATGCAGCCGAACAGTGAACGCTGCCGGCACCGAGCGCCGACTTGGGGGAGGGGGGTAGTCCTTTGATATTGCCCCATTTTTCCGTCACCTGCCTGTTTGGCAGACAGATGTGTCTAGCCTTGACCAGAAAAACAATGAGATTAAAGAGGAGCTTTTATGTTGAACTGGACTTGCCAAGTAATAGTGGCTGCAGAGCTGAATAAACATTTTTTTTTGCCTGCGCTGTGTTTTATATGCGCAATTTGGCAACTAAGAAGTTAACGTTTTTTTTTTTTTTTATTAAGTGTTTTCATTGGGGGTGTGTACTTTTTCTCCCTGTATGATGCTGACCAATCATAAGCAGGCAGCAAGAATCACAAGAGAGAAGAACACGCCCCCATCACAGCTTATAGCGTACTGAGCAGCAGTTCCTGCAGTAGATGAGACTGCAAGCAGCCTGCTCTTAATGTTAGGCTGTGTTCACACTAGGATAGATCAGGCAGTGGTTCCGGCCATTCCATCTTCTATTGATGACTGCAGCATGAGCATGGAGAGCTTCACATGAGTCTATGGGTGATATGGAAACTGCTGTGAGACCCTGGTGGACCTATCTAGACTTGCAGAAGATCGATGTTCCTATAGATCGTTCATCCATCAAGTCACCATGGCTCAAGATCGAGTAATAATAATCCCTGAGATTCCTATATGTTACACGTATGCTCGGTGTATTACTCCCGAGAAAGTTTTTTACAATTTGGTCCAGTGTATACATCCTCCATGAGCTGGATACATAAGTAGTGGCTGCACAGTTCTCTGTCTCCCCTGTTCTAATGGATTGTTACAATGTATCACCATGATGCTGTATGGTTCTGAGCTTCCACTAGAGGTCACTGTTGCTCCATTGCTGACTTATAGGACTTCTATGGCAGAAGCAAAGCTCCCAGCATCCTCTGCTGCATTACATTTATATCAGTATACATACAATATCCATATATCTACTAATATAAAATGTCCTTTTAGGTTCTGAGGACTCTGATTTTGGAGATGACAGTCTTCCTTCCGATGGAGGAGAGGAGAACGATGCATCCTGCCATGAAACGGACGACCAGGTCGAGTCCGATGACCCTAATAAAGGCTGGGCGGACGCAATGGCCAAAATCCTCAACAAGAAAGTCCCCTCGGACAAGGCCACTGCCATCCTGGTGAAAAGCAAAAAGCTGCAAAAGGAGAAGGAAAAAGAGAAGCAGGAGTGGCTGGAGAAAAAGGAGCAGGTGAGTGGCAGCCAGGAGATACGGCCACCTCCTGTAGAGAAAAAAAAAGAAGTGACCACTAACTGGCCCCAGGGCTCACATGGCATAATGTCTCGGGAGACCTGGTGCCGATGCGGAAGGTGAAGTAGTGGATGACCCCTTTAATCCTTTCCCAATATAGGATTTAATGATAGATCCTATATAGATGTATGGTGCAGACTCGGTAGCTGAGCCCGCACAAAACCGCTGTTTTACAGCCGGCACTTAATATTAACACCATTGATTGGAGCCATTTCTGATCGCTGCTGTTTAACTTTTTAAAGGGGTTGTCCATTACTCAGACACCCCCTTCCCAATCACTGTTTTCCCCTTGTAAATAATATCAACTATACTTTCCTCCGGTGCTGGCGCCACTCCAGTGCTGTCTTAATCGGGTCTCCCGACGCTCATGGGACATATACATATATATATATATATATATATATATATATATACATATATATATATATATATATATATATATACATATATATACACACACAGGGTGGGCCATTTATATGGATACACCTAAATTAAATGGGAATGGTTGGTGATATCAACTTCCTGTTTGTGGCACATTAGTATATGGGAGGGGGAAAACATTTCCAGATTGGTGGTGACCATGGCGGCCGTTTTGAAGTCGGCCATTTTGGATCCAACTTTATTTTTTTCAATAGGAAGAGGGTCATGTGACACATCAAACTTATTGAGAATTTCATAAGAAAAACAATGGTGTGCTTGGTTTTAACGTAACTTTATTCTTTCATGAGTTTTTTACAAGTTTATGACCACTGATAAAATGTGTTCAAAGTGCTGCCCATTGTGTTGGATTGTCAATGCAACCCTCTTCTCCCACTCTTGACACACTGATAGCAACACCGCAGAAGAAATGCTAGCATAGATATATTTCTCTTTCACATTCTGCCTGCACTATAGGTGCTGAAACGTCCCTTCTTTTCTATTACACATTGCTCTCGCCATTGTCCAATCACTTTTTTTTGTCTTGAACGGACAAGAATCGACGTTTCTGGGTTGCCTTATTTAATTCCAAAAATGCAATAAGAAGCCATCCAAACATCCTGTGTCCTCCAAGTGGTGGCAATAATAACATGCAGAACCATACAAAAAAAGACAAGTCGTCACCCAGCTCCATAGACATAAAAACAAAAAAGTCACTGGAAAATAATGATGCATACTAATTTTTTTTTTTAACCATTAAAATATATAAAACTTATGCGAGATTAATATCTGACCTGGAGAATCGTGTGGACTGTTTTTTTTATTGCACAATAATAAAGTGAAAACTAAATGCAAAATATAATGGTGGAATTGTGTTTATTTATATTTTTCCATCATTTCACGCCATCTGTCAAATTACATGGCATAGAGGCGCTATGGCAAGAGCAATGCGTAATGGGAAACAAGTGACGTTCCAGCACCTATAGTGCAGGCAGAGTGTCAAAAAAAAAAAATAGAAGAGGATGGTAGGTTACAGGGTATAGGAATCAAAATGGTTCTTAGTACAGAAAAATTCTGTAAAAGAGCTCATTGAATATTTTTCTTTTTTTTTTTTATTCGGGCGCCTGATGTTTTTCGGTTTACTTCTTCCCTTTCCTTTTAACGGGCTGGAGGCGAGATGACAGCGCGACCCCCTCATTGTCGTCTCCCGTCCCGCTCCCTCACCTTCACTTTTGTATCGCAGATTGATAAAAAACGTCAGTGGGAGATGATGTGCAGAGTGAAGACAGATGTGGTGAAAGACCGGGAAGCCGAGCGGAGTCTCCAGAGGATCGCCACACGGTAACGCAGCTCCAGCTCTTTACTCTTATATTGAAGGTTTAGACATGAGGCCGATCTGGATCCAATAAGAAGTTGTTTTTTCACATCCGTCACTGAGGAGCCGAAAGATTTATGTAGGGACAAGACGCTGAACAAAGGGATCGAATAGGAAAAGATAAGATGTGCTTAGAATATATCCCATGTATCTGTCCAGGTGGAGGAGGCGGCAGCTTCCCCCCAGTAGTCACAGCAGGATCTCGTCCCTCTCCTGATTTAATTAGACCTCAAGCATAATATTTAAACAGAAGCGCGTGACCACTGCTCAGCCGTCCCGATCAACTCCTTACTAGGCACAGCAAGACCCCCAGTAGCCTCATTCAACCTAGACCACCAAATAGCCCCCAGCAGACAAACCTGGATGCCCAGTAGCTCTGCTTATTTCCCTTCAACCAAGAGAGGTGGCAGGAGGTTTCACAGTACTCCGTCCCCCCCTCCCACAGTAGTCAGCCCCCTCCCTCCCCCCCAGTATTTGGAGCAGGGCATTTCACATCTCACCCTCTCCCCACCCCCAGTAGTCGGAGCAGCGCATTTCACAGTCCCTCTCCCCCCAGTAGTTGGGGCAGGGTGTTTCACAGTCGTCTGCCTCCCCCCCAGTAGTTGGAGCGAGGCGTTTTACAACTACCCCCCCCCCCCAGTAGTTGGAGCGGCGCATTTCAAAGGCCCCCCACAGTAGTCGGGGCAGGGCGTTTCACAGTTCCTGTTACTCATCCGTCCCTTGTCCCCCTTCCCCATTAGTCTGGGCAGGGTGTTTCGCCGTCCCTCCCAGTAGTGGCGGCAGGGCGTTTCTCGGCCCCCTCTCAGTAGTGGTGACGGTCTGTGGACTGTAAGATTTTATTAAGGACTGCGGCTCCCTGAACTCGTGTGATCGAGTTATATATGATTGCAGGGATCTTCCGCCCGCAGAGCTTTCTGCCTTATTCCCTTCCGTTGACCATTTATCTATTCTGTCCCCGCAGAGGTGTCGTACAGTTATTCAACGCTGTAAAAACCCATCAGAGTAACGTGAAGGAGAAGGTAAAAGAAGCCGGACATTCGGAGAGGAAGAAGAGCAAACTGATGATGTCCGTGTCCAAGAGAGACTTTATTGACGTCCTGAGAGGGAAAGAGAGCAAAGGCGAAACAGCGGAGCGGCCGGGGCCGAAGAAGGTGCGTACGGCCTGGGGAAACCTTCAGCGCCGCTCAGGACGGTGCACACCACTGGTTGTTACGGGCTTGTCTGCTCACACCGTATAGTGACCCGTCTGCAGGAGGTCGGCGGGGGTCTTTTTCAAAGCCCCTAAAGACGACATGCTCCTCACAGCTGAGGGTCTGTTACAATGTAGGACAGTTTAGACTGTACATAATCGGCAGTGCTCACAGATTTCTCCGCTCCTCCACCTCACAGGGATTATATATCCTGGATACAATTGTGTACCCGCAGTCAGACCCTGCATTGTGCGTATACGGGAAGTACCAGATCTTACCCAGCAGGGTGCAGTGCTGCCTGTAACATGCACGACGCTCCAGGAATCTCCTGATAATGTGGTGCAAAATCCCATATACCTGTTCTATACCTGAGATGGAGCTGTTAAACCCATAGTTGTCGGGAACTACTACACCCATCATGCAGGAGAAAACTGTAACCACAATGCATTCATTAACCCCTTAACGACCTTGGGTCTTTCTGTTTTTGTGTTTTCATTTTTTGCTCCCATTCTTCCCAGAGCCAGAACTTTTTAAATTTTCGTTCAATATGGCCATGTGAGGGCTTATTTTTTGCGGGATGAGTTGTACTTTTGAACGACATCACTGGTTTTACCGTATCGTGTGCTGGAAAACAGGGAAAAAATTACAATTGCGGTGAAATTGCAAAAAAAATGCAATTCCGCAGTTGTTTTTTGGGTCCTTTTTTTACCACGTTCACTGAATGCTAAAACTGACCTGCCATTCTTATTCTCCAGGTCATTACGAGTTCGTAGACACCAAACATGTATAGGTTCTTTTTTATTTAAGTGGTGAAAAAAAAATCTAAAGTTTGCTAAAAATGTTCCGAGACCCTTATCTCCATTTTTCGGGATCTGGGGCCGGGTGAGGGCTTATTTTTTGCGCGCCGAGCTGACTTTTTTATTGATACCATTTTGGGGTAGATCCGATGTTTTTATTACCCTTTATTGCATTTTATTGCAAAGTTGCAGTGACCAAGAAAACGTAATTCTGACGTTTAGAATTTTTTTCTCGTTACGTCGTTTACTGATCGGATTAATTCTTTTTTTTATTGATAGATCAGGCGATTCTGAATGCGGCGATACCAAATATGTCTGTGTTGATTTTTTTTAATTATTTTATTTTGAATGGGGCGAAAGGGGGGTGATTTAAACTTTTATATTTTTTTTTATTTTTTTTTATATTTTTAAAAACATTTTTTTTACACTTACTGCATGCTTCAATAGACTCCATAGAAGACTAGAAGCAGCAACTGTCTGATTGCTTCTACTGCATATAAGCAATGAGCAGATCGCTTGTATGCAGGAGAAATGCTCACTTGCTATGAGCGCTGACCACTAGGTGGCGCTCATAGCAATTGAGACATGACAACCACAGGGCTCTGCTGCAGACCCTGGGTTGTCATGCCCACCCATTGGTGACCCTCGATCACGTGACGGGGTCACCGATGGGTGGGGCCTAGGAAGCGCTTCCCAGAAGCGCGAGTTAAATGCCGCTGTCAGAGATTGACAGCGGCATTTAACTGGTTAACAGCCGCGGGTGGATCGCAGTTCCACCCGCGGCTGTTGCGGGCACATGTCCGCTGTAAGAATCAGCTGACATGTGCCCGGTTCAGTGCGGGCTCACCGCCGGAGCCCCGGCTGAACCGGCCTTTCCGACCTGGTGCGTACTATTACTGACCAGGTCGGAAAGGGGTTAAAAATATATATATATATATATATTTTTTAATGCAAGTTCTCTGGGATCGTTCATATTGTCGTCCTGAGCTAATGATGCAAACATCACACCAGGTCCACTAGAGATCTGCAGGACCGTGGCCACGTCTGTAGCCCTGTGAAGCGCCTCTTCAATATTGTTGGGCCGGTGCAATGTTATCGTTGCGGGGTGACGCGCACACAACGTCAAATTGAGCTTAGGAGGCCGTTCACTGGGCTACCGTTTGGCGGCCATGGACTACTGACGTGCCCAGCAAGTCGTTTCGCTCATCTTTAGGGTCCACCCATTCATTCTCTCAATAGGTAATTTTATTAGACCTTTCTGGCTTGTCCTGTGGATATGTTATAACTGCTTTACATGGGACTGCATCTTTAAAGGGATATTCCAGGTTGGTCCCACCAGTGATCATAATGGGGTACATGTGCTTCCTGTTCTTCACTAGCCACAAAACCTTAGCTAGGAGGAGTGTTGTATCCTCAGTGTAATTGACATACACCGGCCATACACATGATATGGCAGTCGGGCGCACGGTTAAGCTTCTGAATGCCCCGTGCACATGAGCAATACTCCGATATTTAGGTAATATCCCTTTAAGAAGACAAAGCATAACGAAGCCCAGCTTGTCCTCCTTGGGTAGACACTGCGCAGCACGAGGGTTCGTCTCGTCTCCCCCCTTCCCGGCTCCTTCACTTCACAGCACTGAACAGAACGTGCCGTGAACGACCTTCTGAAAAGTGCCGAGTGGGCGACTGGGTCTCCTTTGAATCCCCCTTGGCAGCAAGCGGCGCTTCCCATGGGCTAATAACGAGCCAGTTCTCCTTCCCTCTGCTCCCCCCTGCAGATCTTGCCCTCGCCTGGAGAACGCTTGTGTGGTTTATACTCACTAAAATGACCAGATCTAAAAAAAAGCGTCCGCTCCCTGGTGGCGCGGCAGTCACACAGCGTGCGGAGCCGGGTGCCGGAGCGTTGATGGGGACACTTTGATCCGGTGACTCGGGGGCTGCACTTGGCCCCTCTTCTACCTCTGTGGGGTTTTCTTTTCTTCATCTAAGTACTTTTCGGATGCCAGGGAGCCATGCCTGATCCAATTACCACACAAACATATTGTCATCTGGTTTTTGTTTGTGTGGTCCGGCTGAAGTGTACTGCACCATCGGAGAGTTTCCAGTAACGATACTCCGAAACAGACGCCTGGTACACAAAGGGTCTGTCCTTAATGGCTGAGGCTGGTGAAACGCTATTAGCTTTTAATAGGGGGTCCCATTTACATTACATTACTGATCCCGAGTTACATTCTGTATTATACCCCAGAGCTGCACTCACTATTCTGCTGGTGGAGTCACTGTGTACATAATAGTAATAATAATAGTTTTTATTTTTATAGCGCCAACATATTCTGCAGCACTTTACAAATTTTAGGGGGGACATATACAGACAATACAGAATAAGCATATCTCATATCGAAAGGTGTGAGGGCCCTGCTCGCAAGCTTACAGTCTGAGGAAATGGGGAGACACAAAAGGTAAAGTGTACATATATTGTATAATGCAGCCTTGATATACTAAATAGGATAAATAATACATGGACTGGTCACCAGCCAGTATGTGTGCAGTCCTGAGCGAGGCTATTATGTGCATGGTTGGTATGAACCTGAAATTCAAGAAGATTTTAATATGGGGGAAAACTGGGACGGACAACTGGGACGGGCAGATAGTGTGTTTAGGCGATACGCCAGTCTAAAGAAATGGGTTTTTAGGGTCCGCTTGAAACTGTGGGTATTGGGAATTAATCGAACTGTCCTGGGTAGTGCATTCCAAAGAATTGGCGCAGCACGCGAGAAATCTTGGAGACGGGAGTGGGAAGTTCGGATTATGGAGGATTTTAGTTTTAAGTCATTGGCAGAACGGAGGGCACGTGTAGGGTGGTAGACTGAGACAAGGGAGGAGATGTAGGGGGGTACTGAAGCATGGAGCGCTTTGTGGGTAAGTGTGATAAGTTTAAATTGAACTCTATATTGGATGGGCAACCAATGCAATGACTGGCACAGGGAAGAGGCATCGGTGTAGCGGTTGGCGAGGAATATGATCCTGGCTGCTGCGTTCAGGATGGATTGGAGAGGGGAGAGTTTAGTGAGAGGGAGCCCGATAAGTAGAGAGTTGCAGTAGTCCAGACGAGAATGAATAAGAGCTACAGTAAGAGTTTTTGCTGAGTCAAAGGTGAGAAATGTCCTGATTCTTGAGATGTTTTTGAGGTGTAGATGACATGAACGAGCGAGTGATTTGATGTGAGGAGTGAAAGAAAGATCTGAATCAAAAATGACCCCAAGACAGCGGGCTTGTTGCTGGGGAGTAATGGTTGAGCCACAAACTCAAATGGCAATATCGGGCACAGGTAGGTTAGTGGAGGGAGGAAAGACGAGTAGTTCAGTTTTTGACAGATTCAGTTTTAGGTAGAGGGAGGACATAATGTTAGACACAGCAGAAAGACAATCACTGGTCTTTTGTAGTAATGCAGGGTTGATGTCTGGAGCAGAGGTGTATAATTGGGTGTCATCAGCATAGAGATGGTACTGAAAACCGAATCTACTGATTGTTTGTCCAATGGGAGCGGTGTATAAGGAGAAAAGAAGGGGGCCTAGGACTGATCCTTGAGGAACCCCTACAGTAAGGGGAAGGAGAGAGGAGTAGGAGCCGGCAAAAGACACAGAGAAGGAGCAGTCAGAGAGATAGGAGGAGAACCAGGAGAGAACAGTGTCCTTGAGGCCAATAGTGCGGAGCATAGTGAGGAGGAGCTGGTGATCCACAGTGTCAAATGCTGCAGAGAGATCCAAGAGATCCATTAGAGACTTTAGTAAGGGCAGTTTCAGTAGAATGTAAAGAGCGGAAACCAGATTGTAAAGGGTCAAGAAGAGAGTTGTCTGAGAGATAGCGGATTAGACGGGAATGGACCAGGCGTTCCAGGAGTTTAGAGATAAAGGGAAGATTGGAAACAGGTCTGTAGTTGGCCGTGCAGTTCTGGTCAAGGGATGGTTTTTTAAGTAATGGATGTATGCTGGCGTGTTTAAAAGAAGAGGGAAAGATACCAGATGAGAGGGAGAGGTTGAAAATTTGTTAGGTGAGTGGTGACAGCTGGAGCAAGGGACTGAAGGAGATGTGAGGGAATAGGGTCACTGGTGCAGGTGGTAGGGCGAGAAGATGCAAGGAGCCTGATCACTTCATCTTCCGTGACTGGTTTGAAGTCAGAAAGTCAGCAAGATGCAATGTGGCGGGCGAGAGCATGCATAACATTTGGGGATTGGGAGAAAATTTCCTGTCGGATATGGTCAATTTTTTCTTTGAAATAATTGGCCAGATCGTCAGCGCTGAGGTCGGTGGTCGGGGCCTGTGTTGTTTGATTGAGGAGAGAATGAAACGTGTCAAAGAGTCGTTTAAGATTATTGGAAAGTGAGATTATGAGGTTGTTAAAGTAGGTTTGTTTGGAGAGGTGAAGGCCAGAGTTATATGTTTTCAGCATAAATTTATAATGGAGGAAATCTTCGGGCAGATTAGATTTTCTCCACAGCCGTTCAGCGCACCTGGAGTTCCTCTGGAGAAGACGTGTTTGTGGTGTGTGCCAGGGTTGTCGCCGTCTATGCCGAATTGTTCTTTGTGTAGGAGGTGCGGCTTCATCCAGGGCACATAGCATTATTTCTTTATAATGCTTCAATGCAGAGTCGGGATATGAGAGGGAGGAGATTGGGGCCAATGATTGCAACCTTTTTATAAATTTCTGAGTGTTAATGGCGCGTAAATTTCTATAAGTGTGGAAAGTGGGGGGGTCTTGAGTAGAGTCACAGTTCATGACAGAGAATGAAAGAAGATTATGGTCAGAGAGTGGAAGGGGAGAGTTAGTAAAGTCATGTACTGTGCAAAGCCGGGAGAAGATCAGGTCCAATGTGTTCCCGTCCTCATGTGTAGGAGAATTAGCAAGCTGTGAAAGGCCGAAGGAGGAGGTTAGGGATAAAAGGTGAGCGGCAGATGGGGAAAGAGGATCACCAATTGGGATGTTAAAATCTCCCATGATTATCGTGGGGATGTCGCAGGATAGAAAATTTGGAAGCCAGGCAGCAAAGTGATCCAGGAATTGACGGGGGGACCTGGAGGGCGATAGACAACCGACACTCGCAGGGAGAAGGGCCGGTAGAGTCTGACTGTGTGGGCCTCAAAAGACGGGAAGATAAGGGAGGGTACAGGGGGGATAACCTGAAAAGTACATTTTGTTGAAAGCAGCAGACCAACACCTCCCCCTGATCTGTTGTCAGGTCGCGGGGTATGAGACAAATGTAGGCCACCATAGGAGAGAGCTGCAGCGGCGGTGGTGTCCGACTGCTGGATCGAGGTTTCAGTGAGAGCCAGAAGGTTGAGGGAATTAGAGAGGAAAAAGTCATGTATGTAAGAGAGTTTATTGCAAGCTGAGCGCGCATTCCAAAGGGCACAGTTGAATGAGACAGAAGATATGCAGGGAATATTAATGAGATTAGCAGGGTTTCTGAATGTAACAGGGAAAGAGTTAGTGTTATTATTACTGGAGGGTCCTGGGTTGGGAGAAATATCACCTGCGACTAATAGAAGGAAGATACAGAGAGTGAGCAGATGGTTGAGTGATTTGTTAAAGCGTTTCCTGTGTTGTATGGTGGGAATGAATGGATCTGTGTGGTCTAACATTGTGAAGAGAGCATGACAGCTGTACATAGGAGAAGAGAGGAGTGAGGGGTTAATATGGATGAAGTGTGCCGAATTTGTGGGAGAACGGTGAATGTGGATGATTGTAGCAGCCAGAATATAAATGGCACAAATACAAATGGTGAATACTGTTTGCAAAACAGATGACCTGGAATCAAGTTTGTTTAATTGTCTTGCATGTCTTACCTGTCTCCTGCCCTGTCCAACTGCCATTTTCTAACTGCCACGGCACTTTGATAAATTATGGCACTTTGATAAAGTATGCATAAATGCTATATGCATAAATGCCCCCGCATAAATGCTGCCCCTTGACTATGTCTCAATATATAGGGTCGTATCTGCTTAGATCTACACAGATTTAACTCGTTAGCTATCAATCAACTAGCTTAAGACAACAGGAGACAATAAAACTGCAGAAAAAAAAAGACTGGCAACTCTACATGGATCATAAAATGTTAAAGTAAGTGTGATGACCTTAAAGTATCATGGATTAAACAACGTAGAGCAGTGAGAAATATATACCAGTGATAGGCTGCAGAGCATTGCATGGAGGTACAAGGCAGTTTTCAGGATAGATCACACATAGGAGTGAGAAATATATACCAGTGATAGGCATACATACATTACATTACTTATCCTGAGTTACATCCTGTATTATACCCCAGAGCTGCACTCACTATTCTACAGATGCAGTCACTGTGCACATACATTACTAGGAATGGTTTTAGCAGACTCTGCTGTGAGAATTGTGGCTTTTCAGCCTCTGCTATGAATGTTTTCATTCTCTGATAGGCAGCAGAGTACACACGGGGTGCGCACAGTACACACGGGGTGCGCACAGTACACACGGGGTGCGCACAGTACACACGGGGTGCGCACAGTGTATCTGATCATGGATTATATCTGGAAGTTGCAGCAGAACTTTCTTTGCTTTTATGCGAAACCCTGTAGGAAAGTCTGAACCTGCATAATGATCGTGCCGCGGCTCCAGCGTTATCTGCGTCTGTGTTACCCGTACACCTTGAAAGAGTTTATTATGGACTCTGCTGTCTCGAGCTTTGGATTTCATTAGCTTTATGGTTTTTACGATCCGCGCTTCACATCTAAAGCCAAGAGAGCCGGACGGGGTGTTCATCAGGATCACGTTACCGTGCCGGCGCCCCACATCACCCAGGACTTCTGCTCATTAGTGGAGCTCTGTACAGTGGCGGTGGCTGCTTCTTCATGTTCCAGGTATTACTGTGATTGTTTATGTGGCTGCAGTAGCCGGGAAAACTCCGCTCTGCTTCTGGGGCCACCAAATTATTACCCCAGTGGCGGCCGCGGTTTGTTATATTCTGTATGCGACGCCACTTTTTGGAAGAACGCTCATTCCCCATCATTGGCCCCAACTGATGGGTTACGGAAGTTTAGAAATCGCCAACAACATACAAATTGTACGGAGACATTCGCAGGATGGGCTGTATAAATGGGGGAAAAAAGAAGAAAAAGAAAACATTTGAGGCCCAAATCATTTTGGCATTTGCTCCTTTTGTTTTTTAATCTATTTTTTGGTGTGTTTCGCCTATTTTTCATTTGCAATTATTTTTTTTTATTTTGCACCTTTTTAAGATCTTTTATACACGTTCGCCTGTTTTTTGTTTTTTCGCTGTGGGCAGGGTTTTGGGTTTCTAGATATTTTAAGCTGTTTCATCAAATGCAAATTTTTAAAAAGTCACAAAATGTTCTCCAGCCCTTCCTTTATGCCTGTGGTTTGTATCCACTAAATAATACCTCTTATAGCGCCGGGGCTCTGCTCATTGAAAGCCAAGGATTATTTGGAACTGATTGCCTTTCTCTCTCTCTCGAGCTCTGGCTGTCTCTCTCTCTCTCTCGAGCTCTGGCTGTCTTTCTCTCTCTCGAGCTCTGGCTGTCTTTCTCTCTCTCGAGCTCTGGCTGTCTTTCTCTCTCTCGAGCTCTGGCTGTCTTTCTCTCTCTCTCGAGCTCTGGCTGTCTTTCTCTCTCTCTCGAGCTCTGGCTGTCTTTCTCTCTCTCTCGAGCTCTGGCTGTCTTTCTCTCTCTCTCGAGCTCTGGCTGTCTTTCTCTCTCTCTCGAGCTCTGGCTGTCTTTCTCTCTCTCTCGAGCTCTGGCTGTCTTTCTCTCTCTCTCGAGCTCTGGCTGTCTTTCTCTCTCTCTCGAGCTCTGGCTGTCTTTCTCTCTCTCTCGAGCTCTGGCTGTCTTTCTCTCTCTCTCGAGCTCTGGCTGTCTTTCTCTCTCTCTCGAGCTCTGGCTGTCTTTCTCTCTCTCTCTCTCTCGAGCTCTGGCTGTCTTTCTCTCTCTCTCGAGCTCTGGCTGTCTTTCTCTCTCTCTCGAGCTCTGGCTGTCTTTCTCTCTCTCTCGAGCTCTGGCTGTCTTTCTCTCTCTCTCGAGCTCTGGTTGTCTTTCTCTCTCTCGAGCTCTGGCTGTCTTTCTCTCTCTCTCTCTCTCTCTCGAGCTCTGGCTGTCTTTCTCTCTCTCTCTCTCTCTCTCGAGCTCTGGCTGTCTTTCTCTCTCTCTCGAGCTCTGGCTGTCTTTCTCTCTCTCTCTCTCTCTCTCTCTCTCTCTCGAGCTCTGGCTGTCTTTCTCTCTCTCTCTCTCGAGCTCTGGCTGTCTTTCTCTCTCTCTCTCGAGCTCTGGCTGTCTTTCTCTCTCTCGAGCTCTGGCTGTCTTTCTCTCTCTCTCTCTCGAGCTCTGGCTGTCTTTCTCTCTCGAGCTCTGGCTGTCTTTCTCTCTCTCTCTCGAGCTCTGGCTGTCTTTCTCTCTCTCTCTCGAGCTCTGGCTGTCTTTCTCGCTCTCTCTCGAGCTCTGGCTGTCTTTCTCTCTCTCTCTCTCGAGCTCTGGCTGTCTTTCTCTCTCTCTCTCTCGAGCTCTGGCTGTCTTTCTCTCTCTCTCTCTCGAGCTCTGGCTGTCTTTCTCTCTCTCTCTCTCGAGCTCTGGCTGTCTTTCTCTCTCTCTCTCTCGAGCTCTGGCTGTCTTTCTCTCTCTCTCTCTCGAGCTCTGGCTGTCTTTCTCTCTCTCTCTCTCGAGCTCTGGCTGTCTTTCTCTCTCTCTCTCGAGCTCTGGCTGTCTTTCTCTCTCTCTCTCGAGCTCTGGCTGTCTTTCTCTCTCTCTCTCGAGCTCTGGCTGTCTTTCTCTCTCTCTCTCGAGCTCTGGCTGTCTTTCTCTCTCTCTCGAGCTCTGGCTGTCTTTCTCTCTCTCTCTCGAGCTCTGGCTGTCTTTCTCTCTCTCTCTCTCGAGCTCTGGCTGTCTTTCTCTCTCTCTCTCGAGCTCTGGCTGTCTTTCTCTCTCTCTCGAGCTCTGGCTGTCTTTCTCTCTCTCGAGCTCTGGCTGCCTCTCTCTCTCGAGCTCTGGCTGGCTGCCTCTCTCTCTCGAGCTCTGGCTGGCTTTCTCTCTCTCGAGCTCTGGCTGGCTGTCTCTCGCTCGAGCTCTGGCTGGCTGTCTCTCGCTCGAGCTCTGGCTGTCTTTCTCTCTCTCTCGAGCTCTGGCTGTCTTTCTCTCTCTCTCTCGAGCTCTGGCTGTCTTTCTCTCTCTCTCTCGAGCTCTGGCTGTCTTTCTCGCTCTCTCTCGAGCTCTGGCTGTCTTTCTCTCTCTCTCTCTCGAGCTCTGGCTGTCTTTCTCTCTCGAGCTCTGGCTGTCTTTCTCTCTCTCTCTCTCGAGCTCTGGCTGTCTTTCTCTCTCTCTCTCTCGAGCTCTGGCTGTCTTTCTCTCTCTCTCTCTCGAGCTCTGGCTGTCTTTCTCTCTCTCGAGCTCTGGCTGTCTTTCTCTCTCTCTCTCTCGAGCTCTGGCTGTCTTTCTCTCTCTCTCTCTCGAGCTCTGGCTGTCTTTCTCTCTCTCTCTCTCGAGCTCTGGCTGTCTTTCTCTCTCTCTCTCTCGAGCTCTGGCTGTCTTTCTCTCTCTCTCTCTCGAGCTCTGGCTGTCTTTCTCTCTCTCTCTCTCGAGCTCTGGCTGTCTTTCTCTCTCTCTCTCTCGAGCTCTGGCTGTCTTTCTCTCTCTCTCTCTCGAGCTCTGGCTGTCTTTCTCTCTCTCTCTCGAGCTCTGGCTGTCTTTCTCTCTCTCTCGAGCTCTGGCTGTCTTTCTCTCTCTCTCTCTCGAGCTCTGGCTGTCTTTCTCTCTCTCTCTCTCGAGCTCTGGCTGTCTTTCTCTCTCTCTCTCTCGAGCTCTGGCTGTCTTTCTCTCTCTCTCTCGAGCTCTGGCTGTCTTTCTCTCTCTCTCTCGAGCTCTGGCTGTCTTTCTCTCTCTCTCTCGAGCTCTGGCTGTCTTTCTCTCTCTCTCTCGAGCTCTGGCTGTCTTTCTCTCTCTCTCTCGAGCTCTGGCTGTCTTTCTCTCTCTCGAGCTCTGGCTGCCTCTCTCTCTCGAGCTCTGGCTGGCTGCCTCTCTCTCTCGAGCTCTGGCTGGCTGGCTTTCTCTCTCTCGAGCTCTGGCTGGCTGTCTCTCTCTCGAGCTCTGGCTGGCTGTCTCTCGCTCGAGCTCTGGCTGTCTTTCTCTCTCTCTCGAGCTCTGGCTGTCTTTCTCTCTCTCTCTCGAGCTCTGGCTGGCTTTCTCTCTCTCTCTCGAGCTCTGGCTGGCTTTCTCTCTCTCTCTCGAGCTCTGGCTGGCTGTCTCTCTCTCGAGCTCTGGCTGGCTGTCTCTCTCTCGAGCTCTGGCTGGCTGTCTCTCTCTCGAGCTCTGGCTGGCTGTCTCTCTCTCGAGCTCTGGCTGGCTGTCTCTCGCTCGAGCTCTGGCTGGCTGTCTCTCGCTCGAGCTCTGGCTGGCTGTCTCTCGCTCGAGCTCTGGCTGGCTGTCTCTCGCTCGAGCTCTGGCTGGCTGTCTCTCGCTCGAGCTCTGGCTGGCTGTCTCTCGCTCGAGCTCTGGCTGGCTGTCTCTCGCTCGAGCTCTGGCTGGCTGTCTCTCGCTCGAGCTCTGGCTGGCTGTCTCTCGCTCGAGCTCTGGCTGGCTGTCTCTCGCTCGAGCTCTGGCTGGCTGTCTCTCGCTCGAGCTCTGGCTGGCTGTCTCTCGCTCGAGCTCTGGCTGGCTGTCTCTCGCTCGAGCTCTGGCTGGCTGTCTCTCGCTCGAGCTCTGGCTGGATGGCTGTCTCGCTCGAGCTCTGGCTGGATGGCTGTCTCGCTCGAGCTCTGGCTGGCTGTCTCTCGCTCGAGCTCTGGCTGGCTGTCTCTCGCTCGAGCTCTGGCTGGCTGTCTCTCGCTCGAGCTCTGGCTGGCTGTCTCTCGAGCTCTGGCTGGCTGTCTCTCGAGCTCTGGCTGGCTGTCTCTCGAGCTCTGGCTGGCTGTCTCTCGAGCTCTGGCTGGCTGTCTCTCGAGCTCTGGCTGGCTGTCTCACTCTTTATTTAGTTAGACGCTGTAATACTTTATTACCCCTGCGGAGGCACTGCAGAGAAATCGAGCACATGGTTCTTCGGCTGATTACAGCTGATTGCTGGGTCGCTGCACAGGACCCCATCTCCGGTAAGCTTTGGGGTATCCTCCACATGTAGATGCACAAACTCATCTTTGTCTGCAAATCTCCAAGCGAGTCTCCTGCCCATCTTGTCTCTGTCGATCTCTTCTGCTTCCTACCCACTAAGTGCTGTTACACGCCTTTCATATTTTCAGCATCTGACGAGTATTTGCCATATGTTCTCTGCCCCTTCACCCACCGAGTGCGTTGCCCATATGTTGCTCATTATATTTGGGCCTGGGGCCAGCGCTCCCTCTTTATATCATCCAGTCTTTTTATCAAGGTATTGCGTTATCCTCATACAACCTATCGCTTTGTTTTTGTCATTGTCTTTCCTGGGGTCTTTACTCTGTTCTGTGATTTTTGTTTTTGGTTCTCTGCATTTAATTTATTTGTGGCCCTTTGGGGAAGAATGAATCAGATCAAACACGCACGTTCCTGCTTGCCAAGATCTCTGCTCCAGAAATCATGTTTGGGGGGTTTATGGAGTCACTTCCATCTAAGAGGGTGATACATCTATCTGAGCGTTTTCATGTCATGCGTTGGTTTTGTTTTATACTACCCCCGGTCTCATGTTGCTCGTGTTCTTGATGACTTGGTTCTTGGCTACTGGAAACATTAGATGTTCTGACCGGCTCATCGTCTTTCTTGATGTTAAATAAAGTTACGTGCCAGGAGATGGGAATATTTAACCTATTATTGCCTTTTTTTTAACAATTTTTTCAGGATTTATGAAGGTTTTTTTGTCTTTAAAAATGTTGCAAATTGTGTTTCCTCTCGTTTTGCCAAGCGTCGGATGGAGTGGTATAAAGCCACCACCGGACTCTGGAGGAGACGTGTTCTGTGCAGTGACAGATCACACTTCTCTGATGGAGGAGTCTGGGTTTGGTGACTCCAGGAGAACGTTACCCCCTGACTGCATTGTGCCCGTTGTACAGATGGTGGAGGATAATACTAAGGACGTATTATCAAGGCTCTGCCTTGGCCCCTTCATTACAGTGTAAGGAAATCTTCAGGACAAGACATTGTGGACAATTGTAGCTTCAGCTTTTTGGGAACAGTTTGGAGAAGACACTTTCCTGTTCCCCATGACTGTGCCTAGCGCACAAGGTCCATACAGATGTGGAGGAGTAGTTTGGTGGAAGAACATGACCGGCTGTACATAACCTGGACCTCAATCCCATCCAACACCTTTGAGATGAACTAGGACAGTGATTGTGCCCCTGGCCTCTCCTCCAACATCATGGGTCTGACCTCACAAATGTCTTCTGGATGAAGAAGCAACAATTTCCAGAATCCTTCCCTGAAGAGCTGTTATCTCTGCAGAGGGGAAGACCTATTAATGTCCATGAAAGTAGATTGGTAGGTCAGAAAAGCTCCTGGAAGTGTAACGTGGAGGGGGCGCATGCTTTTCTCCATATGAGACTGGACCAGTAAATTCTCCTGAACTAGAGTTGCTCTAATTTTCTATCCAGATTTTCAGGCAGAAAACTCTGCAAAGGAACATTATTTATGCAGTATGTCAAGTGAGTATTTTGAGTTCATTAGAGAAGACAAAATCTGCAGCAAAATCCATGAGCACAGAACAAGAACACTTTCCTAAAAGAATGAGAACAAAATAATATATTCCCTTACCCTGGCTACAGCCAGTCAAAATACATGGTATCTCTGGAGGCATTGTATATGTAGAGTACTTAGGGAGCAAGCTTACCATGTCATAGAGTGAGGCGAGGTGATTTTTTGGGTAGTCCTCGTAAGCAAATGTACAAACCTAAGTCCACTACTTGATATGGATTTCCCATAGCTTATTCTAGATTCACCTCAGAAGCTTCATTACATCATGTGGTGAGTGATGTAATGAAGCTTCCTGAATCTGTGGAACATGAAGTAGATTCCTTAGATGTGGAGAAACTTTTCAGTCTTAAGTCCATGTTGTGCTGGTCTAGTGTACTTAGGAAGGCTGCGCTAACTAAGACGCTGGATATGAAAAAGACAGCCAATTACAGCAAATGTGGCATCACTTGCTTCGGGCATAAATAATGACCATAGAAAGTTAGAGTTGGAGGGACCTCCAGGGTCCTCGTGTCCAACCCCCTGCTCAATGCCGGATTCACTGAACCATCTCAGACAGAAGTCTGTCCAGCCTCTCTGAAGACTTCCATTGATGGAGAACTCACCACCTCTCGTGGTCGCCTGTTCCACTCATTGATCACCTTCACTGTCAAAAAGTTTTTTCTAACATCTAATCTGTATCTTCTCCCTTTCAGTTTCATTCCATTGCTTCTCGTGTTTCCATGTGCAAATGACAATAAGGATGATCCCTCTACACTGTGACATTCCTTCAGATATTTGTAGAAAGCTATTAAGTCTCCTCTTAGTCTTCTTTTTTTGCTAGCTAAACATTCCCAAATCCTTTAACCGTTCCTTGTAGGACATAGTTTGCAGTCCACTCACCATCCTGGTAGCTCTTCTCTAAACTTGCTCCACTTTTTATTGATCTGTTATCCTATACGTAGCGACACCAGAACATCCCAATAGGAACTTAGGACTGCAATGTTATTTTTTTTTACTTAGTCCCTCTATGGAACTTTAACTTGTATTACTCTGCTGATATAATGCATTGCAGTGCACCAGCATTGCAATACATTATACATATCAGTATTACACTGACAGAAGCCTTCTAGACTATGCTCCTGGCATGGTCTATGCTGGCCTCTGTCGCTGGCAGACCCAGAGGTCGTCATGACACCTTAGGCATCCTGCATGGTTAGTACCTAGTAGCGCCCCCTTTTGAAAGTGTCACTGCTTGTAAAGATTTTTGTAGCCCTCTTTTATGAGGGATTTTCATCCATTCTACCTTGGAAAATTCTTCCAGTTCTGTGAGATTCCTGAGTCGTCTTGCATGCTCTGCTATTTTGAGGTCTAACCACGGATTTCAATGATGTTCAGATCAGGGGACCGTGAGGGCCTTTGTAAAACGTTCAGCTTGAGCTTTCTGAGGTAGTCTGTTGTGGATTTTGCCATGTGTTTAGGATCATTATCTATTTGTGGAAGCCATCCTCTTTTCAGCTTTTTTACAGATGGTGTGGTGAGGACGCAGGAGAGGTTTTCTTCTGATGACTCTTCCATGAAGGCCATATTTGTGCACGTGTCTCTAAACAGTAGACCAATGTACCCCAACTCCAGAGTCTGCTTAATTTTTCTGAAGGTCTTTTGCAGTCAAGCGGGGGTTATGATTTGCCTCTCTAACAATCCTAAGAGCAGCTCACTGAAATTTTACTTGGTTTTCCAGACCTTTTCTTGACCTCCAGTGTTGCTGTTAACTGCCATTTCTTAATTACATTTCGAACTGAGAAAAGGGCAACTTGAAAACGCTTTGCTATCTTCTCATAGCCTTCTCCTGCTTTGTGGGCCTCCACCATTTTAATTTTCAGAGTGCTAGGCTGCTGCTTAGAAGAACCCATGGCTGCAGTTTTTTGGCACAAGGTTAGAGGAGGCTGGATTTTTATAAAGCTGGGAAATTTGCATCACCTGACCTTGATAGTGAACAAGCCATATCCCTAGCAGGCTAACTAAAGTTTGAAACCTTGGTCAAAGTTATCTGAGCACACAAATCTCCAAGGGTGCCCGAACTTTTTTCATTTTTTCCATTTTCCTTTTTGTAATTTTTTAAATAATAATAAAAAAATGACAATATAATGATGACGAAGGTAATGTGGCATCTTTAACTTTTGGCCTTTTTAAAGATGATTTCATCAACTTGCTTAACTGTTCACAGTAACAGTAATTTTGTCCAGGGGTGCCCAAACATTTACATGCCTCTGTATGTGACTGTCAATTTTGGGACAGGAGACCTGGAGCCGATCCGTGCATCGCAGTTTGTACTCAGATGTGGAAATCCGGCCAAAGTCTTATGTTTAGGCAAAGGACAGTTGCACCAAATTGAGATTCATGGATAGGTAATTCAAGAAAAAATATTGTTGTTTTTTTTTTGTTTGTTTTGTTCTTTGCCACCTCGTTTTACAAGGTGAACTTTTTATTTTATTTTCTTGCCTCTTAACCAAAACTAAACAACCGTTCTATCATTTTAAAGTCTGAAGAGATTCCAGATTATCCATATAATTGGCATCCGCATTGTCCAGTCAGTCTCTGGGTGGTCTAACCTTCTCATTGTCTCCCCCATTACTGGTTTTGTAGGAGAGGAGGTCTGGAGACAGTGTAGCATGGTACTTCTTCACATCTCATGTAAACAGAGATTCCTCTTGCCTTCTGTTCTACATGGTTAGGGATTACCTTCATTATCTGGCTTGTGTACACAGGACAATATATTCTTTCCTTGAATGCCTCCCTTTAGGCTCAAGCAAATTGACACAGCTAATTAAACATAAAAATACCAAAGTGTCCTCCTAAAGTAGTGCTCAAGAGAGTGAGGTTTTGTTGCACTCCCTATGACCATAGGATGAAATTCTTTCGGACGTTGGGTCTTTGTATTTGGGTTTTAGGAATGCTCAGAGTTGGGTTAATGGTTTCTGTGATTTGTCCCTGTCCTGATTGTTGTTGGTGGTCATGGTCATCTACTCCAGCATGATTGCGTTTCGCAAAGACCTGGGTTTCCTCATTATGTACCCAAAACAGGATAATGCTTTTGATGGAATCTTCTACCTGATCTAAAGGCCACTTTTAACCATTCGATTTTTCATTAAAAAGGTGTTTTGTCAAAGGGGAACCTATTAGGCGTTCAGTTACCGAACAGCACCCAGGGTAAGGGACATCAGTGGGCTGCCCATGGATGCTTTGGGCCCTCTAAAGCAAGAGACATTCTTTGTAGCCTCTCTGTGCTAAAAGATAAAGGTTCTGATCATGGGAACCTCTTTTTGTTCACTCAGAATTACCTAAGACTTAAGTTCACACCAACGTCTCAGTTCATGGACTGGTCATGGCTTTTACACAGAATGACTGCTGGTAATCTGGCTGCTGAGACTCCTGTGATCCCAAGAACGGACGTCTCAAAGTCCCTTGTGTGATTGGAGCATTAGTGAGCACGTACGACCACCACTCCTACAGTGACCTGAGCAGTAGTCGCACATGCTCATTTACCGCTGCATTCATACAGGAGGTGGGACCCCTGTTCTCGTGAGTGGTGGGGTTTGCTATTGACACAAGTTTGTACATGAACCCCAAGGCTTGATGGTTATTGAGTAGGCACCTCACATGCTAAATTCAGGACACTGGTGAAGCCAAGTATTCCATGTTCAATACCAAGCCTTAGTGCAGGAATTCCGCAACCTGTGTTGCTCCATTTGTTGTGAAACTACAACTCCCAACATGCCCTTGCCAGCCAGTGGCTGTCGGGAATGCTTGAAGTTGTAGTTTCACAATGGGTGAGTAACAAAGGTTGCAGAATCCTGTCTCCGTGGTTGTAGCATGAAGACACATCCATTCTCTTGAGGGGATGACTTTCTAAAGACCTAATTTTTGGTTGTGATATTTTACACAAGTGTTGGTTTAAAGATCTGTCCAATCTGATTGGATGATCGGAGTTTAGCTTTCCATTATTTGCACTGGGAACATAGTAATGAGCCTCGATGGAATGTCTGCCAGGTGCACGGAGCGAAAACCAAACACGGATCGGGAGCTTTAGCTTTCATTTATGAAGTAGGGCAGGAGAAGACAATAGACGACCTTGTGTGTTTTATGGGCTTTCATTGTCAGGGCTGTGCAAAGAAAGGGGGTCGTCTTTTACACAAGTTTACCACTTTTTGGATTTTGGCTGTTTACAAGCAAATACCAGAGCGTCATTAGAGGAGCACAGGATGTTATGTGGGGATTTTACTGGAAGAACGGATGGTCATCTATGAAGCCTTGAATTCTAGGTCTCGGTTTTAGCATTTACCCATTGTGTGTCCTCAGTGGAGACATATTGTACATTTTGGGGGTTCTTCTTTGAGCTTCTGATTTTACCAGAAGGCTATGTCTCATAGCTATGGCTAAAGATTTGCATTAATGAACTAGTGTTGCCAAACCCTATCCTTCTGAGCATTACTGGTGGCCACCAAGAGTTTAACTCAGTACAACAGATCTGTCCATATGTCCGATTAGGGCAAATAGATGCCAAAAAGTAGGGTTCTCTGCTTGGGACCTGATGTGTTTATGCATTAAAACTGACCTGGGGGAAGGAGCTTTTTATGAACTTAAAATAACTGTTTTTTAACCCTAACGCACCCACATCTGCTTGACCGGTAGTCTGTCTGTAAGCGATGAGGTCTCATCCATTCAGACATCTGACCGTTAAGATCAGTGATTGTCTGCAAGGTCTGATGACTGATGGAAAGTACATCATCCCCCCCAGAAGTGATGTCTTGTCCATCACTCACCTGACTCTGTAGCCAATCATTGACCTCAGCGGGCAGGTGACTTGAATGGAGGAAACACGTCACCTTTGAGGATTTGGAGTGATGAGTGATATTTCTTTCATTTTATAAAAATCCTTTCCCTCTGCCCACTTTTCAAAAATGGGTGGAAACCCCTTTAAATAGGCACCTTGCAATGCTACATAAAAATTTTTTATTTGGGTTTTGCTGATAACCAGTGGGACAAGAATCCGGATCTGCAACGCTTCATTTTAAAGAAATGGTAGCCCTCATGGGACATCCCCATTTAAGACCATTCCCCACCGATTTTATTTTGAGAGTTGGTATTGAGTACAGATACTTCCATAATTCAAGAATGAAACCTTTTCTGTCCAGATCTTCAGACATTTCTGGAGTATCGATAGGATACGAAATAAATGTGCGATGGGTAAGGATCCCAGCAGTTTCTCGCCTTATGATCGCTGTCAAGAATGGAGGGGGTGATATGAAGATCGCCTAACAAACTCATTGATCAGAAATTTATTGCAAATCCAAACAGCTTTGACAACCCATTTATATGAATGTGTAATGCTTCATTTCCCCAGTGGTGGCGCTGTTGAGAAATTAAACACTTACTGACTATATTTCACCACAGATCGCAGCTGATTGCGGGGGATCTCTGCAGGGAGGTTGGACTTTGTATTTCGCTTACTGCCAAAAAAGTATTAATTATCTAAAGGGTGGGACCCCTTTACACATGCATGGATAGGTTTGCCTCTTCAGAGAGGAATAGGAGTTGAACTCTAGCGCCACCTATTGGAAGTAGCAATCTTGAAAGTCAATGTCAACCTTTTAACAAGCCCAAACCAGACACTGTTTGCAGACACGTGTTTTGGGGTGTTTGTCGCTCATCAGTGCAAAACAGGATGTCTGATCTGGCTGGATGAGAATCCTCTGACCGGGGGTCTAATGGGTTTGAGGAGTCGTGGGTCAGTCTGTAGAACTAGGAATGGAGATGGCTTACAACATATCGGTCATTCAGTGTGCTTTTGTAGATACGGTGTCGCAGGCCCATTGGTAGAATACTTGGCTCGTTAACCACATGGTGGCGCTGTTGTATCACATTGGCGTGATTCTCGCTCCCGTTAACACTTTTTGGCAAATTCTAGTTATTGTTTAAACATAGTCATTGGAAATATCTTTATGGAAGGGCATAGGAATGCTACTATGTGTGCAGATTAAATGCTTCATAGAAAGCGCTTCCTGATCCCTAGACAGTAAGAAAAAATGGAAGCGAAATCCGAAATTGCTTTTAATGTTGGCCATAGATAATACATTAATACTGTATTATTTGTGCGGCACCGATGTGCTAGAAGTGTGTGGCGGTGAGTGGAGCATGCATGCTGGCGCCTGTAATAAATACCGAGCTCCTGATGACCTCACTCTCATGTCACATCTGCGAGAGTAAATACTTGTAAACCCCATAAAATAGTTTTGGGGCCTCCCTTTTTTCTTTTTTTTTTTTTAGAATTATGCATTGCGCTGTTCCTCTGTTATCCTTCCTGGAAATTATTGAATAGATTGATGACCAGGAGTTACCATTTTCCTTGTAATTGAGCGCTGACATTGTCCAATCAATATGACACACCATGTTAACAAAAGTGGTCAATGTGAGAATTGCAAGATTTTTTTATTATTATTTCTAATACAAATTTTGATGTGGGAAAAAAAGATGGGAAAAAAAGTACATGCAATGCAAAAACCTGAATAAGTACTAAATAATTTCTTACAGCTTTTCTTTAAATAATGTACACATTAAAATATATGGTATTAGAGCAACATGGCATCTTCCTTACCTTCTGTCAGTCTGTGGTCCTCCTTTCATTCTCGATTTGTTTTCTGTAGATGTTTAGAAATTTTATTTATCATAAAAACAATATTTATGATACAGTAAATATTACACAGGGAGAAGGGAGGTGCAGCTGCTGTATTTGTGTCTGAGACTGCGTGCTGTGAGAGGGGAGAGAGAGCAGCATAGACAGACATCGCATTCCCGCAGAGCAGTGAGCACAGCTCTTACATCACACAGCCAAATGCCTTTTCATCACTGTATATTATTTTTTTTGTAGGTCTTGGTAATGTGATTCCTACTCTTTTGTATTTTGACATTAATTTTACATTTCTTTGCACAATTCAGACTGCTGCGAAAACGCAAAAGGCATCAGATTGGAATATTCTCCGCGATGACTTCATGATGGGAGCGTCCATGAAGGACTGGGACAAGGACAGTGACGGAGAGACGAGTGTAAAGGCCAAACCCCGGGTCAAAAAGGAAGATAGCGAAAGCGATTCCGACAGCTAACTCCGGAGATCTAAAGATAAAACCTTATCTCTCCGCATCCGACACGAATAAACTCTTCATTCTGTGAATGCATAACATTTCTGACATTACACAAATGCCTTTTATAAAAAAAAATATATATATGTAAACAGAACGCAATGGAGTTTTTATTTTTTTCGAAATTTTTGTCCCCATGGACTTGGACAAGTCTTCAATCTCGAAATATTTTCCAAAATATCTAATTTTTCAATTTTTTTTTCCAAAACATTTCGTGCAGTCAAAATAATGGCGCCTGCCCAATAATAGTGAACCCCCGGTGCCAGAGTTCGCTGAGTTTGTGTGGTTTTAGCATCAGTGGTCGCGTCTTTCCCTTCCGCGCCCAGTTAGAAGATGGGGGTATTACACTCGCGGGCATCACCTTGTGCGGTGGAGGTGTAGAAAGCGTCTATACTCTTACTGGCAGCGAGCGGAAGGCCTGGCCTGGCTTGAAACAGATTCCAGCTCTTTGCTTCAAATTATTCTGCTTGAAAGTAACTACTTGGCTTTCACGAACGTCTCTCCAAGGTTAGAAGAACAGAAAACAGCTTGACCCGCATTTATCAAAGGATGCTACGCTTTTCGCTTTACAATTGGTACCTTGTGGGGGGGAGCGTTGGTGTACATTCACAGCTGAGCTACTGTGGGTTTGCATTGAGGGGTTGCTGCTGTATGTGTGATACACATTAAAAGTTTAACCCTAAATCAAAAGTACAAAGTCTATTGCTCCCTGTTATCGTGCAGCAGGATCACTAGTGTTTTCTTGGGTGAGTTTGTGTAAATTGACAACTAGGTGTTACCGGTGGCCTTGCACACGCTCCAACAGCAGCCAATGCGTGCTGACGCATCCTATCGAGAAGGGAAAGTTGGACCAATAAACATTGGCTACGACATTACCGTGTATGGCAGGCAATCCTTGCATGTTTATTGTCAAACAGCTGCAAAATGTGGGGCGAAGACTCGAGCACCTGCGATACTTTTATGTACACCGGTGCACGATCGAGTGGTTAGCACGCTCCCTTATCACTACTTATGATCAATCCTCACCATAAGTTATCAATAGAAGATTGGTGGAGATCCAACACCCGACACTTCAACTGATTAGCTGGTATCGGCTCTTACAGGATGTGAACAGTACACGGAACAGGAGACCTCAACTCCATACACGGTCCAGTCACCACTGTTGAGCAATGTAGACCTGCTCTTACTGAAAAGAATACTAGGAAGGCGCCACTAAACTGTATACAGAGCTGTGGTGTGTTCTGCTCCATACTCTTTACCTGCCACCTCCAGAGCTGATAACAGATGATTGGTGGGGGTGTTGGACCCCATCAATCTTTTATTGATCCATTCTCAGATTAGATGAACAATATAAAAGTACAGGGTAACTCCTTAAAATAATTAAGCTTCCAATAAAAAAAATATAACTTCTATTATACTACCCCCTATGTACAAGAATATAACTACTATAATACTGCCCCCTATGTACAAGAATATAACTACTATAATACTGCCCCTATGTACAAGAATATAACTACTATAATACTGCTCCTATGTACAAGAATATAACTACTATAATACTACTCCTATGTACAAGAATATAACTACTATAATACTGCCCCTATGTACAAGAATATAACTACTATAATACTGCCCCTATGTACAAGAATATAACTACTATAATACTGCTCCTATGTACAAGAATATAACAACTATAATACTGCTTCCTATGTACAAGAATATAACTACTATAATACTGCCCCATATACAAGAATAAAACTACAATACTGACCCTATGTACAAGAATATAACTACTATAATACTGCTCCTATATACAAGAATATAATTACTATAATACTGCTCCTATGTTCAAGAATATGTAACTACTATAATACTGCTTCCTATGTACAAGAATATAACTACTATAATACCGCACCCTATGTACAAGAATATAACTACTATAATACTGCCCTCTATGTACAAGAATATAACTACTATAATACTGCCCCCTATGTACAAGAATATAACTACTATAATACTGCCCTCTATGTACAAGAATATAACTACTATAATACTGCTTCCTATGTACAAGAATATAACTACTATAATACTGCTCCTATGTACAAGAATATAACTACTGTAATACTGCCGCCTATGTGCAAGAATATAACTATTATAATACTGACCCCTATGTACAAGAATATAACTACTATAATACTGCTCCTATGTACAAGAATATAACTACTATAATACTGCTCCTATGTACAAGAATATAACTACTATAATACTGCCCCCTATGTACAAGAATATAACTACTATAATACTGCCCCCTATGTACAATATAACTACTATAATACTGCCCCCTATGTACAAGAATATAACTACTGATACTGCCCACTATGTGTAAGAATATAACTACTATAATACTGCCCCCTATGTACAAGAATACAACTACTATAATACTGCCCCCTCTATACAAGAATATAACTACTAAAATACTGCCCCTATGTACAAGAATATAACTACTATAATACTGCCCCTATATACAAGAATATAACTACTATAATACTGCCCCTATATACAAGAATATAACTACTATAATACTGCCCCCTTATATACAAGAATATAACTACTATAATACTGCTCCTATGTACAAGAATATAACTACAATAATACTGCTCCTATGTACAAGAATATAACTACTATAATACTGCCCCCTATGTACAAGAGTATAACTACTATAATACTGCTCCTATGTACAAGAATATAACTACTATAATACTGCCCCTATGTACAAGAATATAACTACTATAATACTGCTCCTATGTACAAGAATATAACTACTATAATACTGCTTCCTATGTACAAGAATATAACTACTATAATACTGCTCCTATGTACAAGAATATAACTACTATAATACTGCTCCTATGTACAAGAATATAACTACTATAATACTGCCCTCTATGTACAAGAATAGAACTTCTATAATACTGCCCCTATATACAAGAATAAAACTACAATACTGACCCTATGTACAAGAATATAACTACTATAATACTGCTCCTATATACAAGAATATAATTACTATAATACTGCTCCTATGTTCAAGAATATGTAACTACTATAATACCGCACCCTATGTACAAGAATATAACTATTATAATACTGCCCTCTATGTACAAGAATATAACTACTATAATACTGCCCCCTATGTACAAGAATATAACTACTATAATACTGCCCTCTATGTACAAGAATATAACTACTATAATACTGCTTCCTATGTACAAGAATATAACTACTATAATACTGCTCCTATGTACAAGAATATAACTACTGTAATACTGCCCCCTATGTGCAAGAATATAACTATTATAATACTGACCCCTATGTACAAGAATATAACTACTATAATACTGCTCCTATGTACAAGAATATAACTACTATAATACTGACCCCTATGTACAAGAATATAACTACTATAATACTGCTCCTATGTACAAGAATATAACTACTATAATACTGCTCGTATGTACAAGAATATAACTACTATAATACTGACCCCTATGTACAAGAATATAACTACTATAATACTGACCCCTATGTACAAGAGTATAACTACTATAATACTGCCCCCTATGTACAAGAATATAACTACTATAATACTGACCCCTATGTGCAAGAATATTACTACTATAATACTGCCCCTATGTACAAGAATATAACTACTATAATACTGCTCCTATGTACAAGAATATAACTATTATAATACTGCCCCCTATGTACAAGAATATAACTACTATAATACTGCCCCTATGTACAAGAATATAACTACTATAATACTGCTCCTACGTACAAGAATATTACTACTATAATAAAGCCCCTATGTACAAGAATATAACTACTATAATACTGCTCCTATGTACAAGAATATTACTACTATAATACTGCTCCTATGTACAAGAATATAACTATTATAATACTGCCCCCTATGTACAAGAATATAACTACTATAATACTGACCCCTATGTACAAGAATATTACTACTATAATACTGCCTCTATGTACAAGAATATAACTACTATAATACTGCTCCTATGTACAAGAATATAACTATTATAATACTGCCCCCTATGTACAAGAATATAACTACTATAATACTGACCCCTATGTACAAGAATATAACTACTATAATACTGACCCCTATGTACAAGAATATAACTACTATAATACTGCCACTATGTACAAGAATATAACTACTATAATACTGCTCCTATGTACAAGAATATAACTATTATAATACTGCCCCCTATGTACAAGAATATTACTACTATAATACTGCCCCTATGTACAAGAATATAACTACTATAATACTGCTCCTATGTACAAGAATATAACTATTATAATACTGCCCCCTATGTACAAGAATATAACTACTATAATACTGCCCCTATGTACAAGAATATAACTACTATAATACTGCTCCTACGTACAAGAATATTACTACTATAATAAAGCCCCTATGTACAAGAATATAACTACTATAATACTGCTCCTATGTACAAGAATATTACTACTATAATACTGCTCCTATGTACAAGAATATAACTATTATAATACTGCCCCCTATGTACAAGAATATAACTACTATAATACTGACCCCTATGTACAAGAATATTACTACTATAATACTGCCTCTATGTACAAGAATATAACTACTATAATACTGCTCCTATGTACAAGAATATAACTATTATAATACTGCCCCCTATGTACAAGAATATAACTACTATAATACTGACCCCTATGTACAAGAATATAACTACTATAATACTGACCCCTATGTACAAGAATATAACTACTATAATACTGCCCCCTATGTACAAGAATATAACTACTATAATACTGCCCTCTATGTACAAGAATATAACTACTATAATACTGACCCCTATGTACAAGAATATAACTACTATAATACTGCTCCTATGTACAAGAATATAACTACTATAATACTGCTCCTATGTACAAGAATATAACTACTATAATACTGCTCCCTATGTACAAGAATATAACTACTATAATACTGCGACCGTATAACAATATTTTCTCATTTGTCTAGATGTTTTTATCAGGACTATGATGTACTTGTAGCAGTGAATTCTGTTGTATAGTGTAATGTCTTCTTTACAGATAAGATGAGGAAGGGAATAAAAGGACTCAAGAACTTCTCCTCCTATGGGTGATGTTATATAAAGTACCGGAGGAGTGCAGTCGCATTTCCCACACTTGTCATTATGTGCTGCTGTTATATGACCTCAGTCGAGGATCTGATATCGGTGTGTGAAGTGCGGAGAATGACTTCTCTTGTGATTATGGGAGAAGCAAGGTCCTTATGGAGGATTACCTCTGTTCTCCAAGTGACAACTTTAATTCTGGTGCTTAGCATTGAATAAGTCCTAAGATCAATGTGAGGTTAGATGATAACAAGTGTTGAAAAATGTTCTGTAATTGGGTGTTTTATGCATTATTGAAGACCACTGATTGAATCCAGGGTCAGGTTACTGTTGGGTTGGTGGAGTCCACCAAAGTAGCGGTACTTGAGCACCTTGGGTTCAAAGCGCACCTTTCTTTTACAAACATCCATTTCATGCAGCAAATCTCGAGAAAAGACCTTGAAAAACACTGAAAGGAGTTCTCCAGTTTGGCAATCCCTTTTTGTTATTAAAGTCGCATAAAAATATGGTTATTACAGACTCTCTTACTGTTGAGATCATTTGTGATCAGCTGCAGTATTCAAGGAAAGCCACCATCAAGCCTACAGTTTCCCTGCAGCCTCACTGCAGGTGAAATGAGGTATTACACAATGCACAATAAAAACAACCTGTTTGTATAATGCCTCTATAATAATCAATCTGGTGGTCTCACGGGAATGACTTTCCATAAAACAGAATATCCAAGTAAACTTTTTAAAAAAATACTTTTTTTTAGTTTAGTAAACAAAATCTTCCTAGTTCTTATGACTCATGGCAAAATCTGCTCAGCTACTTCTGTATGCCCCATCTTAATCCAGAGAATGCTCCCTCCTTAGACCTTATCTCATAGTATTAAAAAAGGCTTTATGACTGTACGGAAATAAATCTCGCGATCTGCAGCCTCGTTAAATCCCCAATTATCAGGAGTTTGCTGTGCCGAGTTGCGGCTCCTTTCCAAGCCTTTAAACGCACGTCTCCTCGCAGTATTCGGCTTGTGAAATCTGGCTAGTCGTTTAATGATCTGGTCAGCAATTTTAGAAAGATTACTTCCTTTGTGTTAAGCAAAGCTTATCCGTGTATAACCAAAGAAAGGCAATCTAGAGAACAACCGCAAATTGTAAAAAGCCAACCGCATAATGTGTAACATTAAACAGGAAATCTGAGACCAGGAAGGGCTGAGAAGTAACTTTCCAGGTGTCTCTGGTTTACAAAAACCATCTTTTTTTCAAAGGAGAAGTCGGCATGCCATAACAATGTAGTAATACGCTAAACATTAACTCTAATGTGTTTACTTCTGCCTTGGTTTTTTAAAGGGTTCTCCAATATGGACAACCCCCGAAGGGTTTCGTGACAAAAGCCTGATCGATCATACGGTGTTGTCCTGTTGGGACCTCCAACGATCAGCTGTATCGGTGGGGGAACCTTGCAGCAAGTGCTCGATTTCCCAACAGTGCCGCCACAGGAAAAACTAAGCATTACATACTGTCCGTTGATATCATTGACTGGACAGGTCTTCCAGAGCGAGACACACTCTTCATAACTTCTCTCTGGCCAAGAAATAAGGATCAGGAACAGTAGCAGAGAATTCCATATGATGTTGTGTGAAAGTAGGTTTTACAGACTAGACCAGTGTTTCCCAAACCCCATCCTCACGGCCCCCCACAGGTCATGTTTTCAGGATCTCCTTAGTATTGCACAGGTGAGCGAATTCCTGATGCCTTGATGATACTTCAATCACCTGTGTAATACTAAGGAGATCCTGAAAACATGACCTGTGGGGGCCGTGAGGATGGGGTTTGGGAAACACTGGACTAGACAAACTCTTTAAATACTTTATACTGCACCTCGGTTTGGAGGTATCTTAGGTGTCATGTACATGACCATAACAAAAGTCCATGTTCTGTATTTTTCTATAATGTGGTTCACTGAGCTGTAGGTATTCTGCCCTAGGAGCAGTGCTTCTAGTTGAGGTATATGATGCCTTTGGCTTCTAAGGATCCTTTTTAATGAGGCTCAGATATCCTAACTGTCACGCTAGGTATGGGGAGAAGTCAGTGTATAACGACGGGAAAATGGGAGGGAACCCTACAACTAGGGAAAGGGAGAGTGGAGACCCCTAAACAGATTGATGAGAAACCCTGATTCCCCTATAGACCCTAAATAGGAAACCTGGCCCTAGCTGACCCTAAGGCTAGGCCCTAGGCAGGGAGTGGGAGGATCGAGCACTAAGTCAGTCCCAATACAAGCTAAAGTACACACAGGGGAAACAAACGGGAATACACTTAGCTCCAAGATGACACTGGAGAAAACACAGCAACAATCCACGAAGGAACTCCAAGGTAATTCTAGTTGACTACTAGAATCCCAAGTCTGAATAAGTATGACATGCTATCACCAGCAACTCTCAGGATCTGAGTGGTTCTTAAAGAGAGAGGAATCATAAAAGCATCAGGGAGATGTTTATAAGGCCAAATGCAGCGACCTTCTACAATCGGACACCGTATGACTGTCTGTCAACCCTGACACACCCGTGACACTAACAGGGCATAGAGATGAAGGGCTACCTTGAAGAGTCAATATCTATAAGCACGGAGTTCCAACTCCTACTTTGGACCTAATAAAATAGAAGGAAGTTAAGGCCACTGCCATCCCTGGTACTGAAAAGTGACTATACATTGTGCTTAGTACTCACCCTACCTGGTGCCCTCTGTTTGGCTTTTGCTGCTTCCTTTGTGGAGACCGTAGTTCAGGTCATCTTGCATCCAAGATGGGAACCACAGTAGCACGGAGAGCAGTGGTAAGTCTGAACCCTATCTCCACCGGTTAGGAATAAGAAGCATGGCTTAGACTTACCACTACCCTCTGCATGCCACTGTGGTTGCTATCGTGTATGTGGAAGACTAGAGTGCCAGCGGAGGAGGCAGTGGGTGCAAAATTGAGCTCAATAGATGGATATATGACAAATATATTGTCACTATTCAGTACTAGGGTGGAGGGTCCCTTTAAATTACAGGTACACTTTTCAGCCTGGACCACAATCACTAACTCCTTCACTATCCTAAACTATATATTCACATTATTATGCAAATTATCTCCATCCGGTCCTGAAAACCACCTCCTGACTGCTGGCATCCCCAGTGCCTATTATGATATGTAGGCCAGGCGCAACGTCTGACTAGACACTCGCATGACGCTGTAAAAGGCTTACTAACCTGAAGAGGTGCCAGGGAAGCAGTTTGTAGGGCTCTCATCTGGTGGCCATAGACTACTGACTAGGATACTGGACCAGAGTACTGCTAATCAATTCGCTCTTCTCTAGTATTAACCTCAAGACCCCCAGGGATGTTACAGTAATATGGTCACTAACCTTAAATCAGCCTGTTTAAACATATGTAATGCATACTAGTACTGTAATTAGAAGTAAATGGGGAGATGTGAAGAGTCGCAGGCGACAATTCCCCTAAGGCCCTTTTACAAAAAAATTTAATAATGTAAGTAAAAGGTGGGTGAGCGTCTTAAATCATTATTATTTAATGGCCTTCGGCTCAATCTTGAGCCATGGCGACTTGCTTCTGTAGGATGATCGCTCTTCTGCAAGCCTAGATAGGTTCACCAGGGTCGTCTGCGCCGTTATTTTGATTGTATTAATCCATCAGGTTGCTGGTCTTCCTTGTCGCCTTGTTCTTTCTATTCTTCTGACCATGATGTCCTTCTCCAGTGATTGCTCTCTTCGTATGATGAGTCCAAAGTAGGCAAGTCGTAGCTTGGTGATCTTTGCTTCGAGTGACATGTCTGGCTTGATTTGTTCCAAGATTGATTTGGTTTTTCTTCTTGCCATCCATGGTATTGATAACATCCTTCTCCAGCACCACATTTCGAAGGCGTCGATTCTTCTTCTGTCTTGTTTCTTTATTGTCCAGGTTTCGCATCCCTATGTTACTACAGAAAAGACGAGACTATGTACGAGCCGTGTCTACGTCACCAGTGAAATGTTACTCGATTTGAAGACCTTGTTCAATGACTTCATTGTTAAATCATAGGGGATGAAAATTTGTTTATTTGGTTTTGGGTTGACCAAGGACAATTTTTTTTACATTTTTTTCCAGTTGGGCTCTGGATCCCCATGATGAGAATGATCAAGTCTCAGACTTCTGTTGAGTCGAGATTCTTTGTTTTTGTCAATCAAGCGACAATGTGGCAAAATCCATATTATGTCCATCTCCAAAGAGGAGTAAATGCTGCTGCCTAGAATTTCTCTATTAAGTATTTGATAATCAGTACTTCCATGAACATTTCTCGTGAAGTCAGTGGTCCATCTGGTTTTCATACAACTACAATAGAGTTGGACTTTGCCCCGTGGGGACTGTCTATTACCCACATTTCTGACATTCTCACTTTAAGCTGCTGTTTCTTTTTACGATGCCGCGATGAGGGTCTGTTACAGACCTATCAAGGGAACGCCATCTTATTAGGTAATGGTCATATCCCTGGAAGCCGATTTGCTAAGAAACACGCATTTGCTTTATTTGTTAGGGATCCCCTGAGAAAGTTGAGATTTTTGGAGATAAAAGAGAAATTTCTGAGAAATACCCTAGGAGAAATCTTTCGAGCACTATGAACATTGAGTAGAGGTGTTTTGTAGATTCACGAGTAAATGTTTTTGGCAGTAATTTCTAAAGTATATGGCTTACTAACCATGCATCAGATCGGCCCAGTCACAGTAGTATTAGGCCACGTGGTATACAGTGTCCCAAGACGAATGTGCAGAGCCAACGGCACTCATTATGGAACGTCTATAAGGCAAGGCATTGCCAAGATATTCTCTAAAATGGCACTCAGTACAACATGCCACAAGTTGTGTATGAATGTGATGGAAAACCCTGTATGTCTGAATATGAGGTCCAAGGCCTACAGAGATACAGTATGGCCCCATAGACTGATATTGGTGCTGCATACATGCTGACTGTCCCAATTTTTTTGGAAACCCGTCAACTTTGTTTGGTCTCCTGGGCTGAAAAGGGGTTGGGATGTACTAAAGTCAAATTTGACAACATCAATGTTGGGTTGTATTGCAGCTCTGTAGAGATCGGAGGTGGTCCATATGCATGAGGATGACTCACTACTATTTTTTCTTTGATTTTTTTATTTTCTATTCAATGCAATAAGGAAAATGCAACTGGGGCTACTAAAAGAGATTATTTCTTGGCCTTTTTTTTTCACACTATATTTGCTCCATAACTGAGAAATTATGTATCCATAAATGATAACTTATGATAATGTGAAAAATAGGTGTAATGTGCCTACGTATTTTACCGGGTAGTTGTGTCCTGATCTAGTGTCCTTTGCCATAAATAAGACAGGTTTCTGATTGGTGAGTAGAGATCATCTGTTTTCAGAACCTTTCCTGTTGGTGAATAATGACTGACGGAAGAGAAATCTCCAGCAATTTGCTCACAAGACTGGTCAATTCACAGAAAATCACTTTCCCATGCCCTTAGCTCGGCAGAGCAAATCGCGCATGTGCCAATCTTGTCAGCAAACTCAAGAATTGACTGGCTCTGAGAATGACACAAGAAACGCCATCTACGTTTGGGGCGGAATGGTTGCATTTGCCGATACAAAGGGGGCACCCACTGAATTGGTCCGGGCTCTTTATCATGCAGTATGAGATCGTTTCCAACAGTTTTTTGCAGGTATGTGGAGCAGTAAGAGGATTGTAGGTAAGTTAAAAAAAACATTTCATAATGTGGTGGAGTCAGTTTATGTAAGGATAACAAGTTATTTTGCAAAGTTTAAAGGGGTTTTCCACTTTCTCTTCCAATTAACAAATGTCCCAAGTGTGCTGCTAAATATAAAAAAGGAATAGTAATAGTACACACTCATTTATGGATACCCCACCACTCCTCCTTCTCGCTGGTTACGTCTTATCCTTTTCACATAGTCAGGACCTGATCGCTGGAGCCAATCAGCTACCACTGCAACCACTGATTGTCAGTAGCGGTTGACCAACCTGGAAGAGAAGGAGATTAGTGATGAACCAAGTGCTCGTTACTCGAGTTTACCTAGGGTGCTCGGGTATGCACCGAGTATCACGGGTGCTCAAGTGACATGTTTGAGTCCCCGCGTCTGCATGTTTCGCAGCTGTCACAGGCACAAAACATGCGGGGATTGCCTGAAAAACACAACAATCCCTGCATTTCTTGTGGCTGTCTAACAGCCACGAAACACGCAGGCGCAAGGACTCGGAACATGTCACTTGAGCACCCGCGATACTCAGTACATACCCGAGCACCCTAGACAAACTCGAGTAACAAGCACTAAAGTTGAGAGTGACGGTAGACCTTGGTAGTAGGGCTAAGGAGTGTTAGGGGATCCATGGATTAATAAGTGCTATTTCTTTTTTTTTATATATATACTTGGACCATATGAGAATTAAAAGAAATGGTAGCAAAACCCTTTAACAATAACGGAACAGCCACAGAATTTATTTTATTAATTTTTAGAGTGTCAACAAATTCTGCAGCGTTGTACGGAGGCTGTCATCTCTGAAATAAGTCCCAATGGGGACAGGGACTAAACAATGTAAATTCCAAACTAACCTATCACTATGTTTATACAGTGTGGGAAGAAACCCGCACAAACACTGGAAGAACATACTAACTCCATACGAATGTTGCACTTGGTCAGATCCAAAGCCAGGACCTCGGTGCTGCAATGGTCACCATTGAGCCTCTGTAGATTCATATTCTCTCATGGAACTTGACAAGTGCAAATTGTGCACCCAAACAAAGTGCAGATTTTTTCTAGGTTCGTGTGAATTCGCCATTACATCAGAGGACATTTTTTATTCTTGTCCTGGACCTATCCTGAAAAGTTTTGCAGTGTCTTGGAATCTCCCTCTGAACATCGCTTTTTTGGGGGGGAGTTGAACCAGTCTAGAGAAAATAAATGTCAGGTTCTTCCATCGCTGCCAAGAGACTGAATGAGTTAAATATGATCCAAATATTCTGCCCGCACTAGCTTGCTTCTCGAAAACGTGGGTGTTTTTGGCCCGTAGAAAAGTCCATAAAAAACATTGAATGGGTTATATAATATCAGCCTTCACTTTCTTTATTTTCTTCTCATTACGATGCCTTCACTTCTTAAAATGTCCCGAATGCAGTTATGAGGCCATTTGAAGACATGAAGGGAAGATTTCTGAAAAAGAAAAAACAAAAAAAACCTTCTGAAATATTTCCAGACAAGCACGCAGAATATGAGCCCATGAAAACAAGAATCGGCTGCCTCAACACGGCCTCTGTGCAATTTCAGAAGGAGAGTGACTTCTTTTGAAACTGATACACTCACTTGTCACGGATGGGTGTCTGACAGGTCAAGTAACAAAGACATTATGAAGAAAGCTTAACCCAAATCCAAAGCCCTAACCCTTATTTTTAATCCAAGCGGTTAAAGACAAAGACCTCGTGTATTCATGAAACCTCCATTTGATCATCTGCCTGGGAATTTAACTACTCCTGGCACATTGAAAAGTTGATGAACATGAAGCCGTTCTACAACCTCCCGTTTTCGAACAACTCGTCTCCCTACGACAGATTAAAAGCCTCAGTAGCCTTTACGCCAAGTTCACTTTATGTTTCATTCTTTCCTAAGTTCTTCATCATATAAATATTTTCTGAAAAAAATTACGAGGAATAAAAAAAAAAACAGATCAAATGTAATTTCCCCTCGACGAGTAATTTGAAAATCGTATGCGCTGTAACGTAGCCGGTGAAGCTGAAAGAAGGCAAAAGTACATCAAACTGAGATTACTATATTCTCTTGATGTGTTATTTCACGCATTCCATGACTTGAAAGCGCAGAATAAAGATCAAAAACGATCATTAAAGTGAACGTTGTTCATACGGCTCAGAAACGAGCAGGTGTACTTGGCTGAAGGTGACGTCAAACTGTTGGAGCTCCACAGATGTAGCACATCAGTGGCAAGGAGAACCTACTTTAAATTGGGTCTTCTAGACCCCACAGGAGAAGAAGGTCCTTTCATGTACATTAATAATATGAAAACCATTTTATAAAGGGTTTGTCCGGTGAAAACAAGTTATCCCCTAACTCGGGATAGATGATAACATTGATTAGTTGGGGTCTGACCACCAGGACATGCACCGATCAGTGGTTCTTCTTATAGGGTCTCTTTTGAGTTCTAGGGGGGGATAAGAGTGCCCCTTTGGGGATACAAATTCATATTCTGCCGAGCTATTAAAGTTTCAACAAGTCCATATGGACTTATATCATAATAAGTCTTCATATTTCAACAATTTTTTCTGGTACGTCACTTTTAAAGTTGGTTGTCCAATGACAATGCCATACGGATAGTCACTGGCTGTTCATGCCACCACCTCTAAAAAGCGTAGACAATGAAGTCAAAGCATCACAACACTTTTCTATCCGTTCTAATACTTTGATCTGTATATTTCCGGGTTCACAACAGTTTGACTGTCGGGCATTGGCAGTATATGGTGCCACCAATGTCTATGATGACATAACCCCTTCAACTACTTGTACCTAATTATCGATTCAATAAAATATCAGTGCATGAAAATGTCAAATGTTAATTGTAGGACTTTCAGTAGAAAATTTGGACTGGGAACCATAGATGATTAAGTCATGTTAAAGCTCAGGAGCAGACAAACAGAGCCGTAACAATGCTGGGGTCTTGGGAATAAATCCAACCACGGGAAACATCTCCATGCAGCATGTATGTTCTTCCCATGTTTGTGTGGATTTTCATCCCATGCTCACAAAATAGTCAACGAATGTCAGTCCTTACGGGATATCTGAACTTGTATTTGCTGGAGTATTTGTTCTATTTATAATTGCAATCTAATAAATAAGGAAACATTTTAAAAAAACTGTTTTCTCCCAGTATTACAGGTATGTAAAATTCCACCTGTTTATTTTGGTCAAGGAGGCAACCCTCAGCAGAAGAAACCTTCCCTACTCTCTTAATGGGAAACTGTCATCAGAAAATTTCAATCAGGTTCCTGTGTTAAATATATTTATATACAGTATATATATATATATATATATATATATATATATATATATATATACATATATATATATAAATATATGTATACTTATATATATATAGATATGTACAGTACAGACCAAAAGTTTGGACACACCTTCTCATTTAAAGATTTTTCTGTATTTTCATGACTTTGAAAATTGTACATTCACACTGAAGGCATCAAAACTATGAATTAACACATGTGGAATTATATACTTAACAAAAAAGTGTCAAACAACTGAAAATATGTCTTATATTCTAGGTTCTTCAAAGTAGCCACCTTTTGATTTGATGACTGCTTTGCACACTCTTGGCATTCTCTTGATGAGCTTCAAGAGGTAGTCACCGGAAATGGTCTTCCAACAATCTTGAAGGAGTTCCCAGAGATGCTTAGCACTTGTTGGCCCTTTTGCTTTCACTCTGCGGTCCAGCTCACCCCAAACCATCTCGATTGGGTTCAGGTCTGGTGACTGTGGAGGCCAGGTCATCTGGCGTAGCACCCCATCACTCTCCTTCTTGGTCAAATAGCCCTTACACAACCTGGAGGTGTGTTTGGGGTCATTGTCCTGTTGAAAAATAAATGATGGTCCAACTAAACGCAAACCGGATGGAATAGCATGCCGCTGCAAGATGCTGTGGTAGCCATGCTGGTTCAGTATGCCTTCAATTTTGAATAAATCCCCAACAGTGTCACCAGCAAAGCACCCCCACACCATCACACCTCCTCCTCCATGCTTCACGGTGGGAACCAGGCATGTAGAGTCCATCCGGTCACCTTTTCTGCGTCGCACAAAGACACGGTGGTTGGAACCAAAGATCTCAAATTTGGACTCATCAGACAAAAGCACAGATTTCCACTGGTCTAATGTCCATTCCTTGTGTTCTTTAGCCCAAACAAGTCACTTCTGCTTTTTGCCTGTCCTTAGCAGTGGTTTCCTAGCAGCTATTTTACCATGAAGGCCTTCTGCACAAAGTCTCCTTTTAACAGTGTCAGGTGTCTGCTGCTAGAACTCTGTGTGGCATTGACCTGGTCTCTAATCTGAGCTGCTGTTAACCTGCGATTTCTCAGGCTGGTGACTCGGATAAACTTATTCTCAGAAGCAGAGGTGACTCTTGGTCTTCCTTTCCTGGGGCGGTCCTCATGTGAGCCAGTTTCTTTGTAGCGCTTGATTGTTTTTGCAACTGCACTTGTGGACACTTTCAAAGTTTGCCCAATTTTTCGGACTGACTGACCGACCTTCATTTCTTAAAGTAATGATGGCCACTCGTTTTTCTTTACTTAGCTGCTTTCTTCTTGCCATAATACAAATTCTAACAGTCTATTCAGTAGGACTATCAGCTGTGTATCCACCTGACTTCTGCACAACACAACTGATGGTCCCAACCCCATTTATAAGGCAAGAAATCCCACTTATTAAACCTGACAGGGCACACCTGTGAAGTGAAAACCATTTCCAGTGACTACCTCTTGAAGCTCATCAAGAGAATGTCCAGAGTGTGCAAAGCAGTCATCAAAGCAAAAGGTGGCTCCTTTGAAGAACCTAGAATATAAGACATATTCTCAGTTGTTTCACACTTTTTTGTTAAGTATATAATTCCACATGTGTTAATTCATAGTTTTGATGCCTTCAGTGTGAATGTACAATTTTCAAAGTCATGAAAATACAGAAAAATCTTTAAATGAGAAAGTGTGTCCAAACTTTTGGTCTGTACTGTATATATATATATATATATATATATATATATATATATATATATATATGAGATGTCCTGTTGATAATGTGTTGTTTTTTTTCATATCAGAATCTGTATTAAGAATTAAAAAAAAAAATAATTTTGCAATTTTCACAGTTTTTTTTATGTTTTTAGACTCATACTTCTTTCTATCTTTTGTATTGAAGCATCTAATGAGTGTGTGAAAAGGTGATTGTGAAGGGAGGAAGAGGAGGTCAGTTGTGACATTGCCTATTTTGATTGGTGGATCCTTTGTTATCAGTTGTGTATAGAGGTGTTCTCAGTCATTGTATTCTTGCCTCTGATAATAATGAGACTGCTGAAAATTCTTCATCAAAGGTCATAAAGTGTAGGCCAAAAAAAAAGTCCCTGTGGGTCGTGTGAAAATGTTAAGTTTCCTAATTTTGTTTTCTAAGAAACATATTGGTGGGAAAAAAAATTAAGGAGATGTATCCGGAGACATAAGAAATGGGAGAGATAGCCCCATTGCCAGGCACATTAGGGAATACCATCAAGAAAACCGTATGGGTTTTATCATTCTGTGTTTTAGAAGAAACAAAGCGTGAATGGGAAAGATTGATACTTTAGAAAGAATGTCAGTGGATTTTCTGACTACGTTCCCCCAATGGCCTTAATGAGCAGATACTGTTGGTTTTGTTGATTCTGTGTATGACATATATGTTAATATCAATTAGTTCTAAGTATATGTAGATGGGATACATATGCATACTTGGCTTTAGATTTGGCTTTGATCTTTCATGTTTATGAGTTGGTGAATTGGGCAGTAATCTGCCATAGTGTGGAGCTACTTTACGCTGAGCTCAGACCTAGCATGTGATCGCTATAAGGGAAACATCTATTCCTTCTCCGCATGCAGGCTGAAATCTCCACCTTTTCCTACTGTGTCATCCGGAGCGTGACGGGACTATGGGGGGAGTATGAACTTACTTTCATCACATCTTCCTACAGGACCCTCTAGATTTTATACGGTCAAGCGCTGTCTTATCATAATGCAGGATGCCTGCACTTTGTGATTTAGAGACCTACAAGCAAAGATATTATCCCTCTAGAAACGGAAATGTAGTGACATCATCGGAGAGGGATATTTAAAGTTGGGCACTTAGACTGAGCAAATTATAGGGTGCTTCCTTCACAATATGGCCTCCTGACGATCCTACATCTTAAAGGCGAAACGTGTTGAAGCAATTCCATGTGGACTCATGAATATCATTGAAGACATCATGTGGACTGATGAGTTTGCGCTAATTTTGAAGGTATAAGTAAATTCTATAATTTGATATGTAGACCTTGAAATACTATGGGCACATACTATTTTTCTTTTATTAAGGAGTATATATCTATGTCCTTCTATAGAAGACCTTGGCGGACCTATCTAGACTTGCACAAGATCGACCTTCATCCATCAAGTCTCCATGGCTCGAGATCGAGCTGAAGGCCATTAATAATAATAACTTTATATAAGTATATTGCCAAGATTGAACTATCCCTATTTATGGTGGGGCTGTTAGCTAGATATATTTTTTGGGGGGATGACCCATTTCTGTGGAGCTATCCCTTTTAGTCTATTACAGTATTTTGATGCTTTAGACTGTGTTATGAGCTACCACTCATTCATTTTTGAGTCCCCCCCCCTATTTCTTAGGGTCTAATAGGGACAGCCACCGTTAAGCAAGGGCACCATTTTGCGTTTCATCTTTAGGGTGCCAACCTCCGCGGCCTAGGTAGAGAAAAGGCCTATGAATAATTAAGGATTATTACTAATACTAAATTGTGTTTCACCTGCTGGGGTTTTGTGATTTGTAAAACAATCTGTAGTGTTAATTAATTTAAACTATTGTAGGAGCAAGTGCATCATTAGCACTGGTTCGGTGAAGGTTATATCCAGAATATTGATAAGGGGTGGATCAGATTACCTACACTATAATCTTATTATAACCATATTGAGAGGTATTGTTCCTCACTGTGGGATAGTCACTACTGTTGTCATTTCACATTATAGGTTGGATGATGTATTGACATATACTTTTTTGTCTTGGTTGTGTTCCTTTTTCTTTTTTGTATAGAGATGTTTTTAATATATCTAATAAATATTGCTTTTAGGGTATATATATTTTGTTAGAATAATATATTATATACATAGTCTGGTCTATTCTGTAGTAATTTAAGGCTGCAAAATCTGGACCATAAAGAATCAAGACAGAAGAAGAATCAACGTCTTTTAAATGTGGTGCTGGAGAAGGATGTTATCAATACCATGGATGGCAAGAAGAACACACAAATCAATTTTGGAACAATTCAAGCCAGACATGTCACTAGAAGCAAGGATCACCAAGCTACAACTTGTCTACACATCATACGAAGACAGCAATCACTGGAGAAGGACATCATGGTCATATGAAGAGAGCAATCACTGGAGAAGGTCATCATGGTCATACGAAGAGAGCAATCACTGGAGAAGGACATCATGGTCGGAAGAATAGAAGGAACAAGGCGAAGAGGAAGACCAGCAACCTGATGGCTTGATACAATCAAGATAACGGTGGAGAAGACCCTGGTGGACCTATCTAGGCTTACGCAAGATCAATCTTCCTACAGATTGTTCATCCATCAATTCGTCATGGCTCAAGATCAAAATGAAGGTCGTTAAATAATAATATTTTGTTAGACTTCTATGATTTGTCTAACGTTGTAAACTTAAAAAATAAATTGCCAACATTTTTTTAGAAATGCATGTAATGCAAAAACCTGATTTAAAAAATTGATCATTTTCTGATCTAAGCTAAACCTTTCGGGGTCGTTTCGGTCAAACATAAAGGGAACAGGGGAATGAATGTCCTCTTTTTTTTTGTATTTGGCTAGATTTTCCCAAGACTGTTTCAGAAGCTTACACAGATCCTCAAAAACTGACAAATGGGTTTTTGTTTTTTTTCTTAATCGTACCTAGATATTTTTAAGAATAGCAACTAATTTTTTGCAGATGTTTCGAAAGGAATCTGTTAGAAGAAAAATGTATCTACAATATATATTTCAACATAAGGTATAAAGGGTTGACCTCCATTAAACATTTCTGCCGCAGATATCTATACTTTTTTTTCTATTGTATTCTTGTGTTTGGTGAGAGATTCTTCAAAGCTTCTCAGCTTAGTAACGAGAATACTGTACAGAGGATCTGGTTACGTTAGTTTTCTCCTTCCCTTTGAAGAGCGCTGAACTTGTTTTTATTAACAGTTCCTCAGCTGTCACCCTCAGGACATATGATAAATAGCCCGTCAGTTGTCTGTGATTCCAAAAAGTTCTTTATGAGAAAACAATATAGAAAACGACACAGGAACTACTCATGATGTTTACTGACAACTACTCTAGGACTTAAGACATTATCCAAGCTAACGTTATGCTACATTTACTCAAATATGTCAATTTTTACAAATGTTATTAAAGATCTAAATATTTGCTCTTTGGAATGGTAATTTGAGGATATTTTCAACCAGAATGATTAAAGAAAAACTTTTTAAGTTGTGTGAATAGAAATATATGACTTGTGTTCTTCACTAATCTTTAGTTCCAATGGGCTCTTTGTAAAGACGGACCTTGAAGACTTAAAGAGGTTCTCCACTACTTTACCATTTACAGTGGGAAAGTTCCTTTGAGCTCATGATTCTCATTTGGTCTGACATGCACTGTGAGCTGTGAGGTCTTATATAGACAGGTGTGTGCCTTTCCAAATCAAGTCCTATCAGTTTAATTAAACACAGCTGGACTCCAATGAAGGAGTAGAACCATGTCTCTGAGCTCCTTGGGCAGTTCCTTTGAGCTCATGATTCTCATTTGGTCTGACATGCACTGTGAGCTGTGAGGTCTTATATAGACAGCTGTGTGCCTTTCCAAATCAAGTCCTACCAGTTTAATTAAACACAGCTGGACTCCAATGAAGGAGTAGAACCATCTCAAGGAGGATCACAAGGAAATGGACAGCATGTGACTTAAATATGAGTGTCTGAGCAAAGGGTCTGAAAACTTATAACCATGTGATATTTCAGTTTTTCTTTTTTAATAAATTTGCAAAAATTTCTACATTTCTGCTTTTTTTCAGTAAAGATGGGGTGCAGAGTGTACTTTAATGAGAAAAAAAAGAACTTTTTAGAATTTACCAAATGGCTGCAATGAAACAAAGAGTGAAAAATTTAAAGGGGTCTGAATACTTTCCGTACCCACTGTATATAGCCTTTTGATTCAATATGTATCTATCTATACAGTATGTATATTGTTTATCCTTTCGTTACGCACCACAATTCGTAATTCACAAGGACTAGTAACAAATTCCATTGACTAAAATTTGCCATACATCTTGGACAACTGTCGTCAAAAATCTCGTTCAGCCCGCAACTATTACTTCTTAGCCCCCCAAACGTGCTGGGCTCTGCTGAGCATCCATGTGGTTTTTAATGGGGAGAGGAAAGTAAGCATCTCCAACACTCTTCTGACAGCAACTTATGTACCTTGAAAACAAAGCGATAATGCATATTGGAGGTCAATCTGCTGTTGAGGGATACCCCCATACACATTCTACAGGGCCCCTTAAACCTAAAATTTACAGGTTTGGTCAACATTCACTTAATGTGTATGGACACTTTTAGGCTTTGAGATGATTAGAGAGAGTTTCCTTGTGGGTTTTCTTCCTTTCTGAATACAAAGCGCTGGGTTGCACCATAGCCATGAAAACCAAAGAGGCTCAAAAAGTCCCTCTACTAGTTTTACTTCGACCAATGCTGCAAATGACACATAATAGTTGGGGGCGTCGTTACAAAATTTAAATTGTGGTTCAGGAGATGGTGTGCACAACCTGCATGCAGCTTGTGGGGCCTCCAACAATCTGGTTACAGACATGCCTGTCTCTTTCCAGTGGTAGCTCACATGATGTTTTTTCCATGTCAAAGAGAAGAGGAGTGGTGTTTAGGTGAGAGGAGAGACTCCTAAGTACTACTAGTGCACTGTGTGGCCATGTTTGGGACCCCCATATATTGGTAGAATGGGGTTCTCCTGAACCCATGTGACACTCCAGTAGGGACTTGGTAAGATGCCATAAACATCTCGAATGTTACCCTTTTTAAGAGGACCCATCGCTTACCATAAATATGTAATTTTTGTTATTATTTTGTTCCTGTGCCTCTCCGTTCCTGAGATATGGCCATTTTTTACTGGTATGTAAATGTGGACTTGTTTGCCAAATAGGCGTAATCACCAATTTTTCTCTTTGATTGTTCGTGAGGACCACACCCAGTTGAATAAAAAGACTAGATTTATGTACAGGGAAGTAGGGGCCATATCTTAGGAACAGAGAGGAGCGGGAACAAAAGAAAAACATCACCGGATTCAGAAGAACAGTGGTTTTTACACCAAGCAAAAAAAATAAAAATTATATAGTTAAGGTACGTTTTAGTGCAGCTTGGTGTTGGTTTTGAAAATGGAGCCTTCAACAAATAAAGCTTGTGTATCCATGCTGTATTGAAAAATGCACCAGAGTTGCCTTCTGGCCTTGTCCCTCTAAGGCCCTTGAAATCCTGTAACCCTACTGATAAGGTTAAGCAACATCCTTTTTCTTATCACGGTTTTGGGTTCATTATTCTAGGAAAAGAATATTTCCGCTCTTCTATTTGCTTCAGATACAAAAGCATAAATATTTTTTCTTTTCTTTCAAGTATTTGCAGTATATAGTATTTTCGCAGGTTTTGTGAGTTGATTGTTGCCTCTTGTTCTATTTCTGGGCAGGAGTAAGTAGGAGTTTGTAATAACAGAACATTTATAACTTGACTCCATATGTCCTGTCCAGTCAGCTCGTGGCCCTGTGCCAGGATGGGACAAAATGAGTTACTGTTCTACTCCTGAAACCGCACACACGGCTTAGCTCCATTATATCCCCTACTATTGTCATATAGGTTTCTCTGTTATAGGGGGCAAAGTGTGGCTGATACTTGGTGCCACTGCATGGCGGTAACTTTCATGAGGCACCATGTGACTGGCACTCCTAGTGGAGGGCAGTGCCAGTGTGATAGATAGATAGATAGATAGATAGATAGATAGATATGGGATAGATAGATAGATATCTGAGATGGCAACACCTCTTTAATTTGGAATGTGGCCCTTGGTAGTGATACAGTCTGACATTGTATCTCTAACTCCAGTAGTTTGTTAAATAGTCCCTGAACATTCAGACAAATGCATCTCATTTGATAGATAATGTGATAAATAGACGATCTGCAAATCACTTTATTTATAAATAATTTTCTCCTATCCCCAAAAACCTACTCAAAAGTCACTGCCACTAGGTGCCTCCCTTCTGTGTAAAAAGCTGTCCAGTGCCTGTTGTGAAGTGTAATCACATCTAGAAGCAGAGATGAGAACAGGAACAGAGATATCTCTACAGGAAGTAGGGGCAGGTTTTTATCTCTCTACAGGAAGTGAAGGCAGGTCTTTATCTCTCTACAGGAAGTTGGGAGGGGTCTTTGTGTTGGTACAGGAAGTAGGGAGGCGTTTTTATGTTTCTGCAGGAAGTGAGGCAGAGCTTTGTCTTTTTACTGGAAATTGAGGTGGGTCTTTGTCTCTCTACTGGACGTAGGCAGGTCGTTGTCTCTTTACAGGAAGTGGGATGTCGCTATAGAAAGTAGGGGCGGGTCATTTTGTTTCTATAAGAAGAGAGAGTGGGTCTTTACAGGAAGTAAGGGTGGGTCTTTGTCTCTACTGGAAGTGAGGCAAGACCTTATCTCTATAGGAAGTGGGGCCAGGTCGTAAAGGAAGTGGGGGTAAGTCTTTGTCTCTCTACTGGAAGAGATGCAGGTCATTGTCTCTTTACAGGAAGAAGTGGGGGTAGGTCTTTGTCACTATACAGGAAGTGGGATGGGTCTCTGTGTGTCTACAGGAAGTGAGGGCTGATCTTTGTGTTTCTACAGAAAGTGAGGGCGGGTCTTTGTATCTCTACAGGAAGTGGGGGCAGGTCTTTGTCTTTCTACAGGAAGTGAGGACAGATCTTTGTCTTTCTACAGGAAGTGGGAGCGGGTTTTTGTCTCTACAGGAAATGGAAGCAGGTCGTTGTCTCTGGAAGTAGGGAAGTAGTTTCTGCAGAAAGTGGGGCAGATCTTTGTTTCTTTACAGGAAGTGGGGGTATGTCTTTGTCACTATACAGGAAGTGGGATGTGTCTTTGTGTCTCAACAGGAAGTGGGGGCGGGTCTTTGTGTTTCTACAGGAAGTGAGGGTGGGTCTTTACAGGAAGTGGGGGTGGGACTTTGTCTCTATTGGAAGTGAGGCAGGACATTATCTCTCTATAGGAAGTGGGGCAGGTTGTTGTCTCTTTACAGGAAGTAGGGGTGGGCCTTTGTCTCTTTACTGGAAGTGGGGGTAGGTATTTATTGCTATACAGGAAGTGGGATGGGTCTTTTTGTCTACAGGAAGTGGGGCGGGTCTTTATGTTTCTATAGGAAGTGAAGACGTGTTCTGTTCCTACTGCTATCCATTGTGTCAAACTACAAACAGGCATAACAGAGAGGCATGCTTTCAGTTGAGGCCGCAGCCAAACTATTGGTTGATGGCAAGAGCAATATATGCTTGGAAGGGATAGAAAGGTAGTTGCAGCACCCAAAGTGCTGACTCAATGCTAATGAAGTAATACCACCCACAGAGTAAGAGAATCAGGACAGTACCTGGACATATCAGACTAGTGTGTGCACCAAAACCTATTTAACTTTTTGTGTGAATGAGGGCAGTAACACTACTTTTCAACACTTTTTGTATGAATAGACAGGTACGCTTTAAAGAATAATCGTCATTTTATGAATGACAAGCATTTGTTTTACCTTGACCTTAACTTGCTTGGGAAGAAGTTCCCATTATGTTTTGTTCTTCTTTTTTTTTAGAATGTTTGCTATTTAATAGACATATGAGGCTCTGTTCTCACTACCGTCATGGCTTCCACTTCCGAACAAAGCCAAGGAGAGACTGGTCCCAAATTGAGGTGGAAGAAAAAGCGAAATATCCAGGACTAACGATCTGATGAAAAATTCTTGCTTGGCTTTATTGAAGCATCTACATGACAAAATTCAGACACAAGTACAGTAACTGATACATTTTGGATCAATTGTGAGCCTTAATCATAGCACCAAGTTGAGGTGGCTCCTATTGACTTATTATCTCGGCATGAGTAACACAATATTCTTGTTCGTAAAACACACGATCCCACTGCCTATGATCTGAACCTAAATGAGAAAAAGAATTATGAGGAAAATGAATAGTGTGCTGTAACCGTCAGAGCTTGGAACTTGGATTTTGGGTTGAGTCGGTCAATTACCGTAACAGAACATGAGGATGGAGCCACGCAGTGACCTCCCTCACTGTGCGTCGGTGATATATTGCCATTCTCACATCCATAAATTCAGATTTAATATGATTTCCGAATGAGTCCAACTTTTAATCTCCCGTCTGCATTTATCTGGAGCGACTCTACGGCAGTCTAGTCACTAATTTGCCTCTCGCGTTATTGAACCCTTCGTGTCTCGTATGAATGGATTCCTTCCATTTGAGCTGCAACATAAAAGAGAAAGTCATCACTGGAAAACAGCAAATTGTACATTATTAAAAGAAATATCTAGAAAATATTGATTTAATAAATTCCATTCTTTCCTATTGTGTAACATAGACAGGAGTTTTTCTAAGTGATCGTTAGGAATTTCTAATGTGGAATATTTGAAGCTAAGTGAAGTCCGCCAATTGAATGCTACTTTTCCTTCAATATTTTTGTAAGCTGGATTGCCAACTTCTCAGCGCATTAGAAAGAAAAAAAAAAGCAAGGTTTGAGCAGACAGCATTAAATAGTTGATTTGTCATCAAATTCTTTCTCAACCACCAGTGCAAGGAACTTCTGGAATTTTTAAAGTACAATCTCCAGTATGGACTGAACTGGAGGAAAAATATTACAAAAATACAGGTTGCCTAGTAGAGACCGGAATTACTATGTAACATGGGCCGGACGAAAAGTTTCTTCAACTTCTCAAACTTTTGAGAACACCTGTCACTGAGAATAAAGACAGTGTAGATACATAATGGAATTTTTAATATTTTTTTGCATAATAATAGTGAATGACAAGAGATATAATTAGGTATTGGTGCAAGACTTTTTTTTACAGGGCACATACTCTGGACCAGGCAACTGCTAAAGGCAGAACGGTGGACCAGTCTCAGGTTGGTCACCTCCTGAACAGTTGTCCAAAATTGAAAAAATAACTGTCTGTGGCCTCTATCTGGTATTGCAGTTTAGCCTCATTAACTTAAATGGGAATTCTTTCCAAAACAAGACATAACCCATGGATTGATTCCTTTTTTCTAAGGCTCAGCATATGCTTCAGATGTCTATTGATCGAAAGCTTGTTCGGCAGGCAGCCGCAATTCTTCCAGATCCCCTCATATACATGCCCAATCTGCTCTTCTGAGCGTGCATATGTTCAGAATCGAGATTAAACCACTACCAAACTAAAAAAAAGGATGAAATCAAGCAGCCTCATCCTTCTTTTCCTTGACATCTTTAGTTGGAAGAAAGCCAGGTTACCCCGTTAGATTGTCAACCAGAGGGTTTGGCTAACATCCATAATGTGCACACCCAAATCCTTTTCGAAAGATCAGCATCCCAATGGAACCTTAACAAACAACAGAGAAGAACCAGTCAGAAGGACAGGCTGCTTTGTCTCCGAGATGGGTTGGGTCAAAGGCAAAAATGGGTGCGAGGTGTAGGACACAGGGTTATCAACTAATCACACCAGTGACCACATTTTGAAAGGGGCTGGTTTTGATGTACCGATTGGAGGTCTTTTTGGCACTAATGACATGCGGTTTGTCACCGGTACTTACCATACTTAAGGTCCAACCTCTAGGAGCCATACTGATCTTTATTAATTTTTCTTTGAGTATGAAATGTGACTTTCACTGGTCAACCATACAAAGTTGTAGCCAGGGACAACTTTCAGGATCATTGAGTTGAGCTTTCCTTGCCAGATATTTCTCTGACTTCATATCCGTTATCACTATATAATAATGATTCTTGTGAGATCGTCCAGATTCTCTTCATAGATGACTCTTTGGGTACGTTTAGATGTACCAAATGCACAGAAATGCACAGACAAACTGGCACCAAATTGTGAGAATTTCGTCTTTGCGGATTTACCGCTGCTTGGATTCCAGTCGGACTGGTCTCAAGCAATCATGCCCCATCATACGTGACTGTTGGAAGACCTTTGGGTATACAGGCTATCCATTACCATGAGAATACCAGGGAAGGTGAATATAGTTTTATTTATTTTTTTTGTTATAATTTAAACTTTGACAATAGTGTTTTTTTTTTTTTACAGAAAGTCCAAAGCGAAATCCACAAAAAATGGGTTTTGTTGCCGATTTTGACTTCCGCAATTGAACCCAATGGAAAAAAAAACACTACAAATCTCCGGCAGGAACTGATAAGTCTGTGTACGAAATTTCAACATTCAAAACTTTTTTAGTAACATAAGTTTTTGATAGTTTTCTCGAGAAGCTTCCTTCTTCCCTGTATCCAGGACGACAGAGAACTTGTTAGTCCTCAATTCTGATGAACGATTTCCCCGTACGGAGAGCTGGGCCAACACAAACATTCAGTAGTAGTTGAATGGAGCTTGGCGAGACCTCGCTTTCTTTTATAGTATACAGGTTGTCTGATGAAACAATCTAAGTTTCCCAGAGCAACTGAGTAGCTTAGACCTTTCTCTTTAACCCTAAGGCTTGCTTTTCCCCCGGTGGCTGTCGAAACTTTGCTTCCTCCTCTTGCTAGCCGGCTCGGATTTTACTATAAGCATTGTTAGAAATGTCCGCTCCTTTCATCTCACATAACATGTTAATTCCGTACGTGCCTGAAAGAGCGTTAATGACTTCGATGGTCACCAAGCCAACATTGATCCAAATTATCGAAATCCCAGGCTTGATGATCTCTGAAGTAACGGGATACTTGAATTGATTTTTCTAAAATGTTGAGCATAGGAAATGGAAAGGGTGTAATTGAGTTCAGCAAATAGGGGAAAGAAAAATTCTGGAGTAGCTTCAGAGCATTTCTTCAAGAGGCCCCTTCAACTGTAGACATAGTTACTTTCATAATTTCATACAGTACTTTATCAAAAACTCTCCTTCCAGAGCAGAACTCTGACTTCTGCACCATCCTAAGCCTTCATATTCACAAATAGAAAGCTAGGACTACAGTGAAGGCTGACACACAAGGAGGGTTGCAGTAGAGAGAAATGCCATGAAAATGATTACGTGGGGGTGTATGACCTGGCTGCGTAGCCACAACTTTCTGATCAAAGAGTCCAGAAGGATGTTCAGAAATTTTTTTTATAGGTGTGCCCCACTTTCTTGCCATTCCCTCTCCATGGCCCATTATTACCTCCATACATCTAGAAGTGCTTTTGGATGACGGACCTCTGGCTAATGATGGATCCTCCAACTGTCGAGCACAGGAAACCTTCCAAAAAGTGCTGCGGCAGTTGAGTGACCGATTTGCCAATTCTTCCTGGAGTCTGGAGGTCTTTTCTTTTACCAGGATCCTCCCACACATTTCAGGAGAAGCATCAGAGATGACATTTTTGAATTGAGCATCTTAAAGGAGTTGTCCATTACTGGTAAAACCTTGTTAAGGGGATCAACGATGTGCAAAAAAATAAACTAAAAACAATTCTCACCTTCCGGAATAGTGCAATTCCTCCATTCTCAGTGCTGTGCCCCCATTGGTCTCCCGGGATCAATATCCGGCTGGGTTTACACGTGAGCACTGCAGCCAATCAGTGGGTTGCAGAATCCACATTTTATCCACCCAAAAGAAACAGTGAAAGAGGAACGGTGCTGGTCCGGGAGGTATTTTTTTAAATTATTTTTTTATCTCTTTGGATCCAGTAGTTGACAATCCCCTTTAAAAGGGTTGTGCCGACCACAAATCTTAGCATCAGTTGTACGACCGTATTACTCAGACATTGCATAGCACTGTTATTACATGTTGTATGCTCAGAGCTATTATTTGATCACTTTATGTTAATTTTATTTGAACAGACTTTGGCGGCCTGTACTTGGCATTATGTGGCACTGCACCACAGTGTATAGTGGTGGCAGAAGATGTGTTGTTTGGCTATTCGTCCTTACTGTATGGCGCTTATAATCAGGGACTTTATTGTGGTGTATTATCATAAGGTATTGCACATGGGCATACCTCCCAACCATCCTGGATCCAACGGAACAGTCACAAATTTAGGGAGCTTTCCTGCGGGGGTTAAGTCCCGGCTTCAGTTGTATCTGTGTCTTCAGGCAACAAATACAATTGAATATAATAGAGGAGCCATCGGATCCCTGCTCCACAGTACAGTCTGGGTAGAGACGGCAGGACTTTTTGGTCATGTAATATTGTAAAGTAACGTGATGGACAGGAGAGAGCAGCTCAGCCGCAGAGAAGCAGGACACACAGGAAAGTGACTATGTGTGGCAAGGGTGTGTGTAGGCATCATACTGTGTGTGGGGGCATCATAGTGTGTAGGGGGCATCTTTCCGTGTTGGGGCTGTGGGGAAATCATACTGTTTTGGGGATATTGGGACATTGTACTGTGTTTGGGGGCATCACTCTGTGCGTGTGGGGGCCATCATACTGTGTTTCGGGTTGTGGGGGATTATACTGTGTGTGGGGTGCTGTGGGGGCATCAAACTGTTTGAGGTGCAACACACTATAGGGGGATTGTAATGTGGGCAGCATACTGTATATGAGGCAACATACTATGTAGGGGCATATTCTGTATGGGGGCTATGGGGATATCATGCTGTGGGAACATCATACTGTATGAAGGGGCTGTATTGCCATCATACTGCGTGGGGGAATATTTGTGCATTATACCACCAATAGTCCTGTGATGTCATCATGACATCATAGCCCTTTTTAGCTTAGCAGATTTCACTGGTAAAAAAGATGCAGTACCAGACACAGACACATGGACAAGAGTGGCATTGTGTCCGTATACTATCGTGAGGGGCTGTAGTTGGATTAGTTAGAGGAAGTCTTGAAGCATTGACTAAATGTGCTGATGATAGCAGTCACTTGTGGTATATGGCTCCTGCACCTGTGAACTCGTTTAGTATCTTCCTATTTCCAGCATGGCCCCACAAGTCATATATCTAGATTTTTTTTTTAGTATTTAAAGAACCAGGGTTTATTTTTCTTTTGGGATCGCTTGTCCGATTAGGCATTTGTTACATGTGGAGAGTTAGATGTCAGTTGTGTAATATGATTTTATCTTATCTTAGATAGAATGACTTATCTACCTTATCATGAAGCATAAACTTCAGCTCCGCACCACACGCACCTCGCTGCTATTCTCAGACTAATACCACACACTCTCACATCCGCTCGTCAGACGGCTCAGTGAGAAAACTCTGTGAATGGAATCTGGGATGATTCACAGGAGAGAAGAGAAAAAATGAAATTTCATATACATGGGAACACACTGAGCAAATTATACTATGGCGTCTATCTATCTATCTATCTATCTATCTATCTATCTATCCATCTACAGTTAGGTCCATATATATTTGGACAGAGACAACATTTTTCTAATTTTGGTTCTAGACATTACCACAATGAATTTTAAACAAAACAATTCAGATGCAGTTGAAGTTCCGACTTTCAGCTTTCATTTGAGGGTATCCACATTAAAATTAGATGAAGGGTTTAGGAGTTTCAGCTCCTTAACATGTGCCACCCTGTTTTTAAAGGGACCAAAAGTAATTGGACAGATTAAATAATTGTAAATTAAATGTTCATTTCTAGTACTTGGATGAAAACCCTTTGTAGGCAATGACTGCCTGAAGTCTTGAACTCATGGACATCACCAGACGCTGTGTTTCCTCCTTTTTGATGCTCTGCCAGGCCTTCACTGCGGTGGTTTTCAGTTGCTGTTTGTTTGTGGGTCTTTCTGTCTGAAGTTTAGTCTTTAACAAGTGAAATGCATGCTCAATTGGGTTGAGATCAGGTGACTGACTTAGCCATTCAAGAATATTCCACTTCTTTGCTTTAATAAACTCCTGGGTTGCTTTGGCTTTATGTTTTGGGTCATTGTCCATCTGTAGTATGAAACGACGATCAATCAGTTTGGTTGCATTTGGCTGGATCTGAGCACACAGTATGGCTCTGAATACATCAGAATTCATTCGGCTGCTTCTGTCCTGTGTCACATCATCAATAAACACTAGTGACCCAGTGCCACTGGCAGCCATGCATGCCCAAGCCATCACACTGCCTCCGCCGTGTTTTACAGATGATGTGGTATGCTTTGGATCATGAGCTGTACCACGCCTTCACCATACTTTTCTCTTTCCATCATTCTGGTAGAGGTTGATCTTGGTTTCATCTGTCCAAAGAATGTTCATCCAGAACTGTGCTGGCTTTTTTAGATGTTTTTTAGCAAAGTCCAGTCTAGCCTTTTTATTCTTGATGCTTATGAGTGACTTGCGCCGTGCAGTGAACCCTCTGTATTTACTTTCATGCAGTCTTCTCTTTATGGTAGATTTGGATATTGATATGCCTACCTCCTGGAGAGTGTTGTTCACTTGGTTGGCTGTTGTGAAGGGGTTTCTCTTCACCATGGAGATTATTCTGCGATCATCCACCACTGTTGTCTTCCGTGGGCGCCCAGGTCTTTTTGCATTGATGAGTTCACCAGTGCTTTCTTTCTTTCTCAAGATGTACCAAACTGTAGATTTTGCCATTCCTAATATTGTAGCAATTTCTTGGATGTTTTTTTTCTGTTTTTGCAGCTTAAGGATGGCTTGTTTCACCTGCATGGAGAGCTCCTTTGACCGCATGTTTACTTCACAGCAAAACCTTCCAAATGCAAGCACCACACCTCAAATCAACTCCAGGCCTTTTATCTGCTTAATAGAGAATGACATAACGAAGGGATTGCCCACACCTGTCCATGAAATAGCCTTGGAGTCAATTGTCCAATTACTTTTGGTCCCTTTAAAAACAGGGTGGCACATGTTAAGGAGCTGAAACTCCTAAACCCTTCATCCAATTTTAATGTGGATACCCTCAAATGAAAGCTGAAAGTCTGAACTTCAACTGCATCTGAATTGTTTTGTTTAAAATTCATTGTGGTAATGTCTAGAACCAATATTAGAAAAATGTTGTCTCTGTCCAAATATATATGGACCTAACTGTATCTATCAATCTATCTGTCTATCATCTATCTATCTATTGTGACAGAGTCTCTGATGTGATATACAAGGGGAGGTATGTGTCACTCAGGTTGCTCTCCTGTGTGTACTGAAACCTACTAATTTTCTGCCAGCATGTTATATGCTGGCAGTTAACTCTCTTAAAGGTTGTGGTTTTATGGGAATGGCAAAGCGGGTGGGAGGTCATTCCCCTATCTCCCCTCAGGGTGTGGCTGAGCAAGGCTTAAGTGCTCAGTCACCATTTTTTTTTCTGTTGTGGTCTGGAGAGGCAAGTTCTCCAGACTGGGAACGCTTCAGCTCAGGATGGAGCTGAAGGCTGGGACTACAACCTGTGTGGGTGAAACCCACACTCATATGGACTGTGCTATAATTTATCTTTTGTTTTGTTGTTTTGCCAATAAGGCTGTGTTTATTTTGGTGGAGTTGCAGAGATTTATTCCATATAATAAAGTCTGCAGAGAAAACCCGGGTTCCTGAGTCTACTTCCGGACTATCTATCTATCTATCTATCTATCTATCTATCTATCTATCTATCTATCTATCTATCTATCTACCTATCTATCTATCTATCTATCTATCTATCTATCCCTCTATCTATCTATCTATCTATCTATCTATCTATCTATCTATCTACCTATCTATCTATCTATCTGTCTATCTATCCATCTCATATCTATCTATCTAAAAGAAGAAAATTCAAGCAGCACTTGCAATCAAATCGCCCATTCCCTAGGTATGTATCAAACCTTCTATATAGATAAAGAAGCGATGGAAACAGCACTCTTGTAGAAAAAGGTGATTTATTTAGCTAAAACAAAAAAGAGCTCTAGCGATGTTTCGGCTCTAGTGTGAGCCTTTCACAAGACGAAACGTCGCTAGAGCTCTTTTTTTTAGCTAAATAAATCACCTTTCTCTACAAGGAGTGCTGTTTACATCGCTTGTTTATCTATCTATCTGTCTATCTATCATCTATCCATCTATCTCATATCTATCTATCTATCTATCTATCTATCTATCCAGGGGCGGACACTGACTGCTTGGGGCCCCTGTGCAAGAAATGTGTCTGGGCCCCCCACCTTTTATGGCGACAAAGCTACAGATGTATATATAGACACACACATATATACCTCTTACATAGCCTCCTTTATTATGTATATTGCCGCCTCTTATTACACAGTGCCATGTCTTGTTATGTACAGCACCGTCCCTTACATATTGGATTATCTATAGCACCCTGTTCTTTATTACATACCGTCCTCTATTGTTAGATATATAATGCAATGGCGGCTGATGGAGCATGGGAAAGCTTCATTTCTGATGGAGGAGCTGATGGGCTGGTCTTCTGGTCTCCGGCTGCTCCATCAGCAGTCATTATATATCTAACAAGAGAGGACCATGTAATAAAAGAGGGCGCTGTGAATGACAAAAATAACAAGAATACGCTATGTAAGGGACAGCACTGTACATAACAGCAGAGGAAGCTATATAATAAGAGACGGCACCATATATAACAAGAGGATGGAACGTAATAAAGGAGGGTGTTATACATAATAAAAGATGAAACTATATAACCAAGGATGGCGCTATACATAATAAGTGAGAACACTATATACTAAGTGACTGTGCTATACATAATAAGTCTACTTTCTTGTAACCGTGTGCATTGTCGGTGTGCTGCCTGCTTTTACAGACACATTGAGCATGTCGTATTCTGATCCACAAAATCAGATCAGAACAGGACAGTCTCTGACCCTCACAGATCTCATTCTCAGATCCGTGATTTTCATGGATGTGTGAATGGATCTCTGAAACTCTACAAGTCCGTGGACCATCCGATAAAAAAATCTGGCAGCACACGGACATTTCACACAAATGTGAGAATGCAGCCTACGGGATTTTACAGATAACATTATCACTCCAAGTCACACAGTGCAGATATAGAATAATATTTACATCCAGGCACTTACCGCTGACGTCTCATCTGATCAGACTCAGTTTCTGCTGTTTCTTCTCCATCTGGTCAGACCTTCATGTCCACATCTCCCAGCCAGATCTCGTCTTGTCACGATGATCTCCAGCCTAGAAAATAACAAGGTCACATATATTGTATATATACATGCGTTTCACCCGCACTGCGCCCCTGACTACAGATATGTACCCCCCCATTAGTATACTATTAGTCACTTAGTAATCAAAATATAAAGTGATAAGCAGCACTGTGCCCCCCATTAACTATACTCTCCACCGGCCAATAATATAAATTATACCGTCTCTGTGACGCTCCCCAATTAACTGTAAGGCTATGTGCGCATTGAAAACATACAAGGCTTTACAGTACAAGTAAAGTGAAACCCCCATCATTGCTCTCTCCCAGCACCACCATCATTGCTCTCTCCCAGCACCCCCATCATTGCTCTCTCCCAGCACCCCCATCATTGCTCTCTCCCAGCACCCCCATCATTGCTCTCTCCCAGCACCCCCATCATTGCTCTGTCCCAGCACCCCCATCATTGCTCTGTCCCAGCACCCTTATCATTGCTCTATCCCAGCACCCCCATCATTACTCTCTCCCAGCATCCCAATCACTGCTCTCTCCCAGCACCCCCGTCATTGCTCTCTCCCAGCACCTCCATCATTGCTCTCTCCCAGCACCCCCATCATTGCTCTCTCCCAGCACTCCCATCATTGCTCTGTCCCAGCACCCCCATCATTGCTCTGTCCCAGCAACCCCCATCATTGCTCTCTCCCAGCACCCCCGTCATTGCTCTCTCCCAGCACCCCCGTCATTCCTCTCTCCCAGCACCCCATTATTGCTCTCTCCCACCAACCCCCGTCATTGCTCTCTCCAAGCACTCCCATTATTGTTCTCCCACCATCCCATCATTGCTCTCCCCCAGCACCCCCTTCATTGCTTTCTCCAGCCCCATCATTGCTCTCCCCATCCCCATCATTGCTTTCCCCAGCCCCATCATTGCTTTCCACAGCCCCATCATTGCTCTCCCCATCTCCACCATTGCTCTCCCTATCCCCATCATTGCTCTCTCTAGCCCCATCATTGCTCTCTCCAGCCCAATAATTGCTCTCTCCACCCCATCATTGCTCTCCCCAGTCCCATCATTGCTCTTCCCAGCCCCATCATTGCTCTCTCCAGCCCCATCATTGCTCTCTCTAGCCCCATCATTGCTCTCCCCAACCCCATCATTGCTCTCCCCAGGCCCATCATTGCTCTCTCCAGCCCCATCATTGCTCTCCCCAGCCCCATCATTGCACTCCCCAGCCCCATCATTGCACTCCCCAGTCCCGTCATTGCTCTCCCCAGCCCCATCATTACTCTCTCCAGCCCCATCATTGCTCTCTCCAGCCCCATCATTGCTCTCTCCAGCCCCATCATTGCTCTCCCCATCACCACCATTGCTCTCCCTATCACCACCATTGCTCTCCCCATCACCACCATTGCTCTCCTTAGCCCCATCATTGCTCTCTCCATAGCCACCATTGCTCTCCTTAGCCCCATCATTGCTCTCTCCATCGCCACCATTGCTCTCTTTAGCCCCATCATTGCTCTCCCCATTGCCACCATTGCTCTCCTTATCCCCATCATTGCTCTCCCCATTGCCACCATTGCTCTCCTCAGCCCCATCATTGCTCTCCCCGGCGCCACCATTGCTCTCCTCAGCCCCATAATTGCTCTCCCCATTGCCACCATTGCTCTCCTTATCCCCATCATTGCTCTCCCCATTGCCACCATTGCTCTCCTCAGCCCCATCATTGCTCTCCCCATTGCCACCATTGCTCTCCTCAGCCCCATAATTGCTCTCCCCCACCTCTCCTCTTTATCCTGTTCTCCCCAGCGTTTCAGTATATAAAAATAAAAAAACACACAACCTCTCAGCGCGCTCCCCTGCAGCATCGTCCTCACCGGCAGCTTTCTCTCTGACACAGGACTGCGCTGCATGATGACGTCATCAAGCAGCGCGGGCCTGTGTCAGGGAGGAAGCCACAGTGGCGAGCAGGAAGCAGAGGTGAGGACGCCGGATTCCTCCAGCTCCGCTGCCATTTTCTGCTGTCAGCAGCGGAGCTGGAGGGATTGCTCCCTGCCCACCACATATGATGAGGGCATATGATGATTGCCCTCAATATTAGTCGCCCGGCAAGGGCCTCCCTGCACCGCCGGGTCCCTGTGCTGTTGCACCGGCTGCAGCGGCGGTAGACCCACCCCTGTATCTATCTAGCTACCTATATATCTACCTATTATCTATCTATTATCTATCTATTCCAAAAGAAAAGCTGGCAGCACTCCAAAAATAGTGAACAAAGAGGACTGTATTAACCCATCTGGTGTGGCAATGTTTTGGCTGTGAACAGTCTTTTTCAAGCCTTTATCTATCTATCTATCTATCTATCTATATATCTATCTATCTATCTACAGTATATATCTATCTATTATCTATCTATCTCATATATATTATCTATCTATCTATCTCATATACTGTATATGCTTCTATCTATCTATCTATCTATCTATCTATCTATCTATCTATTATCTATCTATATCAGTCTCTTTTTATATATCTTTTTCTATTCTAGATCTATTCCTCTTTCTATATACAGACCGATATACAGATGAAGTGAACATTGATTATCTGGTGGGACGTATTAAGCAGCAAGTGAATAGTTAGCCCTCAAAGTCCGTGTGTTCGAGGCAGTAAAAATGGGCAAACGTCAGGAGCTGAGTGACTCTTTACAAAGGACTAAATTTTGATGTCTAGACGCGGTCAAGACATCTCCAAAATACCTGGTGTTGTGGTGTGTTCCCAGTATATTTTGGTTAGTATCTACCAAAAGTGATCCAAAGAAGGATAATCGGTGAACCAGTGAAAGGGAGATGGGAGTCCAAGGCTCATTAAGTCACATGAAGAGTAAAGGCTATCCATGGTAGAAATCCCAGAGAAAAGCAGACCACTGTTCACTACCGAAAGTACCTAAAGGGGAAATATGAGCAGCAGAACTGGATCATGGAGCAATGGAAGAAAGCAGCATGTTTTCTCTTACACCGTATGGACAACCGGGTGCATGTGCGTTACCTACTTAAGGAAGAGATGTCACCAGTATCGGAAGAAGACAAGCCAGCGGAGGTAACGTGATGGGGAGATGTTCTGCTGGGAAACTGGAATTCATGTGGATGCGATAAATATCAACCATCTAATCCTAGTACCCGACCTCATGGCAGCAGTATTCTCTAACAGCAGCGCCCTCTTTTGGCAGGATAATGCCTTTGCTGAACTGTAAAATCTGTTAGGAATTGTTTGAGGAGCATGACAATGAGATGAAGATGGTGACTGGTCTACAAAGTTCCCAGATCTCAGTCCAATCGATCGTCTGTGGGATATGCTAGAAAAATGTCCAATCCATGGAGGTTGCATCTCACAACTTACAAGGTTTGCTGCTAATGTCCATATAGCACAAGAGACCTCAGAGAACTTGTGGAGTTCATGTCTTCACAGGTCAGAGCTGCTTTCTATCTACGGTGCTTTCTGGCAGCCTCTGATGTCATATTTGGCGGTTGTCCCTAATGTCCGGCAATAGCCACAAGTTTTTCCGATTCTGTACATTCTTCTTGCTTTCTTGACCAACTGTGTAGAAATATCTCCTCGGACTGTTTGTTTTATTTATTTTCAGGAATTCATTTCCTCATTCTTCTTGTTATTGTTCATCTACCTCAAAATATCTTTGAAATTCAGGAACATTTAAAGAAGGCTATGAGGTTCCCTGAGTATCACACATCATAGGCTTAGATATACTGGCCCGGCAAGAACAATCCTTTAAGACATGTTTACTCCATAATGGCTGGAGGAGGCAGTATCTGACTTGAGATTTTCACTACAGGGAGAATGAATGGTGTCAATGAGTGGCGCCTGGTCCCCTAGTGTGACCGCTGTTCTTTTGCTGATGCAGATCCATTTGTCCAAATAGGTAATTTAGACTGGGTTTGTCACCAGAGGACCACTCCTTCAAGGGATTTTTTTTTCTGGGACATATTGACTGATGGTCTTTTTTTAAGATAGCCCTTTAATATTTGAGCAGTAATTCCCTAACTCACAGGGCCTCTGTCCATTAGCAGAATGAAGACAGAACAGCTGAGGATATGGCAGCAGACACACCGAGATGGAGAACAGGAAGTGTGCGCAAGTCTTTGTCACTCTACAGGAAGTTGGGGTGGGTTTTTGTCTCTCTACAGGAAGTGGGGGTGGTTTTTTGTCTCTCTTCAGGAAGTGGGGGTGGTTCTTTGTCTCTCTACAGGAAGTGGGGTGGTTCTTTGTCTCTCTACAGGAAGTGGGGTGGTTCTTTGTCTCTACTGGAAGTGGGGTGGGTCTTTGTCTCTCTACAGGAAGTGAGGGTGGGTCTTTATCTGTCTACAGGAAATTAGGGTGGTTCTTTGTCTGTCTACAGGAAGTGAGGGTGGTTCTTTGTCTCTCTACAGGTAGTGGGGTGGTTCTTTGTCTCTCTACAGGAAGTTGAGTGGGTCTTAGTCTCTCTACAGGAAGTGAGGGTGCTTCTTTGTCTCTCTACAGGAAGTTGGGGTGGTTTTTTGTCTCTCTACAGGAAGTGGGGGTGGTTCCTTGTCTCTCTACAGGAAGTGAGGGTATTTTTTTTGTCTCTCTACAGGAAGTGGGGGTGGTTCTTTGTCTCTCTACAGGAAGTGGGGGTGTTTTTTGTCTCTCTACAGGAAGTTGGGGTGTTTTTTTGTCTCTCTACAGGAAGTGGGGGTGGCTCTTTGTCTCTCTACAGGAAGTGGGGGTGATTTTTTGTCTCTACAGGAAGTGGGGTGGTTCTTTGTCTCTCTACAGGAAGTGGGGTGGTTCTTTGTCTCTCTACAGGAAGTGGGGTGGTTCTTTGTCTCTACTGGAAGTGGGGTGGGTCTTTGTCTCTCTACAGGAAGTGAGGGTGGGTCTTTATCTCTCTACAGGAAATTAGGGTGGTTCTTTGTCTGTCTACAGGAAGTGAGGGTGGTTCTTTGTCTCTCTACAGGAAGTGGGGTGGTTCTTTGTCTCTCTACAGGAAGTTGAGTGGGTCTTAGTCTCTCTACAGGAAGTGGAGGTGGTTCTTTGTCTCTCTACAGGAAGTTGGGGTGTTTTTTTGTCTCTCTACAGGAAGTGGGGGTGGTTCTTTGTCTCTCTACAGGAAGTGGGGGTGGTTCTTTGTCTCTCCACAGGAAGTGGGGGTGGTTCTTTGTCTCTCTACAGGAAGTTGGGGTGTTTTTTTGTCTCTCTACAGGAAGTGGGGGTGGTTCTTTGTCTCTCTACAGGAAGTGGGGATGGTTTTTTGTCTCTCTACAGGAAGTGGGGGTGGTTCTTTGTCTCTCTACAGGAAGTGGGGTGGTTCTTTGTCTCTCTACAGGAAGTGGGGTGGTTCTTTGTCTCTACTGGAAGTGGGGTGGTTCTTTGTCTCTCTACAGGAAGTGGGGTGGTTCTTTGTCTCTACTGGAAGTGGGGTGGGTCTTTGTCTCTCTACAGGAAGTGAGGGTGGTTCTTTATCTTTCTACAGGAAATTAGGGTGGTTCTTTGTCGGTCTACAGGAAGTGAGGGTGGTTCTTTGTCTCTCTACAGGAATTCGGGGCAGGTCTGTGTCGCTTTACAGAAAATGAGGGTGGATCTACAGGAAGTGGGGGCAGGTCTAACATCTATATAGCTATGTATCCATCAATTATATATATCTCTATACATCTTTCTATTTATCATCTATCTCAAATCTGTTTATATATCTATTTTTTTTTTTTTAAAAAGTTAATAAAACAGCACCAATCAAAAAGGTCAGGTGCAGACCACAGAGTCCGGACCACTGGACTATAAAAAACAAACACTGAAGAATGGCAGCACTTCCAATTCAAAAAAGTGAAAAAATTTTATTTTTTCCAAGCCCATGTACAGTGAGCCTTTTTCAAGTGAGTATATCTTTATCTATCTATCTCATATCTATCTATCTGTCCTCCACATATCTATCTTATATCTATCTTTCTATCTATCCACATATCTATCTCATATCTATCTATATATTTATCGATTGTGTCTATATATCTTAAAAAGGTTACTCCTAAAATAGTAAGTTATTCCCTATCCATAGTATAGGGGATAACTTACTGATCTTTGGGGGTCTGACCTCTGAAACCCACAGCGATTCCAAGGACATGGAACCTGGGAACCAGGTTCAGCAGAGCCCGGTCTCGAATGGAACAGAGCTGTGCGTGCTCAACTTCTATTACATTCATTTTCTATTGGAGTGACGGAGAAAAAAAGTACAACCCTCCACCATTTCCGGCCGTCCCATGCACAATGAATGGAACAGAAGTTTAACATGTGCACCTCTGCTCTATTCAACACAGGAGAATACAGATCCCATTTCCCAGGTTCCAGAGCCCTTGTTCCCCAACAATCAGTAAGTTATCCACCTCCCATATGACTTTAGAATAACCCTTTAATATATATCCCATGTCCATCTATCTTTATCTCATTTCTATTTATCTCACATCTAGCTATCTGTTCTATCTATATACCTAATATCATTCTAACTAAGCTATTATTTGTCTCCTATATCTATCTTTATCTCTTTAAGCTTCTTATTTCAATTTTTCTCATATTTATCTATCTATAAATTATCTTCTATCAATCTGTCTCATGTAGCCTACTGTATTTTAGCTTTCTATCTACTTATCTCTCTCTTATCTATCATCTATCTATCTATTATCTATCTCTCATATCTATCTATCTATTATCTATCTATCTATCTATCATCTATTATCTATCTATCTATTATCTATCTATCTATCTATTATCTATCTATCTATCTATTATCTATCTATCTACTTATCTCTCTCTTATCTATCATCTATCTATCTATTATCTATCTATCTATTATCTATCTATCTCTCATATCTATCTATCTATTATCTATCTATCTATCTATCATCTATTATCTATCTATCTATTATCTATCTATCTATCTATTATCTATCTATCTATCTATCTATCTCATATCTATATAATCATTGACACTTCATATCCATCTGTCTTAGCTGTCCGTCAGTCAATCCATCCATCCACTCAATCATTGACACTTAATTTCCTCCTGGTACGTGCACAGCTAAACAGCTGTAAATTGGCGCTGGTTACACAGAGCAGTAGATTGTCATTAGTAAGTAGACTGGCACTGTTTGGCATGGGCAATAAATTGGCACATGGCAATAGATTGGCACTGGGTGGCACATTGCAGTAGATTGGCACTGGTTGGCACAGGGCAGTAGATTGGCACTAGTTGGCTCAGGGCAAGTAGATTGGCACTGGTTGGCACATTGCAGTAGATTGCCACTGGTTGGCACAGGGCAGTAGATTGGCACATGGCAGTAGACTGGCACTGGTTGGCACAGGGCAGTAGATTAGCACTGGTTGGCACAGGGCAGTAGATTGGCACTAGTTGGCACAGGGCAGTAGATTGGCACTGGCTGGCACATTACAGTAGATTGGAACTGGTTTGCACAGGGCAGTAGATTGGCACTAGTTGGCACAGGGCAATAGATTGGCACATGGCAGTAGATTGGAACTGGTTGGCACATTGCAGTAGTTTGGCACTGGTTGGCACATTGCAGTAGATTGGCACTGGTTAGCACAGGGCAGTAGATTGGCACAGGGCAGTAGATTGGCACTGGTTGGCACAGGGCAAGTAGATTGTCACTGGCTGGCACAGGGAAGTAAATTGGCACTGGTTGGCACATTGCAGTACATTGGCACCGGCTAGCACAGGGCAGTAGATTGGCATTGGTTGGCACAGGACAATAGATTGGCACTGGTTGGCACATTGCAGTAGATTGACACAGGGCAGTAGATTGGCACTGGTTGGCACATTGCAGTAGATTGGCACAGGGCAATAGATTGGCAGTGGTTAGCACAGGGCAGTAGATTTGTACATGGCAGTAGATTGACACTGGTGGCACATTGCAGTAGATTGGCACTGGCTGGCACAGGGCAGTAGATTGGCACTGTATGGTACAGAGCAGTAGATTGGCACTGGTTGGCACTGGGCAGTAGATTGGCACTGGTTGGCACAGGGCGGTAGATTGGCACTGGTTGGCACATTGCAGTAGATTGGCACTGGTTTGCACAGGGTAGTAGATTGGCACTGGTTGGCACATTGCAGTAGATTGGCACTGTAAGGCACAGGGCAGTAGATAGGCACTGGTTAGCACAGGGCAGTAGATTGGCACTGGTTGGCACAGGGCAGTAGATAGGTACTGTGTGGCACAGGGCAGTAGATTGGCACTGGTTGGCACAGGGCAGTAGATAGGTACTGTGTGGCACAGGACAGTAGATTGGCACTGGTTGGCACAGGGCAGTAGATAGGCACTGTATGGCACAGGGCAGTAGATTGGCACTGGTTGGCACAAGGCAGTAGATAGGCACTGTATGGCACAGGGCAGTAGATTGGCACTGTTTGGCACAGGGCAGTAGACTGACACAGGGCAGTAAATTGGCACTGTTTGGCACATTGCAGTACATTGGCACCGGCTGGCACAGGGCAGTAGATTGGCATTGGTTGGCACAGGACAGTAGATTGGCACTGGTTGGCACAGTGCAGTAGATTGACATAGGGCAGCAGATTGGCACTGGTTGGCACATTGCAGTAGATTGGCACTGGCTGGCACAGGGCAGTAGATTGGCAGTGGTTAGCACAGGGCATTCGATTGGCACAAGGCAGTAGATTGGCACTGGTTGGCACATTGCAGTAGATTGGCACTGGCTGGCATAGGGCAGTAGATTGGCACTGTATGGCACAGAGCAGTAGATTGGCACTGGTTGGCACAGGGCAGTAGATTGGCACTGGTTGGCACAGGGCAGTAGATAGGCACTGGTCGGTACATTGCAGTAGATTGGCACTGGTTGGCACAGGGTAGAAGATTGGCACTGGTTGGCACAGGGCAGTAGATAGGCACTGGTTAGCACAGGGCAGTAGATTGGCACTGGTTGGCACAGGGCAGTAGATTGGCACTGTATGGCACAGGGCCGTAGATAGGCACTGGTTATCACAGGGCAGTAGATTGGCACTTGTTGGCACAGGGCAGTAGATTGGCACTGGTTGGCACAGGGCAGTAGATTGGGACTGGTTGGCACAGGGTAGTTGATTGGCACTGGTTGGCACATTGCAGTAGATTGGCACTGGTTAGCACAGGGCAGTATATTGGCACTGTATGGCACAGGGCAGTAGATTGGCACTGGCTGGCGCAGGGCAGTAGATTGGCACTGGTTGGCACAGGGCAGTAAATAGGCACTAGTTGGCACAGGGCAGTAGATTGGGACTGGGCAGTAGTTAGGCATTGGTTGGCACAGGGCAGCCTGCAGTCCGTGCACAGCACACGCTATGGGGCTCTCTCCCTCTTAGAGGAATCCTCCAGTCCACACCACGTCACTCTGTGGAAGTGAAACACGTGGTGCAGGGAGACGTTATAAATGTGAGTGTGATGTTATCTGCTGGCAGTGTCCGGGCTGAGCGTCACACATGGGGCAGAGCGTGCGCCTCATAACGGTGTGTGCAGCAGCAGTGTGCGCCAGCTAGGAGGAGAGCCTCATCCACAGCACAGCGCTGAGCACACTGGAGGGGAGCTGCTGCCTGCCTGCCTGCAGCACCGGAGCCCTGGATGCAGCCTGCACGACACGTCAGATCTCCAGCTTTCTCACTCAGCCCCCAGCTGCAGGATCTCCCTTCACCTACCCTGCACCAGTCTATGTGCGTCCTAGCTGGGATCTGGAGGTGATCTGGAGCTCGTACCCAGCGCAGCGGCAGAAGCAGCAGCAGAGTCTATCATCACCTAAATGACTGCACCTCTCCATGGACTACTTATCGAACAACCTATCACGTCTATTATTATTATTACATGTTGCTGTTTAGGACTTTTTTATACTTTGGGGACTTTTGGCAAGTTTTAAACACTTTTGGAAACTTTTTGGAAGCTTTTGGAAACTTTTTACCAACTTTTAGAAACTTTCGAAAACTTTTTGGAAACTTTTAAAAAAACTTATAGAAACTTTTGGATACTTTTTTTTTTTTTGCATTGTTTTGTGTGTGTGTTTTTGCACATTGTGTTATTATTCTAATTATTTGTACATATCATTGTATCACTTAGTGTCCTGTTTGTGAATTTGATAATCCCAGGAAAGCCAAGATGCACTATTCTTCTTATCTCCTGAGAGTGTTCCTCACCCTGGACCTGGCCCTTCTGGCCCTCAGCCTGTCTACCTGCAGTACCCTAGACATGGAACAGTTTATGCGCAAGAGAATTGAGGCCATCAGAGGGCAGATCCTCAGTAAACTCAAACTCAACAGCCCCCCAGAGGATTACCCAGAGCCTGAGGAGGTGTCCCAGGATGTCATCGCCATCTACAACAGCACTAGGGACCTGCTGCAGGAGAAAGCCAACCAGAGGGCCATTGTCTGCGAGAAGGAGAGGACTGATGAGGAGTATTTTGCCAAGGAAATTTACAAAATAGATTTTCTTCCCTCTCCCTTCACCTCAGAAAGTAAGTGCCCCCACTCAGCCCCTGGACCTGAGCACTGGGCGAGTATGTGAATTTTCCCTTCTAGATGTTCTATTATTAGAATATGTATGTGGCATTGCCCATCAGTGTATGAACATGTTGGGCGTTGTAGTTTTACAACAATTGGAAAGTGACAGGTTGTCAAATAGCAGTGGTTGCCTAATCAGCTGTTGTTGAACCACAACTTCCAGCATGCTGAGAGTTGTAGCTCCTCAACAGCTGGAATGCAACAGTTTACCGGCCCCTGTATATAGTGATACCTGAGATGGTATATTGATGTTGCCATATTCTATCAGCTCCTCTTACTGATATTTTGGCTACTAATCTGTATGGGTGGCTTATTATTGCCCAACTTCATATTTCGACTCTTCGAGCCCACTCAGTAGCCATCATCTTGGTACTCACACCTTCATAGAAAATAGTCATTATTTAAAAGCCCCTCTAATATGTTATCCTTTTTTTTTTTTTTGGAATGTGTAATGTACCCATTGCAAATGTCTCCCCCCCCCCCTTCTATAGCTGCTGATAATGTAAAGGTTCATCCGCCACTATATTGGTGGCATTAGATACTAGCTCCATTAATGGTTGTAAGAGATTATGGGGTGCACTGAGACAGCACCCCAGTATAAGAAGTCAAGGGGTACTGATGGTGAGTTACATAGGGGGGGGGGCGAAGGAAGCAAAAAAAAAAAAATGGAGCAAATACTGAATGTGAACTGCATTCTGGAAATTGACTTGCAGCCAAGAAAAATTTTGCAATGCACTCTTAGCTCTCCTGGTGGTGACAGGATTAACCCCTTTCTGCCTTGGCTGGACCTTGCAGTAACCTCAAGTTAAAGGGAAACTCTATGAAAGGGCACCAGAGTGGCAGATCTCATGCACGGCCTCTTTTATGGGTTTAGTGATCGATATCTGGGTCACTTCATATAGGTAAATGCAGCTCGATGACCTTGGATCATAAGGTTAGTCAAAAGAACAAGGGCAATGTGCCTCTGCGTAATAATCAGACACCTGGGGTCAGTCTGAGGTCCTATATGATAAGTCAAAATAATTTTTTTGACCAGTGATCTCTAGTCGCGCTACAGTTCTCAGCATGCCAGATGGACTCCTACAGTTTGGAGACCACTCTAAACAAAAGCCATTATACGGTGTTCTGCTAGTGTGCATTATCTTCTCTACCATTGCAGTGCAGTTAGATTTAATCTAATGCTACCTGGTATCACCCTTCCCCCATTCGGTTGACTTTTTGCAGTGCTTACATATTCATATGTGAATGACATCAACACCTCTTTTTATAAAGTAAGTTGCTGACTTAGCTGTATTGTCCCTTTAAATTTTTGCCATTACAGATTTCAAAGGTCCTTTATGGCACCTCACTGGCACCAGTTGGAAATGTCTACTTCATTTGGTTGAGCTCAGCTGCTGTAAAACCTCTTGCTCAGCAAAATTGTCAATCACTGCCATCTTCTCTCCTACAACCAAAGCAGTATGGTGCCCTTCTGTAAAAAAATAAATAAAAAATAATAATAATAATAGTTTGCCTATTTGACTACAAATGTCATTTTCTATGATTGTATGTTGCTCTTTAGAACTTTTTACTACTTTTGGTAACTTTCAAAAACGTTTGGAATTGTTTCAAAAGCTCTTTTGGAAACGTTTTGTAAACTTTTCAAAAACTTTTCAAAACTTTTTTGACAGCCTATTTTTTGCAGTGTGTTTTCGCACATTGTTTTAATACGATATCTATTTGACTACTAATGAAATTTATAGTGAAAAAGTAACAAGAATTGCTGTAGAGATGACATGAAATAGCACATTTCCACTCCTGCCAGGCCAGCCAAGAAATCTCATTCACTTAATGATATTTTAACATGGCTCATTACATAAGGGATATGATAAACATACTCCACCCTTGTCTTTCCCCAGGCGAAAAATGCCTCTTACCTGCTGGAGCTGAGTGAATGTTTCTAGTGCATTTCGTCTTTTCTTCATCATAACTCCTAATCGTAAAATAAGTGATCAGGACATTAGGGCCTCTGCCTTCATAGAGCTTTCATTGTGACTCTAGAGCTACGTTACATTTAATGACACGCACAACTTCTTATAGAATGTTCTGAATCTAGGAATTGTTGCCTTTTTTTTTTCTACCAACCTTTGTGTCAAAGGAAAGTAAATGAATACAAAAAATTGGGGGGGGGATTTTGTGTAAAATCTGGATGCATTTCCATCTGTGACCAATAGAGGGAGACAGACATTTTCAGATCGATTGCTTTTTGCTGAGGGTCAGCTCTGATGATTGCTTGCTCCCATCGCTCTATAATTACATCTCAGAGAGTCATTATCTTAATAAAATGATTAAATGAGTTTTACGTGAAATCGGCGCTCAATGTAAACGCCGATATGATGCCGAATAGGCTTTGATGAATATAATATAAGAGAGTATTATATAAGGACTATTTATAGTGATATACAATCCCTGGTGACCTAAAGGTCCAGTCTCCGGTCAGAACCAAGAAGATTGTATACAATAAAAGTCCTATAAGCCATAGAAACTCACAGCAGGTCATAGGACTAATCTGGTAGCATGGGAAAGACTCGCTCGCTCGCTTTGCGCTGCTCAGTGGAGCTCCCAAACTATTACAACTATGCCCCGGATATAGCTGAGCCGAGCTATGTATATGTACGGCAGATCGTCTCCCATTTTAGAAAGTATTTATAGCAGTACCGAGCGGCTATGATGGGCAGTGCGCATATCCCAGGGCTTATTCTGAATTATATGTTATTTTTGGCGATGTGGACCCTTTAAATAGAGTTAATATGGAGTGACATGGCCGGCCACCAATCTCTGGGGTTCTATATTAGGCAAGAAAAGTATTTCTGGGAGATAGGAAGAATTGTGTCAGTCTTTATTATGGATGATCCCAATGTCTTGTAGTCATGATGTGAAGAGTTAAAGGGGAACTCCAGCTTTAATGAGTCAGTTCACGGTTGCATTCTACATAAGACGAAGGCAATGCCTGCTCTGTACAGATATGGAGGCAGCAGGTCTTCTACCATTGCTGGTGGTTTCCTGTTAGAAGAGTGCGGTGTTTTGTAAGAAGTCATATGACATGTCATGCAGCCAATCAAAGCTCATTTGTAAGGTCACATGATTGTCATTTTACAACATGGACATGTAATATGTATAATAACTAATTCCACCAGCAGAATAGTGAGTGCAGCTCTGGAGTATAATACAGGATGTAACTCAGGATCAGTAATGTAATGTATGTACACAGTGACTGCACCAGCAGAATAGTGAGTGCAGCTCTGGGGTATAACAGGATGTAACTCAGGATAAGTAATGTAATGTATGTACACAGTGACTGCACCAGCAGAATAGTGAGTGCAGCTCTGGAGTATAATACAGGATGTAACTCGGGGTCAGTACAGGATCAGTAATGTAATGTATGTACACAGTGACTGCACCAGCAGAATAGTGAGTGCAGCTCTGGAGTATAATACAGGATGTAAGTCAGGATCAGTACAGGATCAGTAATGTACTGTATGTACATAGTGACTTCACCAGCAGAATAGTGAGTGCAGCTCTGGAGTATAATACACGAGGTAACTCAGGATCAGTAATGTAATGTATGTACACAGTGACTGCACCAGCAGAATAGTGAGTGCAGCTCTGGAGTATAATACAGGATGTAACTCAGGATCAGTAATGTAATGTATGTACACAGTGACTGCACCAGCAGAATAGTGAGTGCAGCTCTGGAGTATAATACAGGATGTAAGTCAGGATCAGTACAGGATAAGTAATGTAATGTATGTACACAGTGACTGCACCAGCAGAATAGTGAGTGCAGCTCTGGAGTATAATACAGGATGTAACTCAGGATCAGTACAGGATAAGTAATGTAATGTATGTACACAGTGACTGCATCAGCAGAATAGTGAGTGCAGCTCTGGGCTATAATACAGGATGTAACTCAGGATCAGTAATGTAATGTATGTACACAGTGACTGCACAAGCAGAATAGTGAGTGCAGCTCTGGAGTATAATACAGGATGTAACTCAGGATCAGTATAGGATCAGTAATGTACAGTTTGTACACAGTGACTGCACCAGCAGAATAGTGAGTGCTGCTCTGGAGTATAATACAGGATGTAACTCAGGATCAGTAGAGGATCAGTAATGTAATGTATGTACACAGTGACTGCACCAGCAGAATAGTGAGTGCAGCTCTGGAGTATAATACAGGATGTAACTCAGGATCAGTACAGGATCAGTAATGTAATGTATGTACACAGTGACTGCACCAGCAGAATAGTGAGTGCAGCTCTGGAGTATAATACAGGATGTAACTCAGGATCAGTACAGGATAAGTAATGTAATGTATGTACACAATGACTGCACCAGCAGAATAGTGAGTGCAGCTCTGGAGTATAATACAGGATGTAACTCAGGATCAGTACAGGATAAGTAATGTAATGTATGTACACAATAACTGCACCAGCAGAATAGTGAGTGCAGCTCTGGAGTATAATACAGGATGTAACTCGGGATCAGTACAGGATCAGTAATGTAATGTATGTGCACAGTGACTGCACCAGCAGAATACTGAGTGCAGCTCTGGAGTATAATACAGGATGTAACTCAGGATCAGTACAGGATAAGTAATGTAATGTATGTACACAATGACTGCACCAGCAGAATAGTGAGTGCAGCTCTGGAGTATAATACAGGAGGTAACTCAGGATCAGTAATGTAATGTGTGTACACAGTGACTGCACCAGCAGAATAGTGAGTGCAGCTCTGGAGTATAATACAGGATGTAACTCAGGATCAGTAATGTAACGTATGTACACAGTGACTGCACCAGCAGAATAGTGAGTGCAGCTCTGGAGTATAATACAGGATGTAACTCAGGATCAGTATAGGATCAGTAATTTACTGTATGTACACAGTGACTGCACCAGCAGAATAGTGAGTGCAGCTCTGGAGTATAATACAGGATGTAACTCAGGATCAGTACAGGATCAGTAATGTAGTGTATGTACACAGCGACTCCATCAGCAGAATAGTGAGTGCAGCCCTGGAGTATAATGTAGGCTATGTAACTCAGGATCAGGGCCCTGAATGAAGCGGTCATCAGCCAGTATCTGTATATCTCCAGATATAAAGTGCTACTGAGTGCATGGTAGGAGTGAGAACAGATGATAGAAGTGACCAAATTCTGAGGAAAAGTTAGGAAGGGAGAGCAGGGAGTGGATATCTTAGTGAGGTGATAGGCCAGTGTAAATAAATAGTTTATAAAGCATGCTTACAACTGTGAATGCTAGGAATTAACCAGATTGTCTGGGGTAGTGCATTCCAGAGAACAGGCGCAGCACAAGAGAAGTTTTAAAATTAGTATAAAGTTTTTTATTGTTAAATGACATTTTCGTGGCAAGACTACAACTTCTAGCATAGGGTTATCAGGGCATGTTGGGAACTGTAGTTTTGCAAAAGGTTGGGGACCATAAGGTTGTAGCAAGACAGAGACTTGAGGCATGTGACGGGGCTTATCGACCATTTGGCTTGAAAGTGTTTACCACTTTTCTATGGAAATGAGCAAAGTTGCTGGTGCAATCCTCCATGTTTGCCCAGTCCGATTTCATCTGAATGTCCGCCATGTTGAACTATAGTTACCTGCCTGGCCTCGACTTCTTCTGGGAATATTAGCTGTTTGCCGTAGCCTGGACGCGGGGTGATGAGCTGATCGCCGCCCTGGGGACCACGTATTAAATCTGGATGAGACAACTGGTCAGGCAGTAGATATGAGATGATTACAGTGGAGCATCACTTTATCGTTGGGGAGCCCCTTCACCCTCCTCTACGTACTAACACAGCGCTCTCAGCTTGGCTCCTAATAGTGCTCACACGTAATTTATGTAAGGAGGAAGCTCCGGCTAATGAGATTTCATGTAATCTGGAAGTTTATCTTGTATTGCTCATTTACATTTTACAGGCAGGGTTACATTGTATAAACACGTCTGCAGGAACTTGCAGGTTGTCTGTCATGTCCTATAACATGGAAGATCTTTATTGTTCGGCTGTGTGAAATGCGTTTTGCTTTGTTTTGCATTTCTGTAATTTTTGGAAGCTTTTCAAAAGAACTTCTTGGCTGAAAGCTCAAAATAATTATCCAAGATGTCCTCGAGCTATGTGCTGGAGCTTAACGTCGACTGTATCTGAACAGGAGACCAAGGCGGTGGGATGGAGGGGTGTCCCAAATATTGAGTGATATTGGGACTATGCCTTGTCCTATTGCTGGAGATTATAGTGCACATTGGCATTGGGACTGTTGACCCCTTCATGACTAGGCTACTTCTATTGTGAGTTGACCTTCAGCTCTTTGGGAGAACCCCTCAATTCAGATCCTCTATTCTGATCCTAAACTACTACCAAGGTCAATAATTCAATAATGAGGTTATAAGGTCAACTCAACAAATGTTGGTGGCAAACCAAGGTGAACATACATACACCTTCGATAACGGTCAGCCAAATTTCTTCGATGGCTACTTCTCTCTCATCACTACTCGGGGGGCCATGGTCATTACTCTTAAATCACCACTTTCTACTTGGAAAAGTCATCTTGCTCCATTTTTAGCTGCCTCCACTGGGCCCTATTTTCTACTTGGGAGGTAATGAGGGCCCCGCTATTTATGGTCCCCCTAAATATCACTGGTTATCCAACCGATTTGTACAAGTGGCAGTCTAGCAGTTTCAAATACTCCCGTGCTGTGATAGGTAACATCTGGGAGGGAGCTGAAAAAGCGCACGCCCCAGAGAAGACTCTGAAGAAACGAACAGTTGAAGTACAAAGCAGAGATTTCACATACTGCGCTCCAAAAGCAACAAATATAAATATCTCTACAATGGAGCGACGCAGCACAAAATGGAAAAGAGTGGCAGAATCTTGGGAGATCAAGGATTTTTACAAGATATTTTACTCAATTATTTTTTGATCAAGTGAAAGATCCTCTTTAAAGGGGCTGTCCTGGATTAGAAATGCCAGAAACAGTGCCATGGGCTGTATGTGGTATAGCTGCTCACATTTCAGACATAACCTATAGACTGCCGTTTCTGGAAGAAAACTACTAATTCCATACAGCCTTTTTAATGCTGGCTCAGCAGAGGGATAGAAAAAGATGCATCGTTTCTCAGGTTGGACATGTCATGATTCTAAGGAATAGATCATAGGGAAGAACAGGTGTCCAGAAGACAGGATGAGACCTTGAGTAGTTTCGGTCTAAAAGGATTGAGCTCTGCCTTTATCTTGTGGGTACGGCTGGAGAGGCACATCAACACCTTAAAGGAGAACTTCCTGCAAAACTGCCAATGATCTCACAACTGCTACAATTTTGCACAGAGTACGACAATACGTTTGAGAGACCTCTAAATCCGACTCTTGGAAGAACAATCAGGGTTAAATACAAGTTACTGCACATATCGCCAAAATATGCAGCCTATAATTATACCCTATGCAAAAAAAAGTATTATAACTTTCAATGGCAGGGGATTAGGAATTAGGTTTGATGATTGATTACAGACTAAAGAATGACAGACATTTAATGGCTGCCGTCCAAAGCCGAGCCAAGGGCTTGGCTACGGGAAATCAAAAAATTAGCACATAGGTCAAAGCAATTAAATAAACGTTCTGTTTGTGGCTCCTGGAGGGGAAAAAGTATAGGAAAATAGAGGTCCAGTTTAGTTTAGGTCGAGTCTTGAAAAAGTCAAGAGAACAGAGGCGAAAGGTACAAGTCATTAAAGAAAGGGAACATTATATGTTAGAAACTTGGACTTGGAGCCCGTAATCAATTATGTAATTTAGTGAGGCCAGAAAGGGCAATGTCTGACCTGGAGGCTCCAGGATGGAGCTCCATGGCCCAAAGCATTTTATAGATCTAGGTCACGTTCAATCATAAAGTTGCAATTCCACCCATAGATGAAATGTCACTTGGTTTTCTGGTTTCCCTCAACTTTTTGTCTTTTATTCTAGGTCATGAAGATCTTTAATTTCTTGCCTAGTTTTCTCATTCTTCATATCGGAAGCTAAGGGTGGTTTCATTTAGGCACCTGTCCAGTGGCTTACATCGGGGCTTATGTCCAAACCTTTCTGCAAAATGGGATTCGGTATGCGCCGACTGGGCCATAGACTATAATGGTGCCGGCAGAGCGAACATGTGGTCTGACGTGCATCATTTTCGGGCGTGTACGCCTACTGTAAGCGGTCACCCAGATTGTCCACCTCCAGTAGGCATACGCACCCAAAAATGATGCACAGCAGAGCACACGTTCTCTCTGCCGGCACCATTATAGTCTACGGCTATGTCGGCACATAAGTCCGAATCCCATTTTGCGGGGGTCCAGACGTCAGCCCCAACGGGGCCACCAGTCGGGTCCCTGGACGCAATGTGAAAGCACCCTTAAATGGCCTGTATAGCCATGAGAAAAAGGGTAGTCATACACGTTAGATTAAAGGGGTTGTCCATGACTCTTTTATTGATTACCTGACCTTTGAATAGGTCATCAATTTCAGATTGGTGGAAATCCAACACCTGGTATGCCTATGATTAGCTGTTGGCTGGTCTGGTGGTGGCTGGATGTACACAGTATTAGACCCATAGATGAAATGTCACTTGGTCTTCTGGTTTCCCGTAACTTTTTTTTTTTTTTTTGGTTATGAGGATCTAGAATTTCTTGTCTAGTGTTCTCATGCTTAATGTTGGAAGCTCCTTAGATGGCCTGCTTAGCAATGACAGGAAAGGTAGCCATACACATTTAGATTAAAGGGTCTGTCCAGGACTCTTCATATACAGTGGGTACGGAAGGTATTCAGACCCCTTTAAATTTTTCACTCTTTGTTTCACTGCAGCCAATTGGTAAATTCTAAAAAGTTCATTTTTTTTCTCATTAAAGTACACTCGGCACCCCATCTTGACTGAAAAAAACCCAGAAATGTAGAAATTTTTGCAAATTTATTAAAAAAGAAAATCTGAAATATCACATGGTCATAAGTATTCAGACCCTTTGCTCAGACACTCATATTTAAGTCACATGCTGTCCATTTCCTTGTGATCCTCCTTGAGATGGTTCTACTCCTTCATTGGAGTCTAGCTGTGTTTAATTAAACTGATAGGACTTGATTTAGAAAGACACACACCCGTCTATATCAGACCTCACAGCTCACAGTGCATGTCAGACCAAATGAGAATCATGAGCTCAAAGGAACTGCCCAAGGAGCTCATAGACAGAATTGTGGCAAGGCACAGATCTGGCCAAGGTTACAAAAGAATTTCTGCATTACTCAAGGTTCCTAAGAGCACAGTGAACTCCATAATCCTTAAATGGAAGAAGTTTGGGACCACCAGAAGTCTTATTAGACCTGGCCGTCCAGCCAAACTGAGCAATCGTGGGAGAAGAGCCTTGATGAGAGAGCTAAAGAAGAACCCCAAGGTCACTGTGGCTGAGCTCCAGAGATGCAGTAGGGAGATGGGAGAAAGTTCCTCAAAGTCAACTATCACTGTAGCCCTCCACCAGCCGGGCCTTTATCGCAGAGTGGCCCGACGGAAGCCTCTCCTCAGTGCAAGACATATGAAAGCCCGCATAGAGTTTGATCAAAAACACATGAAGGACTCCCAGACTATGAGAAATAAGATTCTCTGGTCTGATGAGATGAAGATAGAACTTTTTGGTGATAATTCTAAGAGGTATGTGTGGAGAAAACCAGGCACTGCTCATCACCTGCCCAATACAATCCCAACAGTAAAACATGGTGGTGGCAGCATGATACTATGGGGGTGTTTTTCAGCTGCAGGGACAGGACGACTGGTTGCAATTGAAGGAAACATGAATGCGGCCAAGTACAGAGATATCCTGGATAAAAACCTCTTCCAGAGTGCTCTGGACCTCAGACTTGACTGAAGGTTCACCTTCCAACAAGACAATGACCCTAAGCACACAGCTAAAATGACAAAGGAGTGGCTTCAGAACAACTCTGTGACCATTCCTGACTGGCCCAGCCAGAGCCCTGACCTAAACCCAATTGAGCATCTCTGGAGAGACCTGAAAATGGTTGTCCACCAACGTTCACTATCCAAGCTGAGGGAACTGGAGAGGATCTGCAAGGAAGAATGGCAGAGGATCCCCAAATCCAGGTGTGAAAATCTTGTTGCATCATTCCCAAGAAGGATCATGGCTGTACTAGCTCAAAAGGGTGCTTCTACTCAATACTGAGCAAAGGGTATGAATACTTATGACCATGTGATATTTCAGTTTTCTTTTTTAATAAATTTGCAAAAATTTCTACATTTCTGTTTTTTTTCAGTCAAGAGGGGGTGCAGAGTGTACATTAATTAGAAAAAAAACAACTTTTTAGAATTTACCAAATGCCTGCAATGAAACAAAGAGTGAAAAATTTAAAGGGGTCTGAATACTTTCTGTACCCACTGTAGGTCATCAATATCAGATCGGTGGAAAACCAACTCCTATGACTAGCTATTAGCCGATCCGGTGGTGGCTGGATATACACAGTATACAGAGCCACAACAGCTCTGTACACAGTATCGTGGCCATTCTTAGACACTACAGCTCATCTGCTATCGAAACAAATGGTAGCTGAGCTGCAGTTCCTGACTACGACCACTACACAGTGTATGCAGTTGTTTGCTTCCAGGACCTGATCGTGGGAGTCATGGGTGTTGGTCACCCATTGATCTAATATTGATTACGTATCCTTACAAGAGACCATCAATATCAAAGTCCTGGAAGAGCCTTGCCTTGGTTCATGCAATTTGTATGGGATAGTCCCGACTTTGCTTAACTCCACTTTCCCCATCCAGTGCACATGCATTCCCGGCCTCGTGTTCTTCTGTATGGGAAAGGGCGTTAACTGAAAGTGACCTAAAATGTACAGCACGGCCGGCCAAAGTCTATGGTACGCTCATGTCTACCCCACCCTGGATCAGACAAGTGTGTAGAGTTCATTCAACCAGGAAGCCATTAGCCACACAAGCCCAGTGGGCCCTGGCATCTGCTTGGGATTGTCTACTGCTCAGTGAACAGCAGATAGAACTGCCAAAGTTTTTCAAACTTTTTGAAAACAAAACAAAATGAATTGTACATGACCCTTGACATTAAAACAACGTGGTCGTGCAGTGCGGAAGATTGGTCAACTTGAGATCCCAAAATTCTTTTGTTTGTGGGGGCCTGGGTCTCATTGGGTGTTATCTGAGCCATCAAAAGTTTATCATTAGAGACAAGCAAATCGATTCATAACAAAGCAAATTTGTTACAAATTTCCCACAAATTTCAGGTTCTAGTGAATTTTCAGGATTCAAAAATCCAGTAAAATTGTGGCCGTCTGGCTGCAATTTTGCTGGATTCTTTGAGGTAAAAAAAAAACCTTTATACTCAGCTTTTCAAGCTCCTCATCTGACCCCTTATATTACTGCCACAGCTTCCTTGGTATTCTGAGACCCTTACGGTCACGTGGGGTGTGACACACATCATTGACTTGAATGCCGGCATTAGCTTATGGGCCTCGGTCTTGGAAGAACCAAAGACCTGCGCAAAGGACTCGGGAAGCTGTGGCGGCACCGATAGTGTCAGGAGTCAGAAGTCCAAAGTCTGGTGAGTTTTATTGTATTTTTTACATATTTTTTGACCCCCTTCTGAACCTTTTGGTTTGAAGAATTTATTTTGATCCAAGTTAAATCTGCCGGAAACACATTTTTCAAGATTCACTCATCTATACCGTGGATAAGTGATAAAATTCTCTTTAAGGCTATGTTCCCATTATGAGCTTTTGCTGAGTTTTTTTATCTTGCAGATTTTCTGCACCTATTAAGTAAAATAGGTTACTTGCTTTTTTTCAAAAATACCCAGCATAAAAAAAACTTACCCCAAACTCTTCGTGGGAACGTAGCCAAAAATGGACTGAACTGCAGTACCGCTTCCAGCCTGTGTACAAGAGTGGCACTGTTTCTAGATTTATTAATCCCACATTGATTCCGGATCGCGCCCATGTTCAGTTCTATACTGGGTGTAATTTTTCGCAGTAGGACCCTGTGTCGGATATTCATATTCCTGCACATTTAGCAAATCTTCATTTGCAGCTGGTCTGTTCTTATGTCACAGATCTGCCCAACTAGTTGCAAGTTGTTTTTCTAATTAAGTGTTGTGAGCCGGTATATCATTTTGTTCCTTACCTGATATTTGAGCAGCGTACGGTCAGATTATTAGGCTGCTATCGTACATAGTGGGATCATTCTATCTGACATGTTATAACGTGAGTCATTCGATAATAGGTTCCTTCTGTGTGAAGTATTATGTAGTGCCTAGGGGACTTGCCCGCTCAGCTGTGTGCGTACTACTGTACTACCGCGCTACTCTGTGCATCTTGCGCCGAGTGTTTGATTTTTTTTCTTTTTAGCTTTCTCATCCCTAAAATGGGATTATACAATTCGTCTATTACTCATCTGTTGAGTAGTATTACCACACTGGACATTAAAGGATACGCCTAGTCACAGTGAATCCCCAGAAATTGCTGTAAAAAGCGTAATTTCTTGCAATTTTCCTGGCGTAAAGAGGGAAGCGTTAGCAGGGTCTGTGCCAGGACATGAAGCCACAGTGACTCTATGACTAAATGATGCCTCTTTATATGTGGATCTCTAATAAGCCTTATAAAGCTTGAATACGATGCCATAGACTTATTTTTTATTGGACTTGTTGACATCAGAGATGCAATCTTAGTTTTGGTTGTTCACACTGACATCTGGCTCTTTACAGCAACTTGTAGACATGTCGACTAGAGGTTCACTGGACAGGCCTGAGTCATTGTGGACTTCAAGTTATTGGAGTGATTGATATAAAATTTCACCTTTTCTTAGATTTCCTAGGATTTTACTGTCAGGAAGGCTAAGCCGAGTGATAGAAAACAATAGAAAGGGAGGAGTTAGCCGGGTCTGTGACAAAATTGTAGATCCAAAACCAAAGAAATGAGCCGGAGCCTAATGACTCTGTGACAAAATTGTAGATCCAAAACCAAAGAAATGAGCCGGAGCATAATGACTCTGTGACAAAATTGTAGATCCAAAACCAAAGCAATGAGCCGGAGCATAATGACTCTGTGACAAAATTGTAGATCCAAAACCAAAGAAATGAGCCGGAGCATAATGACTCTGTGACAAAATTGTAGATCCAAAACCAAAAAAATGAGCCGGAGCCTAATGACTCTGTGACAAAATTGTAGATCCAAAACCAAAGAAATGAGACGGAGAATAAGTTGGTATATATGTAATGTGTAAGAGCATGTTCACACTGTTGCCATTTCACAGACAAAATCCAAGTAAAAAAAACAAAATGAGCATATGCCCTGTAGTAAGTAAATAGTAATAGTACATGTAAATAACATAGGGGAGACTAATTTAACTCTATGATCAAAAAAGCATAAAAGCCATTTCACCGCGACAAGGTGACCCAATCAGAAAGGTCCTATCCTGTCTCTAGTATTAAAAAATTGTAGATCCGTTTGTGCGTACTTATAATTTGGGCGCATCTGTAAAGCTATTGAAGGATTATAGAGCAGGTCCTAGTCTTGGAACGAGCAGGGCACCAATGTGATCATCAATGATAGGAACTTCCTGTTCCAGTTAGAATTTGGTATTCTCAATCGAGGCAGATCTTTAAACTCCCCTTTTTAGTCACCTGAACTCTGCAGCCAATCACAGACATTTATGGTCAGGTGTCAGAAGAATGGAACGTCAGGAGTTCCTACCCCGGTGCGTAGCCTGTGTTGGAGTGATAGTGTTTAGAGGGGATGAGTATGACTTTTTCTATTATTTTAGGCAAATCCATTTCTTTAAAAAAAATTTGAGAAATGGACAACTCTTTTAAAAACATCTAGATCTAATCCGAGTAGTTCTGGCCAACATTATCATACTGTGTATTGTATAGTTTTCTTTTTGCACGTTTTTTGTTTCTAAAAAAAAAAAAATGTTTTTGTTTATTCCCCCCACCCCCCTCAAAAAAAAAAAAAATTCAGCCTAAAAACAAGGAGACATGGTGTTTCTGTTTACTTAACATTAAGTCAATTAGTTAATACTGAAGTATTATTCTGCTCAGCACAAAACTTCCTTCTGTTACCCTGACCCCGGCCGTGTTTATTTGGCTTTATCTGGCTGTATCAAAACCCCACACCACACTGAGAAATACCACATCTGTCCCGTCTCCTGACTAGGCCGTTGTTTCATTCATAAGACTGCCTAGCTGGCCGCCAGATGCAACAATTAAGAAGCTCTTCGTGTTTCTTTTTTTTTTTACAAAAAAAAAGTTTTCAAAACTTTTTGAAAAAGACAAAAAAAAAAAACCACAGCCCCATACTATTGGACAAAAGTAGAATTGAATTTAGACCTCGACATTAAACCATCTGTTGTTTGTTGCCAGTGATGAAATTAAAATGTTCTGGGAGAGATAATTGAATTTTTAAGTGTTGGATATATTTCAGTAAGTTTAATTTCGAAAGCTTCCTGTGGAAGTCAAACTCTGAATTTTGTATTCTCACCAGTCCGGCAGTAAAGCTGTCATTCTTTCCAAAGCCAGTGTTTCCCTCACATAATTCTTTTGTTTCTGTATTTTTTTTTCCTCCCCCTCTGTTTGGTATTTAGATTTGCTTTGGCCATAATTTTCTTAACCCATCATATCTCATTTACAGGATTCTCGATGTGAGTAAATCTGTGCCTTCCCATGGATTAAAGGGCTATCCCGAGAAACCTCAGAGACGTAAAGCTCTATTTACGGCATTTAAGTTTGTTTTTTTTAATTCTTCAAATTGTGGAAACCTAGTCCAGTGTTCATCCTGATCTTCTGAGTTCATGAACAGAAGGTCATAAGAACTCGGCACATGGAGTCTGTATAGGAAGCCCTACAGCCTTGTAAGCCACCCCTGCTGTAATAGGCGTCGCAGTAGCCTGCCACCTTAGACTTGTCTCCACTAGAAATCTTTCATGGTTTCTGAATTCAAAAACTCATCTGAAGGTGACTGATAATCCTCGCTTCCCCGAGGTCCTAGCGCCACCACTCACATGCTTTCCACCAGTCTTTGTTTACTATGCTGCAGCGAGTACCTGACAACGGCATTAAATGACTAGTCTCACATACAATGCAGCCAATCACTGAGATTAGTGATTATACACAATGGCCATGAGGGTAGTGGTTGACGTCATCAATCTCATAATCCCGACAGACTGCTTTGCATAACTCAGAAGTTGGTTGGAATAGCAATATTAGGAGCAGAAAACAGGCTCATGTACGAGGAGATGTCAGGACCGCCTGCTGACAAATCATTCAATCCTCCATAAAAAAATCTTTGTGTAAAATTCTTAAACCAGTTTTCACACATCCTGTATTCATGCTCCAAGTATGGACCGTAATTTTAGGACTAGTCGTGGGCCTAATATGGCTGTTGAGTACAGGTCAGTAGACTCATGACTGATCCAGACATGGTGGTCCACTCTTGAACCATGAAAGTTGGATATGTCAAAGTGGTCTTATACAGGAGATCCATGGCCGGTCCAGACATGGTGGTCCACTCTTGAACCATAAAAGTTGGATATGTGAAAGTGGTGGTCATATACAGGATACCTATGGCTGGTCCAGACATGGCAGTCCACTCTTGAACCATGAAACTTGGATATGTGAAAGTAGTGGTCATATACAGGATACCCATGGCTGATCCAGACATGGCAGTCCACTCTTGAACCATGAAAGTGGTCTTATACAGGAGACCCATGGCCGCTCCAGACATGGCGGTGCACTCTTGAACCATGAAACTTCGATATGTCAAAGTTATCTTGTACAGGAGATTCATGGCCGGTCCAGACATGGTGGTCCACTCTTGAACCATAAAAGTTGGATATGTGAAAGTTGTGGTCATATACAGGACACCCATGGCTGATCCAGACATGGCAGTCCACTCTTGAACCATGAAAGTGGTCTTATACAGGAGACCCATGGCCGCTCCAGACATGGCGGTGCACTCTTGAACCATGAAACTTCGATATGTCAAAGTTATCTTGTACTGGAGATCCATGGCCGGTCCAGACATGGTGGTCCACTCTTGAACCATGAACCTTGAAAGTTGGATATGCGAAAGTGGTGGTCATATACAGGATACCAATGGCTCGTCCAGACATGGCAATCCACTCTTGAACCATGAAAGTTGGATATGTGAAAGTAGTCTTATACAAGAGATCCATAGCCGGTCCAGACATGGCAGTCCACTTTTGAACCATGAAAGTTGGATATGTGAAAGTGGTCTTATACAGGAGACCCATGGCTGGTCCAGACTTGGCGGTCCACTCTTGAAGTGGTATTTTACATGTACATTAAACAAATTCCCTTGGGTGATGTTTACTACTTATGGAGGCAGGGAGGCACTAAATAGGCAGCTTTCTCGATTGGTGTTAGTGAGAAAGTTGCATTTTTTTAAAAAAGTTTGCATAAAATCAAGAAAAATGGTACTTCCAGCAGTAACATATAAGCAAATCCAGAACCTGCCAGAATCCAATAAAACTTTTCAGTAGTTTAAAAAACAAACCTGTTCATTGGACAAACATTGATATGGACTTACAGGGTCTAAAGAGTGTAATGACCATGGAAAGGTTGGGTGATGGAGTGAGGGCAGTGTTGGATCACCCAAGGGCAGTGTTCACACACCCTACTAAATTTCCGTTATTCAGGCATTTCTGGACTCAACCTCACAGATTCCTAGAAATTTATTTCAAAGAATTGATAGTTTGGAACCTTTTTGTGTTGTGTGTTTCTAGGCTGCTGTACGAAGACCTCAGTGGCTTCTCGCCCCAGGAAGTTTTGCATCATCGCAGGGAGGGCAGGCTGTAGAGCATCTGTTTGTAGTTTACAGAACACGTAGTACATAGAAACATCTTTAGACGCAGCAAAATGGAGATTCTTAATAGTTGTGTTTACAATGCAGGGTTGAGCGCCACTAAATCATCTTCAGTCCTTCTTCAACTTCTTGGAATGCGCTTTACTTGAAAGTTTCTCTAGTGGAATTTACAGACATTTCTTCTGAAAGAATTCTAAACTCTGTTTACTCTCGGATGCTAGAGAGAATTGTTTTCAATCAATACAGTTTTTTAAATTTCTGAAAAAATATTTTTACAGCATCATTTTTTTTATATAAAAAAGTATTAAAAAGTATTAAAAATAAAGGAGTAGTCTGAGGAGCATTATTTTTTTTTCTACAAAATTCTTTTTGGTAAAAAAAAAATAAAAAAATAAAAGCAATATTCACTTCACTAATGCCCATTACCGCGCCGGTTTCTACTTCCTGTAGCAATGACGTTACCGCTTAGTATAACCGTTGAGACATATGACGGCCACAGTGGTGATTTGCTACAGCTGCAGCGGTGACCTGTACCTCTGCCACAAATATTGATGCTGGAGAAAGTTGAGACCAGTGGGAAACTGGGGAGGTGAATATTGCATCTTTTATATTTTTAAGCCGATCTTAAGTATTTTGTCAAAAAATTTTACTTTTCAGACAACCCCTTTTTTAATAATTTTGTTATTTTTATTTTTTTTTATATAAAGAACGCAAATTTAATCAACCGCTCTTGTTTTCATCAACTTTTTATCATTCTATTATACATGGAATACATTTTTGTCTTTTTTGCAGATTATTTTCATCAAATATATTGCAAATCTTCTATATACTCCTAAGTGCTACCCTGCATTCACACTTTGTGGCCGCATTGCGATTTTTTTTTTTGCCCCCCATATTGAGTAATGCAATGTATATAATCTGTACAGTATACGTGGGAAAGGAACTAACAACTGCTTGGAGAAAATTTCTATCCCAAAGAAAAGTTGTCACATTTCTCCTATATGTTTCATGCAGTGACTATGGGACTGTGGGCACTAACCGGGTACCGAGAACTAGGGAGGCTCTAGTCTATCCCTGTTCCACTGATTACTCCTGAAGGTGGAGATGCCAGATTCACGTGCCTTGCTGTCCCAGGGTAGTGGGCAGCAGTAATGTGTAGGAACACCCTAACCAGACAAACAAGGAAAGATGGACAACATAAATGAAAATACCAATCATACAAAATACACTCACAAAACCGAGTGGAACACAGGGGAGTTAAAGGAAGAAAAAGCTAAATAGGAGAGGATGAGGATGTGCACACAGACAAAACTCCAAGCAACAATTTCCAAACGCCAACTCCTGCCACAGACTACACCTCCAACTCCAGAACCAGACAGCAAGAACTAACACTGGCAATTCCTAAGTGCCAGAGGTGAGCCTATATAACAGAAGGGAGTTACCAACATTGAACCGCTGAGACAATCCTGGATGGAGAGCTCCAGGAGCTTCAACTGAACAGTTTACCCCTTGCTCTGCTAGCAAGGAAAAAACTTGCACTGTTTAATAAGTTGGTGATGTATATTTCTAACCAGTGCAGGAGTTAGAGAAGCCAGAAACCACGGTCTTCTGGCCTCTGTCTGTCGTGGTATTCCCGTGACCATATGACAGATGACTATATTCACCACACGTGTTCTTGACAGCTATGGTATTGAGTGAAATGGAATTCATTGCCCAGAGGTACCCAACTATTGTGGATTTTTTGGCATTTTTAGGTACAATAGGTTAAAACAAATAAATCTCCCTAAGTGCCCCCTTAAAAAGTAATACCCTATGAGCACCCATTGTACGAAGCTGTGGCGAACCAATATAGCTGCATTTCCTATAGTAATTTGTGGCCACTACATCTTAAAGGAAGCTGTTCACAACTTTTGTTTAAGTCATCAAAACCAGGTCAGTTGCAGTTTAAACCCCTACAGATCAGCTCCATTGGATGTAAACCGCATACTGAGCGAAACATCACTGCTCATTGACGGATACTGCTGATCAGCTCTTACTCTCTTCAATAGGAGCTGACCTGCAGTACCTGGCAGTGGCCACTAAGCAGTGAACGGAGCCGTGGTGTTCCTCTCTGTATACTCTCTACATCCGTCTGCCAACGTAGGTGATAACAGTGGAGATGTTGGCTGTTGGTTCCACACCATTATGGTATTGATGACTTATTCTAAGGATAGATAGGGATAGCTATCTAAGGATAGATACCCCTTTTGTTAAAAAGATGACTAAATTTTGACTGTTCTAACGTCCGATTTACTACTATGCAGGCAATGGAAAAGCTTTTTAATCCATGTTGCAAATCCGTTGCTATATCTTTAACCCCTTAAAAGCCCAGGGCGTAATAATATGTACCTATGCCCTGGGCTTTAAGAGCCAGGTACGTATTAGCACTCCCTGTCGATTTTGCCCGCACACAGGCTGTGCGGGGGCGATCGCCACCGGGTGTCAGCTGATTGTCACAGCTGACACCTAGTGCTATGTGCTGGGAGCGGTCCCGCACTGCTCCCGACACATTAACCCCCTCAATGCTGCGATCGAAGTCAATCGCAGCATTGCGGGGGCAAGGGGAGGTGATCACCAATACTCACCTCTCCTGCCGGCGTCCAACGCTGTCTGCCACGGCTTCCCGGATGTTGCCATGACGACCCGACAACATCTGGGTCACCAGACAGCAGGAAGATACTTTGGTCATGTGCAGTGCATGACCAAAGTATCTTCTGCATCTGCAACTCTGACAGCCTATGCTATACAGGCGATCAGAGTAAAAAAAAGTGAAAGTCCCATAGTGGGACAAAGTATAAAAGTAAGAAAAGTGTTCAAAAATGGAAAAAAAAAAAAGTAAAATATAAAAAAAAATAATCCACCAAAAATAAAAATAGAATGTACCCATCAATATATATTATTATGAAAAAAAAAAAAAAAAAAAAGTACAGATATTTGGTATCGCCGCATTCGGAACGACCTGACCTATAAAACTATCCCACTAGTTAATCCCTTTAGTGAACACGGTAAAAAAAAAAAAAAAAAAAAACGAAGCAAAAAACAATGCTTTATCATCATACCGCCAAACAAAACATGGAATAACACGCGATCAAAAAGACGAATATAAATAAAAATGGTACCGCTGAAAATGTCATCCTGTCCCGCAAAAAACAAGCTACCATACAGCTCCATCAGCTGAAAAATAAAAAAGTTATACCTCTCAGAATAAAACGATGCAAAAAAAATGTTTTCTATAAAAAGGCTTTTATTGTGTAAAAGCGTCAAAACGTAGAAAAACGATATAAATGTGGTACCGCTGTAAACGTACTGACCCGAAGAATAAAGCTACATTATCAATTTTACCACACGCGAAACAGCATAAAAAAAATTAAAAAAACAAACCCTGAATTGTTGGTTTTTGTTTATTCTGCCTCCCAAAAATCGGAATAGAAAGCGATCAAAAAATGTCACGTACCTGAAAATGGTACCAATAAAAATGTCAACTCATCCCGCAAAAAACAAGCTGTCACGTGACTCTGTCTGCCAAAATATGGAAAAATGATAGCTCTCAAAATATGGTGATGCAAAAACTAGATTTTGCAAAAAAATGCATCTTTTAGTGTGTGACAGCTGTCAGTCATAAAAACCCCATATGATTCTGGTATCTCTGTAGTCGCACCGACTTGAAGAATAAAGTCATCAAATCACATATACCGCACGAGGAACGGCGTAAAAAATAAACACTAGGGTTAAGGTTAGGGTTGTGCTAGGGATAGGGTTTGGGTTGTATTAGGGTTAGGGTTGAGATTTTTTCAAAAGTAAAAAAAAAAGATGACGATATGGCGACTAGTGTTGAGCGCAAGTGCTCGCTACTTGAGTTTGCATCAGGTGCTCGGGTATTCACTGAGTATCACGGGTGCTCGAGTGACATGTTCGAGTCTCCGCCCCATATGCTTCGCGGCCAAAAAACCTCGCAGGGATTGCCTGCCATGCACGAGCAATCCCCGCATGTTTTTTTTGGGTGTCTAATAACCGTGAAACATGCGGGCGGGGACTCGAGCTTGTCACTCGAGCACGCGCGATACATGGTACATACCTGAGTACCCGATGCAAACTCAAGTAGCGAGCACTTGCGCTCAAGACTAATAACAACTTATTCAATATGATGACCTAATGTTATCAAATTCTGTCATACCTCTGGGTTCAAAATGTTCACTATACCCCTTGATAAAATCCTTGAGGGGTGTAGCTTCCAAAATGGGGTCACTTGTGGGGGTTTCCACTATTTAGGCACATAAGGGTCTCTCCAAATGCGACATGGTGTCCACTCTCAATTCCAGCCAATTTTGCGTTCAAAAACTCACACAGTGCTCATTCCCTTCTGAACTCTGCCGTGCGTCCAAACACTGTATTTTCCCCACATATGGGGTATTGGCGTACTCAGGAGAAATTGCACAAAAGCTTTTGGGGTCCATTTTCTCCTCTTACCCTTTGTGAAAATAAAAAAAATTGGGGCTAATACATCATTTTTGTGGAAAAAGTTTTATTTTTTTATTTTCACGGCTCCATGTTATAAACTTCTGTAAATCACTTGGGGGTTCAAGGTGCTCACCACACATCTAGATAAGTTCCCTAAGGGGTCTAGTTTCCAAAATAGTGTCACTTATGGGGGGTTTCCACTGTTTAGGCACATCAGGGGCTCCCCAAACGCAACATGGCGTCCGCTAATTATTCAAGCAAATTTTACATTCAGAAAGTTAAATGGCGCTCCTTCCCTTCTGAACCCTGCCGTGCGCCCAAACAGTGTTTTTTCCCCACATATGGGGTATCTGCGTGCTCAAGGGAAATTGCACAACAAATTTTGGGGTCCATTTTTTCATGTTACCCCTGCGAAAATAAAAAAATTTGGTCTAAATTAATATTTTTGTGAAAAAAGTTAAATGTTATTTTTTTCTTCCACATTCTAAAAATTCCTGTGAAGCACCTGAAGGGTTAATAAAGTTCTTCATTGTGGTTTTGAGCACCTTGAGGGGTGCAGTTTTTATAATGGTGTCACTTTTGGGTATTTTCTGTCATAAAGACCCCTCAAAGGGACTTCAAATGTGATATGGTCCCTAAAAAAAATGGTTTTGTAAATTTTGTTGTTAACAATGAGAAATTGCTGGTCAACTTTTAACCCTTATAGCTCCCTAATAAAAAAAAATTTTGGTTCCAAAATTGTGCTGATGTAAAGTAGACATGTGGGAAATGTTATTTATTAACTATTTAGTGTAACATATCTCTCTGATTTAAGGGCATGAAAATTCAAATTTTGAAAATTGCTAAATTTTCAAAATTTTTGCCAAATTTCCATTTTTTTCACAAATAAACGCAAGTGATATCGAAGAAATTTTACCACAATCATGAAGTACAATATGTCACGAAAAAACATTCTCAGAATCAGGGGGATCCGTTGAAGTGTTCCAGAGTAATTACCTCATAAAGTAACAGTGGTCAGAATTGTAAAAATTAGCCTGGTCATTAACGTGCAAACCACCTTGGGTTGTAAAGTGGTTAAAGCGTTACTCTCAAGTTGCCACTTGAGCATCTCACCAATCAACAGTCTCCTTACTTCCTGGATTCTGGTGGGGCGGGCACTCCTTCTTGAATATCAGTTCTGGTGAGTAGCAGAGCTATAGTATTAGTAAAACTATAAAGCTCCACATATGTTCTGCCGTAACACATTCAACCATCAGTGTTTTGTTCTGGAGTCTACACTGCTGTCTCTGTATTTACACATAGAGATAACAGCATGAAAAAGCATACAGCTCTGGACAGTGAGAGCAGTGATGCTGGGGTTTGTGATTCTACAGGATTGATAACAGCAGCTTGGTCATTAGCTAAAAGTGAGGAGGAGGGAGGTGAGCAGCTAACCTCTGTATCAAAATCAATGGGCTGGAGAGAGCTGACTTTGATGTTAAGCGTTAACGCCTCTCTTGGAATGCAGCTACTGTCTACACAGACCAGGGTCTGGGTGAGCACTGGTTGCCAAGCTCCTTGGAAGCTAGCTGTACACTATGAAAGATAAAAGACATCTTTGCAGGAAAATGACAGCATATAGAAAAAGCAAATCAATTGCATACTTGTTTATTTTCATCCTGTCTAACTAATTAAATCAATTTAATAATTTGAGATACCCCTTAGTAATGTATCTTCTCTAGTTGTGTGACCCCCCACCACGACTTTGCCGCTTGCGCCTTAATTAGAAATATATAAATGAATGAAAACTAAAATTCAGTCTGCTAAAAAATATTTCCAAAATACGAAGCAAGTAGTGATAGCTGTCAGGCGCTCTTCAGCCTAATTTCTGCTTAGCAAAGTTTATTTGGATAAGAAAAACCAATGCGCTTTTCTGCCCGCATGAGAGGTGAAGTATGAACCACTGTGGAATAAGGAGCCGAAATTATGCTGATTTATGGCAGCGCGGTTGGTGAGGTGATTGCTCTTTTCAACGGATGACAACTAAAATACAAAATGATATTCATGAATAAAAATTTAAAGCAAACACAAAAAATCTGCAATCAGTCAGATATTCTAAATTATCACCCCTCCCCCTTTATGCAAATATGATTGGTTCACCAAATTTACCCAATTTTGCCAATTTATAAAACATTTTTTAGTCTCATTCGACCAATTCTACAAATGATAGAGGTCTTGTCATTGAGGATGGCATGCTTTATCTCGCTAAAAATATACTCAACGTGTTTAAAAGGACATCTTCACTTTTTGAACTTCTTTTTTTTTTATTTCCCAGTCTAATGTAAGAAATGAAGCAAACTTGCAGAAGATATTGCTTAAAAAAAATCCTACCTATCCTAATTGATGTGTGCAGCTCTTATGCAGACCTATGTCTACACATTATCGGTATAGATGAGTGAATCGATTTGCAGGACCCTGGTCCAGTTGGCAGGTCTGTGGTCCATCCCTACAAACTTCATCCTACCTACCAGTTTCGACTCATCCTCTTTTGATTAGCCAGCGTTGCACAACATCATGTGTACATCATGGCGCTATGAAGATGTCTCGCCTGGCCTGGAAATCAGAAGAGGCGCCGGGAATGTGGGCAGGTAGAATGAGGATCGCAGGGTCACTGACAACTAAGGTGGCCACTGGATCAAGGTCCTGCAAATCAATTCACTCATCTCTAGCTATCAGGGTAAAGTGCCATCTTCTTCATCTTCCATTAGTCGTTACATCCCCTTTTCCTTCTTCCTTTGGTATCTCTGTAAACATCCAAAAACCTCTGCAGTCACTAAACAAAATATGTCTCCAACTAATAGAAATATAGGAGGGGGGGTTGGAACTTCAGCATCTCGCCTTCGTTATCTGTGAGACTGCATGTGCTGTGAGAGGGGAGAAGAAGCTGCAGGTGTGATTGGTACGAGCACTCGTTTAAGTTCTTACGTCATACCATAAGCTCGAAGAAAGAAAATGTGCATTTATGGAGACCAGCAGAGGGAAGGAAAGACACAGAGGCAGAGGTGTAAGTGGAGTGGATCAGTGGTAGCAGTCACATTCAGGCCTTGGTAGCTGAACGGCCCCATTGGCCTATTTTCCTCTTTATCGTATGGGAGTTCTTACCGACCAGTAGCAAAGATAAGGTATCGAGATGAGTGAATCATTTCGTATTGATTTTGATTATTTATAGAGCCAGGAAAGGGTTAAAAAATAAAGGTTATACTCACCTGTTCTAGACCCAACCCAACTTGTCCTGCTGCCATCGCTCCATGCTGATCCTCTTCTTGGTTTTGATCTCAACACGCCATGTCATGTGGGGCACATTGTAACGTGCGTCGTGCCCAAAGTGTCCATGTCGTGAGGTCTAATGGGCGCTGAATGATTCCGGACAGAAGACCAAAGACGAGAAGACCAAACACCTGAAGTGAGTGGAGGACTGGTGGCAATCTGTGTCTGCAGGACAGGTGAAGGGTAGAAATGGAACATGTGAGTATAATAGTTTAACTTTGTTTTCTCCCTTCCTTGCCAAATTATGATTTGGGGCCTGGAGAGACCTCCGAGCATGATAGCTATCTTTTCTTGCCAGGTTGGAATCGGACTGAATTTCTGTTACACACTAGTGATGAGCGAGCGTGCTCGTTTAACCCTTTAAACGAGCCCACTTGGATACTCGCCGAGTAGTTTTAGCGTGCTCGGCATTTCAGTTTCAGCCGCAGCGGCTGCATGTGTCGCTGCTGTTACACAGCTGTGACACATGTAGGGACAGGCAATCCCTACATGCATCACAGCTGTGTAACAGCCGGGACACATGCAGCCGCGACGACTGAAACTGAAATGCCGAGCACTCCGAAACTACTCAGCGAGTACCCAAGCCGGCTCGTTTAAAGGGTTAAACGAGCACGCTCGCTCATCACTATTACACACGTCACCTGATTAGCCTGAGTTCTGCTTCCTTCCTCTGAGTCCACCGCCTTCTGTTGTGCTCCACTTTGGGTTATGCAAGTAGCGTGGATCAATGACATAATCTCCATAGACCTGTTTAAAGGGAACCTGTCACCAGGTTTGTCATATGGGGCCACTACCTTTCAGTCCTCATATACGGCATACTAATATTCTGTTTATATATGCCCCTGATGTGGCCTGCACCAAAATAAAAACACCTTTTATTATACCCACCTGGGGGGCCGTCGGTTCTGATGGGTGTCGTTGATCCTGATCCGGCACCTCCCTTCTTCTTTCGATGTGATTCATGTGGATAATGCGCCCTACGTCATCCACACTGTGTTGCCAGCATCGCACTCCTGCGCAGGCGTAGTTCTCTGCCCTGACCGGGACAGAGCAAAATACTGCAGTGCACATGCGTCGGGAAAGGTCAGAGAGCCCCGGCGCATGCGCACTGCAGTACCTTTTACTCTGATCTAGCCAGGGCAAAGAAGTACGCCTGCGCAGGAGGGCGATGTCGTGGAGACTGTGTGGATGACGTAGGGACGTGTCATCCACACGAAGCAAGAAGGAGGATGTCATTGAAAGAAGAAGGAGGGCGCCGGATCAGGACCAGCAACACCCTCTGGACCGGAACGCCCCCCAGGTGAGTATAATAAAAGGTGTTTTTCTTTTGTTGCAAGCTGGATCGGGGGCATATACACAGCATATTAATACGTTGTATATGAGGGCTGAAAGGTGGTGGCTGTATCTCATATGGGGCAATTGACAAGGCCCATTGACACACACACCTGTGTCTTGGGATTGAGACTGTAGTGTTCTATGTCTGGTTTGTGCCATTACTTGTGCTTGGGGTGTGTGTTACTTGCATTCATCCTTGTTGGGTTCCAATTCATCCATCCTGCTGCTCCTGAGATTCCTATGTTTTCCAAGTCCTCGCTGCATCGACTCCTGGGGTCCGTGGCCCATCCAGACCTAGGGCTTAGGCCACGGCCCCACTATTAGTATTTGGTCAGTATTCGGTCAGTATTTTTTCTCAGGAGTGGGAGACAAAACCAGGAGTGGGTGATAAATGCAGAATTGGTGACTTGTTTCTATTATACCTTTTCTCTGATTGTTCCTCACTTGGTTTTGACTCCCACTCCTGAGAAAAAATACTGACCGAATACTGATAGTGGGGCCGTGGCCTAAGAGAATCAACCTCACCTGGATAACCTGACAATTTCATTGACCGAATCGAAACAGCCGGCTGAAGCATGCGGATCTGGCCAAAAAAAAAAATTTCGGTAGATTCGCACATCTCTTATTATTGATGGGACTTTTCATTGGGGGCTAGAAGGTCAAGGTTACACCTTCATTTAAGAAATTGGGAAAATCACACAAACTTTGTCAAAGCCATTGTCACTAGGAGATCTTTCCATGTGTGGTTACCTAGTATTTTTGGCACTAGAACCTTAATAATCTAATACACTGTATGTCTTATTTATTTTTTGATGTACAGGGAACTAGATTTATTTTTTATAGATTTTTTAGGCCTACGTTACAGGTTGACTTTAACATTCATACTCGATAGTTAATATACTGTGCTACCGGCCGTAGCTGTCCAGGGCTTGCCAAGTTGCCCGTGTGCCAGTCTTCCAAGTTTGTACCTTACCCGTTTCTCACACTGGAGTCTGTTATTTGCTTTTTGTAAGAGTCTTTACAGTCTTCAACTTTGTATTTAATAAACATATTCAATAGGTCTCCCCCGGGACCCGTCCTTTCTGACATACCTTTTCTATTCCAAAACAGTAGCACAGTCTTCTAGAGTGTTGGAGGAAGATTTAAAAGATTAAGATATGTTCAGCGCTGCATATGTTTAATTTGAAACAGCTTTTTAAGAGAGGCAGGAGAGAAGAATGAACGAGACTCGGGGTACTGAATAATAGAGGTCAACAATCCACAACTAGAATGGTTGATGCTATTATTTGAAAGGGTTGTCCGGAATTAGAAAAAATATGCTCTACTATTTTTTGGCCAGTAACAGCGCCACTATTCTGTATGAGTTGTTGGTCCTACGGCTCAGCCCTGTTCCACAGCTGACAGAGAATTCGAATTACATGTTCCTTCGAGGCAAACTAGATGATTAGATGGGCAATGTTCATCCTCACAAATTCCTGCTTTTAGATTGATGTATCCAAATATTAACCAAGAAAAATTACAGTCTTTGGGTCCTTGCACCAACCATAAAGTGTTCCACATCACATCAGGTTTCCAGATCTGGTCACCAGTACTCTTTTGCCATAACTACTGTTAACTCTTGGCCAAGGGCTTTCTAGATCCCACATACCTTATATTGTTAGTCAATCTTGTTGAATCAGCCAACTTAGATATAATATCTGTTCCATCAGGATAACCCACTTTTTTTTACACTTTTTTGGCATTTAGCTTCTCGCCAATAATTTGGGCCCGAAACCTCAGCTAATCAGTTGGTATTCTTGTAGAAAGTTGGATACATATTCTCCATGGGCCCAGCATACCAGACCTCATAGACTTTGTATTGTCAGCCATTCTTGGTGGATTGGCCAAAGTGGATCTAATATCTGTAGCCAGTTTTAAATGGATGTTCCATTAGGATAACCCACTTTTTTAACACTTTTTTGCCATTTAGCTGCTCACCAATGATTTGAGCCCTAGCTAATTGTTTGGTTATCTTGGAGAAAATTTCATACATATTCTTCATTGGCCCGACATATTCCATAGATTTTGTATTGTCAACCATTCTTGGTGGATTGGCCAACATAGATCTACTATCTGTGGCCAGCTTTGGGATATTTCTTCATGATAACCTGCTTTTTTTTTTTGCACTCCTTCGGCCATTAGCTGTTCGGCAGTGATTTATGCCTTGGGCCTTCAGCTGATAAGTTTGTTTTCTTGTAGAAAGCTGCCAACATATTTCCAAGTGGTCATGCCAAGATCTACAATGGACATTCACAAGTTCGGTAGAGATGAGGAGTAGACTTCAGAATAATGTGCTCTGGATGGCCCAAGGAATCTCATAGATTACCACATAGATGATTTTAGGGTTTTTTGGGGATCAAGGTTCATGGGACCAACACTTGAAACAATGATATGTTCCCACAAAATGCGTCCTTTTTGATGGCCATTATATACCAGTTCTTTACTGGTGTGAAGGGATTGTTGTAAAATAAAGAAATAAATGTAACTTAATAATACAATTCCCAGTGTGCCGGTCTTCACCAGGACTTGCCATCCATAAAGCCACCTTACCACCAAGGCTATTGATTGGCTGAAGGGTCAGATGTCTGATGGATGAGCCTTTATCCCACCGGGAATGATGAATTTTGAAAAGTTGTGAAAATCCCTTGGGGTGTTCATCCGTGTTCAATAAGTGATGTCCTACCTGAGCATTTATGTATTTTTAATCATGGTGAAGAGACACTCCTGGGGACCTCTTATCCCAACCTAGAACAATAGGATCTAGCGTTGAAATTCAACATGCCTGATCCTTCTTTTCCATAATATCTTCTGTTGAAGGACACATAAAAGATCAGCCATTTCTTCCGAAATTGGTTTGGCTAAATCACCTTTCATCATACTGGCCTTTGCCATGTATTGGTATGGTATTTTCTAGAATGTTTTTGGGCTTTCTTCTGGATCCCCTAGGATTTCTACATGTGAAGAGTTAAACTTGATGGACTTGAGTCTTTTCCAAACCACTATGAAACTATATATAAATGCATTTCAGAAAAAAATATACTAAACCTGACATAAGGCAATTTTTAAGCTCCCGGAAAACAGAATGGCCTTAAATGCCCTGTCTCAGTAGCCAAGTGTCTCGGAAAATTATTTTAAAATGTTTGTGGCAATACTGTGCCGTGCAGAATGGTACATTGCACATTATATAGCATACACAACGCAGCCTGGCATCTAGGGCGGCAATATCTCATTTTTAGCTTTATTTTTTTTTTCTTCATGTAGAACTAAATTGTAGAATATTCTGCGAAATGTTGTATAAAAGTCTCGTTTATTGTAATTTATGAGCCGGTCTCACACTTGTATACAAGGAGACAAGAGAGCCTTTCATTCCACATACACTAAACTACGGCCTGTAAGTGTTGTTTTGTAAAGTATCTGTAATCCCAGGTTCTCTGAGGGTGGTCTCTGGTTTGGGACCTTGTTGGGGAAAAAAAAAAAAAAAGCCCCTTAGTCAAGTTGCGGCCTGATTTTTATAATGTATAAGTATGTGTTTGTGATTTACGATCGCATCACCTTTCATTGCTTAAAATCCGATTTGAATCGACGTTCTCGCCAGGTTTTTTTCTTCTTCTCCCTTGAAAGGTGTCAGGTTGTCACCTAGTGAAAAAGCAGCTTTCAGGATTTTAAAGGGGTTTTAAAAAGTAAAGCATTGATTATATATCCCTAGGGGGCATGCAGGCGCCAGTCTTAGTGGTGGTGCTGTCCCTTGATGCATGTCAGCTTCTCCTGCTGAAGTGGGCGCCACAGATGATGTCGCATCCAATGCTCACGATGACCAAGACTCCAAATACTAAAGGGGTTGCCCACCACTATTTTTTATTTAAAAACTGGGCCCCTGGTGTTCTGAAAATAAAAAAAAAGACCATATACTTACCTATTGTGTTCCCTCCATTTTTTAGTACTGCTGGCCTTGTCCCTCAATGATCTCCTCTTTCTCCCACGGTAGAAAATATAACATGAGTACTGTGGTCAATGATTGCCTGCACAGACGCCATTTTCCAACCACTTTCCAACCAGTAGCTCCACCGGTTGCTCATGTGATGTCCGTCTCTGGAAGTCACCACCGGCGAAGGACATGGATAGCAGTACAATATTAATAATGGTAGGGAATGCAGAGGTGGATACTGGATATGGTTTGTTTTTAGACCACAATGGGCCCATTTTTAAATTGATGTGTTGGACAACCCCATTAAGTAGTATTGCTTAGAGATTGTATGGATCTGTTCGGACTCTGTACTGTATGTTATGATTGTCGTTTATGTGCACCATATAGAAGGTGGCACCATAAGTCTGAACCTGTCCTACACCTAGAATCCATGGCAAATGTTTACACAGGCACAACGACTTATGGATGAGTCCAGTTCTGATGTTCATTTATTTGAATAAGACATTATGTGGGCCATTTGTTTTATTTTTGTTCCAATTCATCATTTTGAGAAATCTGCTTGCTCTGTGTCAGGCTTGGGGTCAACATGTAGGGATCTGCACTGAAGCAATGGATCACTTTGGATCATGGATGGAGCACTACTGCAATTGTGCTCCACTACCACCACAGAATTGAGAATTTATCAATTTGCTATTGCCGGTTTTTGATGTAAGTTGAGGCAAATCCAATGCATGTAACAAAATTGCTGAGAGTACGAAAAGTGGTTGTTGGCCCATTCTTCGGGGCATGACAACTCTCTTGCTCTCTTGAGCTACAGTTGTCTACTCTAAGCTTCGGAGTCAATCGAACTAAACTGTCTCTTCTTCATAGACCAAATCTGTTTTGACCCTGGCCAGCCTGATTCACTTCTTTCTTTTGGCCATATGTCATACTGGGGAACCTTGTCTCCAAGATATTGAACAAATATATGTGTTTACCCAACAATTTGCTTCCAAGCGAGCCTTGCCGATAAAGTTTGTATTGCCCATCTCTGCTAAAACTACGTCACAGAGCCTATGCACCAACTGTTCAACCACATTGTTAACCAACGAAATCTAATATATCACTCTAATTATGTAACTGATTGCTCTTTCCACCATATGGACCTTAGTGAGATCGAGCAAAGCAAAGTTCAATAAGTCCAACATAGTAAAGGCTGATGAAAAAAAACTTTAAAGGGGTTGTCAGGCCTTCGGGTGCAAGTCTGCATCACTCTGTGACTGCAGACTTGTGGATCCTCACAGTGCACTGTCAGGTTTCTCCGGTGCAGGTGTAATAGTTGGGAAGGACGCAGCCTTCCTTTGGCACTGAAGTAGTTAAAGAAAGTGTTCCTGTAATTAGACCTCTCTGAACTGTTGGTAGGCCAAGCTAAGGGGTTAGCTTCAGTGGTCCAGTCAGTAGAGTAGAGGGGGAACTTAGTGCCCTGATCAAGCCTTGAGTGTTATAGAGCTTGTTCCTGGCATAATTCCTTGTGGGCTGCAGTACCTGTAACCAGCCACAAGATGCCACTGTCCTGGGTGCAGATGTCAGGTTGAGTCTGCTAGCAGTGTTACAGACAGTGATGGGGTTAATGCTGTGTGATGGCAGCCCACAGAGGGTGGGCACATTAGGAAAATCCCTGCTTAGTTTCCAGGAGCAAGAAGTGATGAGTAAGTAAGAGTTAGGACAGTGAACCGTACGGGCAGCCTGACTATATGGTGGCTGCTAGGGTAGACATACCCTCAGACAGTGGGATCACCAGTGTAAAAGTCTCCCTGCGCAAGAGTCCTGTTAGCCAGCCGGAGAAACTCAACGGAGGTATTGAGGACCCGGGGCACTTCTAGTCTGCAGGTAGCAGAGGAAGATAAATAGGACTCCAGGCTAAGACGTGGGGGAGATATCGGATCTGGAACACTGTTGGTATTGCAGAAGAGTCTCTTGGGCTAGAGATTAGAGTCAGAGATGCTTCACTTAAAGAGGGAACCAGGGCTGAAGATGTTGCCAGCGCCCGTGAGGGAGATAATAACCTGTCGGGTCTTATCCATTATATCTGCCTGTAAATATTGTACATACTCCTCTTCCCCAAGTAAAGTCCAAGTTATGGTTAAGAACCTCGTGTCCTCTGAATTTATTGCTGCCCTGGTCCCAGAAGAGAAATGCTTGGAGACAGCCGTGATCGGATGGTTTGAAGTAAGTGGAGAACACCACATACACAACCACACATCAGAGAGAGGACACTCATTGTCTGTAACGTGCCAGAGCGAGCAGGGGCTACAGCTCGCCCACGACTACCTCGCTGAGGCACTTTACACTGGCCCTGTGAGTGGGCGGGTGCGGGACCAGGTATGTGGTTTGAATACATGTGGTCACATGCCGACTAGACGTACACGGCCTTGCCTAATGCAAGTGATTTAAGCAAAGCTGGACACTTCTAGTTGGAATGTGGAAGGAAGTATGCAAATCACATACTTGTGGTCACGTGCCCACCACTCCCAGCCCAGGCACCGGAGAATCCTCACAGCGCACAGTGCATACGATGCGAGGATTCACAAGTCTGCAGTCATATAGAATGACTGCAGACTTGTACCCCAAGGCCGGAAGACCCCTTTAACTTCATTGCATCAACAGTCTTTAGAGCAGAATTGACATCATCCGGAAACCTCCATCTTCGTCATACTTCCGGTATCGGTGTATTCATCCAATGATGTTGCGATCAGTCCTGCTCATACCAGTTGTTCCACAAGTGATCACCTCCAACAATACTGTCACAAGTTTCCCTTAGAGAACAACCAGACATAGAGCAGCCCTGCCAGCAGTTAACTTCCAATTACTTTTTGTTATCATACTCACAAAAATAAATGAGTTAAAAATGCATAAAAAGTATGTCAAACACATGGCACGCCTGCTTCTTTCCAACCCTGGGTTTCGCCTATCTGCTTCTTCCTAAGCTCTGACATATATTTTTTATGCTTTTTAACTCATTTATTTTTGTGAGTATGATAAAAAAAATTGGAAACTAATTGTTTGGCATTGCTGGTTGTTCTTTAAAGCCGGAAACTTGTCACAGTATAGTTGACGTTGATTGATTGTGAAACTACTGGTTCTAGCAGGACTGATGGAGGCATCATGGAATGAATACACCTATATTGGAATTGTGGCAAAGAGGGAAGGTTTCTGTGTGATGAGGATTCTTCCCTAAAGATTGTTGATGCGGTAAAGTTGTGTTCTATCTACAGTTGACTAAGTTCTCGTTGGCAATTTGGCTTCTATAGCCAGGAGGCTGGGCCCCCAGATTTCACCCAAGTCATCGTGAAAGTCAAAATGGCACCACCACCATGCAAATCGAAAAAAAAAACAGATCACAAAGCAGGGACTACAGTGTCAACTCGAACACTGGGGCACATTTTTACAGGTTTTATCCCGTCTATGACGAGCTCCTTTTTGTGAATTTCACTTGGACGCGAGATCCACCTGGCTCTGTAAGTGCTAGACTGGTTAAAGCTTTAAACCAAATAGATCAATTTACTCCAGGGTTTTACCACCCACGCTGCGCTAAATGACAGTAACGTGTTGAAAGCTGGAACAGGCCGATGTTTTTGTAATTCGCTCGTAGTGTTAAATTGTGCGTGGCGTCTGACCCTAATCTCCAACCCCAGTGAAATTTTTAATTCCATTAACATACAAGCCGAAAGTCAATTCATTACGTCGACGTTACTGCAGTTCATGGGGGTCCACGCAACAAAGACAAGCAGCCTGTTTCCTTCACGCTCCGTCCCGGAGAGATTTTTTAGCTTTGCCACAAACAGGGGAATATTTGATTTCAGAGCATGAAAGACCTTCGGCACACTGTGCCATGATAGATGAAAAGCATTACTATGTGAAAACGTTCCATCGCAGGCAGATTGAGTATCACTCTTCCAGAAGCACAAATGTTCCATTAATGGTTTTCAGATGGGCACATGGGTTTAATACTGCGCTGCTATGTGATATTTTCTCACTATGACTCTATTTTGGCTGGCGAGATCTTTCGCCGTGGTTGTCGGATTAGAGAGTTGTTCTTTTTTTTTGTGTTAATTTTTGGAAAACTTTTTTGACAAATGCTCCGCAGTTATTGTGATATTTTTTTCAATTTTCCTATATATTCTACTATATACAGGATAACTGTACAACAAACCGATAATGCGAGTAAGAGACTAAAACAGATGGGGTCTGCCAGTGGACCCTAAACCTAATTGATTCAGTATGGGTTACTATATTCCTGCAAAATATTTACAGTCTGTTGTATCAAAACTGGTTAAAATAGTTTTTTCCACGATTCGTTTTTGACCAAGTAGGAGCAACACAATTCCGATGACGGTAGGGGCATGGTTGTCTACTAAAATGGCCCCTCGGGGGTGGACACATATGGGCAGTCATTAACTCCAGAGGTGCCCCTGTATAGTGTGATTGCTCCCTTATATACTCATTATACAGTGCCCCTCTACAGTAGGGCCACCTCATACACTGGATACATGCACCATTCATATGATGGACACATTTCTGAGGCATCACTCTCACGTTGGGCACAGGCTCCACTGACACACTGAACACATGCCGCACGTTTACCTCTCATATGCTGGACACATGGGTGTAACTATAATGGGTACAGAGGTTGCAATCGCACCTGGGCCCTAGAGAATAGGGTCCCCCAAAAAGTATTATTAAAGATCAGATTATAGTTGGGGACCCCCTTGGAAGTTTTGTATTGGGGCCCACAAGCTTCAACTTACACCACTGGCTGCACGCATGCTTCATGCGCCGGACTCAGGCCAAACTCGTGGCACTCATACATTGGGCACATGCCACATGTGTGCCACTCATACTAGAAGCATGCCACACACGTGCCACTCATACCCTGATACTGGTAAGTCTCTCCCGTTTTACAATGAACTACCCTATTTTTTTTTGCATTTACCTCCCCCGTCCACCATCAGCTCCCGCTGTTGCACCTATGGTTCCCTTCCCTATGGGTCATCACTGGATGCCATCTTCACCTACTTCTTCTTCCAATCTGGTCATATTCCACAAACTTAGACGTTTAGAATCAAGTAGAAATTTTTTTTTGGAGACCTAGAAACTCCATATTCCATAATCCTGATCTTTTGGTTCACGGCGACTTGTTTTTATCTTCCTGCTGCTCTGGATACAATGGTGGGTGAGCGCGATCTGGGAACCAGGCAGAAGTTATGATCGGTGGCTTCATACATGATGTGTAGAGGATTGGGTGGTAATAAAATTTCCTTCTGAGCTTTGCCTTAGGATAAAAATTCATCAACGCCTTTCATAAGAACTGTACATTCCTTTTACTATGAAATGTCACTTTCCCTTCACCGTAAGCTTGATAATTTCTTCGATCTTTGAGCATTATTATTGCTTAATAGCCTTAATTCTTTCTAAGTAGTTGCTAAGTAGTTTACTAGAAGTAAAGGGCTTCTTAGATATTAGAAAAACGAAATCTACTAATTTGTAGAAACCGCTCATTTATTGCCCTGTGTTTGGGTATTACTCATAGTGTATGAAGTTGAGCTGCAATACCAGACATTGCCTAAGGACAAGAGTGGTGCTATTTATGGAGAAAAATGAAACACATACAAACCTTATTCTTTAAAGGGAAACAATTAACAGAAAAGCCTGATTTAATCAAAAGGTAATTTTCTGTTACATTTATTTATTTTTTTAATTTTTGTCCCCAAAAAATTTTTCATGTCAGAATCAGTATTAAAAATAAAAAATAGAATCTTGTAATTTTCATGCTGGCCACTGGGGCTATTTTAGACTCCAACTTCCTGTTGTTTCAGGAAACAACACATGTATATTAGCCACAATGATAGACTCTGATTCTACATTTAACAATGAAGTGTCTAATGAGCGGGTGCAATGGTCATTGTGAAGGGGGGAAGGGATGCTGGGTCAGCTGTGACATCGGCAATTGTGATTGGTGGATCCATTGTCATTAGCTATGTATAGAGGGGTTAGCTCTCATTGTAATCCTGCCTCTGATGACAATGAGCCTGCCCAAGTGGCCAGTTTAAAAATTGCAAGATTACTAAGTTTGTGTGTTTGTTTGTTTTTTTTTAATAAAGATCATTATATCAGGTAATTTTGGCATTTTTTTTACAAATTTCAGGTAAAAACTTGATTTAAGTAATAGGTCCTGTCCTGATGATGGCTTCCCTTTAAAGCTACACTGGCGATTTGCAGCTTTAAAGAACTGGTCATATAATAGTCGGTTTAGACAGGCCGACTGCACTTCCTATGCACACAGAACAATTGTTAGTAGACCGTTCTGTATGCATAGAGGATGTGCAACTGAAAGGGATAATTTTTAAGCAAGCCTAAAAATTATTTCTCCAGATGAATGAATGTTTTGCTTGTTCGGCTGGTGATTGGCACCCTGTTTACACTGGCCGATTATTGTGAAAGGAGCATTCTTAGGAACCGGCAGGCGTTGCTTTGGACATCATAGTAGGACCCTTAAATAAAATCAATGAAGTGGTGGGAATAAATTAATGAAAATGAGAAGGAAATGTAAAGGTGTATTCCCATGTCTGATCGGTGGCGGTCCAACTTATAGACCCTTTTTAGTACCCTGAAAAATTGTGGAGAAGTCGTTTCAGCTTTTTTACTGCACATTGATTCTCCTGTCCAACCAATGTACAGGGAGCTGTAACACAGGTTTATTTAAGTGCCTGAAAATGTGGTCCCACTGCAGAAAAACCCTTTTAATTGAGGCTCATCATCAGGGACCAAGCTTCCAATTCCCTGGGAAAAAAAATGCTGAGTTTACCAGTGAGATATGATAGGGTCTGAAGATGGGGACCTACCTTTTTGATATCCATATGTCTGGTCAATTTGGGATCCTCTAAAATCATACCATAGTTAAGAAAAAAGTTTATGAAAAATGTTCCATGCTTGTTCCATAATCACTTTAATTAACTCTTTGTTTTGAGAATAGTGGAGTGTTGATAGTCAGACCCCCATTGATCAAAAATAACTGGCACACCTTGATTTCAAAGGTGTAAAATAAAAACTGTAGAGCCACTGAGGATGGAGCACACCAAAGGAGGGGTGGTCTGTGAGTTGCATATTGGGAGAAGAGGGGAGAAGAAGAGGGGCCATTATCACCTCAGTCCCTAAAATACACACATGAGCACAAGTCTCCTTTTGATTAGTCTTTCCTCGTCTCCTGATACATTGTCCCAATATTGTCATCTTAGGCTTTTCGGGACGTATGTTTGCTCACCTGTCTCATGAATCTCTCAGCTTTCTCTCCACCACTTAAAATATTTAATCCGGTAATTATCTGTTTCTCTGTAGCTGTTTCGTGCATCGGGGGCTTTAGTGATGGATTGCCTCTTCTTTCTTCTCATTCGACTTTACGTTTTTACACTTACAAATAAGGTTTTTATTCGGCTTAGATAGAGATCAGTGAACATGTCATGTCCTATTGATGTTATGCCTTTGTACTATTCTTAGTATATGCTCTTAAAGGGGACCAGTCACTTGCCTTAAATATGTAATTTTTTTACCTGCTGTAAATGCCGCTGATCTCCTGAGTCTGGCATTTTTTATTTTTTGTTCCTGCGCCTCTCCATTCCTGAGATACGGCCCTCTTTCCTGTATATAAATGAAATCTTTTTAGCCAACTGGGCATGGTCCACAAGATGACTCCCATGGAGAAGAGTTGATGACCACGCCCACGAGGAGAAAAAGACTAGATTTATATAGAAGGAAGAAAAGGTCATGTCTCAGGAATGGAGAAGCGCAGGAACAAAAGAAAAACTACGCCAAATTCAGGAGAACAGTAGCATTTACATCAGGTAGAAAAAAATACATATTTAAGAATCTTCATTAAATTTTTTGATCTTTATGTTAGCAACATAGACATTTTCTCTAACCAAACCAGCTTAAAATTAAGTTGGGGATCAAATATTAAAAGTGATGATCCCAAAAGCGGTTGAAAGTGATTGAGAGTACTTGTAGGTTTCTATTACCAAGTAGAGAGGGTTCTTGATTAAAAAAAAATCTGATGACTAGCTCTTCTAGTCACCAGACCGCCTGTCAATCACAGGCTGCAGCGGTCTTGTGATTTCCGAACGGAGCAGACATTGCTTTCGGAACCAGCGCAGACCTCTGGAATGGCCGCAGCACTGAAAGGTGAGTATTCTCCCATTTATTATTTTAAAACCATCCATGACTGGCAATAAAAATGTATTTTTACTGTCGCGCTACCCATTTAACACCGGGAAGATGGTCATAAACAGATTGATGAATTGTTATATGGGGCCATTTCGACTATGATGGCAGGGGTGCACATTAATTTGTACCAAAAAATATGCTCCTACTACTACTTAGGCGGTTGTGTTTATTTTGAGCCATGAGTAGGGAAAGCTCATAACGCCGTTAATCATCAGAAAATTGTCTTACAAGGGCATATGCTCCTTAGAAGGAACCTCATCTGATACTGTACTGAGATGTTCTCAATTGTATCATTTTCACCTTTTTTTACCTTGGCCCATTGTGAATCTCTGCTGTGGATCATCTTGGCAAACAACAGATAAAGAAACTATCCCAATGGTCATAATTAAATTCTTTCTTACAGGAGATGGGCCGAAAAGTGTTAAACCTGTCACTTGCTATAAAAAAAAAAAAAAAAATGTTCTCCCTGGTGTAAACGCCGCTGTTCTCCTGAATACGGCGTTGTTTTTCTTTTTTTCCTGCGCCTCTCCGTTCCTGAGATATGGCCTCTTCTTCCTTGGATAAAAATCTAGTCTTTTTTAACAAGTGGGCGTGGTCCTCAGCTCTTCTCTGTGGAAATCTACTTGAGGATGACGCCCAGTTGACTAAAAATACTAGATTTATATACATTGAAAAAAAGGCCATATCTCAGGATTGGAGAGGCGCAGGAAGAAAAGAAAAACATCGCCTGATTCAGGAGAAAAGCGGCTTTTACACCAAGTAAAAAAAATGTTTACCTTGACTCATGTTCTACTCTTTGGTGTGCTTTGTCTTAACAAGATTAGTCTGCAAATATACTGAAGTATGATGTAGATTATTAGTATTTGTTTTGCTTTCCCCTGACCATAACTGAGGGAAACAAAAAGCCGTATTTATCTAGATTTTTTCACTTCTGAAGTGGAGTGGGAGCTGCCATATTGATTGATTTACCTACAATAAAATGAGAATTCAGCCATAAACAGCATCAATCATAGAGAATAATCATATCTTAGAATGGGTGGCAAATTCAGCAATGCCTGACTAAAAATAAAATGCTTTTTTTCTTCTAGAGGACCCTTTAGACATAGGAGTAGATCGGTTTTATTTGCAAGAATAGGGTGTAAGATGTACTCGTTTTATGTTTCCAATGCATAACTTACAAGTTTTAGGTTTTTATATATTTTCAGCTTTTTTTTTTTTTACCATATTATTACTGATTATATAAATGTCGGAAAGACTAGAAATTGTGAAAATTGACTTGTTATTGTAACTTACAAGGTACTGAAAAACTATTTAACTTTAAGGATTCTATTAAACATTTTGGGTGCATGACTTCTGTATATGCAATGTAGTATCACCTTAAGGGTATGTTCAAATTGAGGGGTTTTTTTTAGATGTTTTTGGAATGGAAATGAGCGGAAACTCCCTAGATCCACCTCCAAAACTTGCAGATTCTGCTCCAGAAATTCACTCAATGTGAATACACGCTAAGGATATGTGCACAAAATGACAGGCAAACCCCCTGGGTTTTCAAGAGGAAGACACTTTAGGAAATGCCTGCTTCTTTTTTTCGAATAGTGTCTTTTTTAGCGTCTTTGCTCTATAATCTTAAGTATATAAAGTGGGTGGCTTCCAAATTAAGCCACCTGAAGAATTAAAATGTTACTTTTTTCTACGAGTTCAGGAGGAATAAAGTTAATTATCTCCTGGGAGCCGCGCTTTCAGTTTGACGGCACCTTTCTAACACGATTATCCCTTTATCTGCAGGTCAAAAGCGTTATCCAACGTGACAAGTTCCCCATAAAAGCCCTCCGAGGACCAAACCGACCCACTCCCCTAGAGTTACAGGTCTCTCCCTGTGTCTGTGTGTATAGGGAGAAACCTGTCAGTCATTGGCAGTGGGCAGGGAGAAGCCGCCGGGGGCTGGCCTATCCAACCACTTAACCAAGCAACTTAGTTCCGGCGGCTCTTTAAAGTATGTTTTTCTCTGAAACATTTCAGAGTTAAACATATCTAGCTGAAATCATTCAGCCAGTGTTTGATACATGCTGCCGGTGGATCGGGCAGCATGGGTCAACTGTGAGGTTTCCTTTAAGGGTTTGTCTCACACAGTTTTTTGAGAAGTTTTTTGGACCCACTCCAACTTCTTTTAGAGAGACAATGACACACTCCTGCTTTGGAGAGACAATGATGTGCTCCCGTTTCTTGTAGAGAGACAATGACCAGCTTCGGCTTCTTGTAGAGATTATGACCAGCCCCCCGTTTCTTGTAGAGAGATAATGACCAGCTCCCACTTCTTGTAGAGAGACAATGACCAGCCCCCGTTTCTTGTAGAGAAACAATGACCAGCGCCTGCTTCATGTAGAGAGACAATGACCCACCCACTGCTTCTTGTAGAGAGACGAAAACCAGCCCCCACTTCTTGTAGAGAGACAATGACCAGCCTCAGCTTCTTGTAGAGAGAAAATGACCAGTCCCTGCTTCTTGTAGAGAGACAATAACCAGCCCCTGCTTGTTGTAGAGAGACAATGACCAGCCCCTCTTCTTGTAGAGAGATAATGACCAGCCCCTGCTTCTTGTAGAGAGACAATGACCAGCCCCTGCTTCTTGTAGAGAGACAATGACAAGCCCCTGCTTCTTGTAGAGACAATGACCAGCCCCTGCTTCATGTAGAAAGACAATGACCCACACCCGCTTCTTGTAGAGAGATAATGACCAGGTCCTGCTTCTTGTAGAGAGACAATGACCCACACCCGCTTCTTGTAGAGAGACAATGACCCACACCCGCTTCTTGTAGAGAGATAATGACAAGCACCTGCTTCTTGTAGAGAGACAATGACCCACACCCACTTCTTGTAGAGAGACAATGACAAGCCTCTGCTTCTTTTAGAGAGATAATGACCAGCCCCTGCTTCTTGTAGAGAGACAATGATCCGTCCCTGCTTCTTGTAGAGAGGCAATGACCCACCCCCACTTCTTGTAGAGAGATAATGTCCCACCCCCTCTTCTTGTAGAGAGATAATGACAAGCCCCTGCTTCTTGTAGAGAGATAATGACCCACACCTGCTTCTTGTAGAGAGATAATGACCAGCCCCTGCTTCTTGTAGAGAGACAATGATCAGTCCCTGCTTCTTGTAGAGAGACAATGATCAGTCCCTGCTTCTTGTAGAGAGATAATGTCCCATCCCCGCTTCTTGTAGAGAGATAATGACAAGCACCTGCTTCTTGTAGAGAGACAATGACCCACACCCACTTCTTGTAGAGAGACAATGATAAGCCTCTGCTTCTTGTAGAGAGACAATGACCAGCCCTTGCTTCTTGTAGAGACAATGACCCACACCCACTTCTAGTAGAGAGACAATGACCCTCCTCCGCTTCTTGTAGATAGACAATGACCCGCCCCTGCTTCTTATAGATAGACAATGACCTTCCCCCGCTTCTTGTAGAGAGACAATGACCCACACCCACTTCTTGTAGAGACAATGACCCTCCCCCTCTTCTTGTAGATAGACAATGACCCTCCCCCGCTTCTTGTAGAGAGACAATGACCTACACCCACTTCTAGTAGAGACAATGACCCTCCCCCGCTTCTTGTAGATAGACAATGACCCGCCCCTGCTTCTTGTAGAGAGAAAATGAACCTCCCCTGCTTCTTGTTGATAGACAATGACCCGCCCCTGCTTCTTATAGAGAGACAGTGACCCTCCCCTGCTTCTTGTAGAGAGATAATGACCAGGTCCTGCTTCTTGTAGAGAGACAATGACCCACACCCGCTTCTTGTAGAGAGATAATGACAAGCACCTGCTTCTTGTAGAGAGACAATGACCCACCCCCACTTCTTGTAGAGAGACAATGACCCACCCCCACTTCTTGTAGAGAGATAATGTCCCACCCCCACTTCTTGTAGAGAGATAATGACAAGCCCCTGCTTCTTGTGGAGAGATAATGACCCACACCTGCTTCTTGTAGAGAGATAATGACCAGCCCCTGCTTCTTGTAGAGAGACAATGATCAGTCCCTGCTTCTTGTAGAGAGATAATGTCCCACCCCCACTTCTTGTAGAGAGATAATGACCCACACCTGCTTCTTGTAGAGAGATAATGACCAGCCCCTGCTTCTTGTAGAGAGACCATGATCAGTCCCTGCTTCTTGTAGAGAGATAATGTCCCACCCCCACTTCTTGTAGAGATAATGTCCCACCCCCACTTCTTGTAGAGAGACGATGACCAGCCCCTGCTTCTTGTAGAGAGACAATGACCAGCCCCTGCTTCTTGTAGAGAGACAATGACCAGCCCCTGCTTCTTGTTGAGAGACAATGACCAGCCCCTGCTTCTTGTAGAGAGACAATGATCAGCCCCTGCTTCTTGTAGAGAGACAATGACCAGCCCCTGATTCTTGTAGAGAGACAATGACCAGCCCCTGCTTCTTGTAGAGACAATGACCCACACCCACTTCTAGTAGAGAGACAATGACCCTCCCCCTCTTCTTGTAGATAGAAAATGACCACCACCCACTTCTTGTAGATAGACAATGACCCACACCCGCTTCTTGTAGATAGAAAATGACCCGCCCCTGCTTCTTGTAGATAGACAATGACCCACCCCTGCTTACTTTATAGAGACAATGAACTGCCACTGCTTCTTGTAGAGATAAAATTACTCTCCTCTGCTTCTTAAAATAAATCTCTTGACAACAGAAACTGGACAGTAATATAGAAGGGAAACACCTAGTGGCAGGTACTGTAGAATGATTTTTGGTGGTATGACAACATTTTTTAGACAGTGATTTGCAGATCTAATTGCAGTCTACTTATCACATTATCTATCAAGTGGGATCTAGTTCTCTGAAGATACAGGGACCATTTCAGATTAGATGGTTTTAGTAAACTGAATGAAAGAACAACATCAAATAATATAGTTTTCACCAAACTGCACACACGTGCGCCTCCGCCGATTGCCTGACCGACATACGGTAGCCCGGAGAACACTTCAGTCTTTCTTTGCAAGTTTGTTCAACAGTAATAATTGCATAAGCCCTTGAATATATGCAAACGGAATACCTAAGTTTATATCCTCGCAATAAATGTTTAAGAAAGGCTAAAAGAAACACGACGAACAAAGGAGCTGAGTTTGTTTAACATCTGTTAATGTGGCAGCTAGGTATTTGAAATTCTTTGTAATAGCAGCCTGCAGAGGCCTTTACAAATACACATGTCATAATACAGTACGCGAATGGAGGAAATGTTCCTTAATCACTCAGCGGCTTGTCTGAGGAGATAGAGCTGGACGTCTCGGCTCCCGTTTCGAAAACATCGCAAGGGATAACCCAAAGATAGCAAACAACGGTCCGAACCAGCGGTTTGCAAAGTAAATAATGGATTAAACCACTCAATCCTTTGTATATAATTATCAGCATTAAGAAAGTTTAAACACCCATCGCAACGACGTCAGTCCCACTGCTGCTCTACTTCCCCTGGTTAAGGCTCGGAGTGTTTTTCCTATTGCAATATGCAATTATGTGGGTACGGTTCTAATACAGACTTCCGAATGCTACATGTAGGCACGTGCCTATAGGGCGCCTGAGGATTAAGGTTATGGGAGATTTGCCAGACAATGGAACAGAGTTTTTGTTTGCAAATAGAACAGAGTTTGGTTTGGCTTTTAACTCCTTGGGGGTTTGCCCAAATTAGAAAAAATTAAGAGGTCAATTTATTAAGACTAGCCATTTGCATCCAAGAAAAACAGTCCGTTTGACCGGAGTTTGACCGGAGTTTGACCGGAGTTTGACCGGAGTTTGGCCGGAGTTTGGCCGGAGTTTGGCCGGAGTTTGGCCGGAGTTTGGCCGGAGTTTGACCGGAGTTTGGCCGGAGTGACATCAGTTTTTCTCAGACGTGGAGAGAAAAAAAAATTTCTCCGCCATCTCCATTCTGTCAGTCTGTGAAAATCAGACCCCATTCAGATGTCATAGACTTGCCGATTTTTATCCGACCCTCGTATCAAAATTGGACATGCCTCCTATTTTTTCCGTGCACCCCATAGAATATCATAGGAACGAGTGAAAACCATGAATAGCACTTGTACGAGAAGATCAGTCTTGTGCACGAGCCCTTAAGGACTGGACTGTTGGAGTAAGGTAATTCATTAAGAGGCACACATCACTTAATGAATTAGTCATGTCTTATAACTCGAGTCTGCCTCTTCCACAAATGTCACACCAGTGAGGAAATGGAGCACATTTCTGACTAAAGTGTCATAAAAGTTGATGAATTTGCTTGTTGGACTTTGCCATGCGCCATCCTGCCAACTATGGCGTTCCTGGTCGGGACTGGCATAAAAATGTGAAACATTTTACATTTTTTGTGCAACTTCAGGGTGTTTAGCCATAAACCCTTGATGAAATGGGCACTAACATTTTTTTTTTCTAGGAACTGCTCCACTTTGGTCCATTAATTAGGAATTTAATTATAGTGGGTATTGGGGTCACTTTTACACCTGGGCTATGGAGCATGGGGGAGGGGGCACAAAAAGGTCCCTTTGTTCCACATGAGAAGATAGGGATTATTAAACACCCGTGATAATTGGAGGCCCTGTTGGAAATTTTGCATTCGTACCCAGAATAGGAGCTTCAAATTTCACCACTGCCCTTGACTGTGTCTGAAATTGCAACTCGGTCTGATTCACTTGGATGAGCTACAATACCGGATATAGACAGTGGACAATAGTGGCGCTGTTTTATTTTTTTAAAGTAGAGCGGCTAGATAATGTAGACTGACATGAAGTCCTTTGTAGACCCAAAGTAGTTCCTGTAATATCTTTTGGAATCCAAAAACAAGTGTCACCCCCAGTAAGTAGTATATAATATCTTCCATGCAACGGTGCCTGTTCATTCACTGGATTTAGAGATACCAGCTTATGAATACGGCTGAGACCACCTATTGGAATACAGATGGGGAGGGGACACTTTAAGTTTCACATACTTCATACTAAACAGTTGTGCAAACTGGACCTCAAAGGAGTGGTATTTCTACAAACCCGGCTCTTCGAGGATTTACCACGGGTGGGGTTTAAATGTCCTGATTTTGCTTAAAGGGGTTGTCCACTACTTTTACATTGATGCCCTATCCGTAGGATAGGGCATCAATGCATGATCGGCCAGGGTCGCGCATGCTGCACCCCCGCCGATCAGCTTCTATCGGTGCCGGCGGCGGCAGCTGACGGCCGGAAGTGCTTGCCTGAATAGGAGGCGGATGTTCAGTACACCGCAGCGGCCACTACCACTTGATGGCAGAGCCCCACAAGTGAGCACTTCCGGCCAGCGGCTGCCGCCGCCGCCACCGATAGCAGCTTATTGGTGGGGTTGCCGTGTGCGGGACCCCGGCCGATCATACATTGATGCCCTATCCTAAGAATAGGGCATCAGTGTAAAAGTAGTGGACAACTTCTTTAATATAAATGGTAGTAAATCATTAACCTCTTGGTAGAGACTAGAGACCCTCTATATGTGCCCTAGGAGGCAACCATTTGCCCCTTTACAAAGTTGAAAACTGTGGTAGGAACCTTCCACTTATAAAGGGCGACCAGGCCAGTTAAGTCCCGGACAACATCATTTGCTAAAAGAATTGAGGACAGGAGTAGGAAAATAATAAAACCTGTTTCAAAATCTTTCAAAAGACTTTCAAATTGACCTTTTTTAATTTTTTCCATTCATTTTTTTTTTAGCCTTTTTAAATTTGTGTTTTCAAAACTTTAGTATTTTCCTTTTTTTTTAATATCAGCAATGATGGAAACATTCAGAAGAATAAGTTGAAGCTCTAATGACCGAATGCAAAATATGCAAGAAGCTCCCAAGTTAAAATGTGACATTTTTTAATTCTTGGTATTACAGTTGGGAAAATAAGTATTTGATACACTGCCAATTTTGCAGGTTTTCCCACCTACAAAGAATGGAGAGGTCTGTAATTTTTTTCGTAGGTGCAGAGACAGAATCTAAAAATAAAAATAAATAAAAAACAGAAAATCACAATGTATGATTTTTAAATAATTAGCATTTTATTTCATTAAATAAGTATTTGATCACCTACCAACCAGCAAGAATTCTGGCTCTCACAGATCTGTTAGTTTTTCTTTAAGCCATCCTACTCTGCACTCATTACCTGTATTAATTGCACCTATTTGAACTTGTTACCTGTATAAAAGACACCTGTCCACACACTGAATCAATCACACTCCAACCTCTCCACCATGGCCAAGGCCAAAGAGCTGTCTAAGGACACCAGGGACAAAATTGTAGACCTGCACAAGGCTGGGATGGGCTGCAGGGCAAAAGGCAAGCAGTTTGGTGAGAAGGCAACGCCTGTTGGCACAATTATTAGAAAATGGAAGAAACACAAGATGACTGTCAATCTTCCTCGGTCTGGGGCTGCATGGAAGATCTCGCTTCGTGGGGTTAGGATGATTCTGAGGAAGGTCAGTAATCAGCCCCGAACTACATGGGAGAACCTGGTCAATGACCTGAAGAGAGCTGGGACCACAGTCTCAATCATTACCATTAGTAACACACTACATTTTCATGGATTATAATCCTGCAGGGCACACAAGGTTCCCCTGCTCATTCCAGCACATGTCCAGGCCTATTTGAAGTTTGCCAATGACCACCTGGACGATGCAGAGGAGGCATGGGAGAAGGTCATGTGGTCAGATGAGACCAAAATAGAACTTTTTGATATCAACTCCACTTGCCATGTTTGGAGGAAGAAGAAGGACGAGTACAACTCTAAGAACACCGTCCCAACCGTAAAGCATGGTGGGGGAAACATCATACTTTAGGGTCCTTTTCCGAAAAGGGGACAGGATGACTGCACCGTTTTGAAGAGAGGATGGATTGGTTCATGTATCGCAAGATTTTGGCCAACAACCTCCTTCCTTCAGTAAGAGCTTTGAAGATGGGTCATGGCTGCATCTTCCAGCAAGACAATGACCCAAAAGACACAGCCAAGGCAACAAAGGAGTGGCTCCGTAAGAAGCATTTCAAGGTCCTGGAGTGGCCTAGCCAGTCTCCACACCTGATCCCAATAAAACATCTTTGGAGGGAGCTGAAACTCAATGTTGCCCAGCGACAGCCCCGAAACCAGAAAGATCTGTAGAAGATCGGTATGGAGGAGTGGGCCAAAATCCCTGCTGCAGTGTGTACAAACTTGGTCAAGAACTACAGGAAACGTCTGACCTCTGTAATTGCAAACAAAGGTGTCTGTACCAAATATTAAGTTCTGTTTTTGTATTGTATCAAGTACTTATTTCATGCAATAAAATGCAAATCAATTATGTAAAAATCATATTATGTGATTTTATGTATTTTGTTTTAAGATTCTGTCTCTCACAGGTGAAGTGTACCTACGATAAAAATTACAGACCTCTCCATTCTTTGTAGGTGGGAAAACTTGCAAAATCAGCAGTGGATCAAATACTTATTTTCCCCACTGTATGTGATGGAAGAGCAATTTGGGTAAGTTTTATTAACAGTTAACAACTATTAACAGTTCATAAGAGTCTCCATAATATCAAGGTTTAGTGTGGAGCACAAAGGAGGAACAATTCTCGCATACATCCAAAAATTCCAGAATTGCTGTGCGTTTTTGACTCTAGATAGAACAGTTTTTGTGCATTGTGCCATCTGAAGTGTCCACGTTGAGCACATCCCTCTATCAAATGTAGCGTATCTATGCGAGATATCGAGTTTGCCAGAGATTTTTCCAATTCTCACAGGGGATTTCACTAGACTAACAGTGAAGGGTTTAATAAGTAAAGCAAATGGTTTGGCATTTGCAAAATGTCTTCTTTGTAAAGTATGATGGAATCTCTCAAAAGTGCCAACCACCCACGTTCACCTATCATGATGGTGCATAGTAGAAAAATATGATATACATACACTGCTCAAAAAAATAAAGGGAGCACTTACACAACAGAATATAACTCCAAGTAAATCAAACTTCTGTGAAATCAAACTGTCCACTTAGAAAGCAACACTGATTGACAATCAATTTCACATGCTGTTGTGCAAATGAAATAGACAATAGATGGAAATTATTGGCAATTATCAAGACACCCTCAATAAAGGAGTGGTTCTGCAGGGGGGGGCCACAGACCACATCTCAGTACCAATGCTTTCTGGCTGATGTTTTGGTCACTTTTGAATGTTGGTGGAGCTTTCACACTCGTGGTAGCATGAGACGGACTCTACAACCCACAGAAGTTGCTCAGGTAGTGCAGCTCATCCAGGATGGCACATCAATGCGAGCTGTGGCAAGAAGGTTTGCGGTGTCTGTCAGCGTAGTGTCCAGAGGCTGGAGGCGCTACCAGGAGACAGGCCAGTACACCAGAAGACGTGGAGGGGGCTGTAGGAGGGCAGCAACCCAGCAGCAGGACCGCTACCTCTGCCTTTGTGCAAGGAGGAACAGGAGGAGCACTGCCAGAGCCCTGCAAAATGACCTCCAGCAGGCCACAAATGTGCATGTGTCTGCACAAACGGTTAGAAACCGACTCCATGAGGGTGGTATGAGGGCCCGATGTCCACAGATGGGGGTTGGGCTCACAGCTCAACACTGTGCAGGACGCTTGGCATTTGCCACAGAACACCAGGATTGGCAAAGTCGCTACTGGCTCCCTGTGCTCTTTACAAATGAAAGCAGGTTCACACTGAGCACATGTGACAGACGTGACAGAGTCTGGAGACGCCTTGGAGAGCGATCTGCTGCCTGCAACATCCTTCAGCATGACCGGTTTGGCAGTGGGTCAGTTATGGTGTAGGGTGGCACACAGCCCTCCATGTGCTCGCCAGAGGTAGCCTGACTGCCATTAGGTACCGAGATGAGATCCTCAGACCCCTTGTGAGACCATATGCTGGTGCGGTTGGCCCTGGGTTCCTCCTAGTGCAGGACAATGCCAGACCTCATGTGGCTGGAGTGTGTCAGCAGTTCCTGCAAGATGAAGGCATTGAAGCTATGGACTGGCCCGCCTGTTCCCCAGACCTGAATCCGATTGAGCACATCTGGGACATCATGTCTTGCTCCATCCACCAACATTGCACCACAGACTGTCCAGGAGTTGGCGGATGCTTTAGTCCAGGTCTGGGAGGAGATCCCACAGGAGACCATCCGCAACCTCATCAGGAGCATGCCCAGGCGTTGTAGGGAGGTCATACAGGCACGTGGAGGCCACAAACAATACTGAGTCTCATTTTGACTTGTTTTAAGGACATTACATCAAAGTTGGATCAGCCTGTAGTGTGTTTTTCCACAGAATGGGGCACCTTTATCCCTGTTATAATGGAGCGGCAGTGCGCCATTCATTCAATGGGGAGGTGTTTCTGGCAGCCCCACCCAAGGAGCGGTGGTCTGCATGTTCACTTCTGCTCCTTTCTAAAGGGTATAAAAGTGCCCCGATCATTGTGGGTCCCAGCAGTCGGTTACCCACCGATCTATAAGTTATAACCGATCTTGTGGGGTTCCATTGAGTCTTCACTTAGAATACTGGTGGCCCACCTTACCAAAAGACCCTATTATACCACAGAGTTGTTTGTGACGCCATTCATGTAAAGTGGCCTACTGTATGGACCCACTGGATCACTAACGGATTATAGACATTTTCACAGGGAATCTGCAGGTCACTATAGGGAGTAGTTTCCATTATCAACAGCTATTGTATGTTTGGTCAAAACACATTAATTCATATTCTCAAGGCAGCGGGCAGTAATTGTAGCCAGATGGACAGAAGGTGAGGCGGGCAGCGTTCAATCACAAACAGTATGCAGGTAAAGGTCAGGACGGGCAGTACAGAAGAAGAAACTTATCCCATTGCTCAGGCCCAGAGTCATGTGGGAGAGTTCTCTACAAAAGTCAGTAATCAGGGCATTGGTGGATCAAAGTGTTAATCTGTGATACCCCCCTTAAAGGGGACCAGTCTGCAAGTCAAAAGTGGCTCTAATTGTATTCCCGTTGCTCCCCTGAGTATTCCAGTTTTTGTTTTTTTAAAATCCGCCATACGGTTTCAGAAATGCGAGCATTTTTATTTAGTACTATTTTTATGGGTTTTTACTAAGGGGGCGTGGCTTACATATTATTTGAGCCACGCCTCTCTTGATAAAGGTCCTAAACATTAGCACTAAATAAAAAGGTCCATATCTCTGGAACCGTATGACGGATTAAAAAAAACAAAAAAAACCCAGAATACTCAGGGGAGGAACGGGAATAAATTTAGGGCAAAAACTGGTCACTTTTGACCTGATGACAGGTCCTCTTTAAAGAGGCTAAAAGTCTGTGCCACCCACATCAGGGTATCACAAGTCACAGGAGAAAAGCAGCAGCAAACATGAAGAGAGCCGGGGATTAGGTAAAGTGGGGTGGCAGAATAATTAAAATATTAGGTTCAAAACACCTAACATACATTTGTTTCAAAAAATCTATAATAAAAAAGTGTTTTTATGGCATTGACCTTTGAGAGTCAATAAGGTTCATTTAGGACTTTATTTGGACATTTTTAAAAAAATGTATTTGCTGTTTTTGACCTCAGACTTTGGTGATTCAGTATCAGTTCCTGTTTGTGTTTATTCAGTATATTCGCCATTGTGTGTTTTCTGCTTATTCCCACGTTGTCTTTAGTGTTGTTTTTTTTCTATTGTTTCCATCCTTATATGGATGTTTTTGGGGTTTTTTTTTTTGCAAAAAGGAAAAATATCCTTTAGGTTGCTGATGACGACATGATGAGTTAGTCTAGGTCATCAATATCAGATCGGTGGAGGTCCAACACTCCACAGCACAACCACTGATCAGCAGGTCCCACAGCTACCTGCAATACCCCAAAATGGCCACTACTCGGCGTACAGAGCTGTGTGCTACCTACTGTACTGTGTTGGACCGCCACTGATTTGAGATTAGTAATTTATTATACAGATGTGCCGGGGAAAAAAGAACCAGGAATAGAGGGAGCTCTGAGAGTAGGAGTAGCCAGAGAGCTGCAAAAAATAATATATATATAATTTTTTTTTTATTAGATAAAATATGTTTCTTTATCAACCTGATCAGTTTGGAAATACATGTTTTAATCTAAAAAAAATGATATATTTTATTTTTACAAACCTCTGGTTACTCCTACTGCCTGCGTTCCTTCTATTTCTGGTTCTTTTTTTGCCCTGCACTTCCCAGCAATTTGGCCCTTGCTTGGTTTCACTACTTTTAGTAGTATATCTGTTATTAGAAGGGGGCTGGTTTAAGCATTGAAATGAGTAGATCAGACAGACCCCTTCACCAGGAACACTTGTCACAGGACGACACAGATACACTCTCTTGTGATGAGCCGGAAATGGAAGCTACTAAACCCGGGACGAGGCAAAATTATATATTAGTAACTTCTTTATATTGCTATTATGACATCTAATAATTTTTTTTTGCCAGCAACCCTTTAAGGTTAACAATGTTGGTATAAAAGAGAATTTAAAAAAAGGGGGTGAAAAAGTGAATAATAACTTGCAATACCAGGAACAGCCTGCTGACAAGGGTGGCGCTGTTTGTTTAAAATAAAAACTGATATTTTTTTTCTGGTTGCATAAATCCCTTCAAGTGTAACACAAGTCTTTAGTGCAGTTATTCCTTTAAATGTTACACGCCCGTCTTAGTCGCCCTTTGAATGTCTTCTTTTTGTACCTGATGTCCAGGTCCGGAATATATAGCACCTACCATCTGGGCCTATGTGTTTATTGATACTTGGATTCTTTTAAAATACACTGGATTTCACCTCCAGCTGAAAAAGCAATATCTGTTAAACCTCCCAAAAACCAAGGGATTAGGGTTTTTTTTTTTTTTTTTTTAACTCCTTGTGTCCCAAAATTCCAGCTTCTTTGAGTCCTCTAGGTCTTAAGCTCAAACTATTTTTTTTTTCTGATATGACAAATAATGTGAATATTTTTGGATTCCGATTGAATTTTTCACTCTTTTTTCTTTTAATCTTTACTTTTTGGAGAAGCAATATTATTATTATTATTATTTATTTTTTTTTTTTTCTTACACATCTTGTTGACTGTTTTTTACAAAGAATTTATATACACTGTGTGTATGTGTATGTGTGTATACATATACATATATATATATATATATATATATAAAATTATTGTTTTTTTTTTTTTTGTAAATGGAAAAAGTTAGTATATAATTGGTTGTTACTGCACCTATGAAAAAGAAAGTGTCTATTACAGGAGCCGTAATTCAATAAAAGTGTAAGTTAAAAGTGGCCAGGAGGCCGGTTTCCAAAAGCGAAGCAAATTTCTCCGTACTAAGCGTCGATGAGAGGAAAATGAGTGGTGCCAAGACTTTACACAACCATTTTATCACCTTACATGAACTTTTTTCAGTAGATGAGTAAACTGTTTATTACGTGAGTGTTGCGCTCACAGGGGCTCTTTTTGCCACCCGGTTAATTTTTTTTGGAGTTCACCTATTTTTTTTTTTTCATTTTAAAAAAAATTGGAATTTTAATCCTGAGTGTAAGGCTATGTTCACACATGTGTTTTTTTACGTCACCAATCTGCAGCAAAACTTTATCTTCAGGGGCATTTTGTTGCAAACTTTTCTTGCAGTTTTTGTGCTTTTTTGATGCTTTTTTTCAGCGGTTTTTTTTTTCACTGTCCTTCTGTCTCTTTTTATGCATGTAGTTCTATAAAAAAAAACAACAAAACATTCAATTTTGCCATCAAAAACGCTGAAAAAACGCTGATGCAAATTTCGATGCGTTTTTTTTTCACTACCCATTAGTTCCTATGGGTGAAAAAATGCTGAAAGAAGTGATATTCTCTAGTTTCCAAAAACCCAACCAAGGCACAAAATACGCAATAACAAAAAAAACATGATGTGTGAACAGAGAATTCTGGTTTCTCATGGACTTTGCTGGTACTGCAAAAAGCAGCTGAAAATTTGCATAAAAATTTGCAGCAAAAAACACTGAAAAACCCAAGATGTGTGAACATAGCCTAAGATGCAAAAGTGGAGAAAATAGAAAAAGTGGTCGACGCAGTGGTGTAGCATCAGGGAAAAAAAAGTTTTAGGGGCGCAAAAACTTAGAAAAAGGAAAAAAAAAGTTAAAGTTGTAATGGCGCACTGAACCTAGACTTTTGGCTGGGTGTCCCCCCAACCTCCTGCAAGCGCCACTTTAAACTGAATCATTGTCAATATGACACTGATATAGTTGGATCCTGAGGAAGAGCAGGGAGCTATCGGCTACCCATCCCATCACTCTCCTCCCTGTATGACACCGCCGGAGCCGACCCACTGACAGTCTCTTCGATTCGGTGAGCACAAAGTTTGTTTTTTTTTGCCAGGTGATTATTAAGGTGGCAATATTACTTTTGTAGGGGGCATTCAAGGAGCATCATAACTTTTGAAGGGGGCACTAGGTAGGCATTAATATTTTCTAGCAAGGGCACTCAGGGGGCATAATTTTTTTAAGGGGCATTATTACTGCTATTCTACTGGGTCAATGTATGAGTAAACATTAAAGTCTGGTGTTAAGACTAGGAAACACTGATATTTCCCAATGTAATACTGATAGGGAATTTAGATTGTGAGCCCCAATGGGGACAGTGATGATAAATTCTGTAAAGCGCTGTGGAATTAATGGTGCTATATAAGTAATAATCATTAAAGCTTAAAGACCTTACCTGGACAAGATTTGAGTTAAAATCCCTCAACTTGGGGGATTAACATTAATAGAACACAGAAGAAAGTGACTATCAAGAGTGTCTCTTGCTGGAGGACTTGATATGTCCTTCCATGGACAGTCCATTCATTTCAGTTGGAAATTCCGTGCAATATTTCATATCACCTGTAGTGGCGCTGCTACAAAGTCCTCCTATAGCTTAGAGCTCATCTCTAGGATCTCTTATAGAACATCTTTTTCATTTTAGACCTTTTTACCCTCCACTCAGACTTAGAGGTCTTAGTTTTTTTTTATTTTCATGGAAAACACGAAATTTGAAAATCATTTGATTCCACTACTTTAGTGTAGAAAATTAACAGGTAGGACACACTTTTTAATAAATGGTACTAGCTCTTTTGGTGGCCTTACTCCATTGATGACCTCCTGGACCATTGATATCCTACTTGGCGTGCTATTTGGCTTTCTCCTACAGTCCTATAGACAATGCATAGAGAGGTGGTGGGTATTGATCCACTCAAGCAGGAAACTTCAGAACCCTGTTCTCGGGATCCTTTGAGGTCCCAATGATGGGACCTCCAGTGATCGGCAAGTCATCACTTACCATGTGGAAAGAAGATAACTTCCTACATTGGGTGCTAGCACCCTACATGTTACTGGCACCATTGGTGGCCTTACTCCATTGATGACCTCCTGGACCATTGCCATCCTACTTGGCATGGTAATTGACTTTCTCATCCAGTCCCATAGACAATGAATTGCGAAGTGGGGGGTAATGATCCACTCTGGTGGGAAACTTCAGAAACCTGTTCTCGGGACCATTTGAGGTTCCAATGGTTGGACCTCCAGCAAGTCATCACTAACCATGTGGAAAGAAGATAACTTTCTACATTGGGTACTAGCACCCTACATGTTACTGGCACCATTGGTGGCCTTACTCCATTGATGACCTCCTGGACCATTGCCATCCTACTTCGCATGGTAATTGGCTTTCTCATCCAGTCCCACAGACAATGAATTGCGAGGTGGGGGGTAATGATCCACTCTGGTGGGAAACTTCAGAAACCTGTTCTCTGGACCATTTGAGGTTCCAACGGTTGGACCTCCAGCAAGTCATCACTTACCATGTGGAAAGAAGATAACTTTCTACATTGGGAAAACCCCTTTAAAATCCTAACGAAACCCCTTTTAAAGGAAATTTTTCAAGTAACCTATATGTGCATCGATGTTATATATTTAGTAAAATTGGCCTTTTTGATGCTTCACTTTTGAAACTGGATCCTTGTTTCTTCGTAGAAATGTCTTTGAGAATTCCACAAAACAACCCGTCCAGCTACATAAAAAAAAGACTGATGTGCTGAGTTAAACATACTGTCTCACAAAATAATTCCCAAATGCTGACTTAAAGCAACTATTTTCTGCATGGAAGAAGGAAAATAAGCACGTCTTTTGTAAATGCCTTTTGGTGAGAATCTTTGTTGTATGCTTCACTTGGTTCCAACTGGCTCGTAGTCCCCAGTTCAACCTCATCCAGAAACACCAGAGCATAATCACTGCAGCCGCCTTTGCAAAGCGCAGCATTCCTGCTCTAGACAACAGCTGTGTTTTTAATGCCTTAGAATGTTGCCATTATGGATTATGTTGGCAAAGACGGAGCAGGATAAGGGAGAAAAGCACTTTTTTTTTATTTTTGTTGAAGACCGAGATAATGCACAGAGTGCTGAGAAAGCCCCCCAGTAATGAGCGAAATTCATATAGACGCATAACTTCAAAAATGGCTCTAAATCTCTGCCCTGGATTCATCTGAGAAATGAGGATTACTGGCCAAACGATGATTACTTTTGAAGTTTATTATGATTTTTGAATCTTTTATACATGCCATTATACCATGGGCAAAGCTCTATGGTGTGTAGAGGTAGCAATGGTACCTGGTGACTGAGGGTGAAGAAGACAATGGGTGGAGGTCTTGTTTTTAATTCTTCCATGGTAGCTGAAGAGCTTGAACCTTCACCCAGTGGTACAACAATAGTCCGATAGACTTCAGTAAAAAAAATTGGACCTGCTTGTTGGATGTATGGGCCCTTGTAGCATTTTAGATACTATAAAGACATATGTGTTCGCCTCCCCCCCCCCCATATAGTTATGTCCCCCATTCTGGTACCTTCCTAGTATAATGTCCCTCATCCCGGGCCCCTTCCTGGTATAATATCCATCATACTGGTAGAGGAAATGTAACCAGATCACTTGGGCAGCTCGAGGCGTGCAGGAGTGGGGAAACCGTGTGACCCCACGTAGATAGTCATGCTAAAAAGTAGAAGATTCAAGCTCCTTAAAAATTCCAAGTATATTTTAACAAATGAAAAATTATTTGAATCCATAGTGTGATCAAGAGCAACACATTTCAAACGCTCTCCAACATTCTCAAGGCTGTTGCAATAATATTCATCATCCCAAGCCCCTTCCTCTTATAATGTCCCCCATCCTGGGCCTCTTCCTGGTATAATGTCCCCCATCCTGGCCCCTTCCTATAATGTTCTCCATCTTGGGCCGCTTCTTGGTATAATGTCCCCAATCCTGAGCTCCTTCTTGGTATAATGACCCCCATCCTGGCCCCTTCCCATAACAATGTCTCCCATCCTGGCCCCTTCCAGTAATCATTTCCTCCTTCCTGGTATAATGTCCCCCATCCTGGCCCCTTCCTATAATCATGTCACCTATCCTGGACGCCTCTTCCATTAATAATGTCCCCCATCCTGGTCCTTTTTACCTTCCTCTGCTCCCATGAGATGTGGTGTCTTCTTTAGCTGGACAGGAGCCGGTAGCTGACTTTGGCTTTCCTGGCACGGCACAGGATTTTATTGCCATGCGCTGACTGCGACGAGCATGCTGAAGGCAGCCTCTGATTGGCCAGCGGCGTATATTGCACTGCGGAGAGCCAGCGGGTGTCTGCGCTGCTATACATTTCAGCTGAATGTGTGTCCTTGGAAGCACATCCAGCTGAATTAGGTGCTGTTGTTGGCGGGCCCTCCTCTCATAATCGATATGCTCCTGCTTGCACACCTGCATTACATAATGTAGAAATTCCCATATATGGAGACCTGGGGGCAACTGGGACCACAGAACCCCTCTCCCAAATACTTCCTCTTAATTCCATTTATTGCATTAGTTAAAAATTAGTATAGACCATAATTTCTTTCCTAGAACTGAAAGTATCAAAACTTATTTTAAAAAAGATATTACTTATCTTATGGTTATAAAAGCCTGTATTATACTCCAGAGCTGCATTTACAGTTCTGCTAGTTTCAGAGCTGAAATCTCACAGTATTCTTTACTGTCTCATATTTTGTACAGAGTTTGTTCTTGATTCTTAACTTCAGTCTCTTTCATTGCCCATGAGCTAAGATGTTAGGAGTGTCTCTGTCCACAAGTTTATTAATCATTTTCAACACAATTGGCAGAATTGTGAATGCTGCTCTGGAGTGCAATCCAGGCAGTAACGGAGATAAATAATACAATATAGTTACATACTTGTTCAGCTTTATATGTAGAATATATCTTTTATATAAACTTTAAATGGTGGTTAACGTGCTTCGAGTTTAGTTCAAATTATTTAGTATGAACTTGTTTTCAACTCATAAGATTATTGGTAGAGAATCCAACAATACTCGATAATCATTTTCTTCTTCTAACAAAACCATCAATGTTTGGATTTTTTTTAATGAGTTTCGGAACATTTTGTAACTGATTGACCCCCAAGACTTGGTATTTACACTTTCTAAGGCGCATCACAACGGGTGTTTTTGACTTGCGTCACATAAGTGGTTGGTATTTAGCGGTTGACTTTCTTACTAATGGAAATGTCAGACCTCCTACTGCCGCACATTGGCCCCGATTCATTATTACATTTGTGCCTTTTTTTTTACTAGTTTTTGGTGTTCTGTTTTTGATTTGTGCTAAATCCTCGTTTTAATTTTCAACTTTTTTGTTAAGTTTATTTTATGTTTATTTTTTTCACTCTTCGCTATTGTTGGGCTGTTTTTTCCTTTCCAGATGATTACGGCCGGATTCATCAATTGAGATTTTTAAAAAGTGGCGACATTTTTGTGCAAATGTTGACCAGTTATTACCCTCCTAGAGTGACTATTAACAGGCGCAGAAATGTTAAAGGTAAAATTAGAAAGGCAATAAAGAGCGTTTTTGATTTTGCACAACATTCATGAACCGCGTGCGCCACTTTGAAGAATTTGGCACAAAAATCATCAACGAATAGCACGAAACAAAAAAAGAAAAGTGACTTAAAATAAAATGCAAATGATGAATCAGCCCATAGAGTCCATTGTCGTGTCCACTTTCCACCTTGCTTGGGCTCATGACTTTTATGGGTACTTCATAAAGTTCCATAGAAGGTGTCGATAAGACGTTGTTACTCTTGGATGTCTTCTGTTTGGTTCTTTGTAGTTCTTATGGTTCTGGATCCTTATTACTTTTTCTTATTTATTGTCCTCCTTTCTGTTTCTTTTCTACGCAATCCATGGGGCGGCTTTTCTCTTAATAGATTTGTTAAAATAGTCTTAATTTGGATAAGGTTCCTCGTGGATTTTTTTTCTTCTGTTCCTGTGTGGCCATTTGCTTTTTCTCCTTTGACGCTGTCCAATCAAAACACAGCCATGCCCACAGAGAAGCTCTGTGGCACACGCCCAGTTGGCAAAGAGGAAAATTTCCTTCTTTATTACCGGAGGGCATAACTTTGGAACGGAGGGGCAAAGCAGAAAATAAAACTGTTCCAGAATCTTTTCTTTCAGGAAATCCACATGGACATTAACAGCAATAGACTGACTCAGACCCTATATTTTATATTGAAGCATCTAATGAGCATGTGCAAAGATTATTGTGAAGGGAAAAGGAGGAGGTGAGCTGTGACATCAACGTTTTAATTTTATCTACTCTATATAAAAGTGTTATAAGTAATTGTACAGGAGGGGGAGGAGGTGAGCTGTGATATCACCTATTGTAAATGGTGGATCCTGTGTTATCTACTGTATATAGAGGTGTTATCAGTCATTGTAGAGGAGGAGGAGCTGGTGAGCTGTGACATCACCTATTGTGAATGGTGAATCCTGTGTTAACTACTGTATATAGAGGTGTTATCAGTCATTGTACAGGAGGAGGAGGTGAGCTGTGACATCACCTATTGTGAATGGTGAATCCTGTGTTATCTACTGTATATAGAGGTGTTATCAGTCATTGTACAGGAGGAGGAGGAGGTGAGCTGTGACATCACCTATTGTGAATGCTGGATCCTGTGTTATCTACTGTATATAGAGGTGTTATCTGTCATTGTACAGGAGGAGGAGGAGGTGAGCTGTGATATCATCTATTGTGAATGGTGGATCCTGTATTATCTACTGTATATAGAGGTGTTATCAGTCATTGTACAGGAGGAGGTGAGCTGTGACATCACCTACTGTGAATGGGAGATCCTGTGTTATCTACTATATATAGAGATGTTATCAGTCATTATAATTATGCCTCTGATGATAATGAGTCTGCTGAAAATGCTTCCAGAAAAGATAGAAAGAATTATTGAAAATGGTAAGATTTCTAATTTTGTTTCTTAATTCAGATTGCGATATGAAAAAAAAAACATTAAGTAAACATTTTTTTAACTAATTCGAACACAAAAACCTGATTTAAACAGTAGGTAATTTTCTGATGAGACTTCTTCTTTCAGTCAGAGCTCTCCAGCTTGTGTCTTTTTGCTGGTTTTATTGATGCAAAATAATTCACCGTGGTGCTGGGTAGTGAGACATAAAGTGACAGGCAGTGCTTAACGTTTCGACACGTCCCGGGTCTTTTTCAAATTGTCGCTATGGGGAAAGTGGAGATATAATACAATAAATGTGCTGTACAGTATATACAATGGATATGATCACATAGTACAACAAACTTCAGAATAAAATCAGATAATACAAAAAGTGAAATCATAAAGGGTAGCTGTTACAATATTTAGCTCTCCAGACTTACTGAGAGTCACAGGTTGGAGACCACTGCATTTGACCTTGGTCAGTGGCATCACGGCTTTCAGGGTTGCCGGAGCCATGACGCATACAGTAGGATAAATCCATTCTGGTCCTTTTTAGAATGGGTTCCATTGACTGAATAAATTCAGATTTCAGATTTTTGTTCTGGTCATCAAAAAGCAAATGAAACCTGATGAAGGCTGATGATCACCGAGGGTCTGAATAGCAGAACTTTTAGTACAAGGCTGATTTTTCCCATGGAAGCTATGGTCAGCCAGACATTAACACAAAATAAAGTGTTACCAGGTGGCCACTAAGATGCACGGTGTTAGAAGGGGCCTGGAGTGATGGGTTCTAGAGCGAGGGGGTATGGAGCAAGGGGGACTGGAGTGAGGGGATTTAGCATGAGGGGTCCTGGAGTGAGGGGGTCTGGAACTATGGATTCTGGAGTAAAGGGGGTCCTGGAGTTTAGGGGTACTGGAGTGAGGGAGCCTAGAGCGAGAAGGTCTGGAGCAAGGGGGACTGGAGCAAGGGGGACAGGAGCAAGGTGGTCGGGAGCAAGGTGGTCGGGAGCAAGGTGGACTGGAGCAAGGTGGACTGGAGCAAGGTGGACTGGAACAAGGGGGTCGGGAGCAAGGTGGACTGGAACAAGGGGGTCGGGAGCAAGGGGGTCTGGAGCAAGGGGGTCTGGAGCAAGGGGGACTGGAGCAAGGGGATTTAGAGCAAGGGGTCCTGGAGCGAGAGGTCTTGGAGTGAGGGGGTCTGGAGCTAGGGATTCTGAAGTGAAGGGGCTCTGGAGCAAGTGGTCCTGGAGTGTGGGGGCCCAGAGTGAGGAGGTTTGAAACAAGGGGGCCTAGAGTGAGGGTATCTGGAGTGAGGGGTCCTGGAGTGAGGGGGCCTAGAATGAGGGTGTTTGGAACTAGGGGGTCTGGAGTGAGGGGGCCTAGAGTGAGGTAATCTGGAACAAGGGGGTCTGAAGTGAATGAGGTCTGGAGTGAGGGGGGTTCTGGAGTGAAGCAGGGTCTTGAGTGAAGGGGGTTTGGTGCAAGGGGGTGTGGAACAAGGGATTCTGGAGTGGAGGGGGCCTGGAGTTGAGGGGTCCTGGAGTGAGGGAGCCTAGAGCGAGGAGGTCTGGAGCAAGGGGTCGGGAGCAAGGGGGACTGGAGCAAGGTGGTCAGGAGCAAGGTGGTCGGGAGCAAGAGGGACTGAAGCAAGGGGGTCTGGAGCAAGGTGGACTGGAACAAGGGGGTCGGGAGCAAGGTGATCGGGAGCAAGGTGGACTGGAACAAGGGGGTCGGGAGCAAGGTGGACTGGAACAAGGGGGTCGGGAGCAAGGTGGGCTGGAACAAGGGGGTCGGGAGCAAGGGGGTCTGGAGCAAGGGGGTCTGGAGCAAGGGGGACTGGAGCAAGGGGATTTAGAGCAAGGGGTCCTGGAGCGAGAGGTCTTGGAGTGAGGGGGTCTGGAACTAGGGATTCTGAAGTGAAGGGGCTCTGGAGCAAGTGGTCCAGGAGTGTGGGGGCCCAGAGTGAGGAGGTTTGAAACAAGGGGGCCTAGAGTGAGGGTATCTGGAGTGAGGGGTCCTGGAGTGAGGGGGCCTAGAATGAGGGTGTTTGGAACTAGGGAGTCTGGAGTGAGGGGGCCTAGAGTGAGATAATCTGGAACAAGGGGGTCTGAAGTGAATGAGGTCTGGAGTGAGGGGGGTTCTGGAGTGAAGCAGGGTCTTGAGTGAAGGGGGTTTGGAGCAAGGGGGTGTGGAACAAGGGATTCTGGAGTGGAGGGGGCCTGGAGTTGAGGGGTCCTGGAGTGAGGGAGCCTAGAGCGAGGATGTCTGGAGCAAGGGGTCGGGAGCAAGGGGGACTGGAGCAAGGTGGTCGGGAGCAAGAGGGACTGAAGCAAGGGGGTCTGGAGCAAGGTGGACTGGAACAAGGGGGTCGGGAGCAAGGTGATCGGGAGCAAGGTGGACTGGAACAAGGGGGTCGGGAGCAAGGTGGACTGGAACAAGGGGGTCGGGAGCAAGGTGGACTGGAACAAGGGGGTCTGGAGCAAGGGGGTCTGGAGCAAGGGGAACTGGAGCAAGGGGATTTAGAGCAAGGGGTCCTGGAGCGAGAGGTCTTGGAGAGAGGGGTCTGGAACTAGGGATTCTGAAGTGAAGGGGCTCTGGAGCAAGTGGTCCTGGAGTGTGGGGGCCCAGAGTGAGGAGGTTTGAAACAAGGGGGCCTAGAGTGAGGGTATCTGGAGTGAGGGGTCCTGGAGTGAAGGTGCCTAGAATAAGGGTGTTTGGAACTAGGGGGTCTGGAGTGAGGGGGTCTAGAGTGAGGTAATCTGGAACAAGGGGGTCTGAAGTGAATGAGGTCTGGAGTGAGGGGGGTTCTGGAGTGAAGCGGGGTCTTGAGTGAAGGGGGCTTGGAGCAAGGGGGTGTGGAACAAGGGATTCTGGAGTGGAGGGGGCCTGGAGTGAGGTGGCCTGGAGTGAGTGGGGGTCTGGAGCGAGGGGGTCTGGAGTGAGCAGGAGTCTGGAGCAAGGGGATCTGGAGCGGGGAGCCCAATTTTGTGACAGTTTTGACCCAACTGGCCATGTCTATAGCTGTTGTCTTTAGAAGAATCCTTTAGTTATGTTTTTGTAAAGCTTTGGTTGAGAAGTGAACTCTCGAGACTCGTCTAATGTTTTTTCTAGTCTGTGAATCTCTGCCGCGCCATGTTCTAGCGGTGTAACATACTGGGGCGAGGGAATATCTCCACATAGTCAGGCTGGCAGCAGAGCAGTGACACGAGGATTAGATCTGGAGCTATTACTTTGCCGGTTGGAGTCTTGGTTCTTCACCTCTGCCGCCCTCGGTTATCAGACAAGTTGTATTGTTTCTGTCCTCCGCATTCTCTTCTGCCACCACAGTCTCACATCACATCCCCTCATCTGATTTTATGGATTTATTTATGAATACATTTCACTTTTTCATTTCCCCTGTGTCCATTCCTTTCCAAATCCCTTCCTCCTCTGTATCAGTCGCCTACTCTCTGAACTTGGGCTTGATTTTTTTTTTTTTTTGCAAAGTAAAACTTTTTCCATCTGGATAACAAAAAATGAAAATAAACGGTGGAGAAATGTTGAAGTTTAAATCATACAATCTAGGTTTCTGTTTCTGCTGAGGAACTACAAGTGACATGCTTGCTCCATCTGGTACTCGATTATTGGATTGTAGGACATTTTACTAAAATTAGATTTTGTATTTAATGTATAATACGGGACTGAACGTCTTATATAGAGGTGTTATCTGTCATTGTACAGGAGGAGGAGGTGAGCTGTGATATCATCTATTGTGAATGGTGGATCCTGTGTTATCTGCTGTATATAGAGGTGTTATCAGTCATTATACAGGAGGAGGAGGTGAGCTGTGATATCATCTATGGTGGATCCTGTGTTATCTACTGTATATAGAGGTGATATCAGTCATTGTACAGGAGGAGGAGGTGAGCCGTGACATCACCTATTGTGAATGGTGGATCATATGTTATCTACTGTATATAGAGGTGTTATCTGTCATTGTACAGGAGGAGGAGGATGTGAGCTGTGATATCATCTATTGTGAATGGTGGATCCTGTGTTATCTACTGTATAAAGAAGTGATATCAGTCATTGTACACGAGGAGGAGGTGAGCTGTGACATCACCTATTGTGAATAGTGGATCCTGTGTTATCTACTGTGTATAGAGGTGATATCAGTCATTGTATAGGAGGAGGTGAGCTGTGACATCACCTCTTGTGAGTGGCGGATCCTGTGTTATCTACTGTATATAGAGGTGTTATCAGTCATTGTACAGGAGGAGGAGGTGAGCTGTGACATCACCTATTGTGAATAGTGGATCCTGTGTATTCTACTGTATATGGAGGTGTTATCAGTCATTGTACAGGAGAAGGAGAAGGTGAGCTGTGACATCTATTGTGAATGGTGGATCCTGTGTAATCTACTGTATATAGAGGTGTTATCAGTCATTGTACAGGAGGGGGAGGAGGCGAGCTGTGACATCACCTATTGTGAATGGTGGATCCTGTGTTATCTGCGGTATATAGAGGTGTTATCAGTCATTGTACAGGAGGAGGAGATGAGCTGTGATATCTACTGTGAATGGTGGATCCTGTGTTATCTACTGTATATAGAGGTGTTATCAGTCATTGTAAAGGAGGAGGAGGTGAGCTGTGACATCACCTATTGTGAATAGTGGATCCTGTGTTATCTACTGTATATAGAGGTGTTATCAGTCATTGTACAGGAGGGGGAGGAGGTGAGCTGTGACATCACCTATTGTGAATGGTGGATCCTGTGTTATCTGCTGTATATAGAGGTGTTATTAGTCATTGTACAGGAGGAGGAGGAGGTGAGATGTGACATCACCTATTGTGAATGGTGGATCCTGTGTTATCTACTGTATATAGAGGTGTTATCAGTCATTGTACAGGAGGAGAAGGTGAGCCGTGACATCACCTATTGTGAATGGTGGCTCCTGTGTTATCTACTGTATATAGAGGTGTTATCTGTCATTGTACAGGAGGAGGAGGATGTGAGCTGTGATATCATCTATTGTGAATGGTGGATCCTGTGTTATCTACTGTATATAGAGGTGTTATCAGTCATTATACAGGAGGAGGAGGATGTGAGCTGTGATATCATCTATTGTGAATGGTGGGTCCTGTGTTATCTACTGTATATAGAGGTGTTATCAGTCATTGTACAGGAGGGGGAGGAGGTGAGCTGTGACATCACCTATTGTGAATAGTGGATCCTGTGTTATCTACTGTGTATAGAGGTGATATCAGTCATTGTATAGGAGGAGGTGAGCTATGACATCACCTATTGTGAATAGTGGATCCTGTGTATTCTACTGTATATAGAGGTGTTATCAGTCATTGTACAGGAGGGGGAGGAGGCGAGCTGTGACATCACCTATTGTGAATGGTGGATCCTGTGTTATCTGCGGTATATAGAGGTGTTATCAGTCATTGTACAGGAGGAGGAGATGAGCTGTGATATCTACTGTGAATGGTGGATCCTGTGTTATCTACTGTATATAGAGGTGTTATCAGTCATTGTAAAGGAGGAGGAGGTGAGCTGTAACATCACCTATTGTGAATAGTGGATCCTGTGTTATCTACTGTATATAGAGGTGTTATCAGTCATTGTACAGGAGGGGGAGGAGGTGAGCTGTGACATCACCTATTGTGAATGGTGGATCCTGTGTTATCTGCTGTATATAGAGGTGTTATTAGTCATTGTACAGGAGGAGGAGGAGGAGAGCTGTGACATCACCTATTGTGAATGGTGGATCCTGTGTTATCTACTGTATATAGAGGTGTTATCAGTCATTGTACAGGAGGAGGAGGTGAGCTGTGATATCACCTATTGTGAATGGAGGATCCTGTGTTATCTACTGTATATAGAGGTGTTATCAGACATTGTACAGGAGGAGGAGGAGATGAGCTGTGATATCTATTGTGAATGGTGGATCCTGTGTTATCTACTGTATATAGAGGTGTTGTCAGTCATTGTACAGAAGTTGAAGGAGGTGAGCTGTGACACCACCTCTTGTGAATAGTGGATCCTGTGTTATCTACTGTATATGGAGGTGTTTTCATTCATTGTACAGGAGGAGGAGGTGAGCTGTGCCATCACCTATTGTGAATGGTGGATCCTGTGTTATCTACTGTATATAGAGGTGTAATCAGTCATTGTACAGGAGGAGGAGGAGGTGAGCTGTGATATCATCTATTGTGAATGGTGGATCCTGTGTTATCTACTGTATATAGAGGTGTTATCAGTCATTGTACAGGAGGGGGAGGAGGTGAGCTGTGCCATCACCTATTGTGAATGGTGGATCCTGTGTTATCTACTGTATATAGAGGTGTAATCAGTCATTGTACAGGAGGAGGTGAGCTGTGATATCACCTATTGTGAATGGTGGATCCTGTGTTATCTATTGTATATAGAGGTGTTGTCAGTCATTGTACAGAAGTTGAAGGAGGTGAGCTGTGACATCACCTGTTATCTACTGATCCTGTGTTATCTACTGTTTATAAAGATGATACCTTCATGGTAATTAAATCTGTGTTGATAATGAGACTGCTGAAAAGTTATTTGTACAGAACAGGAATTGTGAATCTAGTATAAGGGCTACTGGTCAGTATAAAAAAATGCAACATTTCAGTTATTTTTTTAAATAGCTAGTGATGAGGAAAATTGAAAAAAACATTAAAAAACTAGCTCCTGTCCTTCCTCCTCCTCTTCCTCATTGTCACCCAATCCACGATGGGATGAGATGAGGCTGGGCTGTGTGTAATCACCCTGTATGGTTCCTTGCTCCATCTCATTGTGCTCCTCCTGCAATGACTCCTCTTTGATTGTGAGCAGAGAGCGTTTCAGAAGACAGAGAAGCGGGATGGTGACGCTAATTATGGCGTCATTGCCGCTCACCATCTTGGTGGAGTCATCAAAGTTTTGGAGGATGGTACATATGTCTGACATCCATGTCCACTCCTGAGTTCTTATGTGTGGAGTCTGAACTGAATACAGACGGCCTTGTTGATGCTGGTAGTCAACAACTGCCCTCTTCTGCTCACAAATCCTTCCCAACATCTGCAGTGTAGAGTTTCAACGCGTGGGAACATCACACACCAGTCTGGGAGACGGAAGCTGCAAACGCTGCTGAAACACAGCAAGGGTGGCGGAAGCTGTAGCTGACTTTCTAAAATGGGCACACAGGCCCATTTTGTGGGGTTCGGCCCACAAAGTCGGGTGCTTTGCTGCCATGTGCCTGATCATGCTGGTGGTGGTCAGGCTGGTCATTTTGCTACCCCTGCTGATGCTGGCCTGGCAGGTGGTGCAAATGGCCTTTTTGGGGTTGTCGGCAGAGTCTTTAAAAACAATCAGACTCGGGAAGACCTAACAGTTGTACTGGAAACTTCCTTCGTGTTGGTGTTACGGGGAACGGTTGCCTGCCTTCTGTCTGCGGCCACCATACTGCTTCTTCCTGCCTTTGGGGTGCTCTGCCTCCCTCCCTCTGTGTGCTGCTCTCCTCTCTCTGCATGTCCTCCTGCCAGGTTGGGTCAGTTACTATATCGTCCACCACCTCGTTTTCCACTTCCGCACCCTGGTCCTCCTGCTGACTTCCTGGCAATTGTGTCTCATCATCGTCCACCTCTTGTGACACTTTCCCACCGTCGCCTTCGTGTGACCGTGGCTGCTCAAATATTTGAGCATCGCTACACGCAATCTCCACTTGCCTCGCTTCAAGTAGACCGGGCGAGAGGCCCGAATCTATAAATGGAAAAGTGAACAGCTCTTCAGAGTGTCCAAGTGTGGGATCAGTTGTCTCTGGGTACTCGGCATGGTGGGAGGAAGGAGGATCAGGGTGAGGAATATGCGGTCCAGACTCACGGCTACTAAGACTTGACCGTGTGGAAGACAGGGTTGTGTTGGTGGCTAAGTGACTGGAAGCATTATCCGCTATCCAACCAACAACCTTTTGACACTGCTCTGGGTTCAATAGTGGTGTGCTGCGGTCCCCTAGAAATTGGGACAGGAAGGTCAGGAGAGAAGATGTAGATGTTTGTTGTGGCACAACTTCAGCTTGCCCACGGCCTTGTCCTCGGCCTCTGCATGCACCATCATCACCATCACATCCAGTTCCCGTCCCTTGCCACGTGCCTTGCTCATTTTAAATGGAGGACAGTATCTTCCACGCTCACTACAAATGACTGAGTTTGGAGCGAACTTATATGTGATCCGTGTGACGGTGAAAACAGAGTGTTAAATACCTGGCCTGTAGGTAAGTAGTTTGAACAGCAAACTGCTGTGAATTGCTTCACTGACACACTGAAAGAAATTTTTAATGGAGGCCAGAAATGGCAGTATTTTCTGACAACGTATATGTGAGCCGTGTGACGGAGAAAACACAGTTTTAAATAGCTGGATTTCTAGCGCTGAAATATGGAAAGGACCTGGCTGTATTCTGCAGTGCCAACAAGCAAATGGCGCAGAAAAACGGTGTTCTCTGGATTGCTTTTTAAGCAAATAATGAGGATTAAGATCCAAAGAAAAGTATTCCTGGCCCCTGAGACCTGGGCCTTTGTATAGAAATATCTAACAGCAGCAGAAGGCAGAATTGGAATGGAGCCTCTTGTGCTATATGCACTGCAGTCTACTATATACCCTGCCTGCCTGCCTATACACCCTGCCTAGCACTGATATCGCTGCACATGGATTAATCCTCAGAAGGACTGTTTGTTAAGATGGATATGTGTAATGTACGGTTTTTCTCCCTATACTACCTAATACACGACCAAATCTCTCCCTGACACAGCAGCTCTCCCTACACTGGCTGATTCTGGAGTGACTGTGGCGAGCATGGTGGCGCCAGGTCTGATATAGCCCTGATGACGCTGTGCGGCCAGCCAATCACTGTAATGCCACAACCAACATGGCTGCGGCATTACAGCGCATGGCAGGCAATCCCTGCATATTCATTGGCTCTATAAAGAGCGCCAAACATGCAGGGAGGGGACCCGAGTTCCCGCTGAGCAACCCGGAAATACTCGGTGAGCGCAGAGCATCTCGAGCAGTGAGATGTCGGGCGAGCACCGAGCAGTAGTGAGCATGCTCGCTCGTCACTACTGATAACACATTCCCTTTAGAAACAGTAGCAGCCATGGTGATTTTATGTGTTGATGAGTAGAGTTGCAGGAAGTATCAATGTGAATCAGGAATTAGTACAGGTAATTTATAATACTACACCTCTGTGCACTTTGATTGCTAAACAGAAGCTGCTTGTTGATGGTTTCCTCAATATCAAGACGTTAAAATAAAACAAACACAGCTAAAAAATGTAAGCAATTTTTCTCTAAACCGTGTAAACCTCTGAAGATGGAGCTGCACCTTATGCTGGAGGCGATTCTTGCTTTCAGGTCAAGTTTGCAACCTCCAGAAGACATTTTGGTGCGAACATGATAGGAGCAACGATTGCCTGAAATAGTGATGTACAACCTACTGTACGGCGGCCGCATGGACCTTGACATTACATAGATCAGTCACATTATTTAAGTCACATTTCGACGCTCGTCCTGGTTTGTAAACTGCAGCTAAGAATAGATGATTTCGGTTTTGGACGCTGACATGTGGCTGAGCTTGTGATTCCAAGCGCCTGTCTAATGTGCGGCAGAAGAGCGGAAAGTTCTATAAATGATTATAAAATATAATCTGTAGAGTTATGTCATCAGATAGTGAAGATGGTGGCGATGTACCTGGGCTCCGCTGCAAAGTGAGAGCTATTGAACGCTTGTTCCTATGTGATCGTCCTACTCAGAGATGCAGGGGGTACGCTGTGTCTCCCCTGCATTTCTTTATATATAGATCAGTAGCCTCTGAACCCAAGCTTTCTGCCATGAGCCATCTTGTGTCATTTCACTCATTTGTATCAGTGTTCAAATGCCATCTTAGTGACGCAGCATTGTAGAGGAAACCAGCTGCTGTGAGAACAGGACCAGTCTCAGAGAGAACCTCATAAATGCACTTTAAAGACTTGCATTTGATTGTTCAATTCTGTGCTGAAATGCTGCACCTGAGCTGTGCGCTCCCTGTCTGGCACTGTGTTTTCCCTGTCCTGCGCTATGCGCTCTCTGTCCTGCACTGTGTGCTCCCTGTGCTGTGCACTTCCTGTCTGGAGCTTTACACTTCTTGTCTGGAGCTTTGCGCTTCCTGTCTGGGGCTGTGCGCTTCCTGTCTGGGGCTGTGCGCTTCCTGTCTAGGGCTGTGCTCTTCCTGTCTGGCGCTGTGCTCTTCCTGTCCGGCGCTGTGCTCTTCCTCTCCGGCGCTGTGCTCTTCCTCTCCGACGCTGCGCTCTTCCTCTCCGGCGCTGTGCTCTTCCTGTCCGGCGCTGTGCTCTTCCTGTCTGGCGCTGGGCTCTTCCTGTCTGGCGCTGTGCTCTTCCTGTCTGGCACTGTGCTCTTCCTCTCCGGCGTTGTGCTCTTCTTCTCCGGCGCTGTGCTCTTCCTGTCCGGCGCTGTGCTCTTCCTGTCCGGCGCTGTGCTCTTCCTGTCTGGCGCTGTGCTCCCTGTCTGTGGTTGTGCGCTTCCTGTCTGTGGTTGTGCGCTCCCTGTCTGTGGTTGTGCGCTCCCTGTCTGTGGTTGTGCGCTCCCTGTCTGTGGTTGTGCCCTCCCTGTCTGTGGCCGTGCGCTCCCTGTCTGGTGCCGTGCGCTCCCTGTGTGGGGCCTTGCGCTCCCTGTTTGGGGCCGTGCGCTCCCTGTGTGGGGCCGTGCGCTCCCTGTGTGGGGCCGTGCGCTCCCTGTTTGGGGCCGTGCGCTCCCTGTGTGGGGCCGTGCGCTCCCTGTCTGGGGCTGTGTGCTCCCTGTCTGGCGCATGTGCAGGACACTTCTTGCTAGGAGCAAGGACCCCATTGACATACCACATGTATCAGTAAGACAGTTGCCCATTAACAGGACAGTAATGTGCATGCGCCAAATTTGGTCTGGATGGCGTATGCGTAAGATTTCAGTCCAAAAGTCTTTTTTAGCAAGGTCGACTGTTAGAATCACATATTCTGTCCATTGAAAATCCTCAAAATCAAGGGTTATATGAAATAATTGAAAGGGCCGACAGATAACCTACATGGGAGTCAAAATTGAGAACAAACTGGTTAAGGCTCTGGCGGACTTGACCTGAATTTAACGGACCCATGTCATTGATTCAGCTTCTATTTAGAATGGACTTGACCTCATCAGACACTTTGACGGTCCTGATGTTCATGATCAGCCAGATCACATCCATCCCATGCAATTACGTAAGTGGCAGAAAGGACTTTGAATGCCACCACATCATCTATACCCTGTTTTATGGAACGATGGTCTTCAGCCTGTGCTAGGTTTAGTATGTCTTAAGATGGGAGAGCAAAAAAAGCTGGTGGTCTTCAGGTTGTAGACCTCTAGGTGGTGTTCAGATGTGACCTTTCTTACAAAAAGTGACCTATTGTTTCCATCAGGCTTTTGTTTTCCATGTATTTGCACACTTTTTTTTAATATATCACGATCAGCTGATTCATGGTGCCCAAACCACAGGCTGCATAAATCAGAGCCTGGCTGAACAATTGCAACCAGGTATATTTGTCTCTGAAACAATCCCATGTTTCAGAGCCGATAGAAGTTAGGATCAATGCCGGAGCTGAGACTAGTCCGGAACCAACCCGATTAGAACTTTTGTTATGGGGCCCCATGATTTCTACGTAAGCCTCCGTTGATAGGTCTCTCCCATAACAAGGACTCCAACTTGCGGCTGTAATCTGAAGTTGCATGACGCCAACAGGAGAAATTTTGCTATGGCCACAGGGGCGTCAATACCCCAATCCATGGTCGCGATGGGGTTAAGCAGCTTTAGCAGAGAGGAATAGCAGGGTTGTACATACATATGTGTCTGGTGAATAATGTCCCAAGCTAGAATGCCACGCAGTATAAAACGTATCAAAACATGGGGATTGAAGACAGACGGATTGAAATATTCAAGAGGTCGGCGTCTTCCAAAATACACAAAGCGCACTCCTCAAATGGGTTTTAGCTTAGTGCCTTCGAGAAAACAGCTGGTTACATAATATGTGGATATTTGTATTCAGGTCACTCTACACAAACCTTCACTTTCCATTCAAACTTCCTGTATAATTTTCAGCGTGGTGTAGACTGTCAGTGTACGATACACCCTCTGAAATACCTTTTATAGCTCTATAGTAGATCATCCATGTATGATCATCAAGTTTTCAACGAGTAGCTAACATGGAGGGCCACCGTCTCTTTGTTATTTTTCAACGCAATTGCCAAACTTAGTGGGAACCTACCAGGACAATTTTTCTGAAAGTAATGGTAAAACTGTAAAGGTCCTGGTACATCGCTAAAAATGATACCTAAATTGTAGTTCTCCTTGTAAGGATCACCTAGTGATGTGGATCTCTGGTTCGGGAGTTACACATGGACTCCGGGCAATGATGAAGCTTCCCAGAGAACATGTGGACTTGAACTATCTGGAATCTTGGGAGCAGTTGGACACATAGAGTGTAACCCAGAAGTGGTGGATGCAAGTTGAAAACACAAGTACAGGTGATGGAGCAAACCAAACATGGAGTCTGAATCCTAAGATAAAGGTGTTTGTCCTAATGGGCCTTAAATAGGATTAGGCAGATGACATCACTGAGCCATGCAGGGCAATTTGCAAAACCAACGTGGAGCACAACAGAGGGCATCGGAACGAGGTGAAGGAAGCAGAGCCCGGGATACCCGAGACAAGTGTGTAACAATCCTGATGGGTCGAGGTTGAGAAATCAAGCTTTGAAGCAAATCATTCTGGGGCATTAAAGGGGTGGTAAGAGGCATGACTTGTAAAAACGGGCATGGTTAAAAGGAAAACACTTGGCACCTCCTGGAAAGCCGGCAAAATTCACATCCGTGAAAATTGTTCATCAAAGAACGTCAAATTTATCAAGTAATCCTAAAGGCGGTACAAATATTTTGATTAAAGGTCAATAAACCTGAAGTGCGATTATAAAAGGCTACATTTGTAACACGACATTATGAAAATGTTTTTGGACTTGCTTAGATAGGTACTTAGATAAACTAGTAAAGGTTCTTTCATGTGGGCCAACAATCAACCAATCATTCACAAGAAAGACCTTAACGTATGATCCGCCTTTATAAAAAAGCCAATGATCAGCATCAAACTTGCAAAACTCTTGTTAGCTACCCAACTGTATTCTTCATGATGGCCTTGGAATCATCGTTGGCAGCACATTTACCCACGTAAACAGAATATATGTCTGATAATACATACCTGCTGTATCCTAACGACGGTTTTTTGCTAGAGATGAAATAATCTTTAGAAAATCAAATTTGTCTTCATTGAACTTTTCCCAAAGATTCGATTCCCAGGGAAACAATTCATCGTGAATCACAAGTACTGAAGAACCTCCATTTGCCCTGAACACACATGTGTAACAAGCTGAGGTCTCCAACCCCTTTCCAGCTTTTTAACGCAAACGCAGGCTTAACAGTGTCCAAGTGACTTCATTATACATGGCTATAGTTTAATGGATGCTAGCTGTTTTTCATAGCTGTGCTGTCACACCCTATCTGTACAGTTCATTCAGTGTTTAATGGCTTTCTTTTCCTATCTCTATTACTGTGCTGTGACATCCTCTCACTTTCCAGATTCACTACAAAATGGCTGCTGCATTCCCTGCCTCTGCTTTTATACCGGCTACCATAATCCCTCCTGATTGGCTTCACTTTACCATGTGATGTCTTAGTTGCAAGGTATTATTGGAAAGCCTGCACGGCTGTGCTGGTGGTCATGTCAGCCTTTTCTGTCTGATGCACTCTGTAAAAATGGCAGTGGGCGTTTTTTGGCAATTCGCACGAATTGAATAGCAAATTGTTTGAATCTGCAGAGTCTAGTGAAATTCCTAAAATTTGGCATTCAAATTGCCTCTTCAGAGAGAGAAATATGGCACAAATTCGATTCACATGTAATTGATTTGCTCATTTCTAGGTCTGTGATCTTTTTAGCAGACTTCGAGCAAAGAGACAAGGGAGGAGGTAGACGAGCAAAGAGACAAGGGAGGAGGTAGACGTACACCTTGGAAAAATCCTATATTTATCTTCTTGTACAAAAGGTAGACGGTAACTGTTTGTTTTCCCACAGAGAGGGATTACTGTTATCTCTGCCACTCATTCCTCTCTTCCTCCTACACCTTTCCCATTGCTGAAATAGGAATAATGGGAGTGTTATAGGCCTGAACGAGTGGGTGTGAAGCTGGCGAGAGAGGAATTGACATCCTGTTTTTAAATTCTTCAAAGAAGTCCATTGGAAGTGGTTAGACAAGTTGAAGGTCTCTATAAATATGTTAGAAAGGTTTATTATTTCGATGTGCTGACAGAGTATACAGACGCCCTCCGAAGAATTGTAAGGGACTTGTGATGTTTTCTGACACTTTTTGTATTTTAGCTTGTGTGAAATCTTCGGGCAGCAACAAGTTGTGGGGTCCACATCCCCTCTATCTGGTCAAGCTGCCATCAACTTCTCAGTCTCCACCTGCTCTTCTATAGAAATGTCGCCCATCACCTCTCAGCTTGTAGACGGAGCAAAGACCTCTGACCTTTCGTCTGAGAACAGATTGCATTAAATTGATGATCAATCACCCTTGAAAGATTTCTAGAGCTCTGGGATTTAGTCGTCATCAGTTGGAAAGTACAATAAACACATGTGGAACTTTATCTGTAGGAGACCAGGTGATTTGACATAGGGCGAGCTGTCATGACGGCAATCAGTTTTACATGCCCCTTGTGTGAACCATTATATAAGCTGCTATATCTAAAAAAAAAATATTTACCGTAGTTACATTTTTGGTATCGTTTAGTTCATGAAAATGGGCAACCGATGGCCATCGACTATGGTGCTACCGGAGATACCAGAGTTTTAGAGCCTCGTTCTTGGGATCGTTTGGGACATCTCTTTTTAGTTACTGCTCACTGGTGTATACTTTCTAAAATTCTTACATCTGATACTAAGAAAATTAATATTGGTTGCCTTTTGGCTATGAAATTGGCTCTTGGGTCTATATTGGTTGCCTTTTGACACTGTAATTGGCTCTTGGGTCTCTTGGGTGTGTCCAAGATGGAAAAATTGGATCATAAGCCCTACTGAGGACTGACGTGATGACGATTTCTTTACACCACTGTGGAATATGTAGGTACTATGCAAGCAACATGGATAAATACATTTGACCTGACATAAATGCTTCTGGGTTACAGAAGGAAATTGGAGCCCTCTCGAAATATACTAAATCGGCAGGACACATAAACGTTATGCAGATATATTCCCTTAGTTGTGAAGAACATCCATCAAGCAAGCCGTGCCAGTGTGTGGCCCTAAAATATAAAATTAATGCATTTATAGCGTTGGTCTCAATCAGACCGCAGTTTAGCGTTTCCTGGTAAAGGATGGGTTAACTGCCGGATACTTAATTGCTCGGTATAAGCCAAACACCTGAATAGGATTACACCGGTGCTTTCTTTTTCTTTTTTACTTTTTCGCAAATCTTGGTATTAAATGGATTAAAATTAAATATATTTTAAGTTGATACACGTACTGGTAATTATAGAGCTGCTAATTTAACCTGAAGTATAGAAAACAGTTGGACATGCTCAAGGCCAGATGTCGAGTTTCATCATTTAGCAGGGCAGAAAGAAAAACAAAGCAAATGATTTGGGAAAAAAAATCCAAAAATCGAGGAAAAATGTTTTTGCTTAGGCAATGATCATCTATTATTTATGAATACATATACTTTGATAACTTGGATTATCTTCCATAATAATTTTGAATATTCTTTTTTTTTTATTTATTTATTTTTTAAAAAGCTGATTTTAGAATTTAAAGGGGTCCTGTCACTTCCCATAAATATGTCATTTTTTTTACCTTGTGTAAATGCCGCTGTTCTCCTGAATCCAGAAAAGTTTTTCTTTTGTTCCTGCGCCTTTCCATTCCTGAGATATAGTCCCCTCTTCCCTATATGTAAATGTAGTCTTTTTAGGGAAGGGGTGTGGCCTTCATGTAGACACCTGTAGAGAATGGTTGAGGACCACGCCCCCTTGCTAAAAGATCTAGAAGAGGAGGCCATATCTCAGGAACAGAGAGGCGCAGGAACAAAAGAAAAACATCGACAGATTCAGGAGAACAGCGGCATTTATGGCAGGTTAAAAAATAAATGACACATTTAGACAAGTGACAGGTCCTTTAAGAAAATTGGAAAAACTTTATTTGTCAAATGTCTTACCAATCCCATAAACTCCTGTAGGAATTCCATAATATTTGATTTGATTTTTTTTGCACAGCTTGTTTTATGTCCCTCTCGTCATAGGGGATTCACACTGCTCTGTTGGATGGAAACACAGCTCTAGTGTTTGAATAGAAGCCAGGAAGCATTTATTGTGGGTTGTACATTATAAGCTACTGTAGCACTTGAAATAGCAGCTATATTCCGGATATGTGAAGATTTATAATTAGTACCTTGTTTTAGGAAATATCTCATTCCTCGTAAAGCTGTTTTCAGTCAGTGTGTGCATAGTATCCACGTCAGACATTACCATATACATAACTGTATGCCGCATTTCATTATAGACCCTGACACACAATATACAATCTTTTGTCTACAGCAACAATATATGCAGCACTATGATGTCTATTCTCTAAAAGCGCACCAGCAGATACTTTGCGGTGTTTGTTCATACTTTTTTTTTTCCCTGGAAACAGCGCCACTCGTATCTGTGGTTATGTCTGTTATTGCAGCTAAATCCCACTCGAGTAAATAATGTACTGTAATGCAAGGCACAGTCCACAGTCATTAGTGGCAAGGTAAAATATTGGCTTTTCACTGTGAATGGGTAAGATTCTGGTTGGCCTATGTATCGAGTCTCTCTGGTTGGCACTGTTTATGGGAGCCCTCTGCCTGGCAATGATTATGCAGGCTCTCTGGTTTGAAATATTTATGTGGACACTCTGGTTGGCACTGTTTGGAGGGGGTCTGTCTGGCATTCATTGTTTGGTATTGTTTATGGATCTTGTCTTGTTGGAATTGATCATGGGAGCTCTCTTTCTGGCAGTGATTACGGAGAATCTCTACAGTATTTAGTTGTTTTATGATGACTCTCTAATTGACACTGTTTATTTGGTTTGGCTCTCTTTATGGGGTGCTCCGGTGGGCATTCTTTATATAAGCTTTCTGGTTGGCACTATTTATGGTGCTTCCTTTATAGCACTGTTTATGGGGGCTCTCTGGTTGTCACTGTTTATGGAGGTTCTTTGGTTGACACTCTATGGGGTGTTACTGGCTGCCAATGTTTGATTGCTTTCTGTCTGACACTCCGGGAGCACTCTGGTTGGAAATGTCTCTGGTTGGCACTGTTTATGGGGCTCTCTGGTTGGCACTGTTTATGAGGCTCTCTGGTTGGCACTTTTATGGGGTCTTTCTGGCTGCCAATGTTTATGATTGCTTCCTGTCCGACACAGTTTGCGAGAGCACTCTGGTTAGAAATGTCTCTGGTTGGCACTGTTTATGGGGCTCTCTGGTTGGCACTTTTATGGGGTCTTTCTGGCTACCAATGTTTATGACTGCTTCCTGTCTGACACTGTTTGTGGGAGCACTCTGGTTAGAAATGTCTCTGGTTGGTACTGTTGATTGGGGATCTCTGTTTGGCACTGTTTATTGGGGCTCTCAGGTTAGTATCCTTTATGGGGCTCTCTCATTGGCACTTTTTACGGGGGGCTCTCTGGATGACCATGCTTATCAAGACTAGTTTCAACTGTGTATGGGGGCTCTTGACATTCTTCATGAGACTTTCTGGGTGACTGTTTATGGGGGATTTCTGGGTGACAGTTTTTATGGGAGCTTGCTAGCACCATTAATGGTGGCACACTATCTATTATTATTGGAAGATGACCAGTATTTATGGGTAAGACTTGTGTCAAAATGTCCACAATCTCCCTTAAAGTCGTTCTTGAAATTATCCTTTAATTAGGACATAATTAATAGATGTATGGACATGGGATGCAATGAAATATGATCAAACCGTTAATATATCTGGCCACATATGCAAAAATAATAAAAAATATTATTGCAAATAGTCTTCATGCCAAGACCAATAGTTCATACAATATGTGTGAAAATTACAAAACATTGCGGAATCTCTTCTAGAAGTTTCTATGGGGTAAGTCACAACCCTGGAGAGCTTTACCATGTTTTCTGATGATGACACAGCTAAGCTGAAACAACTGCTAATTTATTATGTCTCCAGCTATAATATATTTCAATTATAGGTTCCACCATAATAGCGCCCCAGCATTTCCTGGACGCCTTGTTATACCCATTACATATTCATTGACTGCTGCCATCTGGAGTTTGTTTAGTGCTGAATTGTGTCAGGGTAAAAGTTAAGAAGTCAAGAACCGAGGGACGGTCGAAGGATTGGGGTTGCTCTTTTATATTTTGGGGTAGGAATGGATGAAAGAGAATGGAAATGGAGGATATTGAACTTTTTAGGGATTTTTTATTGTAGGGCATGAAGTATAATATGGTAGTGATATTATTAAAATTATTCACGGTATTCAAAAAGTTATAATGAGAAACCTTTATATGGAGAAACCTCTAAAAAATATTATCTTCCTGAGAAATCTGGAAAACTACTCTAAGAGAGGGACCATGTTATAGGATCACCTGGTGAGGTGGCATTTCAAACACACAGGTCAGGGAGAGCAACACAGACCGGAGGTGACAATGTAGTGAAGCTGAATGTGCCAGAGGCATGTGGATAAGTGAGAGTTAATAGGATATGCAGGATGGCAGATGGACGAGCAGAGCTGGAAGCACTAGATGCAGCTGAGTCAGATGTGCAGATTGTACAAGAACAGCAGAGATGGATAGGAAAACTGGTATTTTGCAGCAGGAGTGTGATTACACACAGGAATAACAGAGATGGATAGGCAAACTGATATCTTGCAGCAGGAGTGCGGTTACACACAGGAATAGCAGAGATGGATAGGTTAACTGGTATCTTGCATCAGGAGTGCTGTAACACACAGGAGTAGCAGAGATGGATAGGCAAACTGATATCTTGCAGCAGGAGTGTGGTTACACACAGGAATAGCATAGATGGATAGGCAAACTGGTATCTTGCAGCAGGAGTGCGGTTACACACAGGAATATGTTTAGATGGATAGGAAAACTGGTATCTTGCAGCAGGAGTGTGGTTACACACAGGAATAGCAGAGATGGATAGGCAAACTGGTATCTTGCATCGGGAGTGCTGTTACATGCAGAAATAGCAGAGATGGATAGGAAAACTGGTATCTTGCATCAGGAGTGCTGTAACACACAGGAGTAGCAGAGATGGATAGGCAAACTGATATCTTGCATCTGGAGTGCGGTTACACACAGGAATAGCAGAGATGGATAGGCAAACTGGTATCTTGCAGCAGGAGTGCGGTTACACACAGGAATAGCAGAGATGGATAGGAAAACTGGTATCTTGCAGCAGGAGTGTGGTTACACACAGGAATAGCAGAGATGGATAGGCAAACTGGTATCTTGCATCGGGAGTGCTGTTACATGCAGAAATAGCAGAGATGGATAGGAAAACTGGTATCTTGCAGCAGAAGTGTGGTTACACACAGGAATAGCAGAGATGGATAGGCAAACTGGTATCTTGCAGCAGGAGTGCCCTTACGCCCAGGATTAGCAGAGATGGTTAGGAAAACTGATATCTTGCATCAGGAGTGCCGTTACACACAGGAATAGCAGAGATGGATAGGCAAACTGGTATCTTGCATCAGGAGTGCTGTTACACGCTGAAATAGCAGAGATGGATAGGAAAACTGGTATCTTGCAGCAGGAGTGCTGTTACACGCAGAAATAGCAGAGATGGATAGGCAAACTGGTATCTTGTAGCAGGAGTGCGGTTACACACAGGAATAGCAGAGATGGATAGGAAAACTGGTATCTTGTAGCAGGAGTGCGGTTACACACAAGAATAGCAGAGATGGATAGGCAAACTGGTATCTTACATCAGGAGTGCTGTAACACACAGGAGTAGCAGAGATGGATAGGCAAACTGATATCTTGCAGCAGGAGTGCGTTTACACACAGGAATAGCAGAGATGGATAGGCAAACTGGTTTCTTGCAGCAGGAGTGCGGTTACACACAGGAATAGCAGAGATGGATAGGAAAACTGGTATCTTGCAGCAGGAGTGTGGTTACACACAGGAATAGCAGAGATGGATAGGCAAACTGGTATCTTGCATCGGGAGTGCTGTTACATGCAGAAATAGCAGAGATGGATAGGAAAACTGGTATCTTGCAGCAGAAGTGTGGTTACACACAGGAATAGCAGAGATGGATAGGCAAACTGGTATCTTGCAGCAGGAGTGCCCTTACGCCCAGGATTAGCAGAGATGGTTAGGAAAACTGGTATCTTGCATCAGGAGTGTCGTTACACACAGGAATAGCAGAGATGGATAGGCAAACTGGTATCTTGCATCAGGAGTGCTGTTACACGCAGAAATAGCAGAGATGGATAGGAAAACTGGTATCTTGCAGCAGGAGTGCTGTTACACGCAGAAATAGCAGAGATGGATAGGCAAACTGGTATCTTGTAGCAGGAGTGCGGTTACACACAGGAATAGCAGAGATGGATAGGAAAACTGGTATCTTGTAGCAGGAGTGCGGTTACACACAGGAATAGCAGAGATGGATAGGCAAACTGGTATACAGCAGTGGGAGTGCGGTTACACATAGGAATAGTTGTAAGTATAGGCAGCACCATAAATTAATAATTGGGTACCCTGATAGCAGAGACGAAGGTGTAATCCACACCAAGAATAGTTGAGAGGAATTTGTTATCTGGAATCTTCATTCAGCAGAGTTGTAGATGTGGACAATGACTTTAGAAGCTGGACTGAACTTGATATACTGGTAGCTTGATAAAAGTCAGGTGTAACGAAAAAGATAATTAGACAACTTGCTGAAGTTGAGACAAGTGAAAGGTGAAGCTTAATTCCTGAGAAACATGTGGTAGCAGAGTATTGTACTACTTCAATACTTAGGCAGCACATAGTTGCATTAGCCTTAATAGGTCTTGCATGAAGGCATCAGACATGCTTGCCAAGTTACCACAGTCACCTGGTGTAAACTAGCACAGAGGGAGCCGGCTATAGGAAAAGGGAGCAAAGCCCAGCATTGGAACCAGGACGGATGATGATTAACAAATCAGTTCTGTTCATGCCCAAGAGTAGAGTATCATCAGAACTTTTGATACTTTTCTATCCTCGAAGGTTGGGCAGAAAACTCATTATACCGGAGCAATAATATCTTTCCTGGGAAGGCTGCACCATATGAATTCTGCTTCCCATGGGGTCATATCAAGCATATGAGAGCCACCTGTGACCTCAGAAAGCCAGTTGGCCTTACAGGTGTATCCAATGTATTCGTCATCCCAACAAAGACTCGGGCTATTGAAATTTGATCATACAATATGAATGGTTTCATGGACATTCACATTAAAAGTCACGATTTTGGCAGAATAATTCTGCAAAAGGGACCCACAAAAAGGCCAAGATTACTACATTATTGCAACAAAAGTGGGTGATTAGGGTTCATCCTCTAGTGTCTATATGGACCCTGCATTTGCACTTTCAGATAACTTGATGCCATTTGATACATATTGTTATAAACAGAAAATCTGCAAAATACTTTGTTAAAAAATAGTTTTTTTCCCCCCAAAAAAACACTCCAATCTTCCTGCCTGTTGATAAGTGACTGAGATCAAGCAACAGGGGCCATGAAATGGAATACAGATAGAGAAGATGGGGGGTCGGTCTCTCTACTCTTTGCAGTAGTCATGCATTCTAGAAAGTGAGGGAAATGAAGTTCCAGCACCTATAGTGCTGGCAGAATACTGATGAACAGCATGAGGATTGGGACAGTTTGTGCACATATTAGACTGGTGTGTGCAACAAAAAGGCATATTTATCTTATTATGGGGGATGAAGGCAGCAAGACCGTGCTTCTCTACAGGTTTTGTATGAAAAGACAGGTACTCTCTAGAAACCTGATGTGGGGGAATTAAATATTGGTGAGTAGTGAAAACATTAAAGGGCATCTCACATTGAAGTAATGAACTTATTTATTGGGCAGATATCTCATATATTATTATTCTTTAACGCCCTTCGGCTCGATCTTGGGCCTTAGCGACTTGATGGATGAACGATCTGTAGGAAGATCGATCTTGTGCAAACCTAGATAGGTCCACCAGGGTCTTCTCCACCGTTATCTTGATAATATTAAGCCATCGGGTTGCTGGTCTTCCTCTTCGACTTGTTCCTTCTATTCTTCAGACCATGATGTCCTTCTCCAGTGATTACTCTCTTCGCATGACCATGACGTCCTTCTCAAGTAATTGCTCTCTTCTTATGACCATGATGTTCTTCTTCAGTGATTGCTTTCTTCGTATGACCATGACGTCCTTCTCCAGTAATTGCTCTCTTCGTATGACCATGGTGTTCTTCTCCAGTGATTGCTCTCTTCATATGACCATGATGTTCTTTTTCAGTGATTGCTTTCTTAGTATGACTGTGATGTCCTTCTCCTGTGATTGCTCTCTTCGCATGACCATGATGTTCTTCTCCAGTAATTGCTCTCTTCGTATGACTGTGATGTCCTTCTCCAGTGATTGCTCTCTTTGTATGACCATGATGTTCTTCTTCAGTGATTGCTTTCTTCGTATGACCATGATGTCCTTCTCCAGTAATTGCTCTCTTCGTATGACTGTGATGTCCTTCTTCAGTGATTGCTCTCTTCGTAAGACCATGATGTCCTTCTCCAGTGATTGCTGTCTTTGTATGACCATGGTGTCTTTCTCTAGTGATTGCTCTCTTCGTATGACTGTGATGTCCTTCTCCAGTGATTGCTCTCTTCGTATGACCATGATGTTCTTCTCCAGTAATTGCTCTCTTCGTATGACTGTGATGTCCTTCTCCAGTGATTGCTCTCTTTGTATGACCATGATGTTCTTCTTCAGTGATTGCTTTCTTCGTATGACCATGATGTCCTTCTCCAGTAATTGCTCTCTTCGTAAGACCATGATGTCCTTCTCCAGTGATTGCTGTCTTCGTATGACCATGGTGTCTTTCTCTAGTGATTGCTCTCTTCTTATGATGTGTCCAAAGTAGACGAGTCATAGCTTGGTGATCCTTGCTTTGGGTGACATCTCTGTCTTGATTTGTTCCGAAATTGATTTGTTTGTTCTTCTTCCCATCCATCATATTGATAACATCCATCTCCAGCACCACATTTCGAAGGCATCGATTCTTCTTCTGTCTTGTTTCTTTATTGTCCAGGTTTCGCATCCATATGCCACCACAGAAAAGGCCAGACTATGTACGAGCCGAGTCTTCGTTGCCAGTAAAATGTCCCTTGATTTGAAGACCTTGTCCAGTGACTTCATTGTTGATTTGCCCACAGCTATTCTCATCTTGACTTCCGATGTCGTCGCTGCATCTTGAGTGATCATTGATCACTTGAAGTCCTTTACAACTTCCAGTTTGTCGTCGTCCATCTCAAATAAGTCCAGGTCGCACCTGGCCGTAGTCAATATCTTTGTCTTTTTTGTGTTGAGTAGCAGTCCCATGTTCGCGCTTTCTATATATTATATCTCATAGATATTCTTAGATCTCCATTGCTCATCGTTTCATCTTATAAATGAATATTGCAATTCATTTTCATGTCCTGATTGCATCATCAGATTGTATCAGCTTCATTCATCACATGCCATGAAACATTGTAACACTGCCGTACGTCAAGCGACCGCGGAGGAGGCTGATTAAGTCAGTGGTATGCGCTATCACACGTTTCTTTGTTTTAGATGGTTTTCTGGGAGTTAATGAGGCTAATTGAAAACTGAAGCACAGTTTATTGCGCTGACATTATGCAGAAGCGAGCGGGAGAGATAATTACACTTCAATTTCCTTGCCCCAAGGTAGAGACACATAATACCATACTGAATAATTCAAATTGTGGTTGTGCAATCGCTGGGAAATGCCCCACCAGCCCCAGTTCCTTCAACATTGTGTTTATCATGTACGACCTGACGACTTCCAGACACTGGCGACCCTTTGGAAAAGACTGCAAAAGGCAGAAGACTTTGGGAAATGTTTATTTGCGCTTGTATTTAAAACTTTCAAAATGTTAGTGTGTTTTTGTTCGGAGAACTTCTTATGCTCGTGGTACGGTAAACACTGGGCTGGCTTTTTAATTAATGGGCTCTGGAGCCTGCTCTCTATAGAAAGCCTACGTATCGTCTGGTATCATACAGCTTTTGCAAACAAATGTTGGAAATCTAAGATGTATAATGGGCTGATGGCAGACTGTTACGTTACAATATTTATTTCTGCGCGTTATTGATGACCTGTTTTCCCATGTGAGCCAAAAACCAAAGTCTACGGTTGATTTTTTTTTTTCGTGAGGTTATCACTTGTCGAAAGTGAAAAAAACAAAAGAGTTAGCTTTAAATCTTAGATTGAAGTTGAAAAGAAAGAACATCGAAAAGGGTGGCTCAAAAGGGCAACCTCCATCTGTGGGTTGAATGAGGACATACGGATGTCATAGAGGGGGTCCCCTCTAAGAACCAGAACGAAGAACAACTTCCACTCTTTGGACCAGCCACTTAGAATGCACTTGAATGCAGACAATTTATTCATACTGGAAAGAAACATTCGAAGGGGGGGCTCAGTAGGGCAACCCCTGATGGATGTCATAGATGAGGTTCCCTGCTCAGGCCCCCTCTATGAACAGAACAGAGAACAATTTCCACTCTTCGGACCAGGTCCATCCATTCTTTCTATGGTCGGACAGTTATTTCAGCCATAGGTTGCACTTGAATACAGAGAATTTCTTCATACTGTAAAAATCATTGAAAGGGGGCTCAGTAGGGCAGCCCCTGATGGATGTTGTAGACAAGGTTACCTTCTCAGGACCCCCTCTATGAACCAGTGACTTCCACTTTTTGGACCAAGTCTATCGATGGCTAGTTTTTTAGCTAACACTGGTGAAATGTATGGCCAGACATAGCTTAAAGAGGCTGAGGACATTTTCATTTTTACTACTAAAATCGTTTTATTTGGGCTAAAAATAATTTTTGCAATTGGGTTTCATTACAAAATTTTTACTGTTTGGCTTTTATAGGTTCTTTGATTTGGTTTGTGGCTGACAATTAGCTCAGAAAAAGATATCTAGAGTTATAAACTCTGCATCAGACTGTCATAGCCAACTGACTGACAGATTCTCAGTTACCTCATTTTGCAGCCGGGAATAGACAGTGCAGCACTGAGACTATAGAAGGCAAACGATGCAACGTTTTTATTGAAACCCAATTGCAAAAATTATTTTTTCGACAACCCCTCGGACAGCCCACTCTTGGGTGTGTTTGAGAAGCCTGATTTGTGTATCAGCGACGATCTTGCTATACTCGCTGCCGTTCAGGAAGCAGTTTTCTTCATGAGACAGCTCTTTTAGGAGTCAGAAAATGTTGATATGGTTTCTCGTTTCTATAAAATGTTTTACAAGGAAGGGTGACCTATTGCAAGGTTCAAAATGTGCTCCCATCGATTGTGCTCAGTGCCGTTTCACACTCCCAATGGGGTCTCCCACCACATTTTTTTGCAACCACAAGGCGAGGGTATTTTGACCACTATTGCAATTTTATTTATTTGCATAAATCTCGTGCATTGCACATGCTCAGTACACTCTTTCCTATAGGTAATGGCATTACTGTAGTTCTGGGCATGTGCAATACATCAATGATGCATTTGCCCAGACAGGGCAAATTACTGCGCATGCTCCAGACTGGGGATGCACAGCTCATGTAGGACATTTTGCTGCCGATAGTAGTGACGTAGCAGCACTGAAGAACTGTCAATCAAGGTTATCTTTAATGCTTTCCCTTAAAGGGGTTGTCCAGGATTGGAAAAAACAGCACCGCCCCTCTACAGGTTATATCAGGTATTGCTGCTCAGCTCCATTGAACCTAATAGGGCTGAGCTGTACTATGTGCAGATCAGCCCTACTCACTTGAATAGGGATGTGCTGCAATACCAGATGCAGCCATGAACAAAGGTGGCGCTGTTTCTGAAAAAAACAAACAAACAGAACGCTGTTACTTAATACAGGATAACCCCGGCTCCTTGTTACCATCACCAGGAATTGATGGTTAATCATAGCGATCTGCTTGACTGGCAGTTACAATAGGTCGGGCTTAGTCGCGCTGTAATAACAAAATATTTTCTTTAATTGAAGTGGATTTTGTAAATTTCCAGAAAGTCTGTTTAGTTATTGGAAGGCCTGGACTTGACTGATTGGGATGAATTTGAGGACATCGCTGGTGATTTGGATTAATTAGCATGCTGTATTGATGAGTCCCCGCAGGTTACGGCAGCTCGGAGAATGCATCCTTTTGTGTTGGCTGTGGGAGTTGCATGGTGTTAGTGAGGAGCTCCGTGCAGGTGCATCCTCCCCATCTGCCATCAGCGCCCCTTGAAGTTAGTGTTTCACAAGTCTCTGGTGAATATTCCTGACCTCATGCATTAACTCTGAAGGCATCAAAGAACCAGAGAGAAAGTCAATTTCAAGCTTTTTATATGAACCAGACACATGCACAATGACGTATGGAGTTCAGAGGCTCAGCGTTACCCGTCTAGATGTGTATTATATGGTCCTGAGGAATAATTCTGCAATGCAGTACAGCGTCTTGTTTCAGGGGTATAGTCACCTCCATCCCCATAAAGACCTTCAGTTACTTTGTAAATATATTATCCTATCTTACATTACCTTACTTACTTTACTAACCTGGAGTTACATCCTGTATTATACTCCAGAGCTGCACTCACTATTCTGCTGGTGCAGTCACTGTGCACATACATTACATTACTGATCATGTACTGATCCTGAGTTACATCCTGTATTATACTCCAGAGCTGCACTCACTATTCTGCTGGTGCAGTCACAGTGCACATACATTACATTACTGATCATGTACTGATCCTGAGTTACATCCTGTATTATACTCCAGAGCTGCACTCACTATTCTGCTGGTGCAGTCACTGTGTACATACATTACTTATCCTGTACTGATCCTGAGTTCCATCCTGTATTATACTCCAGAGCTGCACTCACTATTCTGCTGGTGCAGTCACTGTGTACATACATTACATTACTGATCCTGAGTTCCATCCTGTATTATACTCCAGAGCTGCACTCACTATTCTGCTGGTGCTGTCACTGTGTACATACATAACATTACTGATCCGGTACAGATCCTGAGTTACATCCTGTATTATACTCCAGAGCTGCACTCACTATTCTGCTGGTGCAGTCTCTGTGTACATACATTACATTACTGATCCTGTACTGATCCTGAGTTACATCCTGTATTGTACTCCAGAGCTGCACTCACTATTCTGCTGGTGCAGTCACTGTGTACATACATTACATTATTGATCCTGTACTGATCCTGAGTTACATCCTGTATTATACTCCAGAGCTGCACTCACTATTCTGCTCGTGCAGTCACTGTGTACATACATTACATTACTGATCCTGAGTTACATCCTGTATTATACTCCAGAGCTGCACTCACTATTCTGCTGGTGCAGTCACTATGTACATACATTACATTAATGATCCTGAGTTACATCCTGTATTATACTCCAGAGCTGCACTCACTATTCTGCTGGTGCAGTCACTGTGTACATACATTACATTACTGATCCTGAGTTACATCCTGTATTATATTCCAGAGCTGCACTCACTATTCTGCTGGTGCAATCACTGTGTACATACAGTACATTACTGATCTTGTACTGATCCTGAGTTACATCCTGTATTATTCTCCAGAGCTGCACTCACTATTCTGCTGGTGCAGGCACTGTGTACATACATTACATTATTGATCCTGTACTGATCCTGAGTTACATCCTGTATTATACTCCAGAGCTGCACTCACTATTCTGCTGGTGCAGTCGCTGTGTACATACATTACATTACTGATCCTGAGTTACATCCTGTATTATACTCCAGAGCTGCACTCACTATTCTGCTGGTGGAGTCTGTGTACCGGAGCTGAATCCAGTGGCGATCAGCTGATCACCTGGATGGGTTCCAGAAGAGAAAAGTGTAATAATGGGGCCTGCCAATAATTGCCTCTGATCTGACTTACACGTTTATGGAGGTGACATCCATGTAGTTATATGTATTATTAGTTGCACTTTATTTGACAGGAAATTAAATATTTCTCAGAGACTCCAGAATCTCAAGACTCCTAGAAGGAAATCCTGCCCCAAAGATAATTTTCTTTCCATATTTCGGGAGCTTCTCGACCGCACCAACTCCATAATAATATGATTATAACAAGGGATGAAAGCGGCCGGTGAAAGGTTACAGTAATCAGGACAGGAAATGAGCGGAACAAGGCGGCGATGGCTGACAGTAATGAGATCTGCAGAGAATGATGGCACCGAGGAAAGGAGCAATAAGATCGGCCGGGCTGTAGCATCTGACATCCTTCTTCTATTCCAGCTTTGGCTCCGCAATTTGTAGACAGATGGATGAGGTTTGTGTAGAAAGTCGGCCATTGTCTCTTATATATAGATGAAGACTGTATTCTGCGGACTCTGAGGCTCGGGGAAGGACTCTCATATCTCATCATCACTTATTCTGCTGTTTTTGCTAAACGTTTTTTCTGACTTTTTCTAAAGGAACTGGATAAAATTGACACTAGATAGATACACGGGCACAAGAAGAGAAGCTCTCCAATGAACTGTGCAAAAAAACTGGACTTTTATTAGCCCATGTGCTGACATTTTGGTTCACAGAACCTTTCTTAAGCCTTCTGTCAGCCAAAACGTCATTACATGGGCTAATAAAATTCCATTTTTTTGCACAGTTTATTGGAGTGCTGCCTTTTTCACCCTCTATAATATTGCACAAATTGGGTTTTTGTTTAAGGAGGCCTTGCACCCAAAGATTTTTTTCATTGTACTTTTTGATAGATAGATATGAGATAGATAGATAGATAGATAGATAGATAGATAGATAGATAGATAATGGATACAGATAGATAGATAGATAATAGATAGATATATAATAGATAGATAATACATAGATAGATAGATAGAAAGATAATATATAGATAGATGATGGATAGATAGATAGATAGATAGATAGATAGATAATAGATAGATAGATAGATAGAGATGGGATAGATAGATAGATAATAGATAGATAGATGATAGATAGATGATAGATAGATAGATAATAGATAGATAATAGATAGATAATAGATAGATGATAGATGGATGGATAGATAGATAGATAGATAATGGATAGAGATAGAGAGATAGATAGATAGATAGATAGATAATAGATAGAAAGAGAAAAATATTTTTTATAGATATTTTTGATAGACATGAAGTGTCAATAATCATATAGATATGATAGATAGATATTAGACAGATAATAGATATATAGATATGAGATTGATAGAAATAGAGATAAATATTTATTATAGATACTGTAGATAGACATGAAGTGTCAATAATCAGATAGATTCATAGATATTAGACAATAGATAGATTTATAATAGATATAGAAAGCTTGAGCAGACTTTTATTCTAAGCACTTGCGTGGTAGGCAAGTGAAAAATTACAAAACACAGACAACAGCTGTTTCGAGATAAGCAGGCGCTTCTTCTTGGTCCCAGGAAGACCAGGAAGAAGCGCCTGCTTGAGGCGAAACGACTATTGTCCATGTTCTGTAGTTTTTCACTTTCCTACCACGCTGTAATTTTACTTGCTTGGAATAAAAGTCTGCTGAAACTTTTTACATGGGTGAGTGCCGCATATTCATTCTTTTTCTTCAATGGAATTCGATTTTTTCATGCGTTTTGCTGAGCACCACCTTAGTGTATAGGGAAGAATGTTTTAAGTGCTGGTATACAACATTTCTACTTGGAAATAGTTATATGGGTATTTTACAGCTTTTTTGTATGGCACTACTTTTTAATGTATTATTTAGACACAGTATGATGCTATTATTTTGGCGGTATTATTTATTTTACATCCTATTGAATAATGACAGCACCTGGCACTGAGTGAAGTCTACATAGGTCCGTTTTCAAGGGCTTTTATTGTGTTTTCCTTCATATTGTATGTACATACCGTATAAGCATGGCCATTAATGATACTAACACGTGAAGACTCATTTCATTCTCGTACTGTTGGGTGTGGAAAATAATGGTCAGGGTGTGGTAACATTTGGATCCCAGCAATTTTACAGTTCAGATCTGCTGAAACGTTGCTTGGTGTCTTACTAGTGAGGATAATCCAGGCAGCAGAAGGTTGACAGAATTTACATGTTATTTTGGCAATTTGCACGGCTGCTGTGACAACGAGGTGGTTTGGCAAAGCAGAAGCATTGAGTCTTGTGCTCGTCTCTCATTGCATTCAAGAGAGAGGGAATAGAAAACAGAAGATCTACTGTTATCCGTCTCCCCCAGGAGAATACGGCCAGGGATTTTATCCAGAATCATTAGTCCTTTTTCCCAAATTTCTCATACTTTTATTGGTCATCTATCTGCCAGTTTGGGTTTCATAACAGGACGGTGGAAACATACTCCATGCAAGCTATAGTAAACACTATCCTAGCGCTCGCTGCTACTTTCGAAATGACAAAGAAAGTGACAATTTTTGCAAAGGCGCGACTTTGCTTAAATGACTGTTATGCAAAGTGCCCACTTGACCCCTCAGGAGGCAGGGGTCGATGAGCTCATGTTTAGAGCAGCGTGCATTTTTTTGGGTGTTATTTTCATAGACAATACCACCTGGATTATTTGCAAAAAATAAATGGATGTGAGGATGACAGCAGCAGGAGTGGACTATGTTGATTTTGTGGGAGGCAGTGACCTGACCATTCATTTGTTAACACTTGTTAGGACAGAGTCTCATAGAAACCTGGATGGTGTCATGCAGTAAACAGTGATTAAACACTTTTAAAGCTAATTAGAAAATTGGACTTGAGTACAGCAGCAGGAGAAGGGTGTACTGATTGTGTTGGGGGCAGTAACCTATTATGTGATCTTGTATATGAGGACAGTGTTATACATGACAGAGAGAGTGTCATGGGTAGAACATTATACGGTAATTTTGTCATGGCCATGATGACAGCAGCAGGGTTTGACTGTGCTGATTTTGTGGGAAGCAGTGACCTGACCACTCAAATGTTAACAGTTATTAGGACAGAGTCTCATATACAGCGAGATAATATCATGTGGTTAGCAGTGATTAAACACTTTAAAGCAAATTAGGAGAAGGGAATGAGTACAGCAGCAGGTGAAGAGTCTGCTGATTATGTGGAGGGCAGTAACCAATTTTCTCATGCAATCTTGTTCATAGGGACAATGTTACATATGACATGGACAGTGTCATGGGTAGAACAGCCTACAGCAGTAATCATAGCGATGGTGGCAACAGCAGTTGATGATCGTAAGGGAGGACTGTGCTGATTTTGCGGGAGGAAGTGACTTGACCACTTGTGTGATAAGGTTTGTGAGGACAGAAACACACATATATATGTATATATATATATAATATGAGAGAGACAATGTAATGAGCACTCTAAAGGCAAATAAGGAGGAGAGCAGCAGAAGTAGAGTGTGCAGATCATTTGGGAGGCAGTGACTTATCTACTCATTTATTTTTCTCATATCTAGCAATTTAAGGACTGAACACATCATTCGTGAACAGGGATTAGATAAAAGCAGCTTGTGGAATTAGGATAAGCTCTTTGATCAGCATAAAGGCGTCTTACTCTCCAATAGCTCTTCTTTAATGAGGGCCCTCTGCTGTCTGTATCTACTGTACAGTATCTATCCATCTATCTAGCTATTATCTATCTATCTATCTCTCATATCTATCTCTCATATTTATCTCATATCTATCTATCCTTCTATCTATCCATATATCTATCTATCTATCTATTTATCTATCTATCCATCTACAGTATCTATTATCTATCTATCTATCCCTCATATCTATCTCATATCTATCTATCCATCTATCCATCTATCTATCTATCTATCCTTCTATTTATCTATCTATCTTTCTATCTATTATCTATCGATCTATCTATCTATCCTTCTATTTATCTATCTATCTTTCTATCTATTATCTATCGATCTATCTATTATCTATCTATCTATCCTTCTATCTATCTATCTATCTATCTTATATTAACACATTGTTTTAATCTAAAGTTTAATCAGCTATTACTGGACTCTGACTATATCCCAGTTTTTGTTGGCATTTTGTGCATTGAATTGGAATATTCCCCCAGTCCATGAGAAGCCGGTCACATCCTTGATACAGGAAGCATTTTTCCCCCGGCTCAGCAAACATTCCAGAAGACGCCATCAATCCTCCAGAAGCCACTGACATCAACAAAGGAGACTGGTTTTCCAAGTGGTGCTAATATTTATGAATATTGGTGCGGCCCCCGGGGCACAGCCCTTTTCTTTGATGCTTTTCTGCACCCCGGCATCGTTAGCATTCAGCATAGATACTGTACGTTCAGGGTTTCATGGTACATCGGCTTTGGAGATTGCTTAATTATTTTAATTGCTGGTGGGAAGAGAAATTGGCCGGGATCTAAGAAGGGTAACGACTGTGTCTAATAAGGAGATGGAAGTGTAAATATTTGCGGATCCCCTCTAGATGACGAGCGCGTCTCAGAGACCAGGTTGGAAGCAGAAATTGTGAAGCGTTGGCCGTAGACCAAAGAACAGGAGCTTCATAAACACAAAAGACCATAAAAATAAATCTTGGTAACACTTGTTTACCAGCCGTAATTACATCGGAAGACGTTACTTAGAGTCTACTGATCCTTACAGAAATCAGGCAATTATACCGAGCTCATCCTTCTTATACATTGTGGTCTTGTGTTTTTCTTTTCCCTTTCGAGGAAACAAGAGACATTTATTTTTTTTCTCCACTCGCGTTAATCTTTCGATGTTTGTTGCCAATGAAGAATTCGCCAACAAGCCGATGCCTGGAACACACAACTTAAGATTTTTTTCCTTAAAGGGAATGACCACATCCCCGTACAAGTTTGCCACCATTTATTTTACCTAATTGGGAAGTTCAATAGCAATTAGGTAAAATAACTGACACCAGTTTTGGGGATTGGTTGTGTACATAGTGGACCACCACTGCCATAGACATTGAATTGAGCTCTGGTCACAAATGCGTGCTACTGCTTTATCCACGCGGAAGACATAGCATCGCCAAGCTTGGGATTGGTGACTGCTGAGATCATGCATTCAATAAAGGGGTTGTCTCCCGAACAACATTGAGATTGGTGGTGCACAGGCCTGACCACCACACATGCTCACTAGTGATGCAATTGAGTGGTGGACGTAGCATTCTTGGGATTGGTGGCTGTTGAGTTTCTGCAGCAGATAAAGGGGTTATGCCAGTCACATCACTGATCACCTATCCACCGTGTGATCAATGGGGGTCCTTGCCAGGGCCCCCTCCAGGTTATTGTGGGCCCTGGGCGAAAGAGTCTCAGTGGGCCACTTTAACACATACCACAATTCATGATGCACAGATACCGCAGAGAAATATATATATAGTACAAGGCCAAAGATTTCACTTCTTACATTACATGAGTGATATTTATTGTAAATTCCACAATAGCTCAGAAACCGGCGAATCCTCGCAGTGCACAGTGCAGACCGGACAGTATAGTCCTCCATACAGTATTATGGGCCCCATATAATGCTCCATACAGAATAATGGACTCCATATAACACTCCATTCAGAATACTGGTCCCCATATAATGCTCCATACAGAATACTGGCCCCCACATAATGCCCCATGCAGGATGTCACTCCCCCCCCATATAATGCCCCATGCAGGATGTCACCTCTCCCCCCATATAATGCCCCATGCAGGATGTCACTTGCCCCCCCATATAATGCCCCATGCAGGAGGTCACCTCTCCCCCCATATAGTGCCCCATGCAGGATGTCACACACCCCCCTCCCTTATAATGCCCCATGCAGGATGTCACTTGTTCCCCTCCCATATAATGCCCCATGCAGGATGTCACTCCCTCCCCATATAATGCCCCATGCAGGATGTCACCTCTCCCCCCATATAATGCCCCATGCAGGATGTCACTCCCCCCCCATATAATGCCCCATGCAGGATGTCACCTCTCCCCCCATATAATGCCCCATGCAGGATGTCACTTGTTCCCCACCCATATAATGCCTCATGCAGGATGTCACTTGTTGTCCCCCATATAATGCCCCATGCAGGATGTCACACACCCCCCATATAATGCCCCATGCAGGATGTCACCTCTCCCCCCATATAATGCCCCATGCAGGATGTCACTTGTTCCCCTCCCATATAATGCCTCATGCAGGATGTCACTTGTTGTCCCCCATATAATGCCCCATGCAGGATGTCACACACCCCCCTCCCTTATAATGCCTAATGCAGGATGTCACCCATCCCCCATATAATGCCCCATGCAGGATGTCACCTCTCCCCCCATACAATGCCCCATGCCTCCGTACATGTAAAAAATCAAATACTCACCTCACTTCTCCTCACCTGCTGCCGCTGCTCCAGACTCCTTAGCCGCGTCGCTGTCTTCTCGCTCTGCACTGTGACGGCTCAGGAGAGAGCGCGGTGTAAAGACGTCATCGCACCCTCTGACCTGAGACGTCACAGTGCAGCAGCCGCGGAAGAGACCGGACCTGCTGCGGAGGCACAGGGAGAGGTAAGTATTGTGCCGCTGACTGCCGGGGCCCTGAGCAAGCAGGGGGCGGGCGCTGGCACCGCACCGCTCATGGGTCCCATAGCTCCGTAATGCCCGACGGTGAGTGGGCCCCTCCCGCTTGCTCAGGGCCCCGGCACTTGCCCGGGTGCGCCGGGTGCTGACGCCGGGCCTAGTCCTTGCAGTCAGATCTCTAGAATAGGGTTCCTGTGCCCCTCCTTATATTTGGTGCTATAGTGTGCATGCATGACCATTGACCAGCCTTTAGTTCCCTCTCTATGAGGGCAGTAGACATACACCCTTCTGTCCCCATAGACCCAGAAGTGAATTGAGCAGTGGTCACACATTTGCACTGCCATTACATTCACATGGAGGACACAGGACTCTTGTTCTCAGGATCGGTGGGGTTCTCAGCTGTCGTATGCCCGCAATCAATCAACTTAAGACAACAGTCTTGGATAACTCATCAAAGGTAGAAAATATGCCCGGGCTAGGAGAATTAAGACTTAAGCTAAGACATTGCTCTGTCCTACTCACTTCAATGGAGCTAAGTTGCAGACTCGAAGAACAAAACAGTAATGTTTACTTTTTCTTTCTTCTTCTGCAACCCCCTTAATGCATCTTGTTCCAAGTCAAATGGGACAAGAGGTGGAAGAAGCGATCAATGGGAATAAAAGTCATAGAACCCATCTGATCTATTTTTCTCTGAAGGAACGGAGGGTGTTTGACAGCAAGTGCCAACCATTACTTCCTGCGAAAAGTTACATTGTCATGAGACCCAAGTGGAGAAGAACATGAACCAAGAAGGAACATGAGCCAAGAGATAAGTTATAAATTCGTCAAGATCAGTGTTTCCTACTATGACCCTCGAGGAAACCCCAACCGCTCATGCCCCACTAAAAACTACGGTAATTAATCTTTTCAAATATTGGCTCATAGAGCGATCAGCTGATCACCCCTCGGTCCTGCTTCCACCAACTATGGAAAAGAGTTGATTTTACTGGGGGTTTACAGACATGTTCTTTGCAGCGGCTGCTGTTCCATAAACCCCTTACCAACATATGACGTACTGATACGTCCTATGCTGGCTTCTTGACATTGATGCCAATGGTATTTACAGCACGCAGGTGGGGGTGCATCATTCTATGTGTCCATCATAACACAATCATGGGGTACCGGTAGGTTGCCAATATGGCCTGCGGTATCCCAGTACCTGTCATGACAGTTCTCCTGTGAATGCCATCTTCTGACTGGTGTTCATGGGAAACCATGATTTTTGCTATATACAACAATACTGCAGTATTGATGTATATAGCACAAGCGATTGGATGATTGCAGGTTCAAGTCCCCTAAGGGGACTAACAAATACAGTTAAAAATGAAAAAACAAAATGTTTTTTATAATATATATAAAAGTGCAAAGTAACCCCCTTTCCCACATTAAAAATTAAAAAAAAATACATATTTAGTATTGCTACGTCCGTAAAAGTCCAATCTATCAAAATATAAAATTAATTACCCAATCTGTAAACGATGTAATGAGAAAAAATATATAAATGTGGTTTTTTTGGCAATAATGCAAAAAATTCAATAAGAGGCAATAAAAATGATATCAGTAAAAACGTTGACTTGGGGCGCAAATCCAAACCAAAAATTGGAAACGTTATGGGGCTTTTTTTTTTTTTTTTAACAAATTCACCAAATTTTTTTTTATCACTTAAATACAAAAAAACTATGCAAGTTTGGTATTTCCATAATCGTACTGACCTGGAGAATCATATTGCCGTGTAATTTTTACCGTATGGTGAACGCTGTACATAATTTTTTCTTTTCAGAATTGAACTTTGTTCGCAATTTTACCTCCCTTGGAATTATTTTTCACGCTTTCCAGTACATCACATTGATAAAATAAATGGTGTCATTCGAAAGTACAACTCATCCCTCTAAAAACAGGCCTTCGTACGGCTTCATACTTCAGACAAAATTAAAAAACAAAAACGCAATAAGCAAAAAATAGCCATTGTTGGGAAGGGGATAAATAACTTTTTCAACCTCCAAGGAAGTTTTCGATAAGTGAGCTACTGAGGTTCTTTAAGGACTGGAATGGGAAACTCTGTTTTAGATCCATCTGGAACTTTTCCCGGTTGACCCGTGGTCCATCAACTCTTCCTGATGCCAAATGCAATGAGTGTTCGGATTCTTTACAACAGCTGCACAACAGGAGAGATGGAGAACTATTTTTCTCATAGATTTAGCCTTCGGTGGATGTACTTGACCTTCCGTAATTTAAATGTTGCTTGGTAGTCAAGGTCTTGTTGTCATCACCTGTGATTTAAAGTCTTATATATCAGTATGGGTTTTTTTTTATCCTTGGTCAACACCAACACAATAGAACCTCCTTTTAGTAATTTTTTTCTCTTTGCTATGTCATAAACCTTAGCAGACACAATTTCAATGTTAGTTAAAGGGATTTTCTCATCTCTTAAAGTTGGGGAAAATCACACAGATTCTTTTTTTTTGTTAGAAGGGTTCCACAATCCTAAAATGATCACAGATTGTACTGAAATCCCTTCAATAAAATGTAAACCGTGTAGGAGACAAATGGGAAAAGGTGTTCAGTTATTCTGCAGCACCCCCGCAGGTGAAATGAAGCATTTACCCTTCTAGTTGGATTAACTCAGGTTCACATCATTGTTTAAGCTTTTTTTGCAGAGAAAAATATTTCAGCAGTTTGTTTTTTTCAAGTGAAATGACTGGGCCCGTCATCTCATAATTATATTGTAAATTAAATGCACATTCGTGTTCCAGGGGTAATTGGATTATGGCTGCATAGAATGAGTGACGCTTATAAAATGTGCCACAACTAGTGCCACGTCATCATGTGTCATAGAGTCCTACAGTCACTGGAGGTGACATCACCATGGACAGCACCACCTGCTTTTACACCCACGAGCTCTAATTTATGGAATATCTTGTGACAATGGCACTTGTCGATGTCGTGAAATATATTGGTCAGAAAGTCAACAGTGAGTTCTCAAAGTTGATGTATTGGAAGCCATAAAAATGGGTAAATGTGAGAATTTGAGCCACTATGACGTAGGCCAAATTTTGCATGTATTGGGTTATCCCATTATATGGTAGATCCTGTTTGGTATTCCCAGTATAGTGCAATTTCTTTGGGAAGTCCCAGTATACGGCAGGTCTTTTTGGGTGTTTCCGGGATATGGCAGGTCTTGTGGGGTGTTCCCTGTGTACGGCAGGGCTTGTGGGGTGTTTCCGGTGTACGGCAGGGCTTGTGGGGTGTTCCCAGTATACATCCAGTCTTCTGGGGGGTTCCCAGTATATGGCCGTGGCCGATCTTGTGGACTGGTCCAAGTGTAAGGTAGGTTTTGTGAGGTGTTTCCGATATACGGCAGGTCTTCTTGGGTGTTCCCAGTATGCGGCAGGTCTTGTGGAGTGTCTTCCAGTATATAGCAGGTTTTCTGGGGTGTTCTCGGTATACAGAAGGTCTTGTGGAGTGTTCCTGATATACAGCAGGTCTTGTGGGGTGTTCTCAGTGTACGGCAGGTCTTGTGAGAGGTTCCCGGTTTACGCCAGGTATTGTGGGATGTTCTCGGTACACGACAAGTCTTGGGAGGTATTCCTGATATACGCTAGGTCTTCTGTGGTGTTCTTGGTATGAGCTAGCTCTTGTGGAGTGTCTCAGTATACAGCAGGTTTATTCGGTACACGGCAGTTGTTGTGGGGTGTTTCGATAAACAGCAGGTTCTGTGGGGTGTTCCCAGCAAACGTCAGATCTTCTTGGGTGTCTCCTATGTACGGCCGGTCTTGTTGGGTAGTTCCAGTATATGGCAGGTCCTGTGGGGGGTTCCCAGTTCATGGTAGGTCTTATGGGGGTGTTTCTGGTCCAAAGCAGGTCTTGTAACGGGTTTCTGGTATGCAATGATTAGTGCATGTCAAAAGTGGTACAAGAACAACCGGTACACCGGCAGCCGAGTGATCAGCTCTCAAGGCTTCATGATGTGGGTGGGCAGTGAAGGCGAGCCTATCTGGTCCAATCCCATAGAAGACCTGCAAAAGCACAAAACTTCTGCCGAACATGGAAAGGTGTCACTTGGTATATGTAGCCAATGGATTGCTTCAGATGTGTCCAGAATTTTTAATAAATACTTACTTGGAAGATTTTTCCATTTTCAGCACTATAGTCCCATTAGTTGTATACGATCAGAACCTCAGAGAACGTCTTGAAAATAACTGATATTAAAGAGGTTGTCCACTACTTTTACCTTGATGCCCTATCCTGAGGATAGGTCATTAGTGCCTGATTGCCCGGGGTCCAACACCTGGCACCCCCGCCGATCCGCCGGCCAGAAGTACTTACTTGCGGAGCTTGGCCGTCTACTTGTAGTCGCTGCCGCTGGGTACTACACATCCGTCGCCTACTGAATAGAAAAGGAGGCGGATGTGCAGTACCAAGCCCTGGCCACAACAAGTAGACGGCCGGGGTGCCGGGTATCAGACCCCGGCCGATCAGACATTGAAGACCTATCCTAAGGATAGGGCATCAAGGTAAAAGTAGTGGACAACCTATTTAACTAGTACCCAGCTACTGATACATGTGATTATGTTTTGTATCCTTGTGTGGACATCTTTAGATAAATGCTTTTTTACTGTATTTAAGAAATATATATATATATTTTTTTTTTTTCTTCCAGATGCCATATACCCAAATTATTACAATGCTTACTTCAGAATCATCCGGTTCGACGTCTCTGCAATGGAGAAAAATGTCTCGAATTTAGTGAAGGCAGAATTTAGAGTGTTTCGTTTACAGAATCCAAAAGCACGAGTATCAGAGCAACGAATAGAACTGTATCAGGTAAGTAAAAGGTTCATTCACATCTGTTTATGACAGGAGTTCTGGACAGTACTTAAAGGGGTTGTCTATCTTTAGGGACTTTTTTTCATAAAATACATATATTTTGGGCTAAACATTATTTGTGCAATTAGGTTTCAATCAAAATTTTCTAATTTTCTTCTATAGCCTCGCTGTTGCACTATATATTGATATGATAGCTGCAGAATGAGCATACTCAGAATCCGTCATCATAGGGCCGCAATCATAACTAGAGTCCGATGGGTCAGATGTCTGGGCCCTTGTAGTGTTCTAGATCCTATAAATACATATGTGTTCGCCCCCCCACACTCCCATATGGTGTCCCCTATCTTTGGCCCCTTTCTGGCATAATATTCTCTATCCTGAGCCCCTTCCTGGTATAATGTACCCCATCCTGGCCCCTTCCTATAATAATGTTCCCTATATTGGCCCCTTCCTGGTATAATGTTCATTATCCTGTGCCCTTTTCTATAATAATGTCCCCCATTCGTGGCCCCTTTTTATAAGAATGTCCCCCATCCTGGGTCCCTCCCTCGTATAATGTCACCCATCCTGGGCCCCTTGCTGGTATAATGTCACCCATCCTGGGCCCCTTCCTAGTATAATGTCCCACATCCTGGGCCCCTTCCTAATATAATGTCCCTCATTCTGGTCCCCTTCCTAGTATAATGTTCCCCATCATGGGCCCCTTCCTAATATACTGTCCCACATTCTGGGCCCCTTCTTGGTATAATGTCCCCCTTCCTGGGGCCCTTTTTGGTATAATGTTCCCCATTCAGAACCCCTTCCTGGCATAAAATCCCACATCCTGGGTCCCTTCATGATATAATGTCCCACATCCAGGGCCCCTTCTTGGTATAATGTCCCCCTCCCAGAGGCCCTTATTGTTATAATGTTCCCCATCCTGAACCCCTTCCTGGTATAATGTTTTCCATCCTGAGCCCCTTCCTCGTATCAGATTCTTTGTTTTCCTGTAGATTGCGGGCCAAAGAGTGAGTTAAATGAGAATCTGTCAGTGAGCTCGTTCTGATGGGAGTTTGTAGCGCTTTTATCTGTCTTTTTCTAAACTCCTCTGTGGTGATTTATGCCCATAGACCACATGAAAGTTAAGTTGAACTTTGAAGTGGTCATACATCAGAGGAGAGGAGCACATTAAAATAAGGTAAAAGAGTTACAAAGCTCAGAACTAGCTCACTGATAGATTCTCAGTTAACTCATTCTGCAGCCAACAAAGTGCAGGGAATCAAAGTGCCTGTAAAAAAATGTAAAAAAAAACTGCCGATCACAGCAATTTTTTTTTAATAAAACCCAGTTGTAAAATGTATTTTTAGCGCAAGATAGCTGCATTCAAAGAAAAAAAAACTGGTCCTGAAAGTGTCCGTATCTTTTTATATAACTTATATCTGTGACCGCTGGTCAAACTATACCTCAGCCTGTCCGTTCATGCTGGGAATTGTAGTACTAGTTTCACAATAACTAGCAAGTCACATGTTTGGGACCACTCATCGATTTCTGCACTGAAGGCGGTCTGGTTTTAGTGATACTTGCTGGAAACCATGGATTAATGTTAGCGGTCCGCTGCTGTTCTGGAGATATATGAGATTAGGTAATAATATATCAGCGCAATTCTCAAAAGAAATCGTAGTAGAGTCACATGGGGTCAGAGCTCCATAATGGAGGATTTCTGCCAAACGCTGACTTTATAGGAATGTGATCAGATAAGGCTGCGCTGTGCGGGAATTCTTCTCAGCAGATGATATTTCGGTGCTAGTTTTCTAACTTTTTAAACACTGGGAAGATCTTCGGGGCAGTGAGACGTCTGTGATAACAGCCGAGAAGTGATATTCACTGAATGGACAATGGGGGGGATTGTAGAAAAAGAGCGCTGCTCTGGGCTGTAAATGAAGGAGGATACTTACTGATAGAAAAGCAAGAAGGAAAATCACCGGAGACAAGTAATAGATGGATAGATGGAATAGATAGATGTGAGATAGATAGATGGAACAGATAGATAGATAGATAGATAGATAGATAGATAGATAGGAGATAGCTAGATATGGAACAGATAGATAGATAGATGATAGATAGATGGATAATAGATAGATAGATAGATGGAACAGATAGATAGATAGATAGATATTAGATAGATAGATAGATGGAACAGATAGATAGATAGATAGAACAGAGATAGATAGATAATAGATAGATAGATAGATAGATAGATAGATGGAACAGATAGATGGAACAGATAGATAGATATGAGATAGATAGATAGATAGATAGATAGATAGATAGATAGATAGATAGATAGATGATAGATAGATAGATGATAGATAGATATGGGATAGATAGATAGATAGAAGGAACAGATAGATGGAACAGATAGATAGATAGATGGAACAGAGATAGATGGAATAGATAGATAATAGATAGATGATAGATAGATAGAAGGATAGATAGATATGAGATAGATGGAACAGATAGATAGATAGATGGAACAGATAGATGGAACAGATAGATAGATAGATAGATGGAACAGAGATAGATGGAATAGATAGATAATAGATAGATGATAGATAGATATGAGAGATAGATAGATAGATGATAGATATATAGATAGATAGATATGGGATAGATAGATAGATAGATAGAAGGAACAGATAGATGGAACAGATAGATAGATATGAGATAGATAGATAGATAGACAGATAGATGGAACAGATAGATAGATAGATAGATGGAACAGATAGATGGAACAGATAGATAGATAGATAGATAGATGGAACAGAGATAGATGGAATAGATAGATAATAGATAGATGATAGATAGATAGAAGGATAGATAGATAGATAGATAGAAGGATAGATAGATATGAGATAGATGGAACATATAGATAGATATGAGATAGATAGATAGATAGATAGATAGATACATGGAACAGATAGATGGAACAGAGATAGATGGAATAGATAGATAATAGATAGATGATAGATAGATAGAAGGATAGATAGATATGAGATAGATGGAACAGATAGATAGATAGTTAGATAGATGGAACAGATAGATAGATAGATAGATGGAACAGATAGATAGATAGATAGATAGATAGATGGAACAGATAGATAGATAGATAGATAGATGGAACAGAGATAGATGGAATAGATAGATAATAGATAGATGATAGATAGATAGATAGAAGGATAGATAGATATGAGATAGATGGAACAGATAGATAGATGATAGATAGATAGATACATGGAACAGATAGATGGAACAGATAGATAGATATGAGATAGATAGATAGATAGATTAGATAGATAGATAGAAGGAACAGATAGATGGAACAGATAGATAGATAGATAGATGGAACAGATAGATGGAACAGAGATAGATGGAATAGATAGATAATAGATAGATGATAGATAGATAGAAGGATAGATAGATAATAGATAGATAGAAGGATAGATAGATAGATAGATAGATAGATAGAAGGATAGATAGATATGAGATAGATGGAACAGATAGATAGATAGATGGAACAGATAGATAGATGGAACAGATAGATAGATAGATGATAGATAGATAGATAGATAGATAGATATGACATAGATGGAACAGATAGATAGATGGAACAGATCGATAGATAGATAGATAGATAGATATGAGATAGATAGATAGATGGAACAGATAGATAGATAGATAGATGGAACAGAGATAGATGGAATAGATAGATAATAGATAGATGATAGATAGATAGATAGATAGAAGGATAGATAGATATGAGATAGATGGAACAGATAGATAGATATGAGATAGATAGATAGATAGATAGATACATGGAACAGATAGATGGAACAGATAGATAGGTTGAACAGATAGATACATATGAGATAGATAGATAGATAGATAGATAGATAGATGGAACAGATAGATGAAACAGAGATAGATGGAATAGATAGATAATAGATAGATGATAGATAGATAGAAGGATAGATAGATAATAGATAGATAGAAGGATAGATAGATAGATAATAGATGGATAGATGATAGATAGATAGATAGATAGATGGAAGGATAGATAGATATGAGATAGATGGAACAGATAGATAGATAGATGGAACAGATAGATAGATGGAACAGATCGATAGATAGATAGATATGAGATAGATAGATAGATATGAGATAGATAGATGGAACAGATAGATACAGTAGATATGAGCTAGATATTAGATAGATAGATTGGATAGATGGAATAATAGATAGTTAGATGGAATAGAAAGATGAGATAGATGGGTTGATAGATAATAGATATATAATAGATAGATTAATAGATATAAGATAGATAGATAGATAGATAGATAGATATGAGACAGATTAATTTCCCCCTAATTGCTGAAACCCACAATTACTAGAATGAAAGTCCATTGAAAAAAAAAGATACTGCTAGAGACTGCCAGTAGGCAGAATACTAATAGTATCAGATGATTTCTGCGGCACTGTAGAATATTCCTGTCTGCAGTAATGTGGGAAGGAAGTTTCCAGGATAAGTTGTGCCGCCGATAGTTAAACCCTACGTTCTCTCTCACATACAGACAGGAATTCTATAGGTAATGAGGTGCTGATGAAGTGTCGCTGGGACCACGGCTGTGTCTGCGAGGGTCTCTGCTCCGCTCTATTGTCTGAACAATGTTTATAATTTTACTATTCTGTAGAACATTTTCCACTGCACATTTATACATTTATGACCCGGCCGGCAGCGCTTGTCCCTCTATGGCTTGGAGATTTCTTCAGAGAGATGTTTCTCATACTCCTCTCCTTGAAAAGCCTCTGAATGTCGGCACAGTGCTCCACCAACCTCTTCTGTAGAGTCTCAGTATCTGGAAGCTCATCCATGAAAACTTCCTTCATGGCTCTGGGATGTCTGGATCTCCGCATGGAGGCATAGAAAGATGTCCTGGTTCACCGGCTTATTTGCTGTGCAAAAATGTTTATTGTGGATGTGTCAGAGCAGGAAAGATATATTTTTTAGGCAGAAAACTTTTACTGTCACTTAGGTATTGGGGATCCAAGTTTATCCCAAGAAGTTGCATTGTCATCCTACGATGGGAATCGGGATGAGCTGGTGGTGCAGCTCAGCATTATGTCTTTATGACTTGTCACATCCCTATAAATACTCTTTACTGATCACCAGCCTCTGATCAAGCTAACTTTAGTTGATCAGCTGATCGAGCAGTTTCTGCGAGCCCAAAAATCTCCCTTAGTTGGCAGAATGTCGCCACCTGTGAGCCAGAGGCTAATTTTTGGAATTCGATTCCTAAAAATCCAGCAAAATTACGACTTCTGTGCCGGTCTTTCGTTCTTCTCTCGCTTACTCTTTGAGCTCAGCTCCAGTCACATGGGGAGGCGATGAACGTCATGACATGCGTTGAACCCCATATGATCACATGAGGCTGGTGACTTTCCTCAGCTACAAAGAGGAAGTGCTGGAAGAGCCAAAGACCATGGCGGATGACCAAGGAGTTGTGGCAGTAACGTAAAGCCGGTGAGGGCCTAGGACAGGTGAGTATAATGAATATTATTAGTTTTTATCCAGTTTTTTTTTCTTAAAGGGGGCGGTGCTCACTGGGTAATTTTACAGAGCAGCCTAAAGACACGCCCCAGAGGATCCTATGAGCGGAAAACTCGGGGGAGCAGCGGGAATAAAATATGAGGAAATACTGGTCACTTTTGACCTGGTGTCAGGTCCTCTTTGATGGTGAAGAAATGTCTGTATAAACTCCCAAGTAAAGGGGTGGTAGGTCATCAAAAAATGGTTCTACCCAAAAAAAAGGTCACTTTCCTTATTTCAAAAAATATACGAAGAGGTGAAAGCAATGTTGTTTTTGATTAAATATGCAGACTCTCTTTCTAATTTTCTGCGTTTTCTACCCATGGACTGCAAAAAATGAAAGCTGTGAAAAAAAAAGGAACAAATTGATTTATTTTTATGCTAACAGTATTGTGTATTTAATGGTGCTACGGCTTCCACTTTTGACTTTATCTTACTTTTTTGGATACCTGTTCACACAGATTCTTAAATCCAAAGACTTAACGTCACCGATGCAGCGCTACATAGACAGTAAAGTGGTGAAAACAAGAGCGGAAGGGGAGTGGTTGTCCTTCGATGTGACAGAAGCTATAAAAGAGTGGCTCCGTCACCGAGGTAAGGACGGATCTTTGCTCCTTTAGTACAGAAGATTGTATTGGGGATTTTTTTGAGCTGTGAGCATCTTTGATGGTTGGGGGAAGCACATGGACTCATTCTCCGAATTATTGGCCTTAAAATTTTTACCCTCATGCGCACCAACCTTCTGGAATCTTTCTGCCATGGATTTCAGGTTAAGAAGTAGAGATGAGCGAACTGATTCTTAATGAACCAAATTTGCTAAGAACTTACCGAAAAATGTAGATTCACCCTTGTGCGGACATATAATTTTTGCAACCTGTGCAGCCTCACAGGGGTCCAAAGCAATTGAAATTGTGCTTTATGGTGAGCTATATTGTTCTTACACAGGGGCCTCTTCTGTCTCTGTCCGCCAGATGATTCACCGGAATCCAAAATTTTCAGCATTGAATTCTTTAGAGCTCAAAAAGGGTTTCAAAAATAATAAATATGTTCTAGATCTCGATCCCTCACCTGTCCTACTGCCCCAGCTCCTCGCCGGATTCTATCCTTGCTTCCCATCTTCTTGACTTCGATCTTCCACTTATCTCGTCTTTGGTCTTCTGTCTGGGACCTTCTGGCGTTGACTAGGTTTTAGGTTATGTGGGGTGCGACACGAAGACGAGAATAGTGGAAGACCAAAGTTGAAAAGGCCGAAGATCCAAATTGAGAGGAGGATTAGACGGGGGGAGCTGTGGTGATTGGCACCTAAGGGATGAGTCCTGGAAAGGTGAGTATAATCATTTATTATTTTTAACACCCTCCTCCCTTCCAGGCAACAGCATTTAGGGCACTTTTGTTTCTGACCGAATAGAATCTGTGATTCAAGTGAATCTTCCCTAAATTTATTTTGGGAGATTCTCTCATCTCTATTAAACCTCTGAACTAATGCTTTTCAAATATGTTCCTTCAAACATTATTTAAGCCAAGAATGCACCCAAAAAGATATAGAATTGCCCCTTTTCCATCAGCTACTTCCCTTTGTGGTTCTGTTCATTCGACACTCCCATGAGGAACGGCAATTTTTCCAGATATGCTTAGAAATATTTGTTTGAGTATAATACCCAACATGTGAATTCTCAGACATTTTAAACCCTACTCCCAATCTTTTCAGGAACAGCCACAATACCGTCTAGAAATATTTACTATATGCCACATTTGTAAAAACGCCAAAAATGGGACTTTCTGAGATCTCTTCAAACATTTCTATCAAACTAAAGCTGAAAACTTTTATTCGGTCACCTCTGAGACTGGCCTTCATTCCTAGAAGTGCACCATGAAGGCCCCAGAGTAGATGCTCTGCCCAGGCCCACCTCCAAACTAGCAATGACTTATTTCCACCCCATGTGATGATTTTTAACAATTTGACCCCAATCAACACTAAATCAATTAATTATCAATCAATGTTGTGAAACCCTCCCCAAAAAAAACCTCTCAATGTTGTCGGAGTCCTTGCATCTATCAAAAGGGGCATAGCTCTAAGGAATGAAGAAGTAGTATCCTTGTACTTAAGGGGGTCCAAAGGCCTACGGGCACGTATTTTGGTATGAAATTGATGCCTACACCATGGACAGTATAGCGCAAGCGCTTGGCTCAAATGGCACATGCGCAAGGTTTTATCAAAGTCCACGGTGACAGCGCTGCTAGGCTTTTCGGTGGCTGGTGACCCATGGAGTAGGAGGACCATTACGAATGTAAATATTGCAACTTCCTTCCCCCATAGCTCGCTAAACCATGGACATACATGGATGGTTTAATTCTGCCAGAGCATTTTGGCTAAGAGAGGTGGGTCACAAGTTGGAGAAAGGTCAAGTGAAAATGATAACATCAAAGGAAAATAATTATAAAATTAGGTTAATTTTATTTTGTAATGATTCTTTTTTTTTTTTTCATCTAAATTAATTTTCATAAATTGCGAATTTGTTTTTTTTTTTCAGATCGAAATCTTGGATTTAAAATAAGTTTACATTGCCCTTGTTGCACCTTTGTACCCTCCAATAACTATATCATCCCGAACAAAAGTGAGGAATTGGAGACCAGATTTGCAGGTACTGTTAAGCTTTTGGGTAATTATGTATTTCAAGTCGATATTTGTACGCTGCTTTATACTGTCACAGTGCGATCACCCAGCATATTGCGGCCCAGCCAATGTTTAGAAAGTGCAGTGAGGTCCTCTCTTTCCCGTAACGCGATCTGTCTGTGGCCTAATGCCCCTCTACCCTTCATAAAAATGCCCTGAACTTCCAATCTATAAATCAACTATATTTATGCAATATTTACCAATTCTTTGAGAAGGGAAAGCAGGAAGATTTTATAAAGGGATCCATAAAATGGTGCCCCATACAAAATATTTGCCTGTATGTTCCACCAATGATACAGAACATGTCCTCAGCATAAGACATTTGAATTACATATAGTAAATGTACAGCAATAATACAGACCTCAGACCAGACCCCCTATACAAATACAGACACCGGATAAGACCCCTTAAATAGATACAGAACCCAGACCACTTAACCCCAGGCAAGACCTACAAAGAAAACACAGACCCTAAATCAGATTCCTAAACAAATTCAGACCCCAGGCCAAGCCCTTAAACAAATACTGACCCCAAACCAATTCCCTAAAGAAATACAGCCCCATACTAGACCGCCTAAACAAATACAGACCCCAGACCAGATACTTAAATAAATACAGACCCCAGAGTAGACCAACTAAAACAAATACAGACCATACCACTAAAAAGATACAGAACCCAGACCACTTAAACTGATCTTAACCCCAGACAAGACCTACAAAGCAAACACAGACCCTAAACCAGATTCCTGAACAAATTCAGACCCCAGACCAAGCCCTTAAACAAATACAAACCCCAAACCAATTCCCTAAACTGATACAGCCCCATACTAGACCGCCTAAACAAATACAGACCCCAGACCAGATACTTAAATACAGACCCCAGAGTAGACCAACTAAACAAATACAGACCATACCACTAAAAAGATACAGGACCCAGGCTGCATAAACTGATATTAACCCTACACAAGACCTTCATAACAAATACAGACCCTAGACCAGATTCTTAAAAAAATACAGACCCCAGACTAGATTACCTAAACAAATACAGCCTTCATATAAGACCACTTAAACGTATACCGCAGACCAAAGTCCTAAATACAAACCCTGACCAGACCCCTAAACAAATACAGACCCCATGGTAGACTGACTAAACAGATACAGCCCCTAGACCAAATCCTGAAACAAATACAGAACCAAGATCAGATTAGACAAGATCACAGACCAGACTGCCTAAACAAATTCAGACCGCGGACCAGACCCTCTAAACTAAGACGTACTCCAGACGAAACCTGCTATGCAAACACAGACCCTCCATAGCCCCTGAATTCAGGCTCCAAAAAAACAGACACCCTAATTCTAAACCCTACTACAGAATGTATCTAAAATACTGAGCCCAGATAGTTTTATCTAGAATTGTATTGGTAGCCAAAATATTTAAAGTTTAACCTAAATAGATGTGGGGTCGTGAGTTTGAGTCCAGTCATAGCAGCCATGTGCCACGAGTTTTCCTCTTCTACCCATGTTCTGCTCGGTACACCAGGTTTCCCCTGACTGAAGAATGCGATGGTACTAATTTAATAACAGGAGATAAATTCCCGGAGATTGTGGAGAGAGAATAGAGATATAGCAAATGTAACTTTTGTAGAAAGTTCTGAGTCTGTTATACGGCAGAATTGTGTCTGTGATGGACACTCCCATTCAGCGGGATTATACTTGCAGACATGAATTATGATTATAGTTTCTATATTTTAGGTATTGATGACTTCTTATATCCCATGGTGGACCCCAAAAATCTGAAGCCTGGTTTCAAAAAACATAGCAGCCATTCCCCCCATCTACTGCTGATGCTGCTACCGTCATACAGACAGGAATCCCAGCAATCAAGTCGGCGGAGGAAGCGGGCGTTAGATGCTGCGTATTGCTTCAGGTCTGTGAATGAAGGGTAACATTACCATCAATTACAAAAAAAACAAGATGTAAAGACTCTTTAAAGGGAAGGTGTCATCAGAAAATGGCCTACTGTTTGAATACGTTTTTGTGTTTACATTTATTTTTAATCTATATAGATATGTTTTTTATTTTACATCTTCAATGTCATCTAAAAAATCTTCACTTTTCACACTGGCCACTAAGCATAATGTTAGACCCACACTTCTGTACAGATGATTTTTTAAAGCAGTCTCATTATCATCACAGACATGATTACAGTGACTGATAGCACCCTTATACACCGTAGATATCACAAAATTCACCATTCACAATAGGTGATGTCACAGCTCACCTCCTCCGCCAGGGCCGGCTCCAGGTTTTCGTGGGCTCCGGGCTAAAGAGTCTCTGTGGCCCCTTTAACACATACCACAATTCATGATGCAGAGATACGGCAGAGAAATGTAGGTATACAACACAGGGCCCAGCCTGCCACCTCATCCTTCACATACGCAGACATGCACGCACACACACAGTACGCAGACATGCACACAGTACGCAGACATGCACAAAGTACGCAGACATGCACACACACAATACGCAGACATGCACACACAGTACGCAGACATGTACACACACAGTACGCAGACATACGCACACACACAGTACCCAGACATGCACACGTACACAGTACGCAGACATGCACGCACACAATACGCAGACATGCACGCACACAGTACACAGACATGTACACACAGTACGCAGACATGCACGCTCACACAGTACACAGACATGCACGCACACACAATACGCAGACATGTGCACACACACACAATACGCAGACATGCACAAAGTACGCAGACATACACAGTACACAGACATGCGCACGCACACACACAGTACGCAGACATGCATGCACACACACAGTACGCAGACATGCATGCACACACAGAGTTCGCAGACATGCATGCACACAGTACGCAGACATACACAGTACACAGACATGCGCACGCACACACACAGTACGCAGACATGCATGCACACACACAGTACGCAGACATGCATGCACACACACAGTACGCAGCCATGCATGCACACACACAGTACGCAGACATGCATGCACACACAGAGTTCGCAGACATGCACACGCACACAGTACGCAGACATGCACACGTACACAGTACTCAGACATGCACACGCACACAGTACGCAGACATGCACACACACAATATGCAGACATGCACACACACACAATATGCGGACATGCACACACACAATACGCAGACGCGCACATGCACACAGTACGCAGACATGCACGCTCACACAGTACGCAGGCATGCGCGCGCACACAGTACGCAGACATGCACACACAGTACGCAGACATGTACGCACACACAATACGCAGACATGCTCAAAGTATGCAGACATGCACGCGCACACAGTACACAAACATGCACACAATACGCAGACATGCGCACACACACACGGTACACAGACATGCACACACATACGGTACGCAGACATGCACATGGTACGCAGACATGGACACGCAAACAGTATGCAGACATGCACGTACACACACAATACGCAAACATTCAGGCACACACAATACAGACATGCACGCACACACAATATGCAGACATGCACACACACATGTACACAGTACGCAGACATACGCGTAGACACACGGTACGCAGACATGCATGCACACATGTACAAAGTATGCAGGCAAGCTCACACACACACGGTACGCAGACATGCACGCACACATAATACGTGCACACACATGCACATGGTACACAGATATGGACACATAGAATACGCAGACACGCACATACTGTATATATACATATATATGTACATATTTGAACACAAATTATTAAAAACACAATATATTCACAGTCATACACACTGACATACACAGTTATTCACATCATATATGCACATACACACACACACACACACACACACACACACATACACATACATGCACACGCATACGTACACACACATTAGAAATGTATTTAATATGGGGATTGGGGAAGCTGGGAACAAGCCTCACTCACCTGCCCCCAGCCTGTGTCTGGTCCAGCTCCTCAGGTATGTGGCTGTCCAGGGCCACCGGCATGTTTGCCGTCACAGTCATGGCCCTGGACCATCATGGGGGCCCACTAGCCTTCGGGGCCCGGGCCGTTCCCCCAGCACCTGTACAGGACCGCCGGCGCTATTTGGTTACCGGCACTCCACCAGACATGGCCACACACTGTGCGCTGTGTGGCTGTGTTTGGCAATAGTGACACGGCAGGGGTGACACAAGCACAATTAAAGGTGCAGTGTCGGCCCTGCCGTGTCATTACTACCAGACACAGCCGCACAGCGCATGGCCATGTCTGGTGGAGTGCCGGTAATCAAGCAGCGCCGGCGGTCCTGTACAGGTGCTGGGGGAGCGGCCCGGGCCCCGATGGTGAGTGGGCCCTTCTGATGGTCCAGTGCCCCAGTACTTGTGCGGGTGCTGGTGCTGGCCCTGTCCTCTGCCTCCTGTACAATGACTGATATGACCTATAAATACAGTAGCTATCACAGGATCCACCATTCACAATAGGTGATGTCACAACTCACCTCTGCCTCCTGTACAATGACTGATAACACCTCTATATACAGTAGATAACACAGGATCCACCATTCACAATAGGTGATGTCACAGCTCACCTCCTCCTCCTCCTGTACAATGACCTTCGCCCAGAATAGAGCAGACATTTGGACACTATACGCACAGGGTCAGTCTATCCCTGCTAATGTCTATCTGAACAACATGATGTAGGGAATGTAATATTAGATCCAGTGGCCAGTGTGAAAATTGCAAGATTTTTTTTATTATTATTAATATCGTGGTTTATGAAATAATTCTTCTAATTTTTTTTTTTTTTACATCCATATCATAATATTGTGATATAAATCTAGATTTTTTTTAAGGCTTTACACTGCCCTATCCAGCACTTCTTCTACTTGCGGAGGGCTGGTGTTATAGACAGGTTCCCTTAATAAAATATTAAATATCCAATTAAAATGTTGCTCTGTTTTGAAAATCAATATAAAAATATCTAGTTTGGAGAATTTTTAGTTAATAGAGAAGGAGTTCTTCATTTTGACCTCCATTTACCCAGAGGTGATAATGGCTGCAAAGATGATCCCTGTCTCTTGAGGATCTAACAGATCCACTTCCTGGGAAGTATCAGAACATTTTTGCTATTTTTCATTTAAAAAATACATTATTTTTCATTCTAAAGTGGACAACCCCTTTAATTGTTTTGCTTACTTTTTTAAACAGCTTCTACTTTGACTTAGATCTATCATAATGGGTCAACTGAGTGGAGCTTTTAGACCTTTTTAGTGCATTAGGTCACAGTAAAGTTGTCACCATGTACAGGGAGTAGCAAAAATGTATATGACAAGTAGGCTGAGTCTCCAAAGAATTTTCATGAGCCGCCATTAATTGTCTTTTTATAATGTAAAATATATATTTCTGCATTGATTGTAGCATCACTGAGAAGATTTTTTTCCTCCATAGAAATGTCCAGGACAATTGTTGTCTACGTTCTTTGTACATCGACTTCAAGAGGGACCTTGGATGGAAATGGATACACGAACCCAAAGGCTATAATGCAAACTTCTGTGCTGGAGCTTGTCCGTATTTATGGAGTGCTGACACCCAGCACACTCGAGTAAGTCCATATAGTCCACTGGGGTATCTTTGTACTGTCCTGAAAAGAGGCATTTGCCATACACATATGGCTTGACAGCTCTCAAGATGAGTGTCGTGAGAAAACTAGTTTTGGGGGAAAATGTATTCTGCGATACTCTTTCGGGAAATGTTTATCCTATATGTTGCCAACTGTCTAGGGCTCACTAGGTGAGGTGGATCCTCGAAGCCCAAGGTCCGGGTGGGCACACGGGTGTTGGTGCTGCAGGCAGGAAACACACAGGTAGCAGAAGTACTGGAAGCCACAAGCAGAAAGGAGACGCCCTGGAGACCACAGACAGGTGGCAGAGGTCCTGGAAGACCGGGAAAAAGTAGCAGAGGTACTGGAAGCTGGAGGCAGACTGGAGACATGATGGCAACCACAGACAGGTAGCAGAGGTACTGAAAGCTACAGGCAGACAGGTAACTGAAGGACTCGAAGCCGCAGGCAGACAGGAGACGTCCTGGAGACTTCAGAGTGGTGGAATTGGTCCTAGAAGACCGGGAAAAAGTTGCAGAGGTACTGGAAGCTGCAGGCAGCCAGGAGATGTTCTGGAGACAGCAGACAGGGAGCCGTGCACGGACAAACAAAAAAATCTTAATACCAAGACACAGATGTGTGTCTTGGTAGACCTTATATAGGCATAGGAAGTTCAACACATGGGAGCACACTGGACTACTTGCAAAGCCCAACTTGGCGCTCAAGAAAGTTTAGTGGACCGGGGTGTAGGCAGCAGAGCCCAGACCGGGGACATGTGTGTAACACCATCCAGTGGATTGCAACCTTTCAAGGGTTTGTATCATGCAAAATTAGAGTCCTTAGCAAAATTTTTAGAAATTTAAGATTGGATATATCTGTACGTAGCTTTCCATCCACCACCAGTGAATCCTCTGGTGGGCGTAGATGCTGAAATGGGCCCAAAAGGTCCAATAGAAGATCTTATTTGGAACTAGGGACTGTTCTAAGATTCTCAATTCTGACATTGCAGATAATTGGGAGTTAAAGAGGAACTGTTACCAAGACAAAAGTGTCCAGCTTTTGATTTTATTTTATTCTCGCTGTTCCCCTGAATATTATGTTTTTTTGTATTTTTAAAATCTGCCATACAGTCCCAGAGATATAGACCTTTTTATTTAGAGCCCATTTTCATGGTCTCTACTAAAGGGGCATGTCTCATAGGGTAATAATGCAGAGGAGCCTAAAGACACGCCCCTGAGAATCCTGTGAGCCACACCCCTTGATAAAGACCATAAAAATTATTACTAAATAAAAAGGCTCATATCTCTGGAACTGTATTACGGATTTTAATAAAACAAAAAGTGGAATAATCTGAGGAGCAGCAGGAATACACTGAGAAGAAAAACTCCTCTTTAACTCTAAGTTCTTGTATTCTTCTAACTCACTGTTACATGTGATGTGTAAACAGGACAAGGCAAGGAAGACACAAATCATGTCTTCCTTGCTTTACCTGAAGAGTAGTAAAATGTAGTTTGTTGAATTAAGTGCATAATGATATAAAACGGGACTAGTAGCAAATTTCTTGTAATGGGGTGGTGTTAATATAAAGCATTATAAGAGGTTATTTATTGGATGTTCGCTATAATCCCAAGTACTTCTCTTGGTACACCGTTGCAGCCAAGTTTTGAGAACTTGAAGTTTGTAGCTATCTGTGCCGTCCTGGATGTTGGACTTCTATACCAAATGAAGGACGTATAAAGTGAAACATTGAGGACTTCAGCCTCACTCCTTGATTTACAGGAGAAATATTCTCGGGAAGTTCAGCTGTCACAAATATCTTTTGGGCATTTACGGTACACAAGACGCCAGTAGGAATGTAACACAACGTAGGCTTTGTGGCCGGGCTGAAGAGCTCTTCTGTGTTTAGTTATAAATAGTCAATTGAACCTGTAGGAAAAGGTCACTTTGTGTTTGACTAACCTATTAATGGCATCCTTATAAATCCGTAAATGCTGCCACTGGGTAACCTACACACTTCCTATAGTGCCGTGTAAATAGCCGGTGTTATTTACTATATATTATAGCTTTGTAGTTATTAGAAGTTTTCTCTTTTTTATTTTATCAGTTTTTGTTTATTTAATGTTGTGTCAAATGGGCCAATGTGGATATCCATGAAGGTCTTCTTTTCACACAGATGTTCTCCTAAGGCCTTATATACGCGCGCGTGTGTGTGTATATAGATATACAGTATATATATAGTACAGACCAAAAGTTTGGACACACCTTCTCATTTAAAAATTTTTCTGTATTTTCATGACTATGAAAATTGTACATTCACACTGAAGGCATCAAAACTATGAATTAACACATGTGGAATTATATACTTAACAAAAAAGTGTGAAACAGCTGAAAATATGTCTTATATTCTAGGTTCTTCAAAGTAGCCACCTTTTGCTTTGATGACTGCTTTACACACTCTTGGCATTCTCTTGATGAGCTTCAAGAGGTAGTCACCGGAAATGGTCTTCCAACAATCTTGAAGGAGTTCCCAGAGATGCTTAGCACTTGTTAGCCCTTTTGTCTTCACTCTGCGGTCCAGCTCACCCCAAACCATCTCGATTGGGTTCAGGTCTGGTGACTGTGGAGGCCAGGTCATCTGGCGTAGCACCCCATCACTCTCCTTCTTGGTCAAATAGCCCTTACACAGCCTGGAGGTGTGTTTGGGGTCATTGTCCTGTTGAAAAATAAATGTTGGTTCAACTAAACGCAAACCGGATGGAATAGCATGCTGCTGCAAGATGCTGTGGTAGCCATGCTGGTTCAGTATGCCTTCAATTTTGAATAAATCCCCAACAGTGTCACCAGCAAAGCACCCCCACACCATCACACCTCCTCCTCCATGCTTCACGGTGTGAACCAGGCATGTAGAGTCCATCCGTTCACCTTTTCTGCGTCGCACAAAGACAGTGGTTGGAACCAAAGATCTCAAATTTGGACTCATCAGACCAAAGCACAGATTTCCACTGGTCTAATGTCCATTCCTTGTGTTCTTTAGCCCAAACAAGTCTCTTCTGCTTGTTGCCTGTCCTTAGCAGTGGTTTCCTAGCAGCTATTTTACCATGAAGGCCTGCTGCACAAAGTCTCCTCTTAACAGTTGTTGTAGAGATGTGTCTGCTGCTAGAACTCTGTGTGGCATTGACCTGGTCTCTAATCTGAGCTGCTGTTAACCTGCGATTTCTGAGGCTGGTGACTCGGATAAACTTATCCTCAGAAGCAGAGGTGACTCTTGGTCTTCCTTTCCTGGGGCGGTCCTCATGTGAGCCAGTTTCTTTGTAGCGCTTGATGGTTTTTGCAACTGCACTTGGGGACACTTTCAAAGTTTGCCCAATTTTTCGGACTGACTGACCTTCATTTCTTAAAGTAATGATGGCCACTCATTTTTCTTTACCTAGCTGCTTTTTTCTTGCCATAATACAAATTCTAACAGTCTATTCAGTAGGACTATCAGCTGTGTATCCACCTGACTTCTGCACAACACAACTGATGGTCCCAACCCCATTTATAAGGCAAGAAATCCCACTTATTAAACCTGACAGGGCACACCTGTGAAGTGAAAACCATTTCCGGTGACTGCCTCTTTAAGCTCATCAAGAGAATGCCAAGAGTGTGCAAAGCAGTCATCAAAGCAAGTAGGTGGCTACTTTGAAGAACCTAGAATATAAGACATATTTTCCGTTGTTTCACACTTTTTTGTTAAGTATATAATTCTACATGTGTTAATTCACAGTTTTGATGCCTTCAGTGTGAATGTACAATTTTCATAGTCATGAAAATACAGAAAAATCTTTAAATGAGAAGGTGTGTCCAAACTTTTGGTCTGTACTGTATATATTTGTATATATATCTGTAATGTGTTACTTGCAGAAATCTATGATCCCTTACTGTACTTTTATTTTTAGATGTAACCACAATTTTTTTTATCATGAATTCATTAAGAATTTGTGAAAATAAAACCATAGAATGTTCTATTACTCTCCTTATTATTAAGGTATTCTCCTAAAGAAGCATTTCTTCTGGAACAAAATATGGTGTTCCAGGGAGCCCACTTCACCAAATGGCAACACGCATTTCAATCCACTTGGATCGAAAATGTATGGCCATCTTAAAGTTGGAAATATGGATATATTGACCTCAGTAAATGATTGTTTGACAATTGGGCTTTACATTGGGTAGTAACAAGCACTTTCGAGGGTCAGAAGGTCAGAACAAAGAAGTAGATTTTGTTCACCAAATGGCAAAAATGGTGCTCCAAGGAGCCCACTTCACCAAATGGCAACACGCGTTTCAATCCACTTGGATCGAAAATGTATGGCCATCTTAAAGTTGGAAATATGGATACATTGACCTCAGTAAATGATTGTTTGACAATTGGGCTTTACATTGGGTAGTAACCAGCACTTTCGAGGGTCAGAAGGTCAGAGAAAAGAATTTGATTTTGTAGCATTTTGGAAACAGTTATATCCTGACCACTGAAGACCCAAAGATATAGAGATGTCTTAGTGACCATTGGGCTTGGTGAGACATCTTCCCATTTATTGGCCACCTAATTAGGTAAAGAATGTCTTCTCCATTGGGCAACCCCATTAGTCTGAATTACTCGTCAGAAACCAGTTTCTGATGTAGATATGTGATTTATCAGGAGTTAATCTACAGGGATGAAGAAGATGTCGTCATCCCGATATCGTGAAGCATGAATAGCCTAAAAAGCCCTGTACCCCATTTCGAAACCAATACTGTAGAGAAGTTTGATTGTTGGGAAGGTTCAGCTTTTACAATGGGGCCACAGCTTCCAATTATGTCTATGTTAATATAATTTCTCAATAAATGTGCTAATTTTCTGTTATTTTTTTTTTTTATAGGTGCTCGGTCTGTATAACACCATCAACCCAGAAGCGTCAGCCTCACCGTGTTGCGTATCTCAAGATTTAGAATCTCTGACCATCTTGTACTATATCGGAAAGACACCGAAAATTGAACAGCTTTCAAATATGATTGTAAAGTCATGTAAATGTGGCTAGACGTGTAATAACAGCATTTGTAGTAGTGGGATTTTAAACAGAAAAAAAACACTTTTTTTAAAGAAAAAAAAAGCAAAAAAATAGGCCTCGTTCGATCAGTGTTATATTCTAAAAAAAAAAAAAAAAAAAAGAAAAAAAACGGTACTAGTGTGAACTTTTTGGAAAGTTTATTTTTAATAACTGGCAGAAACAATACGTCATTGAAGGCTTTATTCAGAGTTGTTAATATAACTTGGAGCGGAATATTACCCCCTCTCCCATACTATGATGTTCCTGTGTCAGCAAGAGATTTGGGCCAATTTTTTCTTTTAGTCTCAATGCCTGCCAGGATCAACCCAGGTCTCTTGAAATTAATTTTGTTGACACATCAATTTTTTTTTCTCTCTCTGGTACTCTGTTGAAGACATCATGAGGTTTTCAGGGTTTTTTGTTTTTTTTACTCCTATGTCTCTGCTGTAACCAGCTTTTCTGAATGGCCCACTTTTCATTTTTGTTAATGTTTTTATATTTGTAGTTGACAACACTATAAAATAATAATAATAAAAAAAAGGAACAAAAAAGTAGATGTGTATAAACGTAGAAGATTTGCCTCATGTAGAGTTTCCTCACGTATTCACAGGATCAAATGTCTCAATTTTTTTCTGAGTATCTTTAAAAAAAAAAAAAGAACATAAAAGAATTAATATAAAAAAAGAAACACTGGAATAATGTGTTAGTGATATTATGTGAAACAAGAAAATAATGGAAATATACCATTTAGCGAAGTTGTATCTGTCCCGGTAGTGCTTGGATTTTTCTTTGTTTTTTAATTTTAGTTTCCCCACTTCTTTATTGTTTTTGGGGGTTGATAATGAATCTTGAGCCTACCATCATTTTTTCATCCATAAGGTACAAGATGGATACCTATAGAAAATAGGGTCAAAAATAAAAACAAAAAAATGCAGAAACTGGCGAGTTCCCCAAGACAACATTTTGGACAATAACTTTCATCCTTACCTGGAAATCGTAGACTCTGACTGATTGCTTCGGGCATTACCACTGTCTTCTCATAATTTTTCTTATTACCCCCCACACACCAATTTCCAATAGATTATATATTTTCTATATTTGGTTCTACTGAAATAATAGCCATCTTCAATAGTCCAACATTTTTTTCATGGGCCATGGTCAGTAGATAAGGAGCCCTCATCTTTTTAGAAGCATTGTCAATGATCAACCTTGACCATCTAAGTTCTTCATGTGGTTAGTACATCTGTTAAACATGTGCCAACTCATAGGGTATGTAGACCATGGAGGCTTCTTGTAGTGTGATGCTATATTAGACCCAACACTGATAATGAACATATAAATGGAGAAGGTTGTTGGTATTGTATCCCACTCAACATCGGGAGCCAACCTTACTTTTGGGCCAGAAGATCAAGAGTATATGGAATTTAGGACTGGAAAACAGAAGAAAGGATAGACTTTTTGGTCTGCAGGAATATTTATTTAAAGGGGGTTTCCAGGCATACAATATTGATGATGACCCATCCTAAGAATAAGTAAATCAAGGTAATGGATCAACAACACTCAAGGAGGTGCCACCAGGAAAGTCGATAAGTAGTAAAGAAGACCTTTAGGCACATGCATCAATATTCCATGTGCCTAAAGGACTTCCATCCTAAGACTAAGTCATCAATATCAGGTTGATGGGGGTTCGACCCCCAAAACACCCAATTAACTGTTTGCAGCTCCACCAGTGGCATGAATCCAAGAACAGCTCATATCGGTACACTATGAAGTGGCCGATCTCAAGTGAATAGGTGCTGAGCTACAGTACCCAAGAAGGGCCACTACATAGTGATGTACACTGAAGACATCCGGCTGTCTCAGGACCAGAAAACAGACGATTAGTTGGGTTTTTTTCGTATAATGGACCCACATCAATCTGATAGGTCATAATATTGTGAGTCTGGAGACCCCTTACATGTGTTAAGAATATAATTGTTTTGCTAAAACTATGCATTTTAGGAAACACAAGTTCCATTTTTCAGTGTTCGAGACAGTAGGGCTCGAAACGCGTTGTATTATTGAGACAGTTATATTAACCATATTTAAAAAATATATATCTTCTTAGTCCTGAAAGTCTTTGCAAAGGAAAGTTACTGGATTCCTGTTCTGGTCTTCATATATTCTTGCACCATCATTGCAGCACTCTCCTAAATCAAATATGATGAGCTAATTAAAGCACAACGGTAAAGTACAGTTTCCTTCTCTGATCATTAGCTGAAGAATCTCCCGGAAAAAAAAAAACATTTTTGGACCACCATGAATATATTGTACCGGGGCACACTTACTTCTGAGAACCATGGCCAATAGCAAATCAAAATTTTGAAGGTATACTTTCTTTCTTTATCCCCTGTTTTAGACTTCCGTTACAGATCTCAAAAATGCCCTTCTGCTCATCTATTTTCCATTCAAAAATGAGCTCCAAATCTATTCTTTATCCTGTATCCCCCCCCGAAAAAAATATTTTAAATTCACTTAAAATTAGTCGTTGATTCTCCGAAATCCTTGTCTGAGGCATTTATATGAATGAATTAATGTAAATTTCATGTATTAAACCAGTGAATTATTTAATATTGCTGGTCTAATGAACAGACCTTACTATGATGCTGTATAGCTATGCTATATGTGTTTGTTTTTGGGTATATGTAATTGTACCGATAGTATTACAGTGGGGTATTTGGGGGGCGCTGTGAAGCCAACATTATTTGGAAACTATTCTGTAGATCTCTGTTGTAAACATTAATAAATCAATAATTATGTTCTTTACGTGTAAAATGTACAATCATACCATATTTTTATACTCTGTACAAAACGTCGGCTATAGCAAATTTTTCATTTACAGTTAGGGCTCTTTTTGATTGCTCGAAAATTGATGATTTTCCGTGTAGCTGGCCAGTATGAGCGGAGTCCTGTACATTGACTTGCACTAAAAATACATATTTTATGTTACTACATCTTGCTCAGAATTATGCCATAAGCTACCTGTTTTTTTTTCTTTTTAGCTTTTGCATGTTTCCAAATGGAACAAAAAGTTTTAATGGTTTTACAGTAATGGATTTGAGATCTATTGGGAATTACACTGTATTTCCAAGATTTGAATATAAGAACTAATTTTCTGGAGTATGTAAAAAATTTAATTTCGACCCCAAATTGACTTAATAGGCTTAGGTCGAATAAACACCCCCCAAAAAATATTTCCGGTAGAACAGACTTTTTTCCATTAGATCCCTTTTTAGGAACACAATTTTTTAAAGAGGACCTTCCACCAGTTTGAGCATGTTAAACTGGCCACATCATGGAATAGTGGCTGCAGAACTGAATAAAATGCCGCTTTTATTTTTTTTGATTTCTCATCTGTGTTGCAAAGATATTAGCTTGTAAAATTTACGTGCTGATTTCTAATATAACCAGGGGTTGTGTTAGCAGAAAATCTTAGCTGGAGGCATTTACTTTTTCCCCTGTATGACGTTGACCAATCATAAGCAGGCAGCATCATGCATGAAAAGAAAAAGGAAACGCCCCCAGAGATTGTGAGACCCAGCTTTTTCTGTGTGATATGGTAAGACATGTAATGACACATCTCTGTTCTCCTCTACCGGTCACATGGATCTCATGCTGACATCTACTGTCATTACAAGTGGGGAAGGAGAGGAGAGTAGAGCTGTGTGTCATTGCAAACACCTCTCTTCATCTATTTCATTCTTCAGGGAATAATGCCCTGATAGCTGGCAAAGATCCATAGCGGTGTACGTGACTCGCTACAGCTCTCATCTCACAGCACTGTCAGCTCTGATCTCATTCCCTCCCCCTCAATACTGTCAGTGCCATGAGATGAGAGCTGCAGCATGACACATATATCACTCTGTATCTAGGCCAGCTCTCAGGGCATCTGGGATAGTTTGGTGTTTGTATTGACATAGAGCTCTGTTCTCCTCCCCTTGACCTCTTGTAATCATGTTGGATGCCAGCAGTGAAATCTGTGTGTCCTGGGGAGGAGAGCAGAACTGTGTGTCATTACATGTCTTACTATATCACACAGAGATAGCCGGTTCTGACCTTCTCTGGGGATGTTTTTTCTCCTGCATTATGTTGCCTGATTCTGGTTGGTCGAAGTCATGCAGAGGAAAAAGTAAATGCCCACAGAAAAGAATCTCTGCTAATGCCCCCTTAGTTATAGTGAAAATTATCATCTAAACTTTACAAGCTAATATCTTCATAACGGAGATGACAATTTTTTTTAAAAAGTATTGAAAGTCAGCTCTGCAGCCACTATTCCATAATGTAGCCAGTTTAAGAAGTTCAAACTGGTGAAAGGTCCTCTTTAAAGAAAATTGGGAGTTATGGAATCTTAGGAGCAGATATGACTGGGACCTCCAGGCTCAAAATTCTTGATAGTCCTAGGTATTGGCTTTTTAAAATCCTAAGTAAATGGGGTTCTGTTTGTAAATTTAGTGAAAAACAAATATAAATATGAAGGCTAATAAGTGAACCCTTCAGCCAAACCAAGAAAAAATTCTACTTGGCCATCCCAATAATTAGGTAGTCTTTACTCAAGAAGTCACATTGATCAAGTCAAGTAAGAACAAGTCCTTCTGAGATTTTTCTCTAGATCTAGGAAAACCATGAATAAATCTCTCAAATTTTAGTATTTCTGCAGTTTGGTTTATTTACAGTAACTTTTTTTTTGGTTAACTTTTAGTAGAGCTTCGTGAAGTATCTCTACTTAAACTAACCAACTAAAATAGGTTGGCCGGCCATCCTGGTTAATATGATGGCAATGAAAAATCTACATCCCACTTTTCAGATAACTTTCAATGAAATATCTTATATCAATTCACACTCTGTAAACTAGTTTGGATAGTTGACTAGATGTTAAGCCGTATGCACAGGGCAACTACCAAGTTGTATGTAGCTGAAAATTCGGGACACGTAGACACCTACTGGTCCCCATTGCATCCAATGTCAGACTGAAGAACATTGGGCCCACCAGAGGATTTGATTCTGAGGGCCCACCTTTCTCCCCCACTCAAGAGCCCCATAACAGCTGCAAGGTTTGCACTATGAACTCTCCAGAAGGAGAAGCCAGGGCCCACCGGAGGATTCTCCGGTTCTCTGGTGGGCCAGTCCAACCCTGATAACATCTGTGAATGCTTCTGATGCAGTCACAAAGATTCAATAAGAAAATATGGTGCTCTATGGAGCCCATTTCATATTTTAGCATGAGGTTCAACCAAATTTGATCTTAAGTCGGGTATAGACAAGATGCCATGACCATTTGTCAATCAGTCTTCATATTGGATAATAAATAGGGATGAACAGTCCTGTGGAAGTTTGGGTTCTGGTACCCGACCAAACTTTATGTCCAAAGTTTGGTTTGCGTACTAGAACTTTATCCGAACTTGAACAGGAACCCGAACCCCATTGAAATGTTTGAGGACCCGAACTTCGGAGATGGAAAATTCTCTCTCTCTTCTCCCGAACTTCCCTCGGAACTCCGAACATTAATACGGACTTCCGGGAAAAGTTCATGTTCGGAGTTCAGCACCAGTTACCAAGTGTCCGGTACGAACCCTGAAGTTTAAAGTTTAGGTTTGCTCATCTCTAGTAATAACCAGCACCTTGTATGGTCAGAAGGGCAAATCAATAGATTTAGTATTTTGGGAATTGTTATAGTATGGTGATGTTTTTTTATTGGGTGCTGTTTTACGGAGTTATTCTACACTAGAAACATATCAAAGACACAATAAGACAGCATACAGAATTATTATGGCTCCACAAAGTGGAGCCTCCGTACAGCATTGAGAACATGGTTCTCTCATGTACATGTGGTCTCATAGGTAATATCGTGGAGGGTCTTCATTTTCTTACACCGAATTCCCAACAAAGAAATAAATCACGGAGTCAATAAATTAAAACTTACTAAAAAATTAAATTAATTGAAATTTTATTTATGGATTGAGTAAATGAAAGCTTTTTAAAATACAAATTTGAAATTAGAAATTTCCGAACATAAAACCATTCTATTTTTTTATTACCTCAAATTATTCCAAAATGTAAAAGAAAGTATCATTGTTCATTTTAATCTTTTCTCTTTTTCCAAAGTGATCAAACCAAAGTTACATTTTTTCCTCCAATTTCTTTTTATTTTATGCAAGTTATATGATTATTGTTTTTGTTTTTTTTAATACAGGCAATGCCCAATAATTCTCAATATCGCCAAAATACCTGTCAATGCATCAGCTCACGATTATACGCTCTACAACCTACAGAAATGCTTTGAAAAAAAAAATCTTTTTTTTTTTTTTCTTCTCAACTATGTAAATAGTTATAAATATGAGCAGGAACAAGTGTAAGTGATTTATTGTCATTTTTTTTTTTACAATTTTTTTTGCTAGGAAGGTGCAGTGAATATACCGTATTTCAGTCATTTCTGTGTAAAATATTTTATAAGGGGCCGAGAAGCACCATATAAACAGCAACAACCTATAAAAGGTGTATTTAATTATTTTTTAACATGAACTTTAAAAAAAATATATATATATCATTGACTTCACCATTCTTAGGACTTTTGTTTGACTTCCGCTTTTCCAGGAAATACGCCAAGTTTTCAGTAATGCAATTTTGAAGGGTTGAGATGATTAAAGAGAAAAGCAAATGAGTAATGGTTACTGGTGGTATTTTGGATAGCAAAGGCTTCTTTATTTTGCATGTCAAAACCATTACCCTGCGGTGGATGCAATTAAATGTGAGTGAAATGGATTTCTTCAAAAGTGCATTGTTTAGTAATTTAATTTTTTTTTTTTTACTTACCACTTCTGAATTTCTGTGTTTCCATTTGAATTAGGTTTATTTTTTTTCTTTTATAATGTATTGTTTTAAAAAAAAAATAAAAAAAAAATTGCTAAAAAGAAAACTATAAAGTTCAGTGTTGGATCGTTTTCATCAGCAATACACCTGTATAGACCGTGTAGGAGTAAATAAATATACAACCAGTTCAGCTGTATTTTTAACTGATTATTATGTATTTTAACACATTGTATGTTTTTGTTTTCGTGGTGCTGTAGTGGTAAATAAATTATTTCAGTTGTATTATTGCCTGATATTTGTTATTATTTATATTATCATTTCAGATTTAGATTTCTTTTTATGCATAAGTCTGCATATGAAATAACTATATGGACAAAAGTATGTGCCCCCTCCTCATCCCACCTCCCATTCTACACCCATAGACATTAATATGACGGTCCCTTTGCATAGTGGCTTGGACTGGCCCTCGGGTGAACAGGAGAATCCTCCGGTAGGCCCTTGTGAAGTAGTGCTGATAAGCAGTGCTATTGCATTTGATTCACTATTTGCAGAAAAATATCGAATTATTTAGTAAACAAGCTAGCCAAATTAATATTACATAGAGGCTAAAGTAAATTTGCATACTAGGGTCACGTCATTTTTGCATGAACAGTGGGCCCCAAGAGTCAATGTTATTGCTGGGCCTTTGTCAACACAGTCCTAACCAACACTGGTCAACCTAAAGACAGCGTAGGGGTAGGTTGTTAATTTGTCAACACAGTCCGACACTGTTTCCAGTCTTCTGGGAAGATTTTGAAAGTGTCTATGGGAATTTTTGTCCCTTCAACCAGTAGAGCATTTGTGAGGTCAGCCACTGATGTTGGGCTCACAATGTCCATTCTAGATCATTCCAAAGGTGCTGGATTGGGTTGAGGTCAGGGCTTTTTGCAGACAGTCATGTTCTTCCACCAAAATCCCCTAACCATGTCTTTATGGATGTTGTGCACTGGGCACAGTCATGGAGAACAAAAAAGGGCCTTTTCCAAACTGTTCACACAACTGGAAGTTTGTTTGCCCACAATGTCTTGTGCTGAAGTACAGTAGTGTTCAAAATAATAGCAGTCCAATATGACTAACCAGATTAATCACTGTTTTTGGAATAACTTATATTACCACATGTCAAACAATTTACCAGTTGGTGCAGTAGATTCTAAGAAAACCAACAGACTCCGCAATCATGATCTGCATGTTTTTGAGTCTGTGTATTTGAATAATTAATTGAAAGGAGATGTGTTCAAAATAATAGCAGTGTGGAGTTCAATTAGCGAGGTCAATCATTCTGTGAAGAAACAGGTGTGAATCAGGTGGCCCTTATTTGAGGGTGAAGGCAGCACATGTTGTACATGCATTTCTCCTTGAAAGCCTTAGTAATATGGGCCGTTCTAGACATTGTTCAGAAGAACAGTGTACTTTGATTAAAAAGTTGATTGGAGAGGGTAAAACTTATAAAGAAGTGCAGACAATGATAGGCTGTTCAGCTAAAATGATCTCCAGTGCTTTAAAATTGGAAAACAAAACCAGAGAGATGTGAAAGAAAACAGAAGACTACCATTCAAATGGATAGAAGAATAGCCAGAATGGCAAAGGCTCAGCCAATGATCAGCTCCAGGATGATCAAAGACAGTCTCAAGTTACCTGTGAGGACTGTGACAGTTAGAAGACTCCTGTGTGAAGCTAATCTCTTAGCAAGAAGTCCCCGCAAAGTCCCACTGTTAAAAAAAGACATGCATTCTAGGTCCAATGGCCACAGACAGTTCGTCAAACGACCCCCAAACTCTGCATTCAAGCCACAGTAATAGACTCTGAAGACAGTGAAACATGGTAGTGTAAGCATCATGATATGGACATGTTTCTCTTACTATGGTGCCGGACCTATTTATCACATACCAGGGATCATGGACCAGCTTGTATATATTAAAATACTTGAAGAGGTCACGTTGCCTTACGCTGAAGAGGATATGCCCTTGAAATTGGTGTTTCAACAAGACAATGACCCTAAACACACCAGTAAACAAGCAAAATCTTGGATCCAGTCAAACAAAATTGAGGTTATGGAGTGGGTAGCCCAATCTCTGTACCTTGATCCGATAGAACACTTGTGGGGTGACATCAAAAATGCCATTTCTGAGGCAAAGCCAACAAATGCCCAAAAATTGTAGGATGTAGTCAAAGCATTCTGGGCTGGAATAACAGGTGACAGGTGCCAGAAGTTGGTTGACTCTATGCAACATAGATTTATGGCAGTTCTAAAAACTGTGGGTATACAACTAAATATTAGGTTAGTGATTCACAGGAATGCTAAATCCTAAAAAAAAAAGATGGAGTACATATTGTGAGCTTGTAAAGACAAATGCTGACACTGATATTTTTTAGAACAGCCCGATGTTAATTTTTTGTAATTTTCTGTAAAGTAGTTAAAATTATATACATTTCTCATCATGTGTTGAATTAGAAAACAGTGTGCAATGTTCCCAATGCATGGAAATAAAAACTAGTATAACGATTTTGTGCTTAACTCATGTTTTTGAACACACTGCTATTATTTTGAACACTACTGTATTAAGATTTCCCTTCACTGAAACGAAGAGGCCTCTGCCGCCCCCTGATAACAGCCTATAGCATTATCCTCCTCCACCATGTATACAGCGGGCACATTGCAGTCAGGCGGGTGACGTTCTCCTGGCACTCACCAAACCCAGACTCCTCCATCAGATGCCAGATAGAGTGATGATTAAGATGTACGTCCCAATACTTTTGTCAGTAAAGTACATTTGAGATTATGCCAGCGCTGCACCCCCACCAATGTTTACATTGCTCTGTATACCTGCATGCCGCCCACTTAATTTGGACAAGACTGCAAAACCCAGAATAGCTGCTCCTAAGGAGATAATGCCCAGATATACAGAGCAGAATAATTAGTCTGTGATTATGGAAAACCCCTTTAAGGCCGAGTCGCAGGCCATCTATGGTGCACTCTTTATTAGGAGCAGCTGGGGCCCTCTACGGCAGTGGTCGGCAAACTTTTTTGCACCAGGGACCGGCTTTAAGCAAGACCAGTTTTCAATGGCCCGGTGGGGGTGGGGGCGGGGCTTTGGTCATATGTGGGTGGGGTTATGGAGGGGTGGAGCTTAGTGCATACTTATCATATAATTATGACATTTATAATGAGAATGTGATTCAACTTACCATAGGTTCAGAATGAGTGGGAGCACCAGGCTTGTTTCCCTGGATCAGTGGGAGCACTGGGCTTGTTTTCCTGCAACAAGACGGTCCCATCTAGGTCCCATTTGATGATGATGACCACTACTGCTGCTACTGGACACAGCCACTGCTGCTATGAATTTTCACTGTTATTTGCTTTTTTCACTTTAACCAGAAAATCTGCTGCTGGGCCGCACGACACCAGAACACAGCTACAGGAGTCATAAGGGTGGGACACCTGACGTCATATCTAGCTGCCCATTAGCATCCAGAGCCCCTCCCCCTCCAACTCGCAGCTAGCAGGAGGGGAAGGAGAGCTGGACACACATGACCTGCTTGTCCCTGCTCCTGCCTGAGCACATTCTGCGAGTAGGGCCGCATGGCTAATTATCTATTCACTGCCAGTCCCTCCTCCTCTTTTCTTATAGGCTACTGATCACATGCTGGCTTTCTCCCTGCTGATCCTCTACAACTGTCAGCGGCGCCGCGGACCGGCTGAAAAACCCCAACGGCCCGGTCCTGGTCCGCGGACCGGCGGTTGGGGACCTCTGCTCTACGGAAGCCCGTGGATTTCATAGTCCTGAGTCTGTTGTGTCTTTGGAATAAAGCAGATCTGTCACCAAATGTCAGAGAACAATCTGCATACATATTAATTAGATCTCCTAAACCTGATGAGACTGGTATGCTTTCCATGAAAATTTATGTCAGAATAGGCATACAATCCTGATTATTTAAATGAACATTTTATGAGTCCAATTGTAGAATGAAGTAAGTCATAAGTCCAATTGTATTCAGTCTCTATGCACCCAGTCCGAATGGCAATTGCAGCTTGTACTGAGCTGTGTAAAATCTCAGCAGCAGCAGGCTGATGGGACAGTGAGGAGCTGTCAATCGGAGTAGGTCGATGAAGATTTGACAGCAACAGAGAGGAGGGACACTGAGAAGCTATCAATCAAGCTAAGTGGACAGAGGAGCTGTCAATCAGGGTCAGTGGTTAGATTTAACAGCAGGGAGGATGATTATTGAGGAGCTGTCAAGTAGGCTATGTGGGTGGAGATTCAGCAGCACCAGTGAGGAGGGACACTGAGGATCTGTCAATTAGGATGGGTGGAGATTCAGCAGCAGCAGGGAGGAGGGACACAGGATCTGTCAATTAGGATGGGTGAAGATTCAGCAGCAGCAGGGAGGAGGGTCGCTGAGGATCTTTCAATTAGGATGGGTGGAGATTCAGCAGCAGCAGGGAGGAGGGACACAGGATCTGTCAATTAGGATGGGTGAAGATTCAGCAACAGCAGGGAGGAGGGACACTGAGGACCTGTCAATTAGGATGGGTGGAGATTCAGCAGCAGGGAGGAGGGACACTGAGGACCTGTCAATTAGGATGGGTGGAGATTCAGCAGCAGGGAGGAGGGACACTGAAGATCTGTCAGTTAGGATGGGTGGAGATTCAGCAGCAGCAGGGAGGAGGGACACTGAGGACCTGTCAATTAGGATGGTTGGAGATTCAGCAGCAGCAGGGAGGAGGGACACTGAGGACCTGTCAGGATGGGTGGAGATTCAGCAGCAGCAGGGAGGAGGGACACTGAGGACCTGTCTATTAGGATGGTTGGAGATTCAGCAGCAGCAGGGATGAGGGACACTGAGGAGGTGTCAATTAGAATGGGTGAAGATTCAGCAGCAACAGGGAGGTGTGACTCTGAGGAGGTTTCAGTCATGCTATGTTGACACTGAGGAGCTATTATTCAGGTTGGGTTTGTGGAGTTTGGGTTTAAACTTACAAAAAAGATTGTATAGCCATTCCGAGATGGATTTTTCAAAGTATGTACACCAGCTTGTTCATATTTAATAAGGTACACAGTGTATAACCGTGTCTTGCGAAATCTGTTGATCTGCTTTAACCCCTTCCTGACAGGACGATTTTCCGTTTTTGCGCTTTTGTTTTTCTCCTCCCCTTCTTCCAAGAGCTATAACGTCTTTACTTTTCTGTTGATATACCCGTATGAGGGCTTGTTTTTGACAGGACGAGTTGTACTTTTGAATTACACCATTCATTATATCATGTGATGTCCTGGAAAGTGGAAAAAAATTGTAGCAAAAAAAGTGCAATTCTGCAATAGTTTTTAGGGGGGTTTTACAGTTAGGACCATATATATTTGGACAGAGACAACATTTTTCTAATATTGGTTCTAGACATTACCACAATGAATTTTAAACAAAACAATTCAGATGCAGTTGAAGTTCCGACTTTCAGCTTTCATTTGAGGGTATCCACATTAAAATTGGATGAAGGGTTTAGGAGTTTCAGCTCCTTAACATGTGCCACCCTGTTTTTAAAGGGACCAAAAGTAATGGGACAATTGACTCCAAGTCTATTTCATGGACAGGTGTGGGCAATCCCTTCGTTATGTCATTCTCAATTAAGCAGATAAAAGGCCTGGAGTTGATTTGAGGTGGGGTGCTTGCATTTGGAAGGTTTTGCTGTGAAGTAAACATGCGGTCAAAGGAGCTCTCCATGCAGGTGAAACAAGCCATCCTTAAGCTGCAAAAACAGAAAAAAAAACTATCCGAGAAATTGCTACTATATTAGGAGTGGCAAAATCTACAGTTTAGTACATCCTGAGAAAGAAAGAAAGCACTGGTGAACTCATCAATGCAAGAAGACCTGGGCGCCCACAGAAGACAAATGTGGTGGATGATCGCAGAATAATCTCCATGGTGAAGAGAAACCCCTTCACAACAGCCAACCAAGTGAACAACACTCTCCAGGAGGTAGGCATATCAATATCCAAATCTACCATAAAGAGAAGACTGCATGAAAGTAAATACAGAGGGTTCACTGCACGGCGCAAGTCACTCATAAGCATCAAGAATAAAAAGGCTAGACTGGACTTTGCTAAAAAACATCTAAAAAAGCCAGCACAGTTCTGGATGAACATTCTTTGGACAGATGAAACCAAGATCAACCTCTACCAGAATGATGGAAAGAGAAAAGTATGGTGAAGGCGTGGTACAGCTCATGATCCAAAGCATACCACATCATCTGTAAAACACGGCGGAGGCAGTGTGATGGCTTGGGCATGCATGGCTGCCAGTGGCACTGGGTCACTAGTGTTTATTGATGATGTGACACAGGACAGAAGCAGCCGAATGAATTCTGATGTATTCAGAGCCATACTGTGTGCTCAGATCCAGCCAAATGCAACCAAACTGATTGATCGTCGTTTCATACTACAGATGGACAATGACCCAAAACATAAAGCCAAAGCAACCCAGGAGTTTATTAAAGCAAAGAAGTGGAATATTCTTGAATGGCCAAGTCAGTCACCTGATCTCAACACAATTGAGCATGCATTTCACTTGTTAAAGACTAAACTTCAGACAGAAAGGTCCACAAACAAACAGCAACTGAAAACCACCGCAGTGAAGGCCTGGCAGAGCATCAAAAAGGAGGAAACACAGCGTCTGGTGATGTCCATGAGTTCAAGACTTCAGGCAGTCATTGCCAACAAAGGGTTTTCAACCAAGTACTAGAAATGAACATTTTATTTACAATCATTTAATCTGTCCAATTACTTTTGGTCCCTTTAAAAACAGGGTGGCACATGTTAAGGAGCTGAAACTCCTAAACCCTTCATCCAATTTTAATGTGGATACCCTCAAATGAAAGCTGAAAGTCGGAACTTCAACGGCATCTGAATTGTTTTGTTTAAAATTCATTGTGGTAATGTCTAGAACCAAAATTAGAAAAATGTTGTCTCTGTCCAAATATATATGGACCTAACTGTATTTACTATGTTCACTATACAGTAAAGTGGTGAAAAAAAATCCGAAAATTTGTAAAAAAAAAAAAATTTACACTTGTGTCGCCATTTTCCGAGTCTCGTAATGTTTTACATTTTTGGCCGATGGGGCTGTGTGAGGACTTGTTTTTTGCTCCTTGAGCTGATGTTTTTATTGATAAGGTTTTGGGGTAGATACAATGTTTTTAGTGCCCATTATTGCATTCTATCGCAGTGTTGTGGCAGCCAAAAAACCAACTTCTGACATTTCTATGCTTTTTCTCATTATGCCGTTTATCGGGTTATTTTATTATGTATTTTGATAGATAGGACTTTTACAAATGCAGCAATGTGAAATATGTGTATTTTTATTTTAATGGGGAGAAAGGAGAGTGATGGAACTTTATTTTTTCATATTTTTTCAAAACCTTTTTTTCACTTTATACTGTACTTGTTAGTTCCCTTCGGGGACTTAAACCTGTGATTGTCTGATTGCTTCTACTATGCACAGAAATACCACAGTACTGCTATGTCTAGCAAAAATCACTGTCCCCTATGAACGCCAGTTTCAGGCCGTACCATCATAACAAGCACGAGCGAGGATCTTCAGAAGATCCCCCTAGGCAGCATGGCAACCCATAGGTACCCATGATTACGTAATGTCAGGGGCGCATGCCCATGCAATGATGCGCCCCCCTGCCGGCACACATTAAATGCCGCTACCACAGATTGACAGCGGCATTTAACAGGTTAACAACTGCAGGCAGAGCTCCGCTCCACCCGAGGCTATTAAAGGCAGATGATGGCTGAATAATTCAGCCATCATCTGCCAGTAGAGATGCGAGCTTTGCTTGTTAGCCCGCATCAAAGTCAAGGAGCCGGCATATGATGTACCAGTACATCATACATCAGTAAGGGGTTAAAGAGAACCTGTCAGCATGATTTTGTAAAGTAAAAACCTGGCTGTAATAGTGCTATAATACTGATTAAATTGATACCTTTTATGAAGAAATCAGCTTTGTGGTTCTTCTTCAATCGCCTTCTGAAGTTTTTTGATAATTATTTTTTGGTGCACAGGGGCCGGACTGTGCACTATGTCTTCTCCTCCCTGTCTGTGATTCCCCGAACCCTCCGCCTGCCTCCGGTCTGTGATTGACAAGTCACTGCTGAGATTTCATTCAGAGGATGCTGGTCATTCACAGACCGGAGGCAGACGGAGGGGCCGAGGAATCACAGACCGGAGGCAGATGGAGGGGCCAAGGAATCACAGACCGGAGGCAGGTGGAGGAGCCGAGAAATCACAGACCAGAGGCAGGCAGAGAAGCCGAGAAATCACAGACCGGAGGCAGACGGAGGGGCCGAGGAATCACAGACCGGAGGCAGGTGGAGGGGCCGAGGAATCACAGACCGGAGGCAGGCGGAGGAGCCGAGAAATCACAGACCAGAGGCAGGCAGAGGAGCCGAGAAATCACAGACCGGAGGCAGACGGAGGGGCCGAGGAATCACAGACCGGAGGCAGGCAGAGGTGCAGAGAAATCACAGACAGGGAGGAGAAGACCCAGTGCACAGTCCGGCCCCTGTGCTCCAAAATTGAATTAAGAGAAAACTTCACATGGTGATTAAAGAAGAACCACAAAGCGGATTTTTTCACAAAAAGTATCAATTTAATCTGTATTACAAGGCCTTCACAGTCATGTTTATAGTTTACATTACAAAGTCGTACTGACAAGTTCTCTTTAAGGAAAAAATTATATTATGAAAACTCTGTGTTGCATTGTCTCACGCTGAAGTGGTTTCTTAATATTTAACTACTTGAGATAGCAAAGAACTGAAGACGTTAATACATATTTTTATTAGAATTAACATAATATATCACAAAACTTTTATTACCAGCAGCAGAGCAGTCATAAAGCACGGTAACAATAATGGCCATCCCCTAAACTCCATCACAAGGTCTTGCTTTGCTCCCGGGAGTCTTGTTATGTCAACATTCCTTCTAAGTTTGGATGAGAAGAAGATAAAACATGAACAATAAAACTGAATCTCAAGCCTCCTGGATTGCCTTAACTCGTTGACTAAACATGTTTTTTGCATCGGTTTCTGGGATAACGTTAAAAAGATCCCTACGTGAACTCACATTTTTATGGCTGAAAGACTGATTAAGTTTCATTTAAGACTTTATGGGCCGCAGCTCCTACACAAATAGCTCTATTCTGTGATATATCTTCGACTTTCAGTTACCCCTCCGCTGCTTTGAGAAACTTTGGAAGGTTCAGAGAAGCCTCAGTGCTAAATCGTTCTCCGTTTTTGTGTAATCTTTCCCGTGCATTTACCAATCCTGAACTTCTGGATGTTCCAAAATGTCACGTTCAGGAACATCTGTGTATTCCAGTGATGGCTTTATATTCTTTTTTTATGCTAAGGAAGGTTTCTCAGGATTGTGTTGATGCAGTTAAAAAAGAGGATGGAATAAAAAGCTTAAGTCCAGAGAATCTTTCCCCAGAGTTCACAATGCAAACTAGATAGATCTTTAAGACCAGATGAGGCTCATGGACTTACTTTGAAATGACGCGCCCCTGGGCCTGTGTCGCGCTGCGTTGCGCACGCGGGAGCTTACCCGGAGCCGGATCTGTTTAGGGTTGTAGTCTCGTGGCGGTGACCCGGTCCGTGCCCAGGGAGTCAAACTGGACGGCAGTCTGTTAGCGGTAGAAAATGGTTGATGACTACGCCACCCGTTGAATGCAGCCAGGGGGCTGCTGCTGCAGGGCAGACCGCTGAGGCCGGTGGAAGGATGGTGCAGCGTGATAGTATAACCCCCAACGGGAGGGGTATGGCCTCAGGGCAGCCGACGTGGATGATGGGGGTAGCAGGAACCACTCAGAGACGGTATGGTAGCGTTCAGGGTCTTTACTGGTAACAACGATAGACCCTCCCGGAGTACCTGCCAGCGAACGGGGCCTGGTCAGTCCTTGAGCAGATGGGATCTCCCCTGGCCAGGCGTAGCCGCAGGCCTCCCAAGCTGACTGTACTCTTCTGGCTACCTTGCTAGAAGCTGATGTAAGTAGCCCACGTCCCTGAGTGTACCGTGTGGTGCTCACCCGTATGGCCGGTGACTCGGGGCCTTCTAATGGCTTCCGCTCCACGATGGCGGTGCTGGTCCCACGCGTGCGACCGGGCCTTCGGGCTTCTGGGCCAGGGGACCTGAAATCCCCTGCCTGACGGATTCTGCTGCTGGGTAGAAGTTAGTCCCCACAGCCTCGGACTCCGGGTCCGGTAAAGAATCTTCTTAGTCAGGGCGAGCTGCTCTTGTCTCTACTCTTCTTGTCTCCAGGCTCAGGCCCCTGGACAGGGCCTGCCTGTGGAGCAGAGCCCATAGAGCAGCTCTGCTCCCTGTCTTCTCCTCTCAGAACTCTCTACCCTGCCTCAGCCCCAGGTTTATATAGGGGAAGTCCTTCCCCTCCCAAGACTGGGCAGGAGGTGTGGCATGCACAGGATCCCTGACCAAAGGACCTCCCACCTGCTCTCAGACGTAATATCTCTATCACTGTGGCAACCAGACCCCTGGGGTGTCACATTCCCCCCTAGTGAAATTTAGTACTCCGGGACTAAACATATTTTTGTAACATAACAAAGTATAAACAATAACATTACAATAAGGAAACGCATAAAGCTGGTCACGGCGTGTCCGTAACCGGGTGCAGTCTTTGAAGAAAGCAAGGTGTCCATTTCACCAAAACAGGGAGACGTAACCAGGTAGGGGTCTGTCCTACCCCGAGTCCTTAACAGTCTTTAAGTCCATCCTGGGTTACGCTCCACTAACTGTACAAAGGATTCCCGGTAAATCCACCAAGGACTCCTATAAATAACTGGAAACACATAATATTTACAAGATATGGCCGCTCTCAGTCCTCGGCCAGTGGGGATAAGGATTGGCTGCTCACAGTCCTCAGCCTGTGGGGAGATGGGATGGCTGCTCACAGTCCTCAGCCTGGTTAAGGATAGGGGACACACGGGAACAGTTCACACTTGTCCCAACGGGGACCATATTTTAATTAGCAACACAAGTACCCCTACGGGTAACTATGTACAGTTCCACTTTACCGTACTTCAGTAACGGCATCCTCCTGCTCCTTCTTGTGTGTAGGCTTCAGACCCGTCCGGGTCCTCTTGGCTTTCCTCGTATTGGTAGTACTGCAGCTCCTCCTTGGTTAACGTGGAGGGCGTACAGTCCTTTTGCACCTGGGGAGTTCAGGCCTTGCGACCAGGCGTGGAGAGGGTCGCCGTTGATGACGCCCGGGGCTGGAGAGCTTGGCCGCAGGGCTTGTTGCGGGGGCTGGAGCAGGTCGGTGTCTGCAGCGCCCGGAATCGGCGGCTCCACCAGGGGGCCCGGGAGCAGGCTGACGCTGGCAGCGTCCGGGACAGGGAGACTCCTCTTACCTGCTCCCGCGACCGCTCCTGCGTCACGCGTCTTCTCCCGGCGCTGGTCGGGGCCGGCGACGACTGGGGCACTGCCGATGCTGGGCAGCTTAGTCTGCTGCCGGTCCGCCATCTTGCTGTCCGTTCCTGGTGTCCGCCTCCCCCCTAGTGGACCGTGGCCTACCTTCCGGAGATCCTCTTCCGTAGGCCGCGGCTCCGCAGTCAATCGTCGGGGTAGAGGACCTGGCGTCGCGCTCCTGTGACGTCGGCGTCTTCTGGGCTCCTTCCAGGACCTTACGCAACGTCCGGACGTGAGGCGGGGCTTCAGTTCTCGCGCGCTTTCGGAGTCCACGCCCCTCTTCTTCCCGCGCGGCGTCTCCAAGATGGCGCCGGATGGCGGGAAAACTCCTCGGATGGCGGGAAGAAGGCAGAAGATGGCGCCGGATGGCGGGAAAACTCCTCGGATGGCGGGAAGAAGGCAGAAGATGGCGCCGGATGGCGGGAAAACTCCACGGATGGCGGGAATCTTCACAGATGGCGGGAATCTTCACCACTGGTAAGTTTGAAAAGTCTCTTTTTCAGGCACGCAGTACCCGGTGGTTGCGGGCACGAAATCCTGCCGACTACGCCAAAGTTGACGCGCCCCTGTGCCTGTGTCGCGCTGCGTTGCGCACGCGGGAGCTTACCCGGAGCCGGATCTGTTTAGGGTTGTAGTCTCGTGGCGGTGACCCGGTCCGTGCCCAGGGAGTCAAACTGGACGGCAGTCTGTTAGCGGTAGAAAATGGTTGATGACTACGCCACCCGTTGAATGCAGCCAGGGGGCTGCTGCTGCAGGGCAGACCGCTGAGGCCGGTGGAAGGATGGTGCAGCGTGATAGTATAACCCCCAACGGGAGGGGTATGGCCTCAGGGCAGCCGACGTGGATGATGGGGGTAGCAGGAACCACTCAGAGACGGTATGGTAGCGTTCAGGGTCTTTACTGGTAACAACGATAGACCCTCCCGGAGTACCTGCCAGCGAACGGGGCCTGGTCAGTCCTTGAGCAGATGGGATCTCCCCTGGCCAGGCGTAGCCGCAGGCCTCCCAAGCTGACTGTACTCTTCTGGCTACCTTGCTAGAAGCTGATGTAAGTAGCCCACGTCCCTGAGTGTACCGTGTGGTGCTCACCCGTATGGCCGGTGACTCGGGGCCTTCTAATGGCTTCCGCTCCACGATGGCGGTGCTGGTCCCACGCGTGCGACCGGGCCTTCGGGCTTCTGGGCCAGGGGACCTGAAATCCCCTGCCTGACGGATTCTGCTGCTGGGTAGAAGTTAGTCCCCACAGCCTCGGACTCCGGGTCCGGTAAAGAATCTTCTTAGTCAGGGCGAGCTGCTCTTGTCTCTACTCTTCTTGTCTCCAGGCTCAGGCCCCTGGACAGGGCCTGCCTGTGGAGCAGAGCCCATAGAGCAGCTCTGCTCCCTGTCTTCTCCTCTCAGAACTCTCTACCCTGCCTCAGCCCCAGGTTTATATAGGGGAAGTCCTTCCCCTCCCAAGACTGGGCAGGAGGTGTGGCATGCACAGGATCCCTGACCAAAGGACCTCCCACCTGCTCTCAGACGTAATATCTCTATCACTGTGGCAACCAGACCCCTGGGGTGTCACAGAAACTTCATGTAAGAACGACTGTAGTTCTGATGATAAATTGAGCATAAATTAATCCAGGTAAAGAGTAAGAGAGCCCATGAGTCCAAGTGTATTTAGAATCCACCAACCAGCCTGATTGACATCTGCAGCTTGTACTGAGCAGTGTGAGATCTCAGCAGCAGGGAGGAGGGACACTGAGGAGCTTTAAGTCAGGCTAGATGGTTGGAGATTTGCAGTAGCATGAAGGAGGGACTTTGAGGAACTGTCACTCAGCCTAGGTGGGAGAAGATTCAGCAGCAAGGAGGAAGGACACTGAGGATTTGTTAATCAGACTAGGAGGGTAGAGAGTCAGCAGCAGATGAGGATGGGCACTGAAATGTTGTCAATCAGGCTAGGTGGGTAGAGATTCAACACTAGAGAAGATGGACACTGAGAAGCTGTCAGTCATGTTAGGTTGGTTGAGATTCAGCAGTAAGAAGGAGGGACACTGAGAATCTGTCAGTCATGCTAGGCGGGTGGAGATTCAGCAGTAAGAAGGAGGGATACGGTGTCGACATTTGCTTTCCTGGGGATCCCATGCAGTTGTTGTGACACATGACCCTGGCGCCCAATCAGCACTAGGGTCACTGTGCCCGCCTTAGGACAAATCGAACATGAAGAGGAAGTCCGGGCTGCAGCTGATCTCTGACTTCCTGGTCAATTCAACAGGAGGCGGGGCCAGCACTGATTGGGCGCCGGCCTCACATGTCACAACAACAGAACGGGAACCCCGGGGAGAGCGAGTGACGACACTGAAGGAACAGCACCAGCACGGGAGGCAAGGATGAGCTTTATTATTTTATGGGGGCAAAGATTGCGGTATGGCAAGAAGTTGTTCAAGTAGTGGACAACTTCTTTAAGTCTATTTGATCAAAATATTGTCAACGAAGTCCCCTATGTTATTTACATTTCCGATTACTATTTGCTTATTTACTTACTACAGGGTATATGCTCATTTTGTTTATTTTTTGGGGGTTTTGTCAGCACAATGGATGATAGATAACAGAAGCATGCATGTTCTGGGAATAGACAGATACGCTGGACCACTGTAAACAGCAATAATACCGTGATCATCCAAACTTGTATAACAAAACTTTATAAAACACGTAACTTCTGCTGTAACTTCTCCCCTACAGGGTTTTCCTTCGATATATAGCACCACATGGGAAAAACATCTGCTTTTCATAGAAAAATCTTTTTTAATATCTTTTGATATCATAACACCTTGATCCTCGGAATGTGCACAGAATGTAAAGGAATGAACGATCAACCCCAGATCAGAGCCCGTAACGGCGTAAACTCTTATTCCTAAAGGAACTGCACTTGACACCAAATTACCTATGACACTTTCATTCTGTCTTCTTAGAAAACCTATATTCCTGGGCTTTGCCAATAGTGTTTTAGTCTAAATTATACATTATTCTACCATACAGTCAATGTTATTCATTATTTTTGGATATAAAATCTCTAACAAAATGAAAAAGTCCCATCTGATATACAGTACAGACCAAAAGCTCATCAAGAGAATGCCAAGAGTGTGCAAAGCAGTCATCAAAGCAAAAGGTGGCTACTTTGAAGAATCTATATACAGTACAGACCAAAAGTTTGGGCACACCTTCTCATTTAAAGATTTTTCTGTATTTTCATGACTATGAAAATTGTACATTCACACTGAAGGCATCAAAACTATGAATTAACACATGTGGAATTATATACTTAATAAAAAAGTGTGAAACAACTGAAAATATGTCTTATATTCTAGGCTCTTCAAAGTAGCCACCTTTTGCTTTGATGACTGCTTTGCACACTCTTGGCATTCTCTTGATGAGCTGCAAGAGGTAGTCACTGGAAATGGTTTTCACTTCACAGGTGTGCCCTGTCAGGTTTAATAAGTGGGATTTCTTGCCTTATAATTGGGGTTGGGACCATCAGTTGTGTTGTGCAGAAGTCAGGTGGATACACAGCTGATAGTCCCACTGAGTAGACTGTTAGAATTTGTATTATGGCAAGGAAAAAGCAGCTAAGTAAAGAAAAACGAGGGGCCATCATTACTTTAAGAAATGAAGGTCAGTCAGTGCGAAAAATTGGGAAAACTTTGAAAGACTCCCCAAGTTCAGTTGCAAAAACCATCAAGCGCTACAAAGAAACTGGCTCACATGAGGACCGCCCCAGGAAAGGAAGACCAAGAGTCACCTCTGCTTCTGAGGATAAGTTTATCCGAGTCACCAGACTCAGAAATCGCAGGTTAACAGCAGCTCAGATTAGAGACCAGGTCAATGCCACACAGAGTTCCAGCAGCTGACACATCTCTTCAACAACTGTTAAGAGGAGACTTTGTGCTGCAGGCCTTCATGGTAAAATAGCTGCTAGGAAACCACTGCTAAGGACAGGCAACAAGTAGAAGAGACTTGTTTGGGCTAAAGAACACAAGGAATGGACATTAGACCAGTGGAAATCTGTGCTTTGGTCTGATGAGTCCAAATTTGAGATCTTTGGTTCCAACCACTGTGTCTTTGTGCGACGCAGAAAAAGTGAACGGATGGACTCTACATGCCTGGTTCCCACCGTGAAGCATGGAGGAGGAGGTGTGATGGTGTGGGGGTGCTTTGCTGGTGACACTCTTGGGGATTTATTCAAAATTGAAGGCATACTGAACCAGCATGGCTACCACAGCATCTTGCAGCGGCATGCTATTCCATCCGGTTTGCGTTTAGTTGGACCATCATTTATTTTTCAACAGGACAATGACCCCAAACACACCTCCAGGCTGTGTAAGGGCTATTTGACCAAGAAGGAGAGTGATAGGGTGCTACGCCAGATGACCTGGCCTCCACAGTCACCAGACCTGAACCCAATCAAGATGGTTTGGGGTGAGCTGGACCGCAGAGTGAAGGCAAAAGGGCCAACAAGTGCTAAGCATCTCTGGGAACTCCTTCAAGATTGTTGGAAGACCATTTCCGGTGACTACCTCTTGAAGCTCATCAAGAGAATGCCAAGAGTGTGCAAAGCAGTCATCAAAGCAAAAGGTGGCTACTTTGAAGAACCTAGAATATAATCATATTTTCAGTTGTTTCACACTTTTTTGTTAAGTATATAATTCCACATGTGTTAATTCATAGTTTTGATGCCTTCAGTGTGAATGTACAATTTTCATAGTCATGAAAATACAGAAAAATCGTTAAATGAGAAGGTGTGTCCAAACTTTTGGTCTGTACTGTATATATATATATATATATATATATATATATATATATATATATATATATGTCTTTGTGGTTCATTCTGGCATCCTGCAGATTGCATCTAACTGGGGCAACATCTACATAAAGGGTGAACTTTTATTAAAATTTATGGTCATATCAGTCTCGTATTCCTGGTTGTCTCTGCAGTATGTAATCCACCTTTATTGGACTCAATGGAAGATATTGGACCAGCTGACTCAGTAGTTTCCCTTTGTCTCATTGAAGCCTATAAAAATATAGAAATATATCATCATCACACTTGGCTGCAATACAGACGTGGACAAAATTGTTGGTACCTTCTGGTAAAGTAAGAAAAACCCACAATGGTCACTGACATAACTTGAAACTGACAATAGAAATTTTCAATACATTTTTACTGAATTAGACTTTGTTTGTTTTTTTCTTTAGAATTTTGGCTCAACAGAAAAATATAAAAAATAATAAAGCTAATGAAAATGGCCTGGGAGAAAATGATGGTTCCCTTAACTTTAATATTTGGTTGCACAACTTTTGAGGCAATCACTGCAGACAAACGATTTCTGCAACTCTCAATGAGACTTCTGCTCCCGTCCACAGTTATTTTGGCCGCTTCTCATCAGAAAAATGCTCCCGCTGTCTCAGGTGTGAAGGCGTCTTCTCCAGACTGCAGGTTTCAGCTCCTTCCACAGATGTTTAATATGATTTAGATCAGGACTCATAGAAGTGTGTGATGCTCGAAAGCCCTACCCTGGGAGATGGGGGATTTGGAGATGGGTCCTGTGTAGTAGATGGGGTGCAGCCGTGGCCCAGACCCGCTCCGTGTCAGGGCCGTCGCATTAAAAAAAAGGATGGTATGAGCTTATCCGGGTTGAGTGGCTGATCTCGACTACGCCACCTGTGGCACCTGGTGAAGGCCACCAGCGCTGCCGCAGTCCGCTGAGGCATGGTGTTATCGCAGCCGATGTTGTTACTACTCCCCACAGGCGGAGCAGGGCCTCAGGGCAGAGAGACAGGATGGAGGGAGTAGTAGTCTAGGAGGTCTGGTGCTGCGTAATGCGGTGTAATGCAGAGTAAAGAGTCCGGAGGCCATAGGGGTTAACTTCCAGGGTTTTTACTCACGATGGAGATGGCAATAGGAAGGCGTCTCCCTGCTCCTCGCGGAGTTCTGCGGTCACCAGAGACGGGGGGTCCGACAACCTCCGAGTAAGTCCAGTGTTCAATCAGGACCCCGCACCAGAGTGTTCCTAGACTTCAGACCGGGTCCTTTCCTGTCTGTGTGTGTGTAGATAGGCCGGGTCTCCCTGTGAACTTCACTCAGAAAAAGGGTACGGGTGGCAGCTCCGCTCCTTCCGATACCCGGTGGGATCCTCATGGCCTACCGGACTTCCCTGACCAGGACGTAGAGTAGCAAGGTCAGGTGTCGGGGGCCGGTACCCCTCTTGCAGCCGGAATCCCTCTGAATAGATCAGGTTGGCGAGGACAGGTGGTGTATACCGCTCCGCCTGCATCCCCCTGGGATCCATTTGCTGTGGAGCTACACTCCTAAGCTCCGGGCCTTCTTGGTCATGGTCCTTGACCGGGCTGAGACATTCATTATCTGCAACCTGCCCCTCGTCCCAAGGCCGGGGTACGAGGGTCGTGCCTTCATCCTCTGCAGGTCCACACAGGAGCCACGCTCAGGGAGGGAGGTCACGATAAAGAACAGTCAAAGAACCAAGAACCAAAATGGCTGTGTATTAAATATGAAATTTAAAGTGTCACTAAAATGTGAATCCTCCACCCTCACCCACTAATTTGGTTCCCCTATCTCTTGGTTCCCCAGTCACCCGAGTGCCAGTAGGGGCAGCACCTAGTGCCTTCTAGCCCCCTCTGGTGGGAGAAGTGTGGTGTTGGATGTGGAGGTGGGGTCCTGACCATCACACTGTTCTTACCTCAGAGGAGGAACACTACACTCCGTTAGAGAAGTGCAGCATCCCTGTGGCGGTCGAACCCTCAGGGGCGCCACAGAAGCCTCTTCAGAAGAGCACAAGGCCTTTCTTTTAGTATTGTTTTGGGTTATCCTGATTGAGGACCCATGACCTGCAGCTCAGACCAAGCTTTCTGACACTGGGCAGCACATTTGGCTCCAGAGTGCCTTGATAGTCTTGAGCTTTCACTGTACACTGCATATATTCAAGACATCCTGTACCAGATGCAGCAAAGCAGGCCCAGAACATAATTGAGCTTCCTCCATGTGTAACAGTAGGTACTATGTTCTTTTCTTTGTAGGCCTCATTTTTACGACTGTGAACATACAGTAGAGCTGATGTGATGCCAGAAAGCTCCAGTTTTGTCTCATCTGTCCACAGGACATTCTGCCAGAAGCTTTGAGGCTTGTCAATATGGATTTTGGCAAATTCTTGCCTTTCTGTGATTTGCATTCAACAATGGTTTCCTCCTTGGTCATCTTCCATGTAGTCCACTTTGGCCAAGACAGCTATGAATGTTGTGATCTAACACTGATGTACCTTGACTTTGGAGTTCATCTCTAATATCTTTGAAAGTTGTTCTGGGCTGTTTGGGTAACATTCATATTATCCATGTCTTCAATTTGTCATCAATATTCTTCTTGTGGCCATGTCCAGGGAGGTCGGCTGCAGTCCCATAGACCTACCAACTGTAGTAAGAGGAACATCAAGCTGTTTGGAGATGTCTTATGGTCTTTACCTTTAACATTTTTGTCTATAATTTTCTTTCTAATCTCCTGAGACAGCTCTCTCCATATCTTTGTTAGGTCTATGTTCAGTTTCACACAAACAATGATACCAAACAGCACAGTGACTACTTTTCACCCTTCAAACAGGCAACTGACTGATTACAAGTTTGTAGACACCTGTGAGGCTAATTACAAGAACCACCTTAGTTTAACATGCGCCTATGGTCAAATTATTTTCAATCTTTTTCAGTGGTACCATAATTTTCTACCTAATTTTCACCTAACTAGATTTGCATCAAATTGATTCAGTCACATCTACAGGACACCATTCCCCACTTAATGTATGTGTAAAGTATTTTAAGCCCCAATGACAGTCTCCAAAGTAAAATATGTGTTGAATAAAGGTGCATAAAAAAACGAACGACACTCACTAAGACAGATTAAAAAGTCATAGAGTCAGTCAGAAGAGGAAATATTCTCCCAAGTGCTTGTTCACATACAGCATTTAAGCATCTTAGGGACACTCATGAAAGAAAATGATCTCTCTGAATGTACTCACCACTCTTCACTATCCCAATCGCTCATGTCCAATTTTTCTGAAGACCGATTGTCCCCACTACCCAAAAAAAAAGCTGAGACATGTTCTACTTCAGTCCATGTTGTAGATGAAACTTGCCAATGCAAGTCAATGGCTCCAAGAAAAAAAATAGCTCACGGATGTCATCAATATGCTTTCTATATTTTACTTCTTAGTGGGTACGAGAAGCTTGGAGATTATGAGTCAAATGGATGCAACAGTAAAAACTGACTCACGGACCAAAGATGGACTCCACAGTTGGCTGCAGAAGATCTCTTCGTTTGGCATTGCAGACACCTTCTTAAATCTATCTTACTTTAGGACCCAGCGGCTACCTCCCTCCTGCTCTGATTGACACCTTGGCCTGGGTGTTTAAATACTTTCAGTTTGCTGCAGGGAGGGGCCGGTGATATTCACATGTTCCCTTGTGAAGGCTTGGAGCTATTGCAGTTGGCTTGCTTCCTCTCTGGTGCTTTGGAGGATGTTTGGTGTAATCTCTCTGAAGTCTGCTCAAGCTAAGTTTCTCCCCCTTGTGCTTGTCTCCCTTGTTGTCTTTATTTTTAAGTGGGGACTGACCAATGCCCACCCCTCCTTCCCTATCCAAGGCGTAGCTCTAGGGATATACAGGGCTTAGGTTTCCTGTTCGGCGATTGGTGAGGTTGAGGAACCAATATAGAGACGGTAGGGGAGACAGGGTGATATTAGATCAGCCAAGGGGTCTCCACTTCCCCCTTTTCCCTAGTGTCTGGGACTCCTTCCACTCATCAGTATTTTTAAGCCAAAATCAGGAGTGGAACAATCAGAGGAAAAGTATTATAGAAACACGTCACCATACTTTTCACCCACTCCTGATTTTGGCTTGCAATTACTGATGTAAAATACTGACCAAAATACTGAACGTGTGAACGTGGCTTATTACTGACACCATGGCTTTTTTACAGTGTACATGAACTGCCATTTGGTCTACTGACAGGTTCTGTGCTAATAAACTCTAAGTCATTTTTTATGCCGTGCTTTTAAATTCCTAGTGATCATATTACAAGGGGATCGCTAGACTTGTGGAAGATTGAGCGGTCTAACTGTACATAGCTCTATATAAAGAGTCAAAAGGATGTCAATGTATAGATTTATGGATGTACACAGAAATGAAATCCCGGAAGATGTTTATTATTGCTGCAGATTTCGTTCAGAAAGGCTGTGGATTGTCTCCAGTGAATTACAATTGAGTTAATTTTTTATGTGGATCCAATTGGCAATTCGCACTAGAGATAGAAGTTTCACCTGTGGATTTCTGCAATGGATCATCATCAAACGCTACAGCGGATTTGCTGAGTGCAAATCCTACCAGTGTGAACGTATGCAAATGCCCAGAGGACTTGCTGGGATGTGGACATCTTGGATTGCAAAGGATTTGACTAGGGGTTAAATAACAAAATCTATGGAATTTACTATTTTTCACACTTTGACTACTACACAAGTGACTGGTTTCACTGCAAATATTCCCAAAGTGCAACCTTAGATGGTGTATACCAATGCTTACCATGATAGTAAAGCTGCAATGAGTAGTCAGATAGATCGAGGTCAGGGTAGACAAAGTTCTCTTACAACCACAGACTGTATGAGGGTCAGGGCAGGCAGAGGTTTTTTTAACAGTGGTAGTCAGGTAGAGGGTTAGGGCAGGCAGAGTTTTCTCACAGTGGCAGTCAAGCAGAGGGTCAGGGCAGGCAGAGTTTTTTTTAACAGTGGTAGTCAGGTCAGGCAGTGAGGGCAGGCAGAGTTTTCTCACAGTGGTAGTCAAGGAGAGGGTCAGGGCAGGCGGAGTTTTCTCACAGTGGTAGTCAAAAAAATGGTCTGGGCAGGCGGAGTTTTCTCACAGTGGTAGTCAAGCATAGGGTCCAGGCAACCACAGTTTCTCACAGTGGTAGTCAAGCAGAGGGTCCGGGCAAGCACAGTTTTCTCACAGCAGTAGTCAAGCAGAGGGCAGGCATAGTTTTCTCACAGTGGTAGTCTATCAGAAGCACAGGTTATGCAGAGTTTTCTAACAGTGGTAGTCAAGCAGAGCATCAGGGCACGCACAGTTTTCGTACAGCGATAGTCAAGAAGAGAGTCAGGGCAGGCAGATTTTTCTTACAGTGCTAGTCAAGCAGAGCATCAGGGCAGGCACAGTTTTCTCATAGTGGTAGTCTAGCCGAGAGATAGGGCAGGCAGCAGACAGGTGAAGAAGGTCAGGAGACAATTTAGGTTAGTCATAGAATAGACTAAACAGACGTACAACTTAAATTATACAGGAACGTCCCAGCAGGAGGGCATTGGTGATGGGGAGGAGGCCACGCCAAGAGACCAGGAGGAGAGTAAGGAGGAGACGTCTATACACAGCCAGGGGATCAGCAGCAGCTGGACCGGTGAGCGATCATGACACCTCAATATCTTCTGGTCACTTTTATGATCTTGTGATAGGGTTTCCTATCAAAGTATTCTATCCTATGGTTCTCTTACAGTTAAAACACTACGACTCTCAGTATACCCGGACAGCCCAGGGTTTGCAACAATTGAACTTCCACCAGTTTGATCTCACTGATCTACGCAATCTATTCTTAGATGATAAGTTTAAGGGCAAGTATAAGTGCACGTTCACTTCCTGACAGTCTACCCTTATCAAGATGTTTCACCGACCACTCATAGTCTATAGCCATACGCCGGCAACTGGCACTGAGCTGACAATTCTCACTTAACACACTAAAATAAACATTTCTAATGGAAACCACTTTGGCATTTTTAACACTTAAACGATGAAATAAAAATGATTTTTTTTGTTCTTAATTAGGGCTCTAATCTTATCAGCGGAGTGTTAATGGATTGTTAAGAGGTCAGCTTATCACACATGGCTATTGTTCATAGTGTGACGGGACCACATAAGGTTTGTCTGGCCGGATTGTGTAGTACTGCGCTCTTGGACATCAGAATGGAATTGCAATAATGTATTTCAACTATTTTTCAGGCATCTTTCAATTACCGTACATTTATTTCGATTTTTTATTATGAATCCTAAAATATTCTACTTTTATTTGGCCACAGTAAAACACAGGATATACAGACATTTCCTTTTTGTGTAGACTGGTACGGAATCAGCAGAGTTATCTCATAATATTTTAAGGGCAATTTTATTTTTCATTCGGTGAGGTGGAGCCTTGAAGAAGCCCTTGGTCCAGATGAGCAGTCATAAAGCAACACGGACAGATGATGTTGATGCAGCGAAGTGAATCGGTTGGAGAAATACTCTAGAGGCTAAATAGTAGCAGAGTTGGAATAACAGCACATTAGAAAAGTCTCACTAATGTAGCAGAGCAAAGACTCACATGGAGCATAGTTAAATGTTGTAGTAGAGCCCTCGACACAGAACAACTGGATATGTCAGGAGACTCACTTATGGCGATGTAGCAAAGCCCACCAACACAGCTCAGTATGTCAGGAGACTCAAAAGTAGTGATTTAGAAGAGCCCAGAAAGGTAGCAGACCTGGGCTTGTTAGAAAACACCACAGTACAGCAAAGTGGAGCAGTAAACAGAACCCAGAGCCTTAGCAGAGCTGGGTATGTCAAGTAGCCCAAACAGAGCTGGCCAGGAAAACAGCCCACAGTATACAGTAGTGCCGTGGTCACCCACTACCTGAATACTCAGGCAGGGTGCTAGAGAGTTAGCTGCTGCGAGAAGAGAAGGGAGAGCTTTGCACTGAAGCCAGGAACGGTAAGTGACAGGCAGTATTTAATGATATCTGAGACTTCTTTTCCTGACGTAACTCAGGATAGCCATTAGATAGGCCATTAACATGTGTCCATTATATCCAATTAATTGCTTTTATAGACACAAAGAAGTCCAGACTGTCCAGAAATTTTTGGTAACTCTGGCCACTGATCAATACCATTGATAAGCTAACGGCAGTACCTGAGACTAAGAATATAGGACATGTTGGATTTCAATATTGGCGACACTGTGGCTCAGTGATTAGCACTATTAATTTGCAGCGCTGGGGTCCTGGGATCAAATCCCACCAAGGACAACATTTGCAAAGAGTTTGTACGTTTTCCCTGTGTTTGCATGGGTTTTTACCAGCCTCTCTGGTTTCTTCCCACGGTATAAAACCTATTGATAGGTACTAATTGGATTCCTGTGAATTGACTTAAGTGTGCGAGTCCGAGATAGGAATATCGATTCTGGGCCTTTTGGGGAAATTATGAGCTGACTCTGCTGACCCTGTACCAGTCTACACAAAAAAGGATACAGCATGTCTGCATATCCTGTTTTTTTCCCGTAATATTTTAAGATTTTTATCATTAAAAATCTAAATACAAATTTATAATTTAATTATCCCTGGCAACCAATTATACGACATTATGGCAAATATGCTCATTCTGATTTCCAAGAGTGCAGCACTTTATAACACTTTATAAGCCGACTGGCGTTTGCATGGGTTTGTATCAAGTTCTCTGGTGTTCTCCCACACAATAAAAACTTATTAACTAGTACAAATTCGATTCTTATGAGTTTTCTTAAGTGTGAGAGTCTGATAGGTAATCAATTGTGAGCTTATTGGGGGAAACTATGTGCTGACTCTGCTGAACCTGTACTGATCTACACAAAAAAGTAAATGCCTGCCAAATGAAACTAGAATATTTTAAGATTTTTTTAAAATTAAAAATCTAAATAAAAATGTGTAATTTAAAGACAAATAATTAAATATGTTATGGCAAGTATGCCGAATATGATAGGTAATCAATTATCAGCTTATTGGGGAAACTATGAGCTAACTCTGTTAACCCTGTACTGATCTACACAAAAAAGTAAATGCCTGCCAAATGAAACTAGAATATTTTAAGATTTTTTTTAAATTAAAAATCGAAATAAAAATGTGTAATTTAAAGACAAATAATTAAAATATGTTATGGCAAGTATGCCGAATCTGAAACAGGAATATCGATTGTGAGCCTATTGGGGTCAGGTGTGTGTTACTCTCCGGAACTCCGGAATACATCTAGGTTCTCAAGCTACAACCCAGTTTCCAAAGTATATAGTAAACTCCAATTTCCCATAAGAGTGAAAAGTTTCTTATACACATTGAACACAGGGACTGACGATTCCTATACAGTGCTGCAGAATAATTTGGCGCCTCTACTGACACATATGTAATTAGGAAAAATGCACAATGGGTATTACAAGTAATTTTTTTCCCAAGATGTTAGTGACAATTGACTTGAATTATAGGCAAAATGTTTTAGTATATACCCCCTTACTGATTAGGGTTCTGATTTAAAAAAAATAATGGACTTTTCATGATATCTAGGGTTAATTGAAAACAATCACCTCCCAAGGAAACATGATGACCCGTGATAACATTGGCGAATTGAAGAAGAAGAGTAATTTATTTTTCTCTGTTTTTATTTCTTTGCCAAAATGGCCATGTGACGGTACGATGAGAATAGCTGCGTGTGTGTTCTCAGCTGTGGCTGAATACGTCTAATGAAGTCATATATTTGGCTTGTCACGGGATTGGGTGTAACAGCAATTTATTCATTTATGTGTCAAACGAAGATTGAAAGGAACAGAACGTAGATGAGATGATTCTACCAGAACACATGTGCTGAATCCACAGCCGCAACCTGCAACATCATGGCCTCCTGTCAAGGTAACGATCATCCAGATAAGTAAAATCACCCGTTACGCAATCAGTTCTTCTGAAAAATTTTGCAGCTACAAAAAGAAAACTCATAATTATTTATCCTCAACAGAGGTAGCGGGTGCAGAGGTAGTAATGGTGACCAGGCCCTTACACGAGGCGGCATCTTCAATGCTGATACCACTGAAGCGGGGGTCTTATGTGGAAAGTGTCCTGTTTACTGGGTATCAGGGTGGACAATAAGCCACTTTACTTTCCCTGAGGTATTTAGATATACAGTTAGGTCAACAAACTAGAAAAGTCCATATTCATGTATAAGTACAATACAATATAATGTTTATTTTTCCATGATCTCACTATACAAAAAATATTACTATATTGATACTATACAGTGTGATGTCATAACATGATAATGGGTGGCCACTAGGTATGACTTTGACACTAGTTACCAAAAACTTTAGGATTCACTTCTGGCCAATAGGACTTCTACCTGTAGAGACTAACACTGTACTTATTGAAAATGCTGCAACAAATTATACACGAGCAAGGGCTCATCCAAGAGGTTTTGTGCATGTACCCTGGGTACTGAGTGTAAAGGTACCCAAGAACCACTTTACCTTGGCTAGGGTATTAACACATAAAGCTAGTGCAGCAAACTGAAGAAAATACTAGATATATTTTCCCAATAAAAGTAGGTCACAATCATTGAATTCAGTATTTTTCATCCAACCCCATTTCCCCTGATATATAACATCTGGACCCTTGCTCTGGGGTATAACATCTGGCCCCTTGACCCTGGTATATAACATTTGGCCCCATCATTCCCCCTTTGTGTATAACGTCCTGCTCCTCGCTCCCGGTGTATAACATCTGGCCCCTCACCACCTGTGTATGACATCCAGCCCCATTGCCCCTGATGTATAGCATGCGGCCTATCGGCCCTGGGGTATAACATCCGGCCCCATTGCCCTCGGTGTATAACATCTGGCCCCTCACTCCTGGGGTATAATATCTGTCTCCATCACACCCCCTTTCCTCCTGGTGTATAACATCCTGCTCTGCACACCCAGTGTATAACCTCGGCCCCCACCATGCCATCTTCCTTTACTACCATCTGACAGAACGGCCGGTGGTGCAGAGCTCACTTATACCAGCGCGGTCTTGTAATAGGAGCCAATGGTGTAACAAGTCCGTCCATGACATTTCTTCCTCCAAATATTCCTCCATCACCTGTGAGTGATATTACTAAGAAGTGGAAGGAACCGCAGACCCCGTAATGTTACAGAGTGGGGGGCTGAGTGCTGAGGAGCAGAAGGCAGAAAAGTCACCACCACTCTGCTGACCCCATAACTACAGAGTCCAGACTCCTCTGGTATCAGCATAAACACTGCGCCCCCTGCCGGGAGATTCATGGCCGAGCAGCTGCATGCAGCCGTACATCACCAAGCACAATGTTGAGCGTCGGATGGAGTGGTGTAAAGCCGCCACCACTGGACTCTTGAGGAGACCTGTTCTGTGCAGTGACGGATCACACATCTCTATCTAGTGTCTGATGGAGAAGTCTGGGTTTAGTGAATGGCAGGAGAATGTTACCCGCCTGATTGCATTGTGCCAGTTGTAGTTTGGTGGAGGAGGATAATGCTATGGGCTTTTATCAGGGGTCATCCTCAGCCCATTAATTCCGGTGAAGGAAAATCTTAATTCTTCAGCACAAGACATCGTGGACAATTGTAGTTTCCAAAGTTTTTGGTACAATTTGGAGAAGACCTTTTTCTTTTCCCCATGACTGTGCACCAGCGCACCACGCAACCTAAGGGCATGGTTGGGTAAGCCTACAATGCAAATCATATTTAAAATTATGAATATTTTTATTTAGACATCATAGAGAGTTATGTGTCACTGGTAACCAAAAACATAAAGATTTACCTGTAGCCACCAGGGCTACTACCTTTGGAGATCTACACTGCATTTATGGAAATTGGGTATTTCTGTGTTTACAATAAAGTTACCATTCATTAAAATGCTAATTAAAGGAATAAACGACCTTTTAGGGAAAAAAACAAGTCTTCTCATTATATAGGTCTCTTCAGTTTGTGACTTAGCAGTAATTTTTATTCTGTCATTTCTATTGCTGGATGTTACCGTTATTAGTTATTTTGGGCTTGTGTCATGTTTTGGCGGTTCGCCATGTTTTGGTGGAGTTGTAGACTATATAAATTGAGCTGTACATTGTGTCCTAGAGATGTGAGAACCCATTACATGCGGGTTTCATGATAAAACATCTCTAGGATGATATCATCTTAGGTTATTTTACATTTGGAGTAGGCCTCTTCTCGAGGAACGTGAAGTTGAAAAGAGTTCTTTCTACATTTCGGAACTTTTTACAATGGGACAGTTTACTATTTCTTGGCAAAGAGACCATCACACTCATGTATGATGTAACCAGTTGGTGTGTAAAACACAGCAAGCGTCTGTATTATAACCAGCACTGCTACCACATTATTAGTGTTATACAAGGAAGAGGTTCACAAAATATTCTACTTTTAAAGGAGCTAACTGATTTAGAAACGCATTTATCAAAGTGCAAGACCGGAAGATGACCACAAAGAGTATCTCATATTCTGGAGGACCCAACAGGTCAATGAAGTGGTTTCAATGAGAAATGTGTAATACTTCACATCTCCTGTAGAGGCACTGTAGACAAACAGAACACTTGCTATTCTGTAACGCCGCAGATCACAACTGATCACTAGGAGTCAAAGCAATGGAAAATATTTTACCCAGCCAACATGGGCTACCTCTTTGATCACAAAATGTTTTTTTGAGCTAATTGATTGTTGTGTGCATTTTCGTGAGCATTTTCATGAAATTACTAAATAGGATTCAGTTGGAAACAATTAATAATTCTATAGATAAAAAAGTTTCTGAACAGAAGGACCTCATAACAAAAATCATCATAAGATTTTTCCCTGTTTTTGATTCACCATCCTTCCATTTTCTTTTCTGGACCCAAAGGTAATTGGGTTTTCTTAAGTGGATATTTGCCCATATATCCTGATCAGGGCTTTGCATTCTTGGCCACGGTAGCGAGCTGCCAAAATGGATGGCTCCTCCTTTGCTGGACTTTGTACCACCACATGATAGTTCTATCATTTTTAATGAGTGTGTAACGGAGCTGAGCACGGTAGTCCATGGCCGATAGTACATGGCCAGCGGACTAGAGCACTGCAAACATTACCTAAGATAGAAACAAAATAAGCAAAAACCCTGCTGTAAATAAAAAGTAATAGTACATATAAATACCATAGGGTACTTACTAAACACTGTTTTTGATAAAAAAAACCCCATAAAATCCATCCCACCACGACAAGGTGTACCCAAATCAGGATGATCCTGTACTATCTCTAATTTTAAAACCTTACGATGTGTCAAAAACGACCTCAATGTGAATAAGGGCAGAGCAGAACTGGAGCCAGACTGTGGACACCCAGCCATGGGAAGCTATATAAATGCAATGTCCAGCTCAAAGAAAGGGAGGCCATGCCCTTGTTTGTGCTGAGTACAAGAACCTAAAGCAAGACCCAAAAAAATCTCCTACATTAGTAGGTCCTGCTACGTCATTACGTAGTGGCACAATGTTTGCAAGATGTCGCTAGAGAAGCGGATGCTGGAGGTAGTAGGAGCTTGGCAGTGTTCTGGTTCCAAGGCTGTGGTCTACCGGCATAGCTGATGGATCAGGGTTCTGTAAAAAATGTTGCTCAACTCTACAAACTCACCACCCAATTATCTGACCACTGTGGGGGGCTTCTTATTAAGAAGAGTTTGTTCAATTGAGGTAAGAACTGCCCCTGAAATTCCCGAATACAAAACTTTAAGAGCGCCCCATGCACTAATAAAACTTTTCAACAATTTTTTCCAATTTTTCGATTTACCCTCTAAATTGCACATTCCAAAAATCCCTTTGCAGCCCATAAATTGCATTTTACAATTTCTTTTCTCTGTCCAGACATTTTCTTTTTTTTTTCTTTTGAAGAATGCCTAAAATACATGAAACTTTTCAGGAGGCCAATGTATTTCACATTCTTCCCAAAACTTGTTAAGAAAAATTTGTTTTGTTTTTCTTGGTCTTTATCCTCTGTAATTAAATTTCCTTGTTCCTGACAGCAGCGTTAAGTTCCGAAGTTAACTTGTCCAGGGTAAATAAGATAGGCTCGTCCTCTTACACCCATCTCTCCCTCCATTGTATTTTTACATTGATATGTTCCTTTGAACCCCAGCCATTGATCATTTCTCACAGGGTCTGCTTGTAATACATGGTGTGAAGGACATCAGGTCAAGCTCAACTACAAGGAGGAAGATTGGCCAGATTTTAGTTTTCATATCTCTATGAATCATCGAATATGTCCATGTTTCCTGTTGGCCGCATTAGAAAGCACATTTTTTGAAACAATGAGTAGATCCTTCAACATATTCAGACTTTAGCAGCCCCAGCTCACAACAATTACATGTATTTAAACCGTATTATGCATCCCCCTGTGATTGAAGTCATTGGATAGATAACATTCCTCGAGCTTTGTCTGAAGAAGAATCAACTTTTTTGAAACATTGTTTTAACTGGTGTCCAAAAAGGAAGCAAAGCCGGACTGGCAGTCGTGATAAGGAGTTTATTACATTAATATTATCTGGACTGAAAGTGCGATAAAATACTCAGCTCATTGGAATTCCTAAGCGGAACCCTTTGGGAATACAGATTGCTGGTAAAACTGTGTGGTAAGGTTCATTTGTAGATAAAGTACATCCAATGTTTCCTACAAGTACTGAATGCAAGCAGTCTCCCATTATCAAACAATGTAGGGTAGTAAATATCATTGCTATGACTTGCTTTATAGTTATATTCTTGGACATAGGAGCAGTATTATAGTAGTTATATTCTTGTACATGGGGCAGGATTATAGTAGTTATATTCTTGTACATAGGGGGCAGTATTATAGTAGTTATATTCTTGTATCTAGGAGCAGTATTATAGTAGTTATATTCTTGCACATAGTGGCAGCATTATAGTAGTTATATTCTTATACATGCAGCAGTATTATAGTTATATTTTTGTACATAGGAGCAGTATTATAGTAATTATATTCTTATACATGGGGCAGTATTATAGTAGCTATATTCTTGTACATAGGGAGCAGTAGTATAGTAGTTATATTCTAGTGTATAGGGGGCAGTATTATAGTAGTTATATTCTTGTAAATAGGAGCAGTATTATATTAGTTATATTCTTGTACATAGGAGCAGTATTATAGTAGTTATATTCTTGTACATAGGGGCAGTATTATAGTAGTCATATTCTTGTACATAGGAGGCAGTATTATAGTAGTTATAATCCTGTACATAGGAGCAGTATTATAGTAGTTATATTCTTGTACATAGGAGCAGTATTATAGTAGTTATATTCTTGTACATAGAGGGCAGTATTATAGTAGTTATATTCTTGTACATAGGAGCAGTATTATAGTAGTTATATTCTTATATATAGGGGCAGTATTATAGTAGCTATATTCTTGTACATAGGGGGCAGTATTATAGTAGTTATATTCTTATATATAAGGGCAGTATTATAGTAGTTATATTCTTGTACATAGGGACCAGTATTATAGTAGTTATATTCTTGTATATAGGGAGCAAGTTTATAGTAGTTATATTCTTTTACATAGGAGCAGTATTATAGTATTTATATTCTTGTACATAGTGGCAGTATTATAGTAGCTATATTATTGTACATAGGGGCAGTATTTAGTAGTTATATTCTTGTACATAGGAGCAGTATTATAGTAGTTATATTCTTGTACATAGGGGAAGTATTATAGTAGTTATATTCTTGTACATAGGGACAGTATTATAGTAGTTATATTGCTGTGCATAGGAGCAGTATTATAGTAGTTATATTCTTGTACATAGGGAGCAGTATTATAGTAGTTATATTGCTGTGCATAGGGGCAGTATTATAGCAGTTATAGTCTTGTACATAGGGGGCAGTATTATAGTAGTTATATTCTTATACATAGGGGAAGTATTATAGTAGTTATATTCTTGTATATAGGGACAGTATTATAGTAGTTATATTGCTGTGCATAGGGGCAGTATTATAGCAGTTATAGTCTTGTACATAGGGGGCAGTATTATAGTAGTTATATTCTTGTACATAGGGGAAGTATTATAGTAGTTATATTCTTGTACATAGGGACAGTATTATAGTAGTTATATTGCTGTGCATAGGAGCAGTACTATAGTAGTTATATTCTTGTACATAAGAGCAGTATTATAGTAGTTATATTCTTGTAGCAGGCAGGCAGTATTATAGCAGTTATATTGTATTTATTATATGGTTGACTTTCTCTCCATGAAGAAAGATCTTGATCTCAGGAACATAGAGAGTCTCAGCAAATCACATATCTATGTCTTCTGGGACTTGTTGATTATGTGGTGATGGAAGATATATAATATTATAACAGTTTTAATTTCATGAGTACATTATCATCTGCAGGAGAAGTTCCTGGGTAACAGGATCTTGTGAAAGTGCATGTCATCGATTAATAAATTATTCCAGGATCAAAGTATCCTGAGAAGTATGTGGTGTTACAATAACAGTCATGACGAGATCTGTTTTACAAAAATATATGGGATAATATTATCGGGTTTATGAATTCCAGCGCAGTGCTATACAAATAAACAAGACTACTGTATCACACAACAAATCATGGTAAGATCAGGCCACACAGGAACCGCACGACAGGGCAAAAGCCAAATGTGAAACTCGCAAAATAAACATTACTATATGTGGGAAGCAACGTGAAAATTATACCGTCATAATAATGGCATGTAAAAAAAATTCCAGGACACAAATAGTGTGTATGAAATCTTAGTACTGACCCCCAATGTGTGATTTTATGGATTTCTCTACCCCATAAATAGCTACATTTACACCCTATATAATTTAAGTCTATAGTCAAAAAGGTTTAAAGACAAACCCTAACCAGACTTCACAATCAAGACCCCGTGTAGACCCCAGATCAGACCTCCTAAGCAAATACCTAAGGAAACACAAAACACCCCTAAACCAGGTGGTGGGGAATCTCAGGCCTGTGATGACCTTTTCTCTGGTCCCCTGGCAGACTCCCGGGGACCGCAGTTCTCAGGCTGGCAGCTACGGTTTAATTGCTGCCGGCTCTTTAATTACTTCTTACTCTGCGAGCACGTGCACACAGCGTTCACTAATAAACGCTGCATGTACGTTCAATGAAAGATAACGTCCTCATGCTGGCCAGTGCCAGAGTCAGGATGTACTTAGTGAGCGGAGTAAGCCCCATGTCCCCTGTGATTACTATACCGCAGCCCCATTTCTCCTGTGACGTCTATACCGCAGCCCCATGTCTCCTGTGACGCCTCTACCGCAGCCCCATGTCTCCTGTGACGTCTATACCGCAGCCCCATGTCCCCTGTGATGTCTATACCGCAGCCCCATGTCCCCTGTGATGTCTATACCGCAGTCCCATGTCTCCTGTGATGTCTATACCGCAGTCCCATGTCTCCTGTGACGTCTATACCGCAGCCCCATGTCTCCTGTGATGTCTATACCGCAGCCCCATGTCTCCTGTGACGTCTATACCGCAGCCCCATGTCTCCTGTGATGTATATAACGCAGCCCCATGTCTCCTGTGATGTATATGTGTCACCCCAGGCCTGGATGCCACAAATATTAAAGGCTGTGTCTGAGAGCAGGAGGGAGGTTCCCTGGTCAGGGACAATTAGCATACAGCACCTCCTGTCCCAGGCCAGTAGGGGGAGCTGGCTGCCCCTATAAAAGCTGGTACTGGGGGCAGGGTTAGAGAGAACTGGACGACCTAGCTCAGGACTGAGACTAGTCCCAGAGGAGGAGGGACAGTTCAGCTGCAACCGAGGAGTCCATGAGGCAGAGGAGAAGCTGCGAGCGAGGGACAGAGGCGACGAGAGCCGGTCCTAGCTGAGAGAATCACCACCGGACATTGGGGTCCGAGGCTGTCAGGGTTGCAAGCCCAGCAGCAGAGAACCAACCCGCAAGGGATTTCAGGTCCCTTGGCCTAAGAAGCCTGGAGGCTCCGCCACACAGAGGGACCAGTACTAGTGTTGAGCCACCCCCGTAGTGTTCGAGTTCGGTTCGGTTCGTCGAACACCCGTGTGTTCGCCGAACTGTTCGTCGAACTGTTCGTCGAACACCTTCGAACACCGTTAAAACCAATGGCAGGCAAACAAAAACACATAGAAACACATAGAAAACACCTTCAAAGGTGTCCAAAAGCTGACAAACTGCTCAGAAGACACAACTAACACATGGAAAAGTGACAAGTACATATAGTCATGCGAAAAGAAAAGAGGTGGAGGAGTAAAAGGAGGGGGAGACACAGATATAGGCATGTCATGCCCTTCTAAAATCCAAAAAGTGAGAAGCCGAGACGGCCAGTCCGCTCCTGCCCGTGCCACCTCCGTGTCGCCGGGTTTGTGCCAGAGCCGCGGTGAACCCTGACGGCCAGCCCCCCTCTCCCAATACTGGCGCCTGTCCGCTGGTGGGTCGAGAGAGCCCCCCTGTGGTGGAGGCAGCTCTAAGCTTTTTAATTTAAATTGTCCCTCTAATTTGAATGAATACACTTTAAATCCATTTACAAGGATCTATTGGAGGGCAAGTCTCATGCCAGCAGCCGCGTAATTCCAGCTCCAGTAGCGTCCACTAAAGCTGCTGCAGTTAAAAAGCTTTTATAAGGATCGAGCTCGGCTGTCCACCGCAAGGCATCCTAGTGCCAGTCCCAGCCCCTATGCCTTGGGGTGCCTCCTGATGCTCTTCACTGAGTATCCCGTGGTCCCGAAGCATTTCCTTTGAAAAAATTAAGTGTCCAAACTACAGGTGGTGTAGCTTGCTTAACAGCCGGGATAATCCGCTGACTAGCAGACACTGCTACTAGGCACAAAGTATTTCCTGGGCTAGCTGCAGTTAAAAATTTGTAAGTAGATACTCTCGTTGGATGCTGAGAAAGCATTCCATAGAGTCTCCTGGCACGCCATATATGATTCTCTTAAAAAGCTTGGGGTAGGGGTCTAGGGGACCCTTTTATAGCCAAAATCACGGCCCTGTATCACAATACGTCACCTAGGCTGAAGATAAATGGAACTGTAGCACCGAGGGCTCGGTTGCTACAGACGTATTGCACCTCACCCAGAGGTGTGATATCTCACTCTCAGATAAGAATGGAGTGTGGATCAGGACCCGACACCTGCATGCATTACACCACATTGCCGTGGGGCAGGGCGACCAATATGCCCCTGAGATGGGCACGACAGTCCCTGTCCCTGGCTGGAGTGGGGGGAGGGAACACTGAGGAAGGGGAACCCTGCAGTGCAGGAGCAGGGAGGAAGCAGTTCCTGGGTGCATTGAGAAGGGAGTATAAAAGGTGGGCACCATCTTAGTTCAGTGCAGAGAAGTCTGAGCAGAAGTGGCAGGGAGCAGGGGCTCTGCATGAGCTCTGCTCCGGAGGCGGGCCTAGTAACAGAGGCCCAGGCCTGCAAGAGGGAGAAGGAAGGAAGAGGAGCGGAGAAGGCTCCAGGAACGAGGAATGAAGGGATCCCAGGGGTGCGGACGGGCGAGTCGCCACCGCACGCCCGAATCCACCTGCGTGGAGGGGTCAGGCCAAAGGGGGAGACCGGTCCCCGAACTAGTGGAGGCAGGAAACGACCCTCAGCTAGACACCGGAGGCTCTGACATTTTATGTGGCGCAGCCCCTTGCTCCACCCGCTAGGAAGGCACCACATAGGGTCAGGGAAACTGGCGCCAAGTTTACCAAGAGGAGGCCCGAGGCAGCCGGACAGAAGTGTTGGTAAGAAAGGCCAGACAAAGGACACACAAAGGGGGTCCTGTGAAGCGCTCCAAAGTTATCTGGGAGTTGTCTGAGCCCCTCACCTGGTGAGCACAGTACGACGTGGGCAGCCGTTACCTGCAGACGTGGTCTGGATAATAAGAACTGTGAGTAAAGGCCCTGAACTGCATCACTGACTCCGTGTCGTTACTGCTGCTGCCCTGCACCATCACCCCCATCCTCCGCATACACTGCCCTGAGGCTATACTCCTCCCGTGGGGAGTTATGCTACGCTCTGCTGCACCCACAACACCAGCCTTAGCGGTCTGCCCTGTAGCGGCGGTTCACTCTGACCGCAATCCACGGGTGGCGTAGTCGGACATTTAAACATCAAAACCACATAAATAGTTCCGCCACTGGTTTGACCGCCCTGAGCCACGGAACCGGATCGCCGCCACGAAGACTACAACCACCAGCATCCACCAAAAAGGGTCCGGCTCCGGGTGTCCCAAGGCCCAGGGGGTGCGTCAGAACATTTTCATCACCTTTCACAATCACCAATGGGACAAGGCAGGGATGTCCTCTGTCCCCTCTCTTATACATCCTAGTGACGGAGCACCTGCTCTCATCAATTCGCCATAACCCCAATATTAGGTGGATTGAGGTGGGAGGCACCGAGTACAAGTGCTCTCTATTTGCTGATGATGTCCTAGTATATATCACTCAATCACATATATCCATCCCTGCTGTTATGGCTGAAATAGATCACTTTGTTACATGGTAAAATTTTAAAATCAATGCAGCGAAGTCTGAGGCCCTCGATGTCTCCCTACCCAAATCCATATAGGATTCCATCCAGTCCAACTTTCCCTTTGCCTGGCCCTCACAGGGTATCAAATACTTAGGAATTCCTATTCATAGAGACCTCTCCCATCTATGTTATCTTAATTTTGGGCCCTTTATTGAACAATTCCATACAGACCACGGTTGGCAAGTTAGAACTGTAAGATTCACTACGTGAACCACTGGTGTTTTGTGGAAAAGCACATGTACACCGCGTTCCAAATTATTATGCAAAAAGTGTTTAGGAGTGATAAGGGAAGAATTTGTTTGTTTGTCAGTTAAACTCATTGATGGTGATGTGTGTCAGGGCTCTTTATATCACTGTAAGCAATTGCAGACACCTGTGCTAATTAGTTTGGCAGGTGTGTCCAATGAAAGGCAAGACTACTTAAGAAGGCTCTCTCACATTATTAAGCAGCCTACATTTTCTGCCAAAATGGGAAAGAAAAAGGATGTGTCGGCTGCTGAGAAGCAACAAATTGTGGAGTGTTTAGGTCAAGGCATGACTACAATCAACATTGTGCGATGATCAGGATGAAGTGTCTTGGCAATCAAGAAGTATGTAGCTGATTCACAGTACACACGTGTGCGTGCTGATAAGGGCAAATTGAGGACTCTTTCCTACAGGCAATTACGTCAGGTTGAAAGAGCAGCGGCAAAAAAGCCTTGTCATAGCAGCAGACAAGTTTTTGAAGCTGCTTGTGCCTCCAACGTCCCCCGAACAACAAGATGCAGGGTCCTTCAGAGGTTTGCAGCTGTGCATACGCCATCCTGTCGACCTCCTCTATCCACTTCACACAAGCAGAAACGGCTCCAGTGGGCCAAACATTACATGAAGACTGATTTCAAAACTGTTTTGTTCACGGATGAGTGCCGTGCAGCGCTCGATGGTCCAGATGAATGGAGTGGAGGATGGCTGGTTGATGGACACCCCACGCAAACACGGCTACAGCGCCAACAAGGAGGAGGTGGAGTAATGTTTTGGGCTGGAATCATGGGGAGAGAGATTGTCGGCCCCTTTAGGATCCCTGAAGGCGCTAAAGATGAACTCCATAATGTATGTGGATTTTCTCAAACAGCACTTCCTGCCATGGTTCAAGAAGAAGAACCGTGTATTTCACAGCAAGATCATTTTTCTGCATGATAATGCAACATCTCATGCTGCACATAAAACATCTGCATCTCTGGCTGATATGGGCATAAAAGGGGACAAACTTATGGTGTGACCCCCATGCTCCCCTGACTTCTACCCCATTCAGAACCTTTGGAGCATCATTAAAAGGAGTGTCTATGATGGCGGGAGGCAGTTCACATCTAAGCAACAGCTCTGGGAGGGTATTCTGTCCTCATGCAAAACAATTGAAGCAGAAACCATCCAAAACCTGACAAATTCAATGGACGAGAGAGTTCAGAAGCTCCTTTCGAACAAGGGGTCCTATGTGAAAATGTAACATCACCTAGAATAAAGTTTTGAGTTGAAAACTGTTTGATTTCAGTTTCTAACAACCTGCTAATGCTTATAATTTCAAAAATGACCATTTTTTTGGTCTTTGTTAAAATGAAAAGGTTGATCGAAAAGTTTGGGGGATCTAAGAGTGTGGCAACCCAGTAGTCATGATTACTTCGAATTCTGACAATATGAGGGTCATGCTGCAGGTAGTGCAGCAAGAAGGCACTTATGTGTCTTGCGCATCTCGGAGCCCCAAAATTATTTTCCGGGCTAGATGCAGCTAAAAATTATTTTTAATTTTAAATCTGGTGAAGCTTATTATAGATGGCCTAATAGGATCAGTGCTGCACACTGCTACAAAGCCCAAATTATTTTCCAGTCAAGATACAGATAAACATGATTAGTAATTTGAAAGCTTAAAACGGTTGGTAGGGTGATTTTAACCAATCATCAAGCTTTTACTCTCCCCAGGATGACACAGGGGTAGAAAAGTCGTTTCGGATCCATGATTTGTTCATCTTTATGAACGTGAGTCTGTCTACATTATCAGTGGAGAGCCGCGTGCGCTTATCTGTCAGCACACCACCAGCAGCGCTGAACACACGTTCAGACAGAACGCTGGCTGCGGGGCATGACAAGATCTCCAAGGCGTAAGTGGCTAGCTCCGGCCATTTATCCAGATTGGAAGCCCAAAAAGAGCAAGGGTCCAGTGACACAGTCGTGGCTTCAATGTTTACTTGGAGATACTCCTGTACCATCGTCTCTAGGCGTTGACTATGTGTCAGACTTCTTGTCTCCTGTGGCCTTGCAAAGGATGGGCTAAAAAAGTGGTGAAATGATTCCGCAAAATTGATGTTACCAGCAGATACTGTGGTTCTGTTACGGTTTGAGTGCTGAACACTTGACGGTCCCACGGTTGGCAAGTTGGATCTGTGAGATTCACTACGTGCACCACTGGTATTTTGTGGAAAAGCACATGTAAGATTCTGCAACAGTCTCTGCTGATACTCCTGCATGCGTGCATCCCTTTCTATGGCAGGAATAATTTCTGCAAATTTACTTTTGTACCGGGGATCTAACAGTGTGGCAACCCAGTAGTCAGGATTATTTCTAATTCTCACAATTCGAGGGTCATGTTGCAGGTAGTGCAGCAAGAAGGCACTCATGTGTGTTGCGCATCCAGGAGCACCAAGTCCCTGTTGTGTTGGTGGCGAGGTAACAATCATGCTTCCTTCCTCTGTCCTCTCCCCCCAACCTCGCACAACAGAAATGTGATCAAGGTCTCCCTCATCTGATGAGTCTTCCATCAGTTCGTCCTCCACTTCTTCCTGGGCTCCTGCACCTTCCTCACTAGTTTGGCTGCTACCATGCGCCCTGGTAAAATCATCTCCCCCACCCTCACATGCCTGCCGCCTTGGTGCTGCCGACCGTCTGGACCTTGCAGATGTTAGCCCTTCCGCATACAACTCCTCCTCCTCTACTTCCTCCACCTCCTCTTGTGCCACCACCTGACTCCGAATTCTGTTTAACATGTGCTCCAGCATGTAAATCACCGGAATAGTCATGCTGATAATGGCATCGTCAGCACTAAACATCTTCGTCGCCATTTCAAAATTGTGCAGAAGGGTGCATAGGTCCCTGATCTGAGACCACTCCTCCAGCGTGATTTGCCCCACCTCTGAATCTCGTTGGCCCAGGCTATACGTCAGAACGTATTGCACCAGGGCTTGTCGGTGCTGCCACAGTCGCTGCAACATGTGCAGAGTTGAATTCCACCGGGTAGGCACATCGCATTTTAGCCGGTGAAGTGGCAGGCCCAACGACTTCTGTAGAGATGTAAGTCGCTGAGCTGCGGGATGCGAACGGCGGAAGTGAGCACACAGCGACCGTGCCCTCTGCAGAAGGCCATCTAGTCTGGGATAGTGGGCTAAAAATTGCTGGACAACCAGGTTCAACACGTGAGCCATACAAGGCACGTGTGTGACATTGCCCCGGCGAAGGGCCGCACCCAGGTTTGCAGCATTGTCGCACACGGCCTTCCCTGGTTTCAGGTCCAGTGGAGACAACCATTCATGAAATTGGTTCTCCAGAGCTGACCACAACTCCTCAGCTGTGTGACTCACATTTCCCAGACATTTCAATGTAAAAACCGCCTGATGACGTTGAGCCCTACTGCCAGCATAGTAAGGAGGTGTGCAGGATCCCTTCTGCGCAGTTAGAAAGCTTGTGGCATGACCAGACAGGCTTTGGGTGCAGGTGGAAGACCGAGAGGAGGTTGAGGAGGCAGAAGCAGTGGAGGAACTTTGACATAAAGAGGATTGACGCACAACTCGTGGGGACGGCAAGACTTGGACAGCAGCCCCTTGTCCTGCTGTCACCATAGTTACCCAGTGCCCAGTCAGCGACATGTAACGCCCCTGTCCATGCCTACTCGTCCAAGTGTCTGTGGTGAAATGCACCCTGTCACACACAGAGTTTCTCAAAGAAGCGGTGATGTTGTGTGCGACATGCTGGTGGAGCGCAGGCACACCTTTCTTTGAGAAGTAGTGCCGACTGGGCATCTGGTACTGGGGCACTGCGACGGACATAAGGTCTCGAAAATCCTCTGTGTCCACCAGGCGGAAAGGCAGCATTTCTGTAGCCAAGAGCTTGCAGATGGTGAAATTCAACCTCTTAGCTTTCTCATGGCTAGGAGGAAATGGTCTTTTACTTGTCCACATCTGAGGGACCGAGGGCTGGCTATTGTGCTTAGACGGGGTTGATAAGGGTGTCCCCGGCAAACTGCCGGTCTGTGAGGAAGATGCAGGCGGACATGTTAGGTTGCCTTGATCCAAAGGTGGTGCTATCGATGTCGGACAGCGCTCAAGACCAGCTGGTGTTACCACCTCCAAAGAAAATGATGACCTGCCAATCACGCTGGCTGTTGCGGGTAAAGAGGTGGCAGGTCTGCGCCCCAAAACAGGTGTGACTGCTGTCCCCCCAGTCACAGAGGATGAAGAGGCCGCGGATGCACAAGATATGGCAGACGGTGGTTGGCCCGGCCGGCTAGGCCGCATTGTAGCACACTGAGCTTCCCACTGCAACTTATGCTTCATGTCCATGTGCCGGTTCATGCATGAAGTACTCAAACTATGTATTTTTTGGCCTCTACTTAGCTTTTGCTGACAAATGTTACAGATAACACGAGTTGGGTCATCTTTATCGATCTGAAAAAATGCCCAGGCTATGCAAGGCTTAGCACCCATGTGACCTGAAGAGCCACCACGACTTGTGGTGAGAGGCAGAGTTGTGTTTGAGGATGCAGTTGTTGACGTGCTTCCAGTACTACGTCTCTGTCCAGGAAGGCGCAACCTGACCTCGTCGTCACTAGCATCTTCCTCCACCTCCTCTGCTGACCTCATCTCTTGGCTGACTGTGGGTTGACAGTAAGTGGGATCTCCGACCTCATCATCATCACCCTGTGCGTTATCACACCCGTCGTCCTCAGAGCCAACCTGTTCCTGCCCTGACAAAAAACTAAAGTTGTCGCTCCAATCAGGTATTTGAGTCTTATCATCGTCTTCCTCATTGTCTCCACCAACAGGAGTTACAGTTTGGGAATGAGGGTCTACATTATGGTCAGAACCTTCTGCGTCTGGTCCTGGATCCGATTCATAAAGATTCTGGGCATCAGTGCAGATCATTTCCTCGTCTGGATTCACAGAAGCGCTGGAGTCGACCTCTGATTCCCAGGCTATAGTATGAGTAAACAGCTCTGCAGACTCAACCATCTGTTCTACCTCATACTCAGACGGGCAGCTGGAGATTTGGGAGCTGTGAGGAAGCAAGTGCGATTTGTGTGACACCTTTGAGGACTGGAGTATTTGTGATGTTGAAGTTGATGTGGAGGAGAGCCCACTTAAAGGAGCACTTGATATCCGTTGAAGCACCTGCTGTTTTTGTGCCTCATCTGGAATTTGTAGCGATTGGCGTGGCCGTAAGAAAGGGATCTTATCACATTGTCCGCTAAAAGAAGTAGACATTTTAGTTTGGCTGGAAGATGGTCTTTCTTCTGCACCTACCCCACGGACACAACCTTTTTTCCCCTTCCCAACACGCCTATTCCCCTTTCCACCAGCAGCAGGCCTTTTTCCACTCATTTTGGTGGTTAACTAATTCACAACTCTGGAGTTGTTTGCACAAAAAAACAATGGATGGTAACCGAGCAGAGCTGAGTGGCCAAACTGTGGTATTAGGCCAAAACTATTGGCTGGGTTAGATGCAGAAAAAAATTATTTTTAATTTGCAACCTGATGGAGGTCAGTATAGATGGACTAATAGACCAAGTCCCACACACCGCTAGAAGCCAAATATTTTTTCAGAGCTAGATGCAGAAATTTTTTTTATTCAATTTGCAACCTGATGGAGGTCAGTATAGATGGACTAATAGACCAAGTCCCACACACTGCTAGAAGCCCAAATATTTTTTCAGAGCTAGATGCAGAAAAAAATTATTTTTAATTTGCAACCTGATGGAGGTCAGTATAGATGGACTAATAGAACAAGTCCCACACACTGCTAGAAGCCCAAATATTTTTTCAGAGCTAAATGAAGAAAAAAATTATTTTTAATTTGCAACCTGATGGAGGTCAGTATAGATGGATTAATAGACCAAGTCCCACACACTGCTAGAAGCCCAAATATTTTTTCAGAGGTAGATGCAGAAAAAAATTATTTTTAATTTGCAACCTGATGGAGGTCAGTATAGATGGACTAATAGAACAAGTCCCACACGCTGCTAGAAGCCCAAATATTTTTTCTGAGATAAATGAAGAAAAAAATTATTTTTAATTTGCAACCTGATGGAGGTCAGTATAGATGGACTAATAGACCAAGTCCCACACACTGCTAGAAGCCCAAATATTTTTTCAGAGCTAGATGCAGAAAAAAATTATTTTTAATTTGCAACCTGATGGAGGTCAGTATAGATGGACTAATAGACCAAGTCCCACACACCGCTAGAAGCCCAAATATTTTTTCAGAGCTAGATGCAGAAAATTTTTTTATTCAATTTGCAACCTGATGGAGGTCAGTATAGATGGACTAATAGACCAAGTCCTACACACTGCTAGAAGCCCAAATATTTTTTCAGAGCTAGATGCAGAAAAAAATTATTTTTAATTTGCAACCTGATGGAGGTCAGTATAGATGGACTAATAGACCAAGTCCCACACACTGCTAGAAGCCCAAATATTTTTTCAGAGCTAGATGCAGAAAAAAATTATTTTTAATTTGCAACCTGATGGAGGTCAGTATAGATGGACTAATAGAACAAGTCCCACACGCTGCTAGAAGCCCAAATATTTTTTCAGAGCTAAATGAAGAAAAAAATTATTTTTAATTTGCAACCTGATGGAGGTCAGTATAGATGGACTAATAGACCAAGTCCCACACACTGCTAGAAGCCCAAATATTTTTTCAGAGCTAGATGCAGAAAAAAATTATTTTTAATTTGCAACCTGATAGAGGTCAGTATAGATGGACTAATAGACCAAGTCCCACACACCGCTAGAAGCCCAAATATTTTTTCAGAGCTAGATGCAGAAAAAAATTATATTCAATTTGCAACCTGCTGGAGGTCAGTATAGAAGGACTAATAGAACAAGTCCCACACACTGCTAGAAGCCCAAATATTTTTTCAGAGCTAAATGAAGAAAAAAATTATTTTTAATTTGCAACCTGATGGAGGTCAGTATAGATGGACTAATAGACCAAGTCCCACACACTGCTAGAAGCCCAAATATTTTTTCAGAGCTAGATGCAGAAAAAAATTATATTCAGTTTGCAACCTGATGGAGGTCAGTATAGATGGACTAATAGAATGATGCTATGCCCAAAAGATTTTACTTCACTAGGTGCAGTAAAAAAATTGGTATTCTATACACAGGTGGTATATCTTGCAACACAGATAGGCTACTCCACTGACTAACACACTCTGCAATAGGCCAAAAAGGATTAGCTTTGCTAGATTCAGCCAAATGCTGTGAAAAAAACTTGCACAGCACTGGCACAGACCTGCCTGGCAAAAACTGATAGGAACTGATGTAACCTAGTCCTGAAAAGGACTCCAATTACAATTAGTCTTTACTCCCACAATCTATCTATTTAAGAGCACAGACCTGCTTGATAAAAGTCGTAGGAAATGCTGTAACCTAGTCCTTAAAAGGACTGCAATCACAACTATTCCCTACTCCCAAGCTATCTGTATATTTGTGCGAAAATTGGCTTGAAATTAACAAGGTATAGCGCACACAGCAACAGCGGTGCCGTCTAACACGCAGCTGCAGCAGTGAGAAAATGGTGGCGACGGGGAAAATGGCTTGGTCTTATAGGGCAAGGACATGTGACATACACTGCCAATCACACATGCCCTTGCTTGTGTGAAAAAAAGCACTTCGCTCCGTGTGTGCGCTGCTGATAGGCTGACAGATTGCACCTCCCCACTGCAAATGCGGGAAAGAGAAAAAAAAATGGAGATCTTCATTGTTCCTGCAGAGATCCATCCCCTGCCCCTCCCCCCGCCCCGCTGTACACTCAAACTGCGTATTAACATTAATTTTCATCATTACTGAGAAAAAATCCAGTTATGATTTTGGTGCACGAACAGTTATCGAACATAACCTCGAACAGCCGAATTTTTCTCAAATTGTTCGTGTTCGCCGACCGGCTCGAACACCGCCCAAAACAGCTCGAATTTGAGATTGGCGAACAGTTCGAGTAGAACAACGCTCATCTCTAACCAGTACACCACGAGGAAGCAAAAGGTACCTAAGGCCCGAGTCGCAAGCCATACAGGCGAAGTACACGGCCAGCTCAGGGACGTGGGCTATTACACCACGAAAAGGGGGATAGTCAGCAAGGGCAGAGAGAGAACGGTAGGCCTTCACACTCACCCTGACCAGTGGGGCTCGCCCGAGTGCTCTCAGACACCCAGGCCCATTCCTACCAGGTACTCCTATTGGGTCAGTAGTAATACCTACAATAAAGACCCTGGACTGTTTGAAGCGGACTCTGAACTCTTATTACTGCGGCCTGTACTATCACCCCCAGCATTCACATACGCTGCCCTGAGGTTATCCGACCCTTGTGCTGCACACCTACATCAGCCTCAGCGGTCTGCCTTGCAGCGGCGGTCATCCCTGACCGCAATCCACGGGTGGTGTAGTCGGACATTCATAACTCTACAAATAGACTGCCACAGCATTTGGTCTGACCACCCTGAGCCAGGGGATCGGGTTGCCACTACTACCCCCAGCATCGCACAGAAGCCCAGTTCCGGGTGCCCCATGGCCCAGGGGCGAGTCATATATACCGCAGCCCCATTTCTCCTGTGACGTCTATACCGCAGCCCCATGTCTCCTGTGATGTCTATACAGCAGCCCCATGTCTCCTGTGACATCTATACCGCAGCCCCATGTCTCCTGTGATGTATATACCACAGCCTCATGTCTCTTGTGATGTATATACCGCAGCCCCATGTCTCCTGTGATGTCTATACCGCAACCCCATGTCTCCTGTGATGTCTATACCGCAACCCCATGTCTCCTGTGATGTCTATACCACAGCCCCATGTCACCTGTGATACCTATACCGCAGCCCCATGTGTCTTGTGATGTATATACCGCAGCCCTATGTCTTCTGTGATGTCTGTACCGCAGCCCCATGTCTCCGATGATGTATATACTGCAGCCCCATGTCTCCTGTGATGTATATAACGCAGCCCCATGTCTCCTGTGATGTATATACCGCAGCCCCATGTCTCTTGTGATGTATATACCGCAGCCCCATGTCTCCTGTGACGTCTATACCGCAGCCCCATGTCTCCTGTGATGTCTATACCGCAACCCCATGTCTCCTGTGATGTCTATACCACAGCCCCATGTCACCTGTGATGTCTATACCGCAGCCCCATGTGTCTTGTGATGTATATACCGCAGCCCTATGTCTTCTGTGATATCTGTACCGCAGACCCATGTCTCCGATGATGTATATACTGCAGCCCCATGTCTCCTGTGATGTATATAACGCAGCCCCATGTCTCCTGTGATGTATATACCGCAGCCCCATGTCTCTTGTGATGTATATACCGCAGCCTCATGTCTCCTGTGACGTCTATACTGCAGCCCCATGTCTCCTGTGATGTCTATACCGCAGCCCCATGTCTCCTGTGATGTATATACCGCAGCCCCATGTCTCTTGTGATGTATATACCGCAGCCCATGTCCCCTGTGATGTCTATACCGCAGCCCCATGTCTCCTGTGATGTATATACTGCAGCCCCATGTCTCTTGTGATATATATACCGCAGCCCCATGTCCCCTGTGAAGTCTATACCGCAGCCCCATGTCTTCTGTGATGTCTATACCGCAGCCCTATGTCTCCTGTGATGTATATACTGCAGCCCCATGTCTCCTGTGATGTATATAACGCAGCCCCATGTCCCCTGTGATGTCTATACCGCAGCCCCATATCTCCTGTGACGTCTATACCGCAGCCCCATGTCTCCTGTGATGTCTATACCATAGCCCCATATCTCCTGTGATGTATATACCGCAGCCCCATGTCTCTTGTGATGTATATACCGCCGCCCCATGTCTCCTGTGATGTCTATACCACAGCCCCATGTCTCCTGTGATCCCTATACCGCAGGCCCATGTCTCCTGTGATATCTATACCGCAGCCCCATGTCCCCTGTGATGTCTATACCGCAGCCCCATGTCCCCTGTGATGTCTATACCGCAGCCCCATGTCTCCTGTGATGTCTATACCGTAGCCCCATGTCTCCTGTGATGCATATACCGCAGCCTCATGTCTCTTGTGATGTCTGTACCGCAGCCCCATGTCTCCTGTGATGTCTATACCGCAGCCCCATGTCTCTTGTGATGTATATACCGCAGCCCCATGTCTCCTGTGATGTCTATACCGCAGCCCCATGTCTCCTGTGATGTCTATACCACAGCCCCATGTCTCCTGTAATGTCTATACCGCAGCCCCATGTCTCCTGTGATGTCTATACCGCAGCCCCATGTAACCTGTGATGTCTATACCGCAGCCCCATGTGTCTTGTGATGTATATACCGCAGCCCCATGTCTTCTGTGATGTCTATACCGCAGCCCAATGTCTCCAGTGATGTTTATACTGCAGCCCCATGTCCCCTGTGATGTATATAACGCAGCCCCATGTCTCCTGTGATGTATATACCGCAGCCCCATGTCTCTTGTGATGTATATACCGCAGCCCCATGTCTCCTGTGACGTCTATACCGCAGCCCCATGTCTCCTGTGACGTCTATACCGCAGCCTCATGTCTCCTGTGATGTCTATACCGCAGCCCCATGTCTCCTGTGACGTCTATACCGCAGCCCCATGTCTCCTGTGACGTCTATACCGCAGCCCCATGTCTCCTGTGATGTCTATACCGCAGCCCCATGTCTCCTGTGATGTATATACCGCAGCCCCATGTCTCTTGTGATGTATATACCGCATCCCCATGTCTCCTGTGATGTCTATACCACAACCCCATGTCTCCTGTGATGTCTATACCGCAGTCCCATGTCTCCTGTGACGTATATAAGGCAGCCCCATGTCTCCTGTGATGTCTATACAGTAGCCCCATGTCTCCTGTGACATCTATACCGCAGCCACATGTCTCCTGTGATGTCTATAGCGCAGCCCCATGTCTCCTGTGATGTATATACCGCAGCCTCATGTCTCTTGTGATGTATATACCGCAGCCCCATGTCTCCTGTGATGTCTATACCGCAACCCCATGTCTCCTGTGATGTCTATACCGCAACCCCATGTCTCCTGTGATGTCTATACCACAGCCCCATGTCACCTGTGATGTCTATACCGCAGCCCCATGTGTCTTGTGATGTATATACCGCAGCCCTATGTCTTCTGTGATGTCTGTACCGCAGCCCCATGTCTCCGATGATGTATATACTGCAGCCCCATGTCTCCTGTGATGTATATAACGCAGCCCCATGTCTCCTGTGATGTATATACCGCAGCCCCATGTCTCTTGTGATGTATATACCGCAGCGCCATGTCTCCTGTGACGTCTATACCGCAGCCCCATGTCTCCTGTGATGTCTATACCGCAGCCCCATGTCTCCTGTGATGTCTATACCGCAGCCCCATGTCTCCTGTGACGTCTATACCACAGCCCCATGTCTCCTGTGATGTCTATACCGCAGCCCCATGTCTCCTGTGATGTATATACTGCAGCCCCATGTCTCTTGTGATATATATACCGCAGCCCCATGTCCCCTGTGATGTCTATACCGCAGCCCCATGTCTTCTGTGATGTCTATACCGCAGCCCTATGTCTCCTGTGATGTATATACTGCAGCCCCATGTCTCCTGTGATGTATATAACGCAGCCCCATGTCCCCTGTGATGTCTATACCGCAGCCCCATATCTCCTGTGACGTCTATACCGCAGCCCCATGTCTCCTGTGATGTCTATACCATAGCCCCATATCTCCTGTGATGTATATACCGCAGCCCCATGTCTCTTGTGATGTATATACCGCCGCCCCATGTCTCCTGTGATGTCTATACCACAGCCCCATGTCTCCTGTGATCCCTATACCGCAGGCCCATGTCTCCTGTGATATCTATACCGCAGCCCCATGTCCCCTGTGATGTCTATACCGCAGCCCCATGTCCCCTGTGATGTCTATACCGCAGCCCCATGTCTCCTGTGATGTCTATACCGTAGCCCCATGTCTCCTGTGATGCATATACTGCAGCCTCATGTCTCTTGTGATGTCTGTACAGCAGCCCCATGTCTCCTGTGATGTCTATACCGCAGCCCCATGTCTCTTGTGATGTATATACCGCAGCCCCATGTCTCCTGTGATGTCTATACCGCAGCCCCATGTCTCCTGTGATGTCTATACCACAGCCCCATGTCTCCTGTAATGTCTATACCGCAGCCCCATGTCTCCTGTGATGTCTATACCGCAGCCCCATGTAACCTGTGATGTCTATACCGCAGCCCCATGTGTCTTGTGATGTATATACCACAGCCCCATGTCTTCTGTGATGTCTATACCGCAGCCCAATGTCTCCAGTGATGTTTATACTGCAGCCCCATGTCCCCTGTGATGTATATAACGCAGCCCCATGTCTCCTGTGATGTATATACCGCAGCCCCATGTCTCTTGTGATGTATATACCGCAGCCCCATGTCTCCTGTGACGTCTATACCGCAGCCCCATGTCTCCTGTGACGTCTATACCGCAGCCCCATGTCTCCTGTGATGTCTATACCGCAGCCCCATGTCTCCTGTGACGTCTATACCGCAGCCCCATGTCTCCTGTGACGTCTATACCGCAGCCCCATGTCTCCTGTGATGTCTATACCGCAGCCCCATGTCTCCTGTGATGTATATACCGCAGCCCCATGTCTCTTGTGATGTCTATACCACAACCCCATGTCTCCTGTGATGTCTATACCGCAACCCCATGTCTCCTGTGATGTCTATACCGCAGTCCCATGTCTCCTGTGACGTATATAAGGCAACCCCATGTCTCCTGTGATGTCTATACAGTAGCCCCATGTCTCCTGTGACATCTATACCGCAGCCACATGTCTCCTGTGATGTCTATAGCGCAGCCCCATGTCTCCTGTGATGTATATACCGCAGCCTCATGTCTCTTGTGATGTATATACCGCAGCCCCATGTCTCCTGTGATGTCTATACCGCAACCCCATGTCTCCTGTGATGTCTATACCGCAACCCCATGTCTCCTGTGATGTCTATACCACAGCCCCATGTCACCTGTGATGTCTATACCGCAGCCCCATGTGTCTTGTGATGTATATACCGCAGCCCTATGTCTTCTGTGATGTCTGTACCGCAGCCCCATGTCTCCGATGATGTATATACTGCAGCCCCATGTCTCCTGTGATGTATATAACGCAGCCCCATGTCTCCTGTGATGTATATACCGCAGCCCCATGTCTCTTGTGATGTATATACCGCAGCGCCATGTCTCCTGTGACGTCTATACCGCAGCCCCATGTCTCCTGTGATGTCTATACCGCAGCCCCATGTCTCCTGTGATGTCTATACCGCAGCCCCATGTCTCCTGTGACGTCTATACCACAGCCCCATGTCTCCTGTGATGTCTATACCGCAGCCCCATGTCTCCTGTGATGTATATACTGCAGCCCCATGTCTCTTGTGATATATATACCGCAGCCCCATGTCCCCTGTGATGTCTATACCGCAGCCCCATGTCTTCTGTGATGTCTATACCGCAGCCCTATGTCTCCTGTGATGTATATACTGCAGCCCCATGTCTCCTGTGATGTATATAACGCAGCCCCATGTCCCCTGTGATGTCTATACCGCAGCCCCATATCTCCTGTGACGTCTATACCGCAGCCCCATGTCTCCTGTGATGTCTATACCATAGCCCCATATCTCCTGTGATGTATATACCGCAGCCCCATGTCTCTTGTGATGTATATACCGCCGCCCCATGTCTCCTGTGATGTCTATACCACAGCCCCATGTCTCCTGTGATCCCTATACCGCAGGCCCATGTCTCCTGTGATATCTATACCGCAGCCCTATGTCCCCTGTGATGTCTATACCGCAGCCCCATGTCCCCTGTGATGTCTATACCGCAGCCCCATGTCTCCTGTGATGTCTATACCGTAGCCCCATGTCTCCTGTGATGCATATACCGCAGCCTCATGTCTCTTGTGATGTCTGTACCGCAGCCCCATGTCTCCTGTGATGTCTATACCGCAGCCCCATGTCTCTTGTGATGTATATACCGCAGCCCCATGTCTCCTGTGATGTCTATACCGCAGCCCCATGTCTCCTGTGATGTCTATACCACAGCCCCATGTCTCCTGTAATGTCTATACCGCAGCCCCATGTCTCCTGTGATGTCTATACCGCAGCCCCATGTAACCTGTGATGTCTATACCGCAGCCCCATGTGTCTTGTGATGTATATACCGCAGCCCCATGTCTTCTGTGATGTCTATACCGCAGCCCAATGTCTCCAGTGATGTTTATACTGCAGCCCCATGTCCCCTGTGATGTATATAACGCAGCCCCATGTCTCCTGTGATGTATATACCGCAGCCCCATGTCTCTTGTGATGTATATACCGCAGCCCCATGTCTCCTGTGACGTCTATACCGCAGCCCCATGTCTCCTGTGACGTCTATACCGCAGCCCCATGTCTCCTGTGATGTCTATACCGCAGCCCCATGTCTCCTGTGACGTCTATACCGCAGCCCCATGTCTCCTGTGACGTCTATACCGCAGCCCCATGTCTCCTGTGATGTCTATACCGCAGCCCCATGTCTCCTGTGATGTATATACCGCAGCCCCATGTCTCTTGTGATGTATATACCGCATCCCCATGTCTCCTGTGATGTCTATACCACAACCCCATGTCTCCTGTGATGTCTATACCGCAGCCCCATGTCCCCTGTGATGTCTATACCGCAGCCCCATGTCTTCTGTGATGTCTATACCGCAGCCCCATGTCTTCTGTGATGTATATACTGCAGCCCCATGTCTCCTGTGATGTCTATAACGCAGCCCCATATCTCCTGTGACGTCTATACCGCAGCCCCATGTCTCCTGTGATGTCTATACCGTAGCCCCATGCCTCCTGTGATGTATATACCACAGCCCCATGTCTCTTGTGATGTATATACCGCAGCCCCATGTCTCCTGTGATGTCTATACCACAGCCCCATGTCTCCTGTGATGCCTATACCGCAGGCCCATGTCTCCTGTGATGTCTATACCGCAGCCCCATGTCCCCTGTGATGTCTATACCCAATTCCCATGTCTCCTGTGATGTCTATACCGCAGCCCCATGTCTCCTGTGATGTCTATACCGCAGCCCCATGTCTCTTGTGATGTATATACCGCAGTCCCATGTCTCCTGTGATGTCTATACCGCAGCCCCATGTCTCCTGTGAAGTCTATACCGCAGACCCATGTCTCCTGTGATGTCTATACCGCAGCCCCATGTCTCCTGTGATGTATATGTAGCACCCTGAGGATTCGGCTGCTACAGGAGTATTGCACCTCAACCCAGAGGTGTGATATTCCACTCCCGGGTAAGGATGGAGTGTGGAACTGAGCTCGGTAGGCTGCATGCACTACACACATCCCATTTCCGGGGAACAGGCCGACGGTACTCCCACTTAGAAATGTGCAGGTACGACCGAGTCTGTTCCTGGCTGGAGTGGGAGGGGGGTGGTACATCCCATGTAGTGTAGGGGCAGATAGGGGGAGCAGCCTGGGTAAAGATAGGAGCTCATTGGGTGCTGGTCACCTGAGCTCACACATAGAGGGTGTATATAAGGTGGGCACCAACTAAGATCAGGGTCAGATGCAGAGGATCAGATGCAGAGAGTCAGTCAGATGCAGAGAACAAGTCAGTTGGAGACAGCAAGACAGCTGCAGAGGAGCAGACAGCAAGCAGAGAGGAAGTCAGCCTGCAGCAAGGGAGAAGAGAGACCCTGAGTGAGAGAGGAGCAGAGAAGGAGTACCCAGAGGGGAGAACAGAGAGGACCCAAGAACCCAAATTAAAGCACCGGGTGAGGAGTCGGCATCAGGGTACCGGAACCCAAGCTGGTGGGGGCAAAAACACACCCCAGCCAGAGACCGGAGGCCGTGGGCAGCGTCTGCCACGGCCACCCACCACATCCACCACGAAGGCATACCACGTGGAGGGTCAGGGAACCCAAGGCCAAGGGTCACCCAACAGAAGGCCCGAGGGAGCTGGACCTGGGTGGATCAATAGTGGGGACGGCCAGAGAAAGGACAGAAGGAGAGCTCAGGGTCACGCTCCGGACTCGCTTGGGGGTTGGCTGGATCCAGGACCTGGTGGACGCAGCACGGCTCGGGAGGTCACTTGAAGCTGGAGTGACCGGAACATCAGCAGTGAGTAAATACCCTGAACTGCACAACCCGACTCTGTCGTCCTTTAACACCTATGCTGCACCACCACAACCCCCATCCTCTGCACCTGACCCCCTGAGGCTATACCCCACCCGTTGGGGGCTATACCACCAAAAGCTGCACCTACACCATCAGCCTCAGCGGACCCTGCTGCAGCGGCGGCCATAGTGACCGCAATACAACGGGTGGCGTAGTCGACAATAAAGAACTTATAACATCTGTAGGACTGCCACATACAACTGAGTTTGACACCCTGGGCACGGACCGGGTCACAGCCACTCGGAAGACTACAACTCCCATCTGATCCGGCTCCGGATATTCCCCCTAAAGAATATGGCCCAGGGGGCGCGTCAACTTTGGCGTAGTCGGCAGGATTACGTGCCCGCAACACCCGGGTACTGCGTGCCTGAAGAAAAGTGCAAGTTTACCTCAGAAAGAAGTCTCCCGCCGGTTCCGGAGGGTCCACACCATCGGACCCCATCACAGGTCGTGTCCCGCCGATTGTCCGCCATTTCCAGCTTGTTCCCGCCATCTGCAGAGTTTCCCGCCACTGGGCGACGCTTCCCGCCAAATCCGAAGATTTCCCGCCTTGGAAGAGCAGCGGACGCCATTATGGGCGTGCCAAAGGAGGGCAAGAGGCTGCCTCCCATCGTGGGCCGGGACAGAAAATGGCGCCAAAAGTGGAAACCGCCCCCACCAACAGAGACTGTGATGCTAGAGGTGTCTGTCAGCGTGAAAGAACTACCCCTGGAGCTGACAGTCACCGAGTTGCCCCGGGACCGCCCTCGAAGGGGGAGGAGACGAAAGAAAAGAACGAAGATGGGTGCCGCCTGGAGCAGTCTGGAGCGAGCGCACCCGGAGGCAGGAAGCCTGGAGAGGAGCAGCAGAAAAGCTCACCCGGAGATGTCCAGAGAGCAGAGCAGCACCGGCCCGCTGGCCAGGAGCCTGCTGGAAGAAGAGCAGAGCAGCACCGACCCGTTGGTCAGGAGCCTGCTGGACACCACGACCCCACTAGGCCAAGTGGAGGTCCTTGCACAGCTCCCCCGAGACCGGGAGTGTGCGCAGACTGCCCTGGAGGGCCTCGCACGGAGGATGGCCCGGGTACAGCGCGAGATATTGGCGGAATGGAGCCGGGAGATGGCCCAGCAAGCTGAAACCAAGACGCAAGCTGAAACCAAGACCCGGAGCACGCCAGCCGAGATGAGGAAGGAGACCGCCTCTGAGGATGGCGCGGGAGGACCCAAGGCCGGAGACGGCGCCGAGGAGGGAGCCGAACGCAAGGAGGCAGGTAAAGGGGACGCCTATACCCCAAGCCGTGACACCGCTTACCTGCCCCAGCTCCCCGTCGCAGAGCCCGAAAGTCCCCCTGCTGTGCCCGAAAACGCCATGTCACCGACGCAGACTAGGCCCCAACCGGAAGCCGCCGCCGCGACCCCTGTGACGTCACACGCCTCGACCCCGAGCGTGACCAAGCAGGAAGTACCACCAGCCTGGTCGCAGGGCCTAGAATTCCCGGGCGCCGCAACACCAACAGCGCCCCCTACCTCTGCGGAGCCTCCGGCCTGGTCGCAAGGCCAGGTAGCCCAGGGCGCCGCCGTATTAACGGTGCCCTTCACCTTCCAGGTGCCCCAGGCCTGGCCGCAAGGCCTGGGCAACCCGGGCGCCACCACCACCGCGCCCGCACCCGTAAAACCAAGGGTGCCGCGTCTGGGAGAGGACTTGTTTGCCCAGCACACGTGGCCGGACGGGCAGCCTTTCATCTGGCCCCAGAAGTATTACGAACTGGAGCACCAGAGGAGGGTTGGGGCCATGTGTGCACCCCTGATTCCGGCTCCGAAGCCCGTAATAAGGATCTCGCCCCCGCTAGCGGAAGCACAGTTTGAGTGGGACCCCACCGGAGAAGATCTAATGGGGTTCACTCAGGAAACTAGGGCAGCTGCAGCAGAGCGTGCGGAGTGCTGCCGCCAACAGCTCGAGGAGTTTGCGAGGGAGCGGAGAGAGAGGCGGGTCCGGGAACAACAGGCCCAAATAAGGAGCGCCGAGCAAAAGAGCCGGACCAGGAGGGACCCCCGTGCAGCGCACAGTCCCCGTACCACCGGGACTGTAATCAAGTTCAACCAGCAGCATGGGTGGGGCTTCATTCGAGACAACAACACCCCCGGCGACGTCTTTGTCACGCGCAGAGACGTGGAGTCTCATCTGCCGGAGGGGCACAGAGGTCGTGACCTCTACATCGGAGACGAGGTCACCTTTACCCGGCACAAGTGTGCCAAGGGACCTTATGCCCTCCACGTACACCGCCTGACGGAGGAGGAGTTGCGGTGCGAGGAGGAGGAGCAAGAGGACCCGGACGGGTCTGAAGTAACAACCAGCTGTAAGCAAAGAGCAGGAGGAAGACGCCGTTGAGTGCGGCAGAGCAAGTGATGTAAATAGTTACCCGACCGGGTACCAAAGAAACTGTTGATACATATATATATAGTCCCCGTTGGGACCAGCTGAGTGAACTATTTACCCGTTAACCCCTTAATCCCACAGGCTGAGGACTGTGAGCAGCCATTCCCTTCCCTCTACCTGGCCGAGGACTGAGAGCGGCCAACTTCCCCTGTATATAGTTGCGCTTCCTAAAGCGCCCCCTACCGGTTTTATAGGAAAACCAGTTTTTCTAAGAGACTGTCGCACTTTTCCCGGACACACGTTGCACAGTGTCCGGAGGAGGAACCTGAAACAAGAGACGACGAGAAAGTTTTATCTGCTAAGATATGTTATTTATATATGTTTTATATGAAAAAAAAAAAATTTTTGTATGTTTTGGTGTTATTTATGTCTTACAGCCCGAGGACGTGCTGTGATTTACCAGGGGGGAATGTAGCACCCTGAGGATTCGGCTGCTACAGGAGTATTGCACCTCAACCCAGAGGTGTGATATTCCACTCCCGGGTAAGGATGGAGTGTGGAACTGAGCTCGGTAGGCTGCATGCACTACACACATCCCATTTCCGGGGAACAGGCCGACGGTACTCCCACTTAGAAATGTGCAGGTACGACCGAGTCTGTTCCTGGCTGGAGTGGGAGGGGGGTGGTACATCCCATGTAGTGTAGGGGCAGATAGGGGGAGCAGCCTGGGTAAAGATAGGAGCTCATTGGGTGCTGGTCACCTGAGCTCACACATAGAGGGTGTATATAAGGTGGGCACCAACTAAGATCAGGGTCAGATGCAGAGGATCAGATGCAGAGAGTCAGTCAGATGCAGAGAACAAGTCAGTTGGAGACAGCAAGACAGCTGCAGAGGAGCAGACAGCAAGCAGAGAGGAAGTCAGCCTGCAGCAAGGGAGAAGAGAGACCCTGAGTGAGAGAGGAGCAGAGAAGGAGTACCCAGAGGGGAGAACAGAGAGGACCCAAGAACCCAAATTAAAGCACCGGGTGAGGAGTCGGCATCAGGGTACCGGAACCCAAGCTGGTGGGGGCAAAAACACACCCCAGCCAGAGACCGGAGGCCGTGGGCAGCGTCTGCCACGGCCACCCACCACATCCACCACGAAGGCATACCACGTGGAGGGTCAGGGAACCCAAGGCCAAGGGTCACCCAACAGAAGGCCCGAGGGAGCTGGACCTGGGTGGATCAATAGTGGGGACGGCCAGAGAAAGGACAGAAGGAGAGCTCAGGGTCACGCTCCGGACTCGCTTGGGGGTTGGCTGGATCCAGGACCTGGTGGACGCAGCACGGCTCGGGAGGTCACTTGAAGCTGGAGTGACCGGAACATCAGCAGTGAGTAAATACCCTGAACTGCACAACCCGACTCTGTCGTCCTTTAACACCTATGCTGCACCACCACAACCCCCATCCTCTGCACCTGACCCCCTGAGGCTATACCCCACCCGTTGGGGGCTATACCACCAAAAGCTGCACCTACACCATCAGCCTCAGCGGACCCTGCTGCAGCGGCGGCCATAGTGACCGCAATACAACGGGTGGCGTAGTCGACAATAAAGAACTTATAACATCTGTAGGACTGCCACATACAACTGAGTTTGACACCCTGGGCACGGACCGGGTCACAGCCACTCGGAAGACTACAACTCCCATCTGATCCGGCTCCGGATATTCCCCCTAAAGAATATGGCCCAGGGGGCGCGTCATATATACCGCAGCCCCATGTCTCTTGTGATGTATATACCGCAGCCTCATGTCTCCTGTGATGTCTATACCACAGCCCCATGTCTCCTGTGATGTCTATACCACAGCCCCATGTCTCCTGTGATATCTATACCACAGCCCCATGTCTCTTGTGATGTCTATACCACAGCTCCATGTCTCCTGTGATGTCTATATTGCAGCTCCATGTCTGCTGTGATGTCTATACCGCAGTTCTATGTCTCCTGTGAAGTCTATGCCCCAGCCCCATGTCTGCTGTGATGACTATACTGCAGCCCCATGTCTACTGTGATGTCTATGCCCCTGCCCCATGTCTGATGTGATGACTATACTGCAGCCCCATGTCTCCTGTGATGTATATACCACAATCCTGGCATCTTTGCTGCAGCCCCATGTCTCCTGTGATGTCTATTCTGCAGCTACATGTCTCTTGTGATGTATATACCGCATACCAAGCATCTCCTATGATTCCTATGCTGCAGCCCCATCTCTCCTGTGATGTCTATACTGCAGCCCCATGTATCCTGTGATGTCTATGCCCCAGCCCCATGTCTACTGTGATGTCTATGACCCAGCCCCATGTCTGATGTAATGACTATACTGCAGCATCATGTCTCCTGTGATGTATATACCACAACCCCGGCATCTCTGCTGCAGCCCCATGTCTCCTGTGATGACTATACAGCAGCCCCATGTCTCCTGTGATGCCTATGCTGCAGCCCCATGTCTCCTGTGATGTCTATACTGCAGCCCCATGAGTCCTGTGATGTCTATGCCCCCAGCCCCATGTCTACTGTGATGTCTATGACCCAGCCCCATGTCTGATTTGATGACTATACTGAAGCCCCATGTCTGCTGTGATGTGTATACCGCAACCCCGGCGTCTTTGTTGCAGCCCCATGTCCCCTGTGATGACTATGCAGCAGCCCCATGTCTCGTGTGATGTCTATACTGCAGCCCCATGTTTCATCTGATGTCTATACCGCAGCCCCATGTTTCCTCTGATGTCTATACCGTAGTCCCATGTCTCCTGTGATGTCTATACTGCCGCCCCATGTCTCTAGTAATGTATATGCTACAGCCCCATGTCTCCTGCGATGTCTATTCCACAGCCCCTTGTCTCCTGTGATATCTATGCCAAAGCTCTATGTCTACAGCGATGTCTATTCCACAACCACATGTCTCCTGTGATGTCTATACCGCAGCCACATGTCTCCTGTGATGTGTATACCGTAGCCACATGTCTCCTGTGATGTCTATGCCCCAGTCCCATATCTCAGAACAGACCACCTAATCTAACACAGGCTCCATACAAGATCCACTAAACAAACACAGAACCCAGACCAGATCCTACAAGTAAATAGAGGCCCCAAACCAGACCCCTGAAACCAAGACAGACCCCTTATACAGCTACAGACACAGCGCCAGAACTCCTAAAGAAATACAAGATCAGATCCCCTTTAAGAAATAAAGTTCCCAGATATTACCCCTTGAAGAAGTACAGACCTTAGGTCAAACCACCTAAAAATATTGAAACTATAGTATTGACCTTCTAAAGAAGGACAGGAAATAGGCCTCCTAAATGTATGCAGAGTTGCAGACCCTAAAGAAGACCCACTAAGCAAATAAAGAACCCAGAAAAATTTCCAAAATAAATACAGACCCCAGATCAGACCCCCAAAACAAATCCAGTCCCCATACCAGACCCTCGAAACAAATACAGGCTCCATACCTTCTAAACTAGTACATACTTCAGACCAGATCCCATTAACAAACACAGGCCCAAGCCAGACTCCATAAATAAAAACAACCCTAAGAGCAGACCCCTTAAATAAAGACAGCCCCAAGACCAGACCCCATAAACAATGACAGATTCCAGACAAATAATAAACTCTCAATTCTCGTAAGGGACTCAAATTAATTGGCGACCATATAATTCACAGTTGTGCCAAATCTCCCAGTGTGAGCTTCACTCTTCCATGTGGCCTAAATGGGGGTTCCCAGAAGACCCCCACCTCCTTTGTGATGCCAAATATGGCTAATATCAATCAGCCATTCATAAAGTAATCATAAGTGGTGGGCATCTCTACAAATTTATAGGTCTCAAAGTACCCTTGTTAGTATATTGTGTTGTGCCCATATACCAAGATATGGGGCTAAAATAATACTGTTATGTAGAGTAATACACAAATAATAAAGAGCCAAAATAAGTTACTATATAGTGCTGAAATAATACTGATATAATAGCGCAACCATAGTAGTACCATACCGAACAATTCCATAAGAGTGCTAAAATTAAATAGTGCTTAATTAACACCGCCATACAGTGACCAAATAATATTACCGTCTATAGACAGATGTTGTTCAGATGAGAAAAAAACCCATTAGACTACTTATTTCTATGGCAGGTTCAGACTGAATTACACCTGTAGAAAGGATTGGAAGAAAGAATAAATAATGATGTCTGCATACCACAACGTTCTTCCCCAAGTCTTGGAGTTAATATCTAACATGCCATTACAACAACACCACGGTTTTGCATACAATGGACAATTGGGTCGTTATTGCCAGGGAAGAATTATAAGAATGCCACAGGTCTGCAATGCCAACACATTAGACAGGTATCCTGAAACTAAACACGCAGCAAATGCTCACTTAAAAATGTCAAAAATGCCAGGGATATCACTGCATCAGTGAATCTAAGACCATAAAAATAAATTACATCAGGAACGGTATGTTCCTAGCGTGAAAAAAAAAAAAAAAGTTAAACAACTGATATCCAGTGCAAACACCTGGCCGGAACCGGTTATCAACCATTCATAAAAATGTTTAAGTAGAGGGATCTTTAGAAATACGAAGACCTCACAATACCCTTGTTAATATAGTGTATTGTGCCAAAATACCTAGATACAAGATTAAAATAATACTGGCCAAATAAAAAACACCATATAGTGCTGAAATAATACCTATATAATACTTCATTAATACCATAGTCATATCTAAGAATTCCATAAGAGAGTGTTAAAATTAAGTACAGTTATATTCAAATAATAAAGAGCACCAATAAATTACCATATAGTGCTTAAATAATACTGATATAATGCTTCACTAATACCATAGTCCTACCTAACAATTCCAAAAGACAGTTGTAGAATTAAACTGTGCTTAGTTAATAACTAGTGATGAGCGAGCATGCTCAGGTGTTTTCCGAGTAGTTACAGCTGCTCGGTGATATGTTTGAGCCACTCCGTGCGCGTGATTTGCAACTGTTTGACAGCTATAATACATGTGAGGAATGCTTGTTTCTTAGGCATTCCTCACATGTATTAAAGCTGTCAAACAGTCGCAAATCATGTGCACGGAGTGACTCAAACATAACACCCGAGCACTCTGAAGATACTAGGAAAACATCCAAACATGCTCGTCGAAAGGGCTAACAAAACATACACGCTTATCACTATTAATAACGCCATATGGTGACCAAATTATATTACCGTAAAAATAATACCACTAGGCAACCCCAAAAATGTCCATTCAGTCATAAATTATACTCCTAAAGGTGGAAATTGACTTTACAGGCTTTTTTTATAAAAATTATACCACAGTAATGTGCGATTATATGTTTTTATAGGGCGTAACCCTTTGAGACAAATTGCGTTGATAAGTTGTCTTTTATGGAGGTGGCGAGAATACATAACACATGGCGGGACTGGAAATCTGTCATAGGAAATCTGCGCTAGAGAAGGGAGTGGTCTACAATCACCAGTTTCTCCACAATGCTTCTGCAGCAGTGCAGCAGCCTCTGCTGGGGAAAAATGGTATTACACATCCTGTATTGAAAAGAAATGGAAAATCATGATACATGGTCACAATGAGTCCTCCAGAGCTGGAGACACTCTTTGTTACCTGAGTGAACATCTTTCTTATTTATTCTCATACTTGGCATATAAGAAGTGTTTGTCCTAGAATGAAAACCTCTTTATTGGTGATAAATTTACGATCGATGGGGGTCCAACTACTGAGAGGGGAGACTCAAAGTCCCTTGTGTGAATTAAGCCATAGTGAGCATGTGTGACCTCCACTGCTATAAACAGTGAATGAAGCAATGGCCGCACATGATCACTACCGCACCTTTCACACACAGAAATTTGGGACCCTCATTCTCTTCATAGGAGGGGGACCCAGTTGTCAAACACTTATCATCTATAAAGGATATGTGTGTTTGTGGGAAAAGCCCTGTAAATGATAGCTGTTACGCACACGCCCGGACTGACTGGCGTGAGCGTGGTTAGTGATCCCACTGGACCATGAACCGAGGAGTGCCTGGAGGGGCGTGACTAAGTATCAACTTGGTCCAACCAAGGTCGCACGGCGGCTCAGTGGACTCCGTGAACCAGGGAGAAACCAAGCAGAGGGACCAGGTGCTACTCCAGGTCAGACCCCGGTCACAGCTGTTGACCTACACCGGGGAATGCAGGAACAGGCTGGTTAGGCTGGCATACAGACAGGTGGGTACTGGCAGGCACGGCTGGTATGCAGACAGGTGGGTACTGGCAGGCATGGCTGGTATGCAGACAGGTGGGTACTGGCAGGCACGGCTGGTGTGCAGACAGGTGGGTACTGGCAGGTAGGAACGCAGGCAGAATAGGGACCAGTACAGACTGGGATACAGGAACAGAGCCACAGGTGCGGAGACAAGCAGAGCAGAGCAAAACCCGCAGGTGCGGTAGACAAGCAAAGCAGAGCAAAACACGCAGGTGCAGTAGACAAGCAAAGCAAAACCCGCAGGTGCGGTAGACAAGCAGAGCAGAGCAAAACCTGCAGGTGCGGTAAACAAGCAGAGCAGGGCAAAACCTGCAGGTGCGGTAAACAAGCAGAGCAGAGCAAAACCTGCAGGTGCGGTAAACAAGCAGAGCAGAGCAAAACCCGCAGGTGCGGTAAACAGGCAGAGCAGAGCAAAACACGCAGGTGCGGTAGACAAGCAGAGCAGAGCAAAACCCGCAGGTGCGGTAGACAAGCAAAGCAGAGCAAAACACGCAGGTGCAGTAGACAAGCAAAGCAAAACCCGTAGGTGCGATAGACAAGCAGAGCAGAGCAAAACCTGCAGGTGCGGTAAACAAGCAGAGCAGGGCAAAACCTGCAGGTGCGGTAAACAAGCAGAGCAGAGCAAAACCTGCAGGTGCGGTAAACAAGCAGAGCAGAGCAAAACCCGCAGGTGCGGTAAACAGGCAGAGCAGAGCAAAACCCGCAGGTGCGGTAGACAAGCAGAGCAGAGCAAAACCCGCAGGTGCGGAAAACAAGCAGAGCAAAACCCGCAGGTGCGGTAGACAAGCAGAGCAGAGCAAAACTCGCAGGTGCGGTAGACAAGCAGAGCAGAGCAAAACCCGCAAATGTGGTAGACAAGCAGAGGAGAGCAAAACCCGCAGGTGCGGTAGACAAGCAGAGCAGAGAAAAACCCGCAGGTGCGGTAGACAAGCAGAGCAGAGCAAAACCCGCAGGTGCGGTAAACAAGCAGAGCAGAGCAAAACCCGCAAGTGCGGTAGACAAGCAGATCAGAGCAAAACCCGCAGGTGCGGTAGACAAGCAGAGTAGAGCAAAACCCGCAGGTGCGGTAGACAAGCAGAGTAGAGCAAAACCCGCAAGTGCGGTAGACAAGCAGAGCAGAGCAAAACTCGCAAGTGCAGTAGACAAGCAGAGCAGAGCAAATACACACAAGGTACTTACAATGAAGTAGCGAGTGGACACTAAACTCACAAACAGAAGTACAGAGACAACGAGTTGGAGTTAGGTGCAGGTTCAGACACTGCAGGAAAAGGGAAGATACGGACATAGAGACAAACAAGTAATGGGCTAGGACACTGTTCAGACAGGAACTGAACCAGGAACAAGATACAGGAACGAGCCTGGGAACTCAGCCCCCAGGGTGACGGAAACAGACTAGAAGTCACAGATACAGGTAACGGGCCTGGGTATACAGCCCCCAGGGTGTGGGAACAGACTAGAAGTCACAGATACAGGTAACAGGCCTGGGTATACAGCCCCCAGGATGGCGGAAGCAGACAAGATACAGGACAGGACCTGGCAACTCAGTTGCACAGAACACACTGAAAGAAAGTGTTGCTCAGGCACCTCCTACTGGGTAGAGGAGGTTTAAGTAACCAGTGACTCACAGCAATAGGCTGTGGACGCATTAGAACTGTGCACACAGTAACTATAATAAACAGGCAGCAACCGCGCCGCCGCCCTAAGCAATCAGACAAGAGACAAGCACACAGCAGGTACTGGAGCAAAGTGTGCAGCCTGGACTGATAGGTAAGATGGTGGTCTTGCTTGGTGGGAGGTGGTAAGCCATGCCAGCACGCCACCAGGGATGTTACAGTACCCCCCCCTTTATGCCCCCTCTTCTTCAAGCCTGCAAGGATTTTCTGCAGAGAATTTGGAGGCCGATCCTTCTCTTCAAGAAGATTACCTCTTCTTTCCACTAGAGGGAATGAAACTGGTCTCACCATCTTGGTGACTAGGATACTTCCTCCCATCGAGCCATCCTCAGCAACAGATGAAGTGAGTGAAGTACCAGGAACAAGACACAGGAAAGTCTCTCTCCATTTGTTAATATCGGGTAACACCCCAAAGGATTCACGGGACAACTGGAAATCCTCCACCAGGTTGGAGGGGTGTAGAGGCTCGGGGGTAACCACCGCCTTGACGTACACTTTGCCAAACTTACTGGATGAAATGGGCGAAATACCAGGTACAGGGTGCAGAAAAGTCTCTCTCCATTTGTTATCAGTTAGCACCCCAGAGGATTCAGGAGGCAACTGGAGGTCCTCCGCCTGGTTGGAGGGGTGCAGAGACTTGGAGGTAGCCACCGCCTTGATGGACTTATTGCCAGATTTGTTAGAGATGGAGGATCCTTGCTTAGGGACCAACTTCAGTTTGGTTTCTGAGATGACACATCTGTGAGGCGGGGCGGTGCCTAAAGCCAGATCATTGGTACAATCGTCCCGACTGTGTGGGGACAATGCCTCCGCTTCCCTTCCTTCGGAGACTTCAGGGCACAGCCAGTCAGCGACTAGCAGATCTGGTGAAGAAGAAGACACTGCTGACTGTCCTGAAGATATGGGGACTGGACACCCCTTGTACCTCAGCAGTCCCCCAGGAAACAGCATACAGGATCTCCAGACCGGAGCGGGCACTAGATCTCTCGGCTCTGGACGACCTGTGGGTAAACCAGACAGCACCTGGAATGTGAACTTCTTCATGTGTAATGCTCCAATCTGGAGCTTAATTTGTACAGACATATTTTGTCTGTTTCTGAGTAGGGCTCGTCCTTCCGCTAACAATGCCCCAACTGGATTCTGGAGTTGTCGGACGAGAATCAGACACCGACTCTTCAAGGCTTTAAGCCCGAAACTTTCGGTTAATCCGAGGCCTTCACTTGCCATGGAGACAGTCATGGTCATCTGTGGAGAGGAAACACTAACGTCAAGGGCAGCCTCTCCTACAGGCCTAATGTCTTGGGATTCTCCAACCTTCGCTGGACAAAGACCTTCAGGTGGTCCCAAACAACCGCAGCGGGACCGCAATCCAATTTTTTGACTGAGTTCCGGCCTCTGCTTTGCCTGACGAACATGGTCATCCTTCATGGATTCTGTGCGGATAGCTGCCTCTACAGGCTGGGGAACTGGAGGTCTTTGGGAGGACAGAACCTGGCGTGACGGTTTACCTCTACGCCTTGCACGTCTGGACTGCCTCTTGAGGTTGGGAAGAGAAGTATTCTGTGGAGCTTTGTCATCCTGTGTGGATTCTGTGTGGACAGCAGTCTCTTCAGGCTGGAGAGCTGGTGGGCTGCCTACACGCATCACCCATCTGGACTGCTCCAGGATATTGGGAAGGGAAGCTTTAGCAGAAGCCTTAGGGTTAGGGTCATCGAAGACCATTAGAAACGCCACCAGGAAGGCCTGCAGGTCAAAGACGATAGAATCCCATGCTTCCCATAGGGGGGTGAACCAATTCAAGGCATCACCCCCTAAGTAGGACATCAGAAATGCTACTTTTACCCGATCAGTGGGAAAATAGTGAGCATAGAATTTGAAATGCAGCATGCATTGCTCCACAAACGCACGGCTTTGTTTTAGATCCCCATAATACCGTGGTGGATCCGCAGGAACGAGTGCTGATAGCTCCATTTGGGCTGGTGCGTAAATCGCCTGGACCTCAGCTTGAGAAAAAAAATTTTTTCTTGGTGCACGTATTCGCCAGACAAGGATTCAAATGTCTCCGAGAGCGAAGGGCCATGGGGCTCAACGGGGACCATGGCCTGAGCAAACTGTTACGAACATGCCTGGACTGACTGGTGTGAAAGTGGTTAGTGATCCCACTGGACCATGAACTGAAGAGTGCCTGGAGGGGCGTGACTAAGTATCAACTCGGTCCGACAAGGTCGCATGGCGGCTCAGTCGACTCCGTGAACCAGGGAGGAACCGAGTAGAGAGACCAGGTGCTACTCCAGGTCAGACCCCGGTCACAGCTGTTCACCCACACCGGCGAATGCAGGAACAGGCAGGTTAGGCTGGCATACAGACAGGTGGGTACTGGCAGGCACAGCTGGTATGCAGACAGGTGGGTACTGTCAGGCTCGGCTGGTATGCAGACAGGTGGGTACTGGCAGGCACGGCTGGTGTGCAGACAGGTGGGTACTGGCAGGTAGGAACGCAGGCAGAATAGGGACCAGTACAGACTGGGATACAGGAATAGAGCAAGCAGGTGCAGTAGACAAGCAGAGCAGAGCAAAACCCGCAGGTGCGGTAGACAAGCAGAAAAGAGCAAAACACGCAGGTGCGGTAGACAAGCAGAGCAAAACCTGCAGGTGCGGTAGACAAGCAAAGCAGAGCTAAACCCGCAGGTGCGGTAGACATGCAGAGCAGAGCAAAACCCGCAGGTGCGGTAAAGAAGCAGAGCAGAGCCAAACCTGCAGGTGCGGTAAACAAGCAGAGCAGAGCAAAACCCGCAGGTGCGGTAAACAAGCAGAGCAGAGCAAAACCCGCAGGTGCGGTAGATAAGCAGAGCAGAGCAAAACCCGCAGGTGCGGTAGACAAGCAGAGCAGAGCAAAACCCGCAGGTGCGGTAGATAAGCAGAGCAGAGCAAAACCCGCAGGTGCGGTAAACAAGCAGAGCAGAGCAAAACCCGCAGGTGCGGTAGATAAGCAGAGCAGAGCAAAACCCACAAATGCGGTAGACAAGCAGAGCAGAGCAAAACCCGCAGGTGCGGTAGACAAGAAGAGCAGAGCAAAACCCGCAGGTGCGGTAAACAAGCAGAGCAGAGCAAAGCTCGCAAGTGCGGTAGACAAGCAGATCAGAGCAAAACCCGCAGGTGCGGTAGACAAGCAGAGCAGAGAAAAACCCGCAGGTGCGGTAGACAAGCAGAGCAAAACCCGAGAGTGCGGTAGACAAGCAGAGCAGAGAAAAACCCGCAAGTGCGGTAGACAAGCAGAGCAGAGCAAATACACACAAGGTACTTACAATGAAGTAGCGAGTGGACACTAAAAACTCACAAACAAAATTACATAGACAACGAGTTCGAGTTATATGCAGGTTCAGACACTGCAGGAAAAGGGAAGATACGGACATAGAGACAAACAAGTAACGGGCTAGGACACTGTTCAGACAGGAACTGAACCAGGAACAAGATACAGGAACGAGCCTGGGAACTCAGCCCCCAGGGTGGCGGAAACAGACTAGAAGTCAGAGATACAGGTAACGGGCCTGGGTATACAGCCCCCAGGGTGGCGGAAACAGACTAGAAGTCACAGATACAGGTAACGGGCCTGGGTATACAGCCCCCAGGGTGGCGGAACAGACTAGAAGTCACAGATACAGGTAACAGGCCTGGGTATACAGCCTCCAGGATGGCGGAAACAGACAAGATACAGGACAGGACCTGGCAACTCAGTTGCACAGAACACACTGAAAGAAAGTGTTGCTCAGGCACCTCCTACTGGGTGGAGGAGGTTTAAGTATTCAGTGACTCACAGCAATAGGCTGGGGATGCATTAGGACTGTGCACACAGTAACTATAAGGAACAGGCAGCAACCGTGCCGCCGCCCTAAGCAATCAGACAAGAGACAAGCACACAGCAGGTACTGGAACAAAGTGTGCAGCCTGGACTGATAGGTAAGATGGCAGTCTTGCATGGTGGGAGGTGGTAAGCCATGCCAGCACGCCGCCAGGGATGTTACAATAGCCTGACAAAAGGTGGTTACCACATTAAAAGTTATCCAAAGGATAGATAATAACTTGCAGATAAGGGGAGGGTCCGACTGTGGGGATCCCCACAATCCCTAGGGTGGGATTCTGAAGTGCCCCAATGGAATGGAGCTGTGTACTTGGCCAGAGATTAGAGATGGGCAAATACTGTATATTCAAGTACAACTGAATCCTACTCAAATATAACAAAAATCCACATTTGCCAAAAAGTGGATTTTTTGTCATTTGGTTCTTCGAGGATTTAGAAAAATGGCGGCTGCTGATCACAAAACCACAATGGGCCATCAAAAGGTGAAAAAAATCCTTATATTCCACTCACTGCTCAACTCTCTGACCCCTTCACTCCTCACTGTCACCCATCTGGTCTTCGTTGTATCTTCTTATCAGGGTCTCTTCGTGCTAGGCCAGGATTTCTGATTGAGGAGTCCTGGGTTGGTTCTGCACATGCGCACACAAGGTCATGGAGTATGTCATGGTGTCGTGACCTTATGCAAATTTGCTCAGAACCAACCTGGGCCTCAACAAAGCTGGAAGCCCTGGCCTAGCACAAAGATGCCAAGGAATCTAACGCTCGCAGCAGTGATAAGAAAATGAACCAGAGAACGGACATGTGACAGTGAGGAGTGGAGGAGACGGAGAGGTGAGCGATGAGGTGAGCATCAGGATTATTTTTTACATCTTACATTTCACGTTGAATGCTCTTGGTTCTCTCCAGACCCCCTGAGCATTATAAGGAACATTCAATTAGTGGAGAACCATGAGCAGAACCAACCCGGGCCTCAATCAAAGTCCTGGCCTAGCACGAAGAGGCTCGGGGATTCAGTGCTCGGCGACAGTGATAAGAAGATACAATGAGGACCAGATTGGTGACAGTGAGGAGTGGAGGGGCCAGAGAGGTGAGGAATGAGGTGAGTATAAGAATTTATTTTTTCACCTTTTGATGACCCATTGCGGTTTTGTGACCAGCAGCCGCCATTTTTCTAAATCCTCGAAGAAGCAATTGACAAAAATCTGCATTTAGGCAAATGTGGATTTTTGTAATATTCGAGTAGGAGTCAATTCCACTTGAATATACAGTATTTGCTATAGCTCCACAGCTCCATTCTGATAACTTCTCTACAAATCAAATTTTCTGGAAAAAATCACCCCAAATGTGTGAATTCAAATTTTGTTTGACCCACTCATCTCTGCCGGAGATCGCATGTGCGGACACTGCTGTATCCAGAATGAGCATTTCAGAGTCCTGTTCTTAGGATCATTTGGGGTACTAGCGATCGGATCCCCAACGATTTGGAAATTTTCACCTATTCTTTAGATAGATGATAACTTTTAAAGTTGGGATTAACCCTCAAAAGAGATATTCCCCCCAAAAAACAAGTTTTCCAGATAGGGGGATAACTTGCTGATTCAATTAGCAGTCGGATCCTGATTGAACCTGAGATCATGACTCTGGAGTTCTGCAGCCCTGTCCTGAATGGAGAGGTGGTGTGGAGGTGCTCCTGCATGGTTTCCACTCCATTCATTGTTAATGGGACTGTTAAGGCTCGGCTTTCTCCATCCCTTCCATATACAATGATTGAGGTGGAAGTTGCTCCATTCAAGAGGTGCCTGTTCTCATGGTCCTAGAGGCCTGATCTAGGAGTCGCTGAGAGCCACAGTAGTTAGATCACCACTGGTGATGAGCAAGCATGCTCGTTGCTCGAGATTTACGAGCATGCTCGGGTGTTTTCCGAGTATCTTCGGTGTGCTTGAATGTTATGTTTGAGTCACTCTATGTGCATGATTTGCGACTGTTTGACAGCTTTAATAAATGTGAGGAATGCCTGTTTGTTAGGCATTCACACACATGTATTAAAGCTGTCAATCAGATGCAAATCATGCACACACAGTGACTCAAACATAACATTCGAGCACATCACAAATTCTCAGTGAGCACCCGAGCATGCTCACCGAAAGGGTTAACACCGCCCGCTCGCTCATTACTAATCATCACCCTTTACACTCCTCAGCTTCATTTTCCCTATATCAGATTTTCCTTCCAGTTTAACTCTAAATCACCATCTGAATCAATATCCACATCAATATCCACATCCTCATAAGTGACAGATATGTGTGTACATTGATGCAGATGGTGATTTGGAGCAAAGATGAGAAAATAGTCTCATAGAGACATATGCTGTAGACATTCAGGCTGCAACCTGCTTATACAATAAAGGGTCCTACAAGTAACGTTTAAGGCTAAGAACAATCTGGATGAAATAATAGAGATCAGATTCAGCCGACAGTAGCAGATTACAGTTCACTTTTCACATAGATTCGGGATGAGGTTTAGTACGTCCGGCACGAGGTGCCTATTGCAACCTGTGCACACAGACATACGTCTTCGGCGCTGACAGATATATAGGGGCCAGGGTATGGTTTTTGCATTGAGGTCTGGAAAGTTCGTTGTGTAGCAGCATACATTTCATTGTAATTATTTCTCAGGCTTTTAACTTCTAATTCAATAAACCACTCTTTTGTAGCTTTTATGGGATCGCAGGGTTTTTTTTGCCTTTTTTTTTTTTCTTCCTTAAAATCACATTATTCTTTCATTTTTTTTATTTTTTTTTTTAAAGATACTTGGAGAAAATTGGTAACATTTTCCCTCAGGCTTGAAATTAACTTACCCAGGGTAACAGGAAATGTGGAGTTTTGTGATGTAGATTGTTAAACCAGATGGGACGCGCTGGTCGTATAGATGAATGGTGCAAATGAGTCATCTTGCTTGTTGTGAAAACAGCTCTGCTAACCTAGATCTCACATGCTAAATCCACCGCAGAATGCTCCACTTCTGGGCCCCTGCAGTGTTATAGGCGACATTACACCAGAAAAATGCAACGTCTAAAGAGGCTATAGAAAAAAAAATATAGAGAAAATTCCTTTAATTTGGCATTAATGAGACCTGATCATTTCTAGATGATCCAATATTCTGAATTATTGGATGGTCATGCAAAGGTGGAGTCTAAAATAATAATGTGGAAAAATCCTACACTGGAGGACCCAACTGTGTAATGCTTCAGTTCACCACTGGTGGTGCTGTTGGAAAACTTTAACACTTGCTGCTGCCAAATTGTAGCTAATCGTTGGTGATCACATCAGAAAATAAACTATTAACCGGTTTTTGTGTTACATGTTTTTTTTCTCCCATTTTTGGGAATGTTTTTTTCCTTCTCACGATCTTTATTACAAAAGAAAATTAAATATGCAAATTGTCTCTTCAGAAAGGAAGAGGATTTGAACTCTAGCGCCACCTATTGGAAGTAGCGATCCTGCAAGTCATTATCGACCCTTTAACGAGCCTCGAAATGTGACTTAGGATAAAAGCCAAATCAGAATCTCAATTTGTAGACACGGTGTTTCGGGGTATTGCCCCTCGTCAGTGCAAAGTATGAGATCTGATTTAGGCTAAGACTGGGATCTAAGGGGTAAGGTTTCTCCTTGTGGAGAGAGACATGCCAGGTCTGGCACGCCAATATGAGGAGACTTGACTTTTTGATTTGGCTTTTATCCTAAGCCATATTTCAAAGCTCGTTAAAGGGTCGATAATGACTTCTAGGATTGCTACTTCCAATAGGAGGCACTAGAGTTAAAGTCCTCTGCCTCTCTGAAGAGACAATTTGCATATTTAATTTCCTTCCCAGAGGAGCATGCAAGGCATTTAGGTCTCCTCATACTGGCATGCCAGACCTGGCATGTCACTCTCCACAAGTAGAAACCTTACCCCTTAGAAAACAAAATTAGTAATCTTAAAATTTTCTTACTGGCCTTTTGGGATTTTTTAGAATCATACTTCCTGTCCTTTTTAGAAGAGTTATCAGCAGTTTCCTTATCATCAGAGACAGAATTACAATAACAAGTAAAAAGCTGATAACACAGGATCCATCAATCACAATAGGTGATGTCACAGCTAACCCTGCTCCCCCTCCTTTCACAATGACTTTTTGCACCCGCTCATTAGATGCTTCAATACAAAAGATAAGGTCAGAGAGTGTTCATTGCTGCTAATGTCCATGTTCACGTTGTTCTAGGACTAAGAGCGGTAACGCCAGAAACGCATCAGAATCATAATGAATTTTGGACTTTTGGATATCCAATTTTTAACCATATGACATTATATATGGATGTGCCAGTCCGGTTTTTCTTTGGCTCTAAAATGCCCCAGTGGTCAGTGTGAGAATTGCAAGATTTCTAATTTGTGCATTTAATAAGGATTGTGATTAGTGTTGAGCATTCCGATACTGAAATATCGGGTATCAGCCGATATTCGCGGTATTGGAATTCCGATACTTAATTCCGATACTTTTACAATATCGAATACCGGAATCGGAAGTTCCCATAATGCCTGCGCTTTGCAGTGTCTCTGAAGGATGACAAGCTGGATGGCAGCGCTCAGCTGAGATCCAGCCTGTCATCAGAATGCCATCCCAGCGTGGGAGAATTCTCCTGATCGTTTAAAAGCCGGCGGGCGGTAAAAAGCCGCCGGCTTTTAAACAATCACACAGCCCCATACTGCTTCCCCGCAGCCTACCACCCCGATCCTCCGCTCCCCTCACCACCTCCCATCCCGATCGTAAGTTAGGACCGGGCGGGGAGCGCAGCACCAAGGAGCGGGGAGCGAAGGACCCGGGCGGGGAAGCCGGCAGTGAAAAGACTTCACCGCCGGCTTTCCCGTTCTGTGCTGCGCTTTCCCGCCGGTTATTTCAAATGAACAGCTGAGGTATCAAGTGATGCCGATCAGCTGTTCATTTGAAGTCGCCGCGGTGCCCTCAGAGGGTTCACGTGAGTTCATGCTTGACTGCATTGCATGAACTCACATGAACTTTCCCACGGCCGCACAGGTCAGCCTCACCTCCCAGACAATCAGCACGTGTGTGTGTGGGTGTCTGTGCGCGGTGTCTGCGAGTGTGTGCGGGGTGTCTGTGCGAGTGTGTGCGGGGTGTCTGTGCGAGTGTGTGCGGGGTGTCTGTGCGTGTGTCTGCGAGTGTGTGCGGTGTCTGTGCGATGTCTGCGGGTGTGTGCGGTGTCTGTGCGATGTCTGCGGGTGTGTGCGGTGTCTGTGCGATGTCTGCGGGTGTGTGCGGTGTCTGCGGGTGTGTGCGGTGTCTGTGCGGTGTCTGCGGGTGTGTGCGGTGTCTGTGCGATGTCTGCAGGTGTGTGCGGTGTCTGTGCGATGTCTGCGAGTGTGTGCGGTGTCTGTGCGATGTCTGCGCGATGTCTGCGGGTGTGTGCGGTGTCTGTGCGATGTCTGCGGGTGTGTGCGTGCAGGCAGACATAGGCCGATGTGACACTACTACTCCCATCGGCCTATGTCTGTCCCCCGTCCACTCGTGCCAGCAGGATCAGCTCGATGGGATTAAAAAAAAATTGACGTGGAGCTTCGCACTATATTTGTGTCCAGCCAGGTACAGCAGGCAGGAACGGGCTGCCCCCAACCACCAGCTGCCTATTTGTACCTGGTTGGACACAACAATATAGGGAAGCCCTTTTTTTCTTAATTATTTCATGAATTTCATGAAATAATTAAAAAAAAAATACGTGGGGCTTCGCCCTATTTTTGCGTCCAGCCAGGTACAACTAGGCAGATGGGGGCTGGAATCCGCAGCGCAGGGAGGCCCAAGCTTTCTGGGCCCCACCCGCTGCAAATTGCAGTCCGCAGCCGCCCCGGAAAATGGCGCGTTCATAGAAGCGCCATCTTCTAGCGCTGTACCCAACTCATCCAGGGCCCTGGTGCGGTGGCTCACTGGGTAATAAAGGGGTTAAGGCCAGCTTGGCATTATCAGCTGGCCCTAAGCCCGAAATTCATGGGGTCACGCCAATATTAGACATGACCGCCATGAATTTCTAGTAAAGTATTTAAAAAAAACACAACACCCAGAAAAAAGTCCTTTAATTGAAATAAACACACAATTCTTTATTGTTCTAAATTAAACTTTACTTACCATCACGCCCATTCCAGCTGAAGCCAACGATCTCCTGCAATAAAAGTAAAATAATAAACCAACCTCATCCTTACCTTTCCATGGTTCCCAGGACAGCTTCAGCCGAGGTCATGTCCAGCTCTGAGTGCAGGAGAATTTTCCCACGCTGTCAGTGACGTGCATGAGGTGAGCTGAGTTCATTGGACATGACCTCGGCTCATCTGGATGCCGTCACAGAGAGACACTGAGGAGCGCAAGCATGCCTGCGCTTCTCAGTGTCTGCGGGATGACAGGCTGGATGGCAGCGTTCTGCTGCGGTCCAGCCTGTCATCTCGATGTAGCAGAGCTGAAGCTGTCCTGGGAACCATGGAAAGGTAAGGATGAGGTTGCTTTATTATTTTTCTTTTATTGCAGGAGATCGTTGGCTTCAGCTGGAATGGGCGTGATGGTAAGTAGAGTTTAATTTAGAACAATAAAGAATTGTGTGTTTATTTAAATTAAAGGACTTTATTCTGGGTGTTTGTGTTTTTTTTTAACTTTGACTATGGGGTTAGTAATGGGGGTGTCTTATAGACGCCTCTCCATTACTAACCTGGGCTTGATGTCAGCTGGCATGCGCCATTTCTGGGGCGGCTGATGGCTGGTGTTTCTAGCCTGGGAGGGGGCCAATATTCATGGCACCCTTCCTGGGCTATTAATATCAGCCCCCAGCTGTCTGCCTAGCCTTTGCTAGCTATTAACATAGGGGGGACCCCACGTCATTTTTTTTGAGGGGTCCCCCATTTTAATAGCTAGTAAAGGCTAGGTATTCAGCTGGGGGCTGATATTAGTAGCCTGGGAAGCTCCGTGGGTATTACCCCCTTCCCAGGCTTCAAACATCTGCCCCAGCCGTCTGCTTAACCTCCGCTAGAGACTAAAATTAAGGGGAACGCCACACCAATTTTTTTTTAAATAAATCCTTTATTTTAACACTAAATGACAAGTACAGTAATCAACACTGTCACTGTACTTCATATATATGTGACTGACATGTTTCTATCTATCTAATCTATGTGTGATGCTCTATTCTGTCTGTTATAAATTGTCGGGTACCCTGCTGAATTGCCGGCCGGCTTTTTTAAAGAGACAGTACATGAAAACACAATTATTTTTTTAAATAAATCCTTTACACTAAATGACAAGTACAGTAAGCAACACTGTCACAGTACTTCTTATATATGTGACTGACATGTTTCTATCTATCTAATCTATGTGTGAAGCTCTATTCTTTCTGTTATAAATTGTCGGGTACTGGTTTATGCCGCTGATGAATTGCCGGCTTTTCATGCAATACATTCTACATTATTCTTAGTTGTTTTACTTCATGTAGAATTAACCTACAAGGAAAGAAAGGGTTTATTTTCATTCCGATATTTGTGTCCCATTGACTTGCATTGGTTTCCGGTATCGGAATCGGCGATATCCGATACTTTTTGGGTATCGGTCCGATCAAATCCGATACGATATTTCCTGATATCGGAAGGTATCGCTCAACACTAATTGTGATATGAGAAAAAACAAAACAAAAAACATTCCCAAAAATATAATAAAAAAATACATTTCTGACAAAAACTTTATTTATATGATTTTCTGATAACACGTTCCCTTTAAGCCCCTTAGATGTTGTGACCAATATCAGCTGCAGCATCTAAGTCATTTAACTGAGAGAAGTGTCTGAATGTTGGACCTTACAGCGAGAGACAACAATGATCTCCTTTGCTCTCTTAGCAAGTAACATAATGAGACGGAAAATGCAAAATAAAGTTGATTGAAAATAAATAAGTAAATAAATTAATTAATTTAAAATAATCCTGTTTTATTGTAACAAGTAGTGAAAAATATAAGCAGCAAAAAAAAAAAAAAGTGCACATATTTGAAATTGATAAAATTATAATGACATGTAGTACGATAACCTATTATTTCTACTGCATGGTGAACAACATACAAAAAGTTCCAAAAAACTATTATAAAATGGATGCTTTTTTTTCTATCCCTGTCCTTTGAAAATTATAAAAGTTATCCAATAAATTTTATATAGCCCAAAATGTAGCTACAAATACAATACCCCCTCATCCCCTCCAAAAAAAAAGCCTTCACACCATTATGGTGATAAAAACGTAATAAAAAAAAACAAAAAACTTTTAGCTATTGAAAACCTGCAATACAAATTCCCCAAATAAATAATTAAATACATGAATTATTTCATCCTAATAGCCCCCAAATAGTCAACCCCATTAAGGAGTTATTACCTTAAAAAATATGATTTATTTAAAATTCATCAGAGTTCAAATCACATTTAATAACAGCAAGTAGAGATCTTGAAACCCATAAGGGATTTATATCAGGTGTTTTTTGTTAATTATTCTAATTTACTGAGATAATGACTTTTGTGTTGTCATTGGCTGTAAGCCATAATCATCAACATTAACAGAAATAAACACTTGCAATAGATCACACTGTTTGTAATGACTCTATATAATATATGAGGTTCACATTTTGCATTGAAGAACTGAAATAAATTAAATTTTTGAGGATATTCTAATTTTGTGAGATACACCTGTATATTATGAACTGATTTTTTTTTGATGACACAATGAGTCTGCTTTGTTTGCTGGAGCTATAATGGCCCTTGAACCTGACGTGAGCGCGAATGATGGTGTCTCTGAAGTGACTGCAGGGATACGGGACGTGAGTTCCTGCCTGACCGTGATGTCAGATCCTAGGAATTCACTGATCTAATGACTGAAGTATTATCAGGCTTCCTAGTCGAGGATTCTGTCGTGTTTATAAGGCTCGTTATGACTCATTTCGCTCGTCTGACTCGTATTTGATTTGGATATTTGTATTTTTTTGGATGTTATGTAATAGTTTTCCTGAACTAACAGCGACATATTTCATGTCAGCATTGTTCTCAGAGGTCTGCTCCTATTCACTGTAACCTGAATGCTTTTCCATATTTTCCACATTCAGCCGTGTACATTTTATTCGGATGAGTGAATATCTGCTGGGTTTTTTTTAGTGCAGTGTTTTCATGGGGAAATACTATACAATAATACTGTAGGTGAGGTTTTAAACAGAAGGGTCGTTGTTTTGGTGCAGTCCCGGAGGTGAGGCTTAAATGTCCTGATTTTGGTCATTGAAATGTTGGTATTTATGCACCTGAAATGGAATGAAAGGGTTAATTCTGGATCAAGTATGGAGGATAAGAGCGGTATCCAGGAATGCAGTTTATTCGTCATTTGGTATTTAGGCAGCGGCATTAGTGCTGTAGTGCACTGTGCAGTACATTTCCACCAGAGTGATCTTGTAAATGTAGAAGCTGTGCCCAGCAAGTGTCCACCGATGCTAACTGTGACGGCCAAGGTTGAGAGAACTCTGATCTCAGTCATTAAACCCCTTTAGATGCTATGGCCAATATCAACTGCAGCATCTAAGCAGTTTAACTGAGGGAGGTGATTGATTAGCTGTGCCCAGCTGGTGTCAACTGGTGCTCAATTTGATGGTCATGGTTTAGATAACTAATCCCACTCATTTAACCCTTTTAGGCACTGTGGCCAATGCCAACTGTAGCATTTAAGTAGTTTGACTGAGGGAGGTGCCTGAGAAGCTGTGCCCGGCAGATGTCAACCAGTGCTCACTGTGGTGGCCAAGGTTGAGATAACTCAGATCCCACTCATTTAGCCCCTTTAGATGTTGTGGTCAATATTAACTGTAGCATCTAAGCAGTTTAACTGAGGGAGGTGATTGATTAGCTGTGCCCAGCTGGTGTCAACTGGTGCTCAATTTGATGGTCATGGTTTAGATAACTAATCCCACTCATTTAGCCCTTTTAGGCACTGTGGCCAATGCCAACTGTAGCATTTAAGTAGTTTGACTGAGGGAGGTGCCTGAGAAGCTGTGCCCGGCAGATGTCAACCAGTGCTCACTGTGGTGGCCAAGGTTGATATAACTCAGATCCCACTCACTTAGCCCCTTTAGATGTTGTGGTCAATATTAACTGTAGCATCTAAGTAGTCTGAGGGAGGTGATTGATTAGCTGTGCCCTGCAGATGTCAGCCAGTGCTCCTGTGATAGCCAAGGTTGAGAGAACTCTGATCCCAGTCATTTACCCCTTTTAGATGCTGTGGCCAATATCAACTGTAGCATCTAAGCAGTTTGACTAACGGAGCTGCCTAAGAAGCTGTGCTTATCAGATATCAACCAGTGCTCACTGTGATTGTCAAGGATTAGTTAACTCTGACTCCATCCATTTAACCCCTTTAGATGCTGTGGTCAATATGAACTGTTCAGCTGTAGCATCTAAGTAGTTTGACTGAGGGAGGTGCCTGAGAAGTTGTGCCCAGCAACTGTTTTCTGTGATAGCCAAGGATGAGATAACTCTGATCCCAGTCATTTAACCCCTTAAATACTGTGGCCAATATAAACTGCAGCAGGGGCGGACACAGACTGTAGTGGGCCCCTGTGCAAGAAATTTTGGGGGGCCTCCCCTGCCCTTCATAAGGCAACAAAGTTATGTAAACATAACCCCCTATGTGCATCTCTCACCCCCCCATGTGCAGCTCTCATCCCACCCATGTGCAGCTCTCATCCCCCCCATGTGCATCTCTCATCCCCCCCATGTGCATCTCTCATCCCCCCCATGTGCATCTCTCACCCCCCCCATGTGCATCTCTCACCCCCCCATGTGCATCTCTCACCCCCCCATGTGCATCTCTCACCCCCCCATGTGCATCTCTCATCCCCCCATGTGCATCTCTCATCCCCCCATGTGCATCTCTCATCCCCCCATGTGCATCTCTCATCCCCCCCATGTGCATCTCTCATCCCCCCCATGTGCATATCTCACCCCCCCATGTGCATCTCTCACCCCCCCATGTGCATCTCTCACCCCCCCATGTGCATCTCTCACCCCCCCATGTGCATCTCTCACCCCCCCATGTGCATCTCTCACCCCCCCATGTGCATCTCTCACCCCCCCATGTGCATCTCTCACCCCCCCATGTGCATCTCTCACCCCCCCCATGTGCATCTCTCACCCCCCCATGTGCATCTCTGATTCCCCCCACTCATAGTTAATTAATTGTATTTAAAAAAAATAAAACTTGTTATACTTACCCCCATGCAATCCCTGCAGAATCCTGGCGCTCGTCCACGTCGCTGCCACCAGGTTCTCCTGACGTTCGGCCATGTGACGGCGCCACATACATAGCCATCAGCTTTTGTTTTGGCCAAAAGATTTTTAAAGCCGCCACCATGATAAGGTAGACTCTTCTGGGCGGGCCCTACTCTAACCTATTATAATTTTCTTAAAATATCCAATACTCTTTTTAGATATATTTTTATTTAGTTTTCTTTAAGGGAATGTGTCATATACATTTTTTTTTTAAATGACCAATAATACCACATACAGGGAATACCGCCACACCATGACCAGACCACATATTACCACAACATAGTGACCGAATAATACCACACAGAAGGGAGAAAAACTGCCACACCATGACCAGACCACATATTACCACTACATTACTAATATTACCACCACATTACTAATATTACCATAAGTGTCATTATACACGGGAGCTCTATACATGGTATGTATAACGTAAGTGTCCAGGTAATCTAGTGATCACCAGTGAAATTATACACAGGAGCTCTGTATATAGTGTCAGTGTACAGGTAATACAGTGATCACCAGTGACATTATACACAGGAGCTCTGTATATAGTGTACAGGTAATACAGTGATCATCAGTGACATTATACACAGGAGCTCTGTATATAGTGTCAGTGTACAGGTAATACAGGGATCACCAGTGACATTATACACAGGAGCTCTGTATATAGTGTCAGTGTACAGGTAATGAAGTGATCACCAGTGAAATTATACACAGGAGCTCTGTATATAGTGTCAGTGTACAGGTAATACAGTGATCATCAGTGACATTATACACAGGAGCTCTGTATATAGTGTCAGTGTACAGGTAATACAGTGATCACCAGTGACATTATACACAGTGTACATGTAATAGACTGACTCACCGGTGACGTCTCTAGGTGAAGTCCTTCATCTTCGCTTTTCTCCTTCATCCAGCACAGACCGCCATCACGTCTTCCAGCCAGGACTCGTCTCTGCATAAAATAACACAGTTATCTAGAGCACATTCCCCAACTTCTACATTACGCAGCTGAATACAGACGTGCATCCACCATCAATATATGGTTAGTTATTATGCAACCTACCATTCCAAATATAAATTGTAATCCACCACTGTGCCCCCATTAACTGTAAATAGGCACTTAATATATAATTTAATTAGAACCTCTACTCTTTCCGCCAATTTGTTACCAGTCACACTCCTGCATCCGCAACGCCCCCTACTCTATACTTCCTGCTCCCCGCATTCAATATTTACATGCACCCCCTGCCCCAATTCATTATATCATGTCCGTGCTCTCCCCACCCCATCATCATTTATCATTTACTCTCCCCCACCCCACATTCGTTATGTGCAGCTCATTATCCCCCTACTCCCAATTCCCCCATGTGCAGCTCTCAAACCCCCCCATGTGCAGCTCTCATCCCCCCCCATGTGCACATCTCTCACCCCCTCCCCCACATGTGCCCCTCTCTCATCCCCCTCCCCCACATGTGCCCCTCTCTCATCCCCCTCCACCACATGTGCACCTCTCTCACCCCCCCCACATGTGCATCTCCCATCTCCCCCCCACACATGTGCATCTCCCATCTCCCCCCCACCACATGTGCATCTCCCATCCCCCCCCACACATGTGCATCTCCCATCTCTCCCCCACACATGTGCATCTCCCATCCCCACCCACACATGTGCATCTCCCATCTCCCCCCCCACACATGTGCATCTCCCATCTCCCCCCCCCACACACATGTGCATCTCCCATCCCCCCCACACACATGTGCATCTCCCATCTCCCCCCCCCACACATGTGCATCTCCCATCTCCCCCCCACACACATGTGCATCTCCCATCCCCCCCACACACATGTGCATCTCCCATCTCCCCCCCACACATGTGCATCTCCCATCCCCCCCCCACACATGTGCATCTCCCATCTCCCCCCCACACACATGTGCATCTCCCATCTCCCCCCCCCACACACATGTGCATCTCCCATCCCCCCCACACACATGTGCATCTCCCATCTCCCCCCCCACACATGTGCATCTCCCATCTCCCCCCCACACACATGTGCATCTCCCATCCCCCCCACACACATGTGCATCTCCCATCTCACCCCCCCACACACATGTGCATCTCCCATCTCCCCCCCACACACACACACATGTGCATCTCCCATCTCCCCCCCACACACACACACATGTGCATCTCCCATCTCCCCCCCACACACACACACATGTGCATCTCCCATCTCTCCACTCCTAGTTAATTGTATTTTAAAAAAAATAAAACTTGTTATACTTACCCCCATGCGATCCCTGCAGAATCCTGGCGCTCGTCCAAATCGCTGACAGCAGGTTCTCCTGACTTCCGGACATGTGACGGCACCGTCACATGACCGGAAGTCAGGGGAATCATGAAGGCGCTGCTGCAACAGCGCAGCTCAGCGCTGAAAAGTCCCGGACCCGGCGCATAGCATGGGGCCGGGGGCCCCATGAGGAGAGAGACGCACAAGAGGGGGGCCCCCGAGGGGGCCCCTACCGGCCGGGCCCCATACTGGAGTCAGGACTGCCCTGATGGCGGCCCTGCTGGAGGCTGGAGGGGCCCCCTCTCCCTCGGGGCCCCGTTCAATGAACCGGCTGCACGGGCGGTAGTTCCGCCCCTGAACTGCAGCATCTAAGTAGTTTGACAGATGCCTGATTTTTTCCATATTGGTTCTGTAGCACCCCGAGGGCTCGGCTGCTACAGGGGTATTGCACCTCGAACCAGAGGTGTGGTATTCCACTCCCGGGTAAGGATGGAGTGTGGACTAGGACTCAGTAAGCTGCATGCACCACACACACCCCATTTCCGAGGGACAGCTCAACGGTGCTCCCACTAGACAGAAGTGCAGGCACGACAGCATCTGTCCCTGGCTGGAGTGGGGAGGGGGAGGAAAACCCAGTGGTGTAGGAGCAGATAGGGGTGGGTCTCTGGGCATAGGTAGGAGCCCATTGGTTGCTAGTCACCTGGGCTCGGGTGTTAGAAGGAGGTATAAAAGGTGGGCACCATCTTAGGACAGTAGTCAGTGCAGTACAGAGAAGAAGCTAAGAGTGAGAGGAGAAGACAGGAAGCAGAGCCCCTGCATGGGCTCTGCTCTGCAGGCAGGCCTTGTCAGGAGGCTGGAGCCTGAGAGAGAGAAGAAGGAACAGAAAGGAAAGTAAGAAAGGAACTGGAACAGAGGAGAAAGGAAGCAAGGAACACAGAGAAAGGCCCAGGGACACGAGGACAGAAGGAACCCCATATGCCCAGGAGATACAGGGTGAAGGGTTGGCAGAGCAGGGTACCGGAACCCAAATTGGTGGAGGCAACAGATTCCTCAGCTAAAGACCGGAGGTTGTTACCACATCTTGGTGCGACCCCTCACTACATCCACCAGGAAAGCATACCACATAGGGTCAGGGAAACCGGAGAGAGATTTCGCCGACAGAAGGCCCGAGGAAGCTGGACAAAGGTGGGTCACTGGTGGGGACGGCCAGAGAAAGGAAAGGAAGGGAGTCCTGTGCCACGCTATGGAATTGCCTGGGAGTTGGTCGAGCCCCTTGCCTGGTGGACGCAGCACGGCTTGGGCAGTCACCGCCGGTAAAGAGGTGACTAGGACCAGTAAAGAACTGTGAGTAAAGCATTGGAAACTGCAACCACACGTCTCTGTGTTTCATCGCCGCACCAGCACCATTAGAACTGGGACGCTCACACCATCACTCCCATCATCCACACTAGCTGCCCTGAGGCAATACTTCTCCCGTGGGGAGTTATCCCATACTCGGCTGTGCAAACTACATCAGCCTCAGCGGTCTGCAGCGCAGCGGCGGTCCCCACTGACCGCAATCCACGGGTGGCGTAGTCGGACACTTATTATAACACCAATAGACTGCCACTGGTTTGACCACCCTGGGCACGGACCGGGTCACCGCCACGGAGGACTACAACCCCCAGCGATCCGGCTCCGGGTATCCCCCTGCACAGCACAGGCCCAGGGGGCGCGTCAGTTCCACCATGAGATGTCCATGAATTGACATGGCAGTCAGGTACTTGACAACAATGAAATGTTGTTGATCATGTACAGGTATTAGTATTTTAAAGCAGCATGCTGTACATTTGGAATGATTATAATGTAGAAGCTGTGCTCAATGGGTGTCAAAAGATGTTTCTCTGGAGTGGTCAGAAATTAGCTAAGTCTCATCCAAATCATTTAACCCCCTGGGATGCTGTGGCCAATGTCAACAGCAGCATTTAAGCGGTTTGACTGAGGAACGTGCCTGACTTTTGCCATATTGGTGTCACCGTGGTGTGCTCATAGATTGGCATGGCAGCCAGGAATTTAACAAAGGATCCCCAGGAAAGACAAACTCTTTTAAAGACTAGTAAAAATAATAAAAAGTCTATAGTCAAGGTTAGGCCATAAACAGAAATGTCTTCTACTGCATTGGAGTTCCCATTGCAGAAATTATCAACTGTGATCTACACGGAAACCTTGCACTAAGCATTCAATTCCCCTACAGCATCTCCACAGGAGAAATGAAGTTTTACACAGTTCCCATTGAAATACATGGGTTATTCATGTACTTCCAGAGAATGAGACCTCTCTTTATACGTAGCTGTTTCCCGAACTGAGTAAATGATCACATTAATGAATGAGGTGCCACATCTCCATTGTAAGTACAGGATTTATAATTGATGGCCAGTCCTTGGTATAGGCTATCACTGAATGATTGTAGGTTTCTGTCATAGAAATATGTGTCATAGAAAATATTAATATCTCTGAAACCCTTCTCACCCTCTGCCTTCTCTCCTCCCTCCTTTTTTCTGTCACATAGAGTTACAGCATGAGACAAGGGCTTACAATCTGGGCTGACTTTATGTGAGTAACACAGTTTAATGTATGAGAAATGAGTAAGACTGCGATGTATAGATTGGAGACATAAAGAAGTGACAATCCTAATTAAAATGCATGCAGGAGCTCCTTTTGCGACAATAGACCCTAGCATACTTATGAGGAAGTCCATTGTGTATGGACAAAGAATTACAGATTGGACACATAATTAAGACAGGCAAAGGCTTTTAAGGATTAAAGCAGATAACTCACATCCTTTCGGAGATAGCTATTGTGACCCAGCATACACATTCCTTTCATCAGAACAGCTTCAGCAGATAGTATGTCTCCGAAAGAAAATATGGAATATTGAAGTTTTTATAAATTCGATAGGGATGGGATATGCATCTTTAACGTCAGGGCGAACCAGGAAAGAAGACGCATAATTTTTCATAACTGTAACTTCTGCCTATGAGCCACAAATCAATGGGACCAGATAACTGACAACATTCCATGTTTACTATCTAAGGAAAGGTAAAATCCCGATGGAAAATATGTCGGTGATATTGAACTTCTGTGATCATCTGGAGAGGAGTTATCGCATAAGTTGGGATTTCATAAAATTCTGAAGGGCTAAGGAGAGCCCACAATTCAGCCCATGTTAGGTCATCATGGGGAGGATGTGTGTGGGTGGAACTCAGGGGCTGATGAAAGATCAAGCAGAATTATGATGTGGGTTCGTGTAGCAAGATACACATCGTGTGTGCAAGAATCCCACTTACTGAACGGCCCCAAGCGAAGCGCTCTCCTTTGACACGTCTCTGCGAGCAGCATAGTAAGTTTCCTTTGTTAATCCATTTTATTTTTTGTAACTGGATATGCTGTATTGTTTTGTCCCCCTTGCAAAATCTTTTGTATATTTTTCATAAACACTGCCCCACTTTGGATTAAATATAAAATGTTATAGTTCTGTTCCTTTTGTTCTATAAACTGTGCCTCAAAGCCATATGCTACCAGAACCAGGCCTCCAGTCAGCCTGTATAAAACATGACTGGTGGTGGCAGGTAATAATCTTTCTGGGGTTATCGGGGAGTTAGCAGTGATTGTACGGGGGTATATGCAAATATTCCATGCGTTGGAATCGGACGTGTATATACCATACGCTCACTGTTAGTTTCCCGATAACTGGCCTATTAGTGCGAATAGCCTGCGGCCTCCTCCATTAGTCGTCAGCCAATCGTGTAATTGTCTGGACAATAGGGGGTAGCAGAGAGCTATTCAACCCAAAGATCACATTCAGTGGTTCTGCGTGACCTTCCTGGGCTGTGACAATCTTGACAGTTTTCTATCTCTGGGTTCAGGGGTTTGGGGTGAGGGGCAAGTGGATATTAACTGCGTGTTGAAGGACTTCAACAAGCTACTCTGCCTTGGTATGTTTTTTTTTAATACAGGTGTAGGTGTAGAATAGCATAGAAAATTTCTGCTCTGGGTAAAGCAAAACCTTACTACAACTCTTGTTGGATGATATCTCACCCATCAACAAAAAGTAAGAACACAATTAAGTGGCTGCAATAATATATTGATATCCTACATCATCTGGAGACTGAAAACCTAATATTTTTAAGCCTGTCCAACACAGTTACATGGCTTGTTACAAAGGAGAGCTCTCCTATTTATACACTATGCTGATTTACAAACTTTATCTGTAATTTTTACTTGCAATTCCATATCTCACCACTTGTTGTGCTACTGTTCAGGAAAAATAGATCTCTGAGCATAGAATATGGCTGTCGATTGCCAGCTGTTGCAAAACTGCAACTCACATCTATAAACGCTACCTTGCTCTTGCCACAATGAATGAATAAAAATGGCTATGTAGGTTGGACTTGATTTGGAAAGCAACATTACTACAAAGATAATTGGGAATTAAATAGCCAAGGATACTTTTGGAGGTGGAGGCGCAGTGCCAGTCAGGTATAGGACAAGGATGAAGGCATAAGAACCTCATTGGGTACTCTCTTAAGGATGCATCTGATTGTAAAGGCGAATAGTTGTTAAATGTCTTATCCAAGGGTTTGGATTATTTTACAGTGTTGATTCAATAGAAGATAATGAAAGTTACGTGCTACATAGCCGTCGATACGACGATCATCATAAATCAGGGTTGGACTGGCTCCGGCTTTGCGGAAGATCAAGCAGAAGATAAGTATTTGAAGTTTATATGGCCATGTTCTGTAAAGATGGAGGTTGGGGCCCCAGAATCATTTATCCCAGCACTGGATTCACAGTTACACTGCTCAGTACTGTTGAATAATATTCTCCATGCTTCTGCTACTTCTGAATATTTGCTACATAGGGACAGGAGAGCCCGAATCCCTCATGGTCTGTGTGTGCTAGTCTCTAGCTCAGAAGCAACTGAAAATTAGAGCTTTCAGAGGGGAAAACTGGTGAAGATCAACAGAATGATGAACAGGGCTATAGCTAAAAGGGCTACAGAGGGAGTCTTCTCCCTCATGTCCCAAAACAGAGCGAAGCAAAGAAGCTCCTTTGCAATGTAAGAAGACATTAGTACGTGGTAGATGGAGCCCTGTTCCAGGGATTTTCATGCCGTGGTCAAGCATGGCCAAATGGGTCCCATTTTGAATTTTTTATGGGGTCCTTTTAATTAATTGCAGCTGAAAAAAAAACAAAAGCAAAGATGGAGAATCATTTCAGCAAGGACTAGTTCTGTTAATGTATAGTTTATAAGCTAGATTTCTTTTTGGGCTGCACACAAAAAAAAAAGTTTCCACTCCAGGAAGGAAATTGATTTTTTTTTTCTGCTGGTAAGAGCAAAAACCAGTCAAATAGAAAAATGCCAAAAAAGCTTAAGAACCAGCCAAATATCTAAGGGTGGAGAAAATGGCCTTTGACCCCTTTTCTACTGGAAATGAACAGAATGTAGGATAGTTACAGAGAAATCCCAAGTAGATTTTAAAATGCAGCATAATATGTGGAGACACAGAGTCTGGATCAGTGGTCTCCAGAAACACCCCAGCCATCAGGACTCGCGGATCATATTAAGGCAGGGGCCTTGTTACTTGACTTTCAATGACCCAATGTAGGCATAAGTCCAAGTCATTGGGCAAGTCTTTTCAGAGTTGGTGCAAAGTAGATTTCTTTGTAATTGCTTTGGCTTCGTTTTCCGTGTCACACATTGTAAAATGTTTTGAGAACTATTGATATGAGAGAACATTGGGAATGTTTAGAAATGCGTGTTATGTTGACTTTCTGTAGAGATAGAGGCCCCGCGTCTATGTAAACCGTCAAGTGATAGCAGCAGTTTTGCTAGAATATTCGTCCCGCAGTAATGAAGTGGTTCCATTAAGTGATTGCCTGGCTTTAAAAACAATTTAGACTTTTAATTTTTTTCAAGATTTTCTGCTGATTTAGTTTTTTTTATATATATATATTTTTTTTATAGTGGTTGGAGTGGTTCTGTTTTTTTTTTTTACAGAAAGCTCCAAATCCATAACATTTAGGTTCACCACGAATCACATCTATGCCCTGAAAAGATATGTATAACATTTTAACAGGGTGCTTCGAAACTAACTTTTATTTTACTCCTAAATGTCTGTCTATTTAATGTAATAATCTAATCTCTTTTGTATAATACACTGCTCAAAAAAATAAAGGGAACACTCAAATAACACATCCTAGATCTGAATGAATGAAATATTCTCATTGAATACTTTGTTCTGTACAAAGTTGAATGTGCTGACAACAAAATCACACAAAAATCATCAATGGAAATCAAATGTATTAACCAATGGAGGCCTGGATTTGGAGTCACCCCCAAAATTAAAGTGGAAAAACACACTACAGGCTGATCCAACTTTGATGTAATGTCCTTAAAACAAGTCAAAATGTGTCTCAGTATTGTGCGTGGCCTCCACGTGCCTGTATGACCTCCCTACAACGCCTGGGCATGCTCCTGATGAGGTTCAGTATTGTGTGTGGCCTCCACCTGACTGTATGACCTCCCTACAATGCCTGGGCATGCTCCTGATGAGGTTGCAGATGGTCTCCTGTGGGATCTCCTCCCAGACCTGGACTAAAGCATCCGCCAACTCCTGGACAGTCTGTGGTGCAACGTGACGTTGGTGGATGGAGCGAGACATGATGTCCCAGATGTGCTCAATCGGATTCAGGTCGGGGGAACAGGCGGGCCAGTCCATAGCTTCAATGCCTTCATCTTGCAGGAACTGCTGACACACTCCAGCCACATGAGGTCTGGCATTGTCCTGCATTAGGAGGAACCCAGGGCCAACCGCACCAGCATATGGTCTCACAAGGGGTCTGAGGATCTCATCTCGGTACCTAATGGCAGTCAGGCTACCTCTGGTGAACACATGGAGGGCTGTGCGGCCCTCCAAAGAAATGCCACCCCACACCATTACTGACCCACTGCCAAACCGGTCATGCTGAAGGATGTTGCAGGCAGCAGATCGCTCTCCACGGCGTCTCCAGACTCTGTCACGTCTGTCACATGTGCTCAGTGTGAACCTGCTTTCATCTGTGAAGAGCACAGGGCGCCAGTGGCAACTTTGCCAATCCTGGTGTTCTGTGGCAAATGCCTGGCGTCCTGCACGGTGTTGGGCTATGAGCACAATCCCCATCTGTGGACGTCGGGCCCTCATACCACCCTCATGGAGTCGGTTTCTAACCGTTTGTGCAGACACATGCACATTTGTGGCCTGCTGGAGGTCATTTTGCAGGGCTCTGGCAGTGCTCCTCCTGTTCCTCCTTGCACAAAGGCGGAGGTAGCGGTCCTGCTGCTGGATTGTTGCCCTCCTACGGCCCCCTCCACGTCTCCTGGTGTACTGGCCTGTCTCCTGGTAGCGCCTCCAGCCTCTGGACACTACGCTGACAGACACAGCAAACCTTCTTGCCACAGCTCGCATTGACGTGCCATCCTGAATGAGCTGCACTACCTGAGCAACTTCTCTGTGTTGTAGAGTCCGCCTCATGCTACCACGAGTGTGAAAGAACAACCAACATTCAAAAGTGACCAAAACATCAGCCAGAAAGCATTGGTACTGAGATGTGGTCTGTGGTCCCCACCTGCAGAACCACTCCTTTATTGAGGGTGTCTTGATAATTGCCAATAATTTTCATCTATTGTCTATTCCATTTGCACAACAGCATGTGAAATTGATTGTCAATCAGTGCTGCTTCCTAAGTGGACAGTTTGATTTCACAGAAGTGTGATTTACTTGGAGTTATATTCTGTTGTTTAAGTGTTCCCTTTATTTTTTTGAGCAGTGTACTTTGATTAAAAATTCTCTATCGTTCCATCACTACTTTACTAACTGCTTTTTATTGTTACATACTTCCTATTTGATGACACTTTGTTTGAGAATCCCCAGTGCATTCTGGGATATTCAAACGAGACGTCATCAGGGAGTAGAGGCTGCGGTCACTGCTTCATCTTCTGTCCATACCATGAAATGAAGCGTCATTAATGATATCAGGGCTGGCCTACTCCCATGCTACTGAGCATGCATCTGTTGTCAATTCAGATGTATTCCCATGTTACTATGCAATATTCTTTTCAATGCACAGTGACAGTGCACTCTATCTTCGGCTCTGATGAAAAGTGACGAGATGGCAAGAGAGCGCACTGTCACTGTACATTGTAAAGAGAAAACCCAGCAAACAGACACCAGCCCCGACCCTGCAAGTGACATCACTTGCAGGGGTGGGGTTGGTCTCTGCTCACTGGGTAATCTCCTTACAATGTGCACTGACAGTGCGCTTTATTGCTGGCTCATCACTGCATAAAGCATTTAGAGTAGAGAGGGAATGATAGGGAATTTTTTAAATCAAAGTATATTAGAAAAGAGATTAATTTTTACATGAAATAGATATTTAGGATTAAAATAAATGTAAGTTTCAGACCACCCTTTTAAGGTCTTTTTGGACTGTATCTAATCTCTTTCAAGCTCATTAAAGGGAATCTGTCAGCAGGTTTTTGCTATGTAATCTGAGAACAACATGATGTAGGGGCTGAGAACCTCATTCCAGCAATGTGTTACTTACTGGGCTGCTTGGTGTAGTTTTGACAGAATCCCTGTTTTCTCTGCTGTAGATTTAGCAGTGGTCAGAATGCTGAGCTGTGTATGGCCCCGCCCACACAGCAAGCTGCCATTCAATTGTGTGGGCGGGGTTACACAAATTAGCCTGACTGTCTAACACACTACACCTAGTCCCGCAGTGATAATTTCCTGCTGATAAAACACTGATTGTATTGAAACTACAAGAAGCTGCAGAACAAGTGACACATCCCTGGAATCAGGGTCTCTGCGTTTACATCATGCTCCTCTCAGATTAAATAGTAAAAACTTGCTAACAGATTCCCTTTAATACAAACACAGCCTTGGTAATGTCAAAGTGACCTCAACATATATGGCTATGGGTAAATATGGTAAATGTTCTATACTGCTGTGCTGTCACGCACTATCTGTAATATTCATTCAGTGTTTAAAGCTTTCTTTCTCTATCTCTGTGGCTAAGCTGTCAGCTGTGACGTCCTCTCACTATCCAGATTCTTTGCAATCCCTGCCTCTGCTTTTATACAGGTAATGATAGTATTTCCTGATTGGCTGCTCGGTACCATGTTATGCAATAGCTGCAAAGTATTACAGGGACATCTGTCTGGCTGCACCCGAGGTCATGTGAAACTTCTCTGGCTGATGTAATCTTCTACAATGTCTAATATTATTGTGGCCATTTTTAGTAATTTGCTTGAATCAAATTGTAATTTTTTAAATTCATTGGGTTCAACAAATTCCCCAAAATTAGACACGAATTCAATTTGAATCGAATCAATTTGCTCATCTCTAGTACTTGTCATTAAAGGTGTAAGATGCCATTGATATGACTTGTATCCTGCATTTTTCACCAGTTTCCCATCTGTAGTCTTTAATTTCCAGTTGTCTCTAAGCTACTTGGTAGAGACGAGCTGCTAAGATACACAGCACACACAGACATGAGGGATTCCTGCTCTCCTGTCTCTATGTAGCACATGTCCAGAAGTAGAAGCAATATGGAGTACATTACTCAGCAGTACTGAGCAGTGTAGATGTGAATCCAGCTTTTGCATAAAATAAAATACTTCCTAGAAAGCAATAGTACTATCTCTCTCTCTGTGTTTCTTCCTCGTCCTCCCCTTTCCAAAGACTTCAATAAGCAGCGATAATATATTTCTTCAACAAGTTAGCAGTCCATTTTGTCTTTATCTAAATGTTTTTTTTAGCACTTTTTCACAATGCATGAGATCAGGCGACAGACGGGAGTAAAAGAAGTGGCTCATAAATGGAGAAATAAGCAGATTTTAATATTTCTCATATTCACTTGTTCTATTTATTTTTGCAAAGTTGACTAATTATAATAATACAATATGCAGTAAGCTCCCTCTAGTGGTGACTGCAGACAACCACAATGTGTTTTTTTACCCCTCTATGGAATTGGAGCTCTATATAAAAAAAACTTAAAGCAGTAGATAGTTTATAAATGCTTGTCATGGATAACCCCTTTATACTGCAGCCACTGAACCTCATATTAGACTGTCATTTCCTATTTTGTAGAGATCATATCTCAGCAGTCTCATTATCATTACAGACAAGATTACAATGACAAGTTAAATCATAGCCAGAAATATCATTGGTGTAATCTGTGCAACCACTCAGGGGACCAAGAAGTAAGGGGGCCACTTCTACCTCCAAAGAAGGTGGAATTGTGCATTATGATTGGACTGAGATGGGCCCTTTTACTGTTCTGACACAGGGGACCTCTTCCGTCTGTGTCCGCCCCTGAGTAACACATATATATAGCTAACACTGTATTGTCTGTTCACCATAGGTTTTAGATCACCTCCTCTCCCTCCCTGTACAGTGACTTCTTACAATGCTTGCCCACAGCACTCTCCTACAAAGCATGCCCACAACACTCTCCTACAAAGCATGCCCACAACACTCTCCTACAAAGCATGCCCACAACACTCTCTTACAAAGCATGCCCACAACACTCTCTTACAAAGCATGCCCACAACACTCTCTTGCAAAGCATGCCCACAACACTCTTTTATGAAGCATGCCCGCAACACTCTCCTACAAAGCATGCCCGCAACACTCTCCTATAAAGTATGCCCACAACACTCTCCCAAATAAGTAATTTAGAGGAGTTTTCCCACCACTTTTTTTTATTAATAACAATAATGGGCAATGTTAATCAGAATTTAAAAATTCTTATCTACCAGACTATGTTGCTTACTAGAAACTGAAATCTGGCTGTCCTTGGGCTCCTCGAGTATATAATCTGAAAATGATATGCCTACAAAGCATGCCTACAACACTTTCTTACAAATCATGCCCACAAAACTCTCTTACAAAGCATGCCCACAACACTCTCCTACAAAGCATACTTGCAACATTCTTCTACATAGCATGACCACAATAATTTCTTAAAAACATGACCACAACACCCTTGTACACAGCATGCCCACAACACTCTTGTACAAAGCATGCCCACAACACTCTCCTACAAAGCATGCCCACAACACTCTCGTACAAAGCATGCCCACAGCACTCTCCTGGCTGTCATTGGGCTCCTTGATTATATAATCTGCAAATTAAATGCCTACAAAGCATGCCTACAACACTTTTCAAAGCATGTCGACATAACTCTCTTACACAGCATGCCCACAAAATTCCTGTGCATAGCATTCCCACAACACTCTCCTACAAAGCATGCTCACAACACTCTTCTACATAGCATGACCACAACACTTTCTTAAAAACATGCCCACATCACCCTTTTACAAAGCATGCCCACAAAACTCTCATACAAAGCATGCTCACAACACTCTCGTGCAAAGCATGCCCACAACACTCTCCTACAAAGCATGCCCACAACACTCTCCTACAAAGCATGCTCACAACACTCCCCCAAATAAATAATTTAAAGGAGTTTTCCACCACTTTAGTTTATTAATTCTAATAATAGCCAAAGATGGTCTGAATGGAACAAAAAAATCTTACCTCCCAGATTATGTTGGTTACTAGAAACTCTGGCTGTTATTGGGTCCCTTGAGAATATAATTTGCAAATTATCTCATTTATAGAAGGAGGGGGGAATGTCAGATGGAAGTGAATAACACATGACTGCAGGTTCAGACTACACAGGGTTTGTTTGCAGTCTGTAACCATGAAGACACAGAGGTCTGAAAAGGAGCTGTATACCTTAAACGGTAGGCTATTTTGTAATCAACACTATTTGTAAAGTTTTTTTTTTTTTTATTTATGATGGATGGGAGTAATTAGATACAGTTACAAACGTATAAACCAACCTTTAATTTACCTTTTTTACTCTTCAACCACAGATTCTTCTATTCTACCTCCAGCGTTAGCCCATTATCAGGTGTCTACACAAAATTCACATTTTGGAGTAAATTCCATCAGTCCCGGCTGAATGTATGATATTATAAAAATGTAAATAAAGGAGCAGGTATTTCTATGTTTATCCAACCCGTGACTCATGTGCGAAGAGGAATGTCGGCTTGACCATTCACCCGTAACATGTATTCCAAAAATATACCCCGAGTTGTGAAATTCCCTATCTTATCGGACCAGGACTTAGAACTGCAACCCACTTTAATATGTGGCTGATTAACCCCTTCCTGGGCAGTGGTATGTGACGGACATCTATGTAATTTTGTAGTCTTGCAGAGCTGCCTTTATGTAAAACCAGTCCAAGAGGGGGCGTGTTCAGCGGTTTGGGGGGGGGGGGGTTCTCAGGGGCAAGGACTAAACTGTCCCACCCCATCCCAGGTGTCAATGACTGAGATTAGAGATAATTCCAATTGGTATTGATTGAATTGCTGTGAAAGTATTCAGCCCCCAGCTCCTGCCTAGATATAATTTGCTGGGACTTTTGATTGAAAAAAAAAGTGAAAAAATTCCCAATAAAAGCATTTAAAAAAAAAATTCAATTCAATACAATTCCAAAAATGTAATAAACATTTACATATTTGGTATTTCTGTACTGAAGCGTAATAACAGGCTTGGTTAAAGAAGCTGAAATGTTTGCGCCAAAGTGATTCTTGCCTTATGACATGTACGACAGCCGTAGATAGGGAGGGTACATCGTGAGCAGTGACAAATGTAGCCAGATGTGATATTTCATGATTTCTGGAGCCTAATTTTGATTATCAGGCACATCTCCGTAAATGTTTCTGTGGCTGTGCCTGGGACTGCTTTTTTTGCAGTTCAGTCCCATTCAAGTGGATAAAGACACAGCTACAGTACCAGGCACAGCTTCTACCACAAGTGCCTTACCTGATAATCATGGAAGAAGCTACAGCTCCCGTCAGTGTGCCATGGACTCTTCAATCAGCTGATATTTAGAGTCAGAGGTTGAGGCTACTCTTAAAGCACTACTCCATTGTTTTCTTTATTTTCCTTAAATGTATCATACATGTGAAAATAAGAACATTTGTAATATGTCTTATCAGAGAAATTTCCTTGTCCCTCCATGTGCTGGTCTCACTGCTGCCCGGTCCTCTGATAGCTTCTCTTCTGCATCCTTCTTTTTCTGGATCGTCCATTGATGCTGACCAGGCCCTACGTGGTCACCAGGGACACGATGCATGCCATCAACGACATGTGTTTCGCCTCATATGGCAGCATAGGGCTTTGTCAGTGGTGACATTTGCTTGGAGATTCGGAAGTAGACGGATGCCAGAGAGAAGAGGAGCCATTGGAGGACCAGAAAACCTGTTGGTGGTGGGACAGGTATGGGGAGGACCAAGGGAAGTGTTTGGGTTTTATGCAGTACTCTTTTCTCTGAGGGACTGCTATGAAAAGCCAAATACAGCGATGATCATCTTGCACCACCAGTGGTGCAACTTGAGTCCAATGGGCCCCAGTGCAAAATTTGAACTTGGGTGCCTTCCTGCTTGTTTATCAGATTTATGGGCCCTTGTAGCGTTTTGGATCCTATAAAAACATATGTGTTCACTCCCAATATAATGATGTTCCCCATCCTAGGCCCCTTCTTGGTATAATATTCCACATCCTGAGCCCCTTCTTATAATAATGTTCCCCATTCTGGCCCCATCCAATAATAATGTCCCCCATCTTGGCCCCTTGCTATAATAATGTTCCCCATCCTGGCCCCTTCCAATAATAATGTCCCCCATCTTGGCCCCTTTCTATAATAATGTTCCCCATCCTGGCCTCTTCTAATAATAATGTCCCCCATCCGTGCCCCTTGCTATAATAATATGCTCCATCCAGGCCCCTTCCTATAATAATGTCCCCCATCTTGGGCCCCTTCCTGGTATAATGTCCCCTATTCTGGACCCTCTCCAGTAATAATGTTCTCCGTTCTTCTCCAACACATTTTTTTTTAAAAAAAACTAACAATTATTTTTACCTTCACCTGTACCCACGACACACATCGTCCTTTACTATAACCGGTGCAGGAGCTGGCAGCTGATTTTGACTTGCCTGGCATGGCATGAATCGTCCCTGTCATGCACCGCCCATGACGAGCACGGCGATATCAACTGCCGGCCTCTGATTGGCCAGCATTGTGCATTGCAGTTCAGGGAGCTGAAGGGTCTCCGCGCTGCAATACGTGCAGCTGAATTAGGCACTGGTGTTAGCAGGTCCCCATTCCTCACAGGCCCAGTCACGGTTGAACCCTCTGCGCGGTCATTGTTACACCCCTGTCCATCACTTATCTTGGGATATATAATGCGAAGACGAACAGTAAAGAAGGACATAACTGTATAGCGCCTGGCCAGAAGAATAAACTACCCAGAGTAAACATACACTGAACAAGCAGGGAGGTCTAGAGAATTTGTAGGCACTAATAGCTTTTTGAAGTTGTACTGAATAAGGAGAATCTATATATAAAATGTAAGATATCCAGGTTGATCGGCCCTTTATGACGAAAGTCATCGTGCAGACTGCAAGTAACTTCTTTACGTGAGACAGCTCAATGGATTAACGCATTTCGAGGATGTCAGACAGTTTTTACAGACTACGATGCCAAAGCGCCATTAAAGCTTGATAATGCCCCCGGTGAGTGACAGCTTGGGTTGTCTAAGCTCTCTCAGAATGTTGTATGCGCCTTAGGACTGAAGCTTAATTTTTTTCCTTCTGATGTTACTGGATTGTTTTCAAGGTAGGAAATATTTTCTCAGTACAGTGTTTTCAACCTGCTTGTTTTCAATGGTTGAGTCTTTTCCCATTGCATTGCATATCATTTTTGGAATACCAGGCATTCCAAGAATTATGAAATACTTTACTTCTGTGGAAACCAGATTGAAGCTTGTGGGAAGAAAAAGCTTTACTTTTCAGATGCAATATTTTTTTTATGTCCATTTTTAGGATGTGAGGAACATGGAATTTACTTTTGAGATATTATCAATAGGAAAATAAATATGCTTGTCCTCCTTACAAAATTACATTTTTAGAAAGACCTGCCCTAATAAGCTGATATTAGGGTATCCCGCTACTTTAACCTCCAGCGGTCAATCTGTGATCATCGTAAATGTGAAATTTCTCTACAGTGCCGCTACAGGGGAAATTAAGAATTGAAACCAATGGTCTTTCTATATTATGCCCGGGCATGCTGGGTCCTCCAGCCACAAATCCATGCAAACAAGGGTATAACATAACATGATAGAAGCTGCTTGGGTTGGATTTAGAACCAGGACTCCTTGTCTCTCAGCTACTTCTCCTGACCAGCGACCAAAAGACAGGTTTGACTTTGAATAGGAAAAGAGGAACATACGAGATAGCTCTCGTTGTCGCATGTCTTTCTTGGAAAAAAATATTGGGCATGATACAATTTCCCCATCTGCTCCTTTTACCAGGAGCAAAGAGCCCCTTGAGAACATTAGAAGGTCAGCAGCTACCATCAGTATTGATGGGTTTGGGCTGACAATAAACTAATGTATGTGGCCACCTTTGTAGATGAGTAGCCCCTCTTCTTCCTTGTGCTGGCAAAGGAGATCAGCACGAAAAGTCAGTAGTGGACCTCTATCTGAAGAAGTGAAGTGATTTTATTATATTGACTTTGCAAGAAGAAACCTTGAATGCCGAATGGTAGAGTTGAGCGAGCCTCCAGAAATTCGATTTTGGCAGATTTGTTCAGTTCTGGAGGGAAATTCAATTTACATCAAATAAATTCAATGAGATTTAAATCCACCAAGAAGTGGCTAATAACAAATCTTACAATCACTTCTTCTTTGCTCTCTCAATATTTGTCCCTCCAACTGGGTCTTCTATCTGCTGTCTTCTACCTTCTTTCACATCAATGACCTTTGTACCGGGCAGCCGAGTCAATGATTTCCTTGGAGTCCGGTGAATGGAAAACCTAGTCACTTATGATAAAGATAGAAGACTGAGGATGGAAGACAATGGAAGGGTCGGCTGTAGTGGGACAGGTATAGGGATTGCAAGGGAGAGGTGAGTACAAGATATTTTTTAACCCTTTCCCAACCCTCTATAATCTAGCAAAATAATGGCCGGCCACCATTTTGCTGGATTCGCTTGCAACAAATCACTAAAAAAAATTGGATTTGGGCAATTTCAATTTTTTTTTTAAATTTGAGGTAAATTTGGTTCTCCACAAATTGATTTGCTCCTTTGTACCCAGTAGTAATATCACTTACAGCTTCTGTGTATTGAAAAAGGGAAGGAGAAAAACCACCGGACCACCAAGACTGATGATCAGTTATTGTCTAGAGGTTTGGTGCCGATGCCGATGTCAGTCTGTGGTAGGTTAACATTGTAGCCTTCATGACAATCACATATGGAGGACTGTATAATAGATCATCTAACAACATGATAGGAATTATCAATACTTAGGCTAGTAGAAAAGCTTTGTAACGTTGTATTAACATTTCTTTTATTTTTTGTGTTACTGGAATGAATATTATTACATGTATGGTCAGTGAGCTCTTGATGATAACACTAAAATTTTTTCAGTTTCAAGAGAACCAAAAATTTCATCCAACTGGAGAGTTCTGACGCTGAAAAGGATGTGAAATCAAGACCAAGGAATTTCGACTTGGTTGACTTCGAAGTTTACAGCAGAGTACCGATACAATAAAAAGCACAGGCTTCTCCTGTACTCCATTGTGTGTGCAAAGTTAGGCATGGGCTGTATGCTTCTGTCTCTTGAGCTGCGGATATCTCAGGGATTTATTGAGCAATCATTAGGGATCTCATTATCTGGACCCTCACCAATCTGTTTTCATTTAACCCCTTTACCCTCGAAAGTGGTTTACACGTTAATGACCAGGCCAATTTTTACAATTCTGACCACCACTGTCACTTTATGAGGTAATAACTCTGGAATGCTTCAACGGATCCCACTGATTCTGAGACTGCTTTTTCGTGACATATTGTACTTCATGATAGTGGTAAAATTTCTTCGATATCACTTTCATTTAATTGTGAAAAAAATGGAAATTTGGTGAAAATTTAGAAAATTTCGCAATTTTCAAGCTTTGAATTTTCATGCCTTTAAATCAGAAAGATATGTCACACAAAATAGTTAATAAATAACATTTCTCACATGTCTACTTTACATCACCACAATTTTGGAACCAACATTTTTTTTTGTTAGGCAGTTATAAGGGTTAATAGTTGACCAACGATTTCTCATTTTTCCAACAAAATTTACAAAACCATTTTTTTAGGGACTACATCACATTTAAAGTGACTTTGAGGGGCTTTTATGACAGAAAATACCAAAAAGTGACACTATTCTAAAAACTGCAGCCCTCAATGTGCTCAAAACCAGATTCAAGAAGTTTAATAACCCTTCAGGTACTTCGCAAGAATTTTTGGAATGTGGAAGAAAAAAATGAACATTTATTTATTTTAACAAAAATGTTACTTTAGACCCAATTTTTTTTATTTTCTCAACAGTAACAGGAAAAAATGGACACCACAATTTGTTTTGCAGTTTCTCCTGAGCACGCAGATGCCCCATATGTGGGGAAAAAACACTGTTTGGGCACACGGCAAGGCTCGGAAGGGAAGGAGCGCCACTTGACTTTTTGAATGTAAAAGATGTTTGAATAATTAGCAGACGCCATGTTGTGTTTGGAGAGCCCCTGATGTGCCTAAATAGTGGAAACCCCCCACAAGTGACACAATTTTGTAAATTAGATCCCTCAGGGAACTTATCTAGATGTGTGGTGAATACCTTGAACCCCCAGGTGCTTCACAGAAGTCTATAACATTGAGCAGTAAAAATAAAAAGTTCACATTTTTCAGCCCCAAAATTAGCATTTTCATAAAGGTAACAGGAGAAATTGCACCATCCAACTTGTTGTGCAATTTCTCCTGAGTAAGCCGATACCACATATGTGGTAGAAAAAGTGCTCGCTACTTGAGTTTGCATCGGGTACTTGGGTATACAGGTTTTTTGGCCGCGAAGCATATGGGGCGGAGACTCGAGCATGTCACTCGAGCACCCGTGATACTCAGTGCATACCTGAGAACCAGATGCAAACTCAAGCAGCGAGCACTTGCGCTCAACACTAGTCGCCATATCGTCATCATTTTTTTCTTTACTTTTGAAAAAAATCCCAACCCCAACACAACCCTAACCCTAGCACAACCCTAACCCTAGCATAACCCTAACCCTAGCACAACCCTAACTCTAGCACAACTCTAACCCTAGCACAACCCTAACTCTAGCACAAATCTAACCCTAGCACAACCCTAACACTAGCACAACCCTAACCTTAACCCTAGCACAACCCTAACCCTAGCATAACCCTAACCCTAGCACAACCCTAACCCTAGCACAACCCTAACCTTAACCCTAGCACAACCCTAACATAACCCTAACCCTAGCACAACCCTAACCCTAGCACAACCCTAACCTTAACCCTAGCACAACCCTAACCCTAGCACAACCCTAAACCTAGCATAACCCTAACCCTAGCACAACCCTAACCCTAGCACAACCCTAATCCTAGCACAACCCTAACCTTAACCCTAACATAACCCTAACCCTAGCATAACCCTAACCCTAGCACAACCCTAAACCTAACACAACCCTAACCCTAGAGTTTATTTTTTACGCCGTTCCTCATGTGGTATAAGTGATTAGACGACTTTATTCTTCGGGTCCGTGCGATTACAGCGATGCCATATTCATATGTTTTTATGTTTGGCAGCTGTCATTCACTAAAAGACGCTTTTTTTGCAAAGACTAGTTTTTGCAATCATTTTTCCATATTTCACCAAACAGAGTCGTGTAAGGGCTTGATTTTTGCGGGACAAGTTGACGTTTTTATAGGTACCATTTTCGAGCTCGTGACATTTTTTGATCGCTTTCTATTCCAATTTTTGGGAGGCAGAATAAACAGAAACCAACGATTCAGGAATTGTTTTTTTTTTTTTTTTTTTTTTTATGCCGTTCTGCATGTGGTAAAATTGATAACGTAGCTTTGTTCTTTGGGTCAGTACATTTACAGCGGTACCACATTTATATAGTTTTTTTTATGCTTTGGCACTTTTACACAATAAAAACTATTTTATTGAAAAAATAATTTTTTTGCATTGCTTTATTCTGAGAGCTATAACTTTTTTATTTTTCGGCTGATGGAGCTGTATGGTGGCTTGTTTTTTGCGGGACAAGATGAGGTTTTCAGCGGTGTCATTTTTATTTACATTACAAAACAGAGGTCATAGAGTTAGAGCTATTATAAAAATATTACTTTATTAAATTTCATGAAAAATTATATTGCATGATTAATTTACATATCATAGACAGTTTGTACAAGTGAAACAGTACACAGAACCCAGTAGGAGGGCTAGGAGAAGTAACCTCAAATACAATTAATCAGAGAATAGAGGATGCATGTGTGGGGACAAACATAATAAGCTAAGGTCTGATCTGCACCATTATATGAGTCAGGATTAATGTTGAGCATTCCGATACTGTAATATCGGGTATCGACCGATATTCGGGGTATCGGAGTTCCGATACTGAGTATTTTTACAATATCGGATACCGGAATCGGAAGTTCCCATAATGCCTGCGCTCTGCAGTGTCTCTGAAGGATGACAAGCTGGATGGCAGCGCTCAGCTGCGATCCAGCCTGTCATCAGAATGCCATCCCAGCGTGGGAGAATTCTCCTGATTGTTTAAAAGCCGGCGGCTTTTTACCGCCCGCCGGCTTTTAAACAATCACTCAGTCCCATACTCGCTTCCCCGCAGCCTCCCACCCCGATCCTCCGCTCCTCCCGCCACCTCCCATCCCGATCGTAAGTTAGGACCGGGCGGGGAGCACAGCACCAAGGTGCAGGGAGCGAAGGACCCGGGCGGGGAAGCCGGCAATGAAAAGACTTCACCGCCGGCTTTCCCGTTCTGTGCTGCGCTTTCCCGCCGGTTATTTCAAATGAACAGCTGAGGTATCAGGTGATGCTGATCAGCTGTTCATTTGAAGTCGCCGCGGTGCCCTCAGAGGGTTCATGTGAGTTCATGCTTGACTGCATGAACTCACATGAACTTTCTCATGGCCGAACAGGTCAGCCACACCTCCCAGACCATCAGCCCGTCATGATTGGTGTGTGCGTGCAGACAGACATAGGCCGATGTGACACTACTACTCCCATCGGCCTATGTCTGTCCCCCGTCCACTCGTGCCAGCAGGATCAGCTCGATGGGAGCAGTAGTTCCCATCAGCCTGATCCTGCTATTTAAATTGCCCTACTGTGTCCCCAATAAATTTTAAATACATTTCATTGGTGGCCAGTGGTTACCTAAAATAAATTAGTTTATACATTACCTGTCCTCGCCGATCGCCACCTAAAATAAAGTAAAAAATAAAAAACTACACCTATACTCACCTAGACACCTAATTCCCCGAAGCCATCGATCTCCTGTAATAAAATATAAAATAATAAACCACAACCTTATCCTTACCCCTCCGTAGTAGTCCACGAGTGTCCCACGAAGATCTCCAGTTTAGAGCAGCCACATAGAATGTGATCGCTCTAAACCGCTGCCGCCGCTAGAATGACGGGGCCGTAAAGCAGCCCCGTCATTGCATAAGCGGGTTTGCCGGAGTTCAGGCAGCGCTGCTCCGGTCAGCTCCTTTACGGCCCTGCTGTACCGTGAGAAATTCCCACGGTACAGCAGTGCCGTAAAGGAGGTCTCCGGAGCTGCGCTGACTGAATGCACTCCGGTGACCTCAGTCAGGGCTCACGCTGCCGGGAGCGGACGTGTTCCCGGCAGCCTGAGCTTACAGCAGCCATGCACAGCTGTCACCATCTCCAGATGTGACAGCTGTGCATGGGAGATCAGCGCAGGAACGTGGACAGGTAACTATTTTTTTTCAGTAAACTAAGAATTAAATAAAATGGTGTGTTTTATTTCAAATAAATTATTTTTTTCTGGGTGTAGTGTGTTTTTTCTTTTTAACACTTTGTAGGTTAGTAATGGGGGTGTCTTATAGACATGAACTCCAACCCTATTACCCCCTGCCACCGCACCAGGGCAGCGTGGAAGAGCGAGGCTAAGTGCCAGAATTGCCGCATCCTATGGATGCGCCATTTCTGGGGCGGCTGACGGCTGGTGTTTCTAGCCTGGGAGGGGGCCAATATTCATGGCACCCTTCCTGGGCTATTAATATCAGCCCCCAGCTGTCTGCCTAGCCTTTGCTAGCTATTAAAATAGGGGGGACCCCACATCATTTCTTTGGGGGTCTCCCATTTTAATAGCTAGTAAAGGCTAGGTATTCAGCTGGGGGCTGATATTAGTAGCCTGGGAAGCTCCGTGGCTATTACCCCCTTCCCAGGCTTCAAACATCTGCCCCAGCTGTCTGCTTAACCTCCGCTAGAGACTAAAATTGCCATCCAGCCTGTCATCCCGCGGACACTGAGAAGCGCAGGCGTGCTTGCGCTCCTCAGTGTCAGGCTGTGACGGCATTCCGATGAGCCGAGTCTCTCACGCTCACCGCATGTGACGCGCCCCCTGGGCCAGTGCTGTAGGGGATACCCGGAGCCGGATCTCGATGGGGGTAGTAGTCCTTGTGGCGGTGACCCGGTCCGTGCCCAGGGTGTCAAACTAAGTGGCAGTCTATGGCAGTAGATGTTAACTTGATTGTCGACTACGCCACCCGTTGAGTGCGGCTTTGAAGCCGCCGCTGCAGAGCAGTCCACTGAGGCCGGTGGTATATGTGCAGCAGTGATGGTATAACCCCCAACGGGAGGGGTATGGCCTCAGGGCAGCAGGTGTAGATGATGGGGGTTGTGCTGATGCAGAAAGAAGATTCAGTGTCAGGAGATGCAGTTCAGGGTTTTTACTTACTGGTGTTCTCTTGGTCACTCTGGCCTTGAGTGACCACCCGAGCCGTGCTGCGTCCACAAGGTCCTGGACTCGGCCAACCCCCAGGCAATTCCGGAGCGTGGTCCTGAGCTCCTTTCTGACTCTCCCTTCCTCTGGCCGTTCCCACCAGGGATCCACTTTTGGCCGGCTCCCTCGGGTCTCTTGGTGGTCAAGCCTCCTTTGGGCTCCCTGACCCTATACTCGGTGTGCCTTTCTAGTGGATTTGGTGAGGGTCGTGGCAGATCCTGACCACGACCTTCGGTTCCTGGCTAAGGTTGGTTTTGGCCTCTGCCAGCTTGGGATCCGGTACCCTTGTCCGCCAACCCTTCACCCTTTTGTCTTTATTCTGGGATCTTGGGGTTCCCTTCTTGTCTCCTCTCTGGGTCCTTCTTTTCTCCTCTCTCCCTCTGCAGGCTCTGCTCTGGAGCTGGGCCCAGCCGGAGCCACAGCTCCCTGTCAGCCCTCCTGGCTGAGCTCCTCTGCTCTGCTCCTCAGGCTAAACTCTGACCCTGTTCTAAGATGGTGCCCACCTTATATACTCCCTCTATGTGTGAGCTCAGGTGACCAGCACCCAATGAGCTCCTATCTTTACCCAGACTACTCCCCCTATCTGCCCCTACACTACTGGGATGTTCCACCCCCCTCCCACTCCAGCCAGGGACAGACGCTGTCGTACCTGCACATAAACTGGTGGGAGTACCGTCGTTCTGTCCCCCGGAAATGGGATGTATGTAGTGCATGCAGCCTACTAGCTCAGTTCCACACTCCATCCTTACCCGGGAGTGGAATACCACACCTCTGGCGTGAGGTGTAATACCCCTGTAGCAGCCGAATCCTCAGGGTGCTACACATGCGCAGGAGAATTCTCCCACGCTGTCAGTGACGTGCATGAGGTGAGCTGAGTTCATTGTCGGCTCATCTGGATGCCGTCACAGCCAGACACTGAGGAGCGCAAGCATGCCTGAGCTTCTCAGTGTCTGCGGGATAACAGGCTGGATGGCAGCTTTCTGCTGCGGTCCAGCCTGTCATCTCTATGTAGCAGAGCTGGAGCTGTCCTGGGAACCATCGAAAGGTAAGGATGATGTTGGTTTATTATTTTATTTTTATTGCAGGAGATCGTTGGCTTCAGCTGGAATGGGCGTGATGGTAAGCATGGTTTAATTTAGAACAATAAAGAATTGTGTCTTTATTTCAATTAAAGGACTTTATTCTGGGTGTTTGTGTTCTTTTTTTAACTTTGACTATGGGGTTAGTAATGGGGATGTCTTATAGACGCCTCTCGATTACTAACTTGGGCTTGATGTCAGCTGGCATTATAAGCTGACATCAACCCCAACCCTATTACCCCACTGCCACCGCTGCAGGGCAGTGGGAAGAGCGAGGCTAAGTGCCAGAATTGGCGCATCCTATGGATGCGCCATTTCTGGGGCGGCTGACGGCTGGTGTTTCTAGCCTGGGAGGGGGCCAATATTCATGGCACCCTTCCTGGGCTATTAATATCAGCCCCCAGCTGTCTGCCTAGCCTTTGCTAGCTATTAAAATAGGGGGGACCCCACGTCATTTTTTTTGGGGGGTCCTCCATTTTAATAGCTAGTAAAGGCTAGGTATTCAGCTGGGGGCTGATATTAGTAGCCTGGGAAGCTCCGTGGGTATTACCCCCTTCCCAGGCTTCAAACATCTGCCCCAGCTGTCTGCTTAACCTCCGCTAGAGACTAAAATTACGGGGAACCCCACGCCATTTTTTTTTTAAATAAATCCTTTATTTTAACACTAAATGACAAGTACAGTAATCAACACTATCACTGTACTTCTTATATATGTGACTGACATATTTCTATCTATCTAATCTATGTGTGATGCTCTATTCCTTCCATTCTAAATTGTCGGGTACAGATGCTGAATTGCCGGCCGGCTTTTTTAAAGAGACGGTGCATGAAAACACTAATATTTTTTTAAATAAATCCTTTACACTAAATGACAAGTACAGTAAGCAACACTGTCACTGTACTTCATATATATGTGACTGACATGTTTCTATCTATCTAATCTATGTGTGAAGCTCTATTCTTTCTGTTCTAAATTGTCGGGTACCGGTGTATGCCGCTGCTGAATTGCCGGCTTTTCATGTTTCACTGTGAGCACTGTTCCCATCGATTTGGGCAACCACCTCCCCCAATACATTCTACATTATTGTTAGTTGTTTTACTTCATGTAGAATTAACCTACAAGGAAAGAAAGGGTTTATTTTCATTCCGATATTTGTGTCCCATTGACTTGCATTGGTTTCCGGTATCGGAATCAGCGATATCCGATACTTTTTGGGTATCGGCCCGATCCAATCCGGTCCGATATTTCCTGATATCGGAAGGTATCGCTCAACACTAGTCAGGATCACTTGTAAGATAGTACGAAGGTTTCAAGCAGTCATATGGAATCCCACAGAACACACACAGCTCCACATGGAGTATTACACAAGTGTCAAAGAAATAAGAAATAAATTACTCATGATCAATTGCAAAGGTGAGTCTCCAGCCAGACCCGGAACGTGCACTTTCGCCGTTATGCTTCCTCAGGGGGCATTCAATTCGTCTTTTTGATCGCGTTTTAATCCATTTTTTGTTTGGCGGTATGATGATAAAGCATTGTTTTCTGCTTTGTTTTTTTTTTTTTTTACCTTGTTCACTAAAGGGGTTAACTAGTGGGACAGTTTTATAGGTCAGTTCATTCCGGGCACAGCAATGCCAAATATGTGTACTTTTATTGTTTTTTGTTATATTTATTTATGGATACAGTAGATTTTTATTTTTTTTGGATTATTTTTTTAATTATTTTAAAAATATTTTTACAATTTTTTAAACTTTTTTTTCACTTTCTTACACTATTTTTTACTTTTACTCTTTGTCCCACAATGGGACTTTCATTTTTTGCATGCTGATCACTTGCATAGCATGTCAGCGCTGCACAGGCAGAAGTTACTTTGATCACCCACTGCGCATGATCAAAGTAACTTCCTGCTGTCTGGTGATCCGGATGTCGTCATCGGGTCACCATGGCAACTACCGGGACCTGGCACAGACAGCGCGGAACGCCGGAGAGGAGGTACGTAGGTCGCGCTTACCTCCCCTTGCTCCCGGAATGCTGCGACTTTGATCACAGCATTTCGGGGGTTAATGTGCCAGGAGAGGTGCGGCACCTCTCCTGTCACATAGCACCGGGTGTCAGCTGTGAGAATCAGCTGACACCCGGCGGCGATCGCCCCACACCGCTTGCGTTCGGGCATGATCGCAGTGCGCGTAATAGTACATAACTAGTCCAATAGGCCCAGGTCGGTGAGACGTACTATTACTGAGCACGCCAGAAAAGGGTTAAAAGGCCACTTAAATCACTTTCACCCTGTTCATCTTTACAAATGCAACAGATGTGTGTTTTGTATCATTCTCATGTTAGAAAAGTGCACGTCTACCAAGGGCACGGAATGATAGCAGCATCTTCTCTTTCACTATAGAGCAGTACATCTGTGAATTCATTGTGGCGCCCCTGAGGGTTCAGTCGCCACAGGGGTACTGCACCTCAGTAAGAGGTGTGGTATCTCCTCTTCCGGGTAAGGATGGAGCATTTCTCGGGACCCTACTTTACCACTCAACACTACACCACTCCTGTCCTGTAGGGGGCCTAAATGCACCAGGGTGCTGCCCCGGCCTGGATAGAGGAGATGGGGGGGAACCAAATATAGGGTGAACCATGTAGTGGGTGAGGGTGGAGGACACACTTAGGAAACACTTATTGATTCATATTTAATCTACGGCCATCTTTAGTTCAAGGTCTTTGATTGTGGTCTTCTGTCAGGGTCCAGCAAGAGTCTGTAGCTGGCTGAAGATTCACGGTCCTCGTTCTCAGGCCTTGAGGCGAGGAGCGGGTCAGAGTTAACCAGTGTCTCTGCCCGGTCAGGGTCCCGTTCTAAGAAGGCCTTGGAGGGGAGCAGAGGAGATAGGCTCCACAGACAAAAGGATCCCAGGGGGGTACGGACGGAGCGGAGTCGCCAACTGTATTCTTCACTCTGGCCAAGCCAGAGGGATTCCTGCTGCAAGAGGGGTGACCGGCCCCTGATATCTGACTTTGTTACTTCACGTCTCAGTCGGAAAAGCCCAGAGGCTTAGTGGATCCCAGGGGGATACGGACGGAGCGGAGTCACCACCTGTATCTCTTACACTGCGTTTATCCAGTGGGACCCGGCCTTACACCATGTTCATATCACACACAATCAGGAGAAGACTTAGTGGGAGAACTTACCAAGGAGAGGAACACACAACCAGAGGGGTCTCGACAGGTGCTCCTGATCTACCTGGGAGGTGCTGAACCCCCTTCCCGGTGGCCGCAGTACGCCGTATGTAGCAGAGAGAAGCTTTGCGGCTAAAGTTCATCTGAAGTGAGTAAAGAACCGGATGACTTCACACACCGCCTCAGCCTGTTATTTCCTGCGCGACACTGCACCCACCATCCCTTCTCACACTGTCCTGAGGCCTGCTCTGCCTGGGGGGAGCCGTCCCATCTTAGCTGCCCATAACACCAGCCTCAGTGGACTGTTGCAGCGCTGGTGGCCTTCACCAGAAACCACAGGTGGCGTAGTCGAGCAAACCACTCATCCTAAAAGAAGCCCATTATTTTTAATGTGACAGCCCTGGGCACGGAACGGGTCTAGGCCACGACTGCATCCCCTCAACATCAGCAAGGCCCGGCTCCAAGTAACCCCCACCGCTCAGGGAGGGCGTCACATCATGATACCATCAATTTCATTTAGAAAAATTAGTTTAAAAAAATGCATAGTGTCCACAGTGAAACATGGTGGTGGCAGTGTCCTTAGGTGAGGCTGCATGAGCGCTGCTGGTGTTGGGGAGCTGCATTCTGTGCCCTTGGTAGACATGCACTTTTCCAACATGACAATGATCCAAAATACACATCTATTACTTTTTTGAAGAACAGGGTGACAGTGATTCAGTGTCCGAGTGTCTCTTAATCCGACCCCAACTGCACACCTATAGAGAATACTGAAGAGACAAGTTTTCATCACTTTCCATTCAGCATTCAGACTCTAAAATAGGTCGTTCTTGAATAGAAAAAGATGTTGCAATATTTCGCCAAAATGTTCATTCCATGCCTAGAAGACTTGGTGTTGTCCTCAAAAATCATAATAAAAGATGTTGTAGTTGTTTATGTGGATTATATTCATTTTTGCATCAACTAATTTGGGTCAGGGTTCACTCACACATGCGTATAAAATGGACGAGTGCAATCTGATAAGAAATCGGATTGCACTCGGACAGGTGTTATTCAATGAGGCCGTGCTGACCTGTGTTTTTTTCCACAACTGAGTTCAGCATGAGGAAAAAAAATCCAAGTATGCTGCGAGTGACCGCGTATATAGGATGAGACTCGCCAATGCAAATCAATGGGTACAAGAAAAAAATGGACAGCACACTGAGCATCAGTATGGCGTCCAATTTTTAAGCATTGCATATGAAAAAGACACAACCCAAAAAAGAATCGTAGCCTGTAATGACAGGCAAAAAAAACGACGAGCCATTTTATGAAATTTAAAAACGTGAGAGGACAAAATTTTGCACAAGGAAACCAGATTAGCAAACAAAAGATGCATTGCGTGACTCAGAAAACATGGAAGTTATGGCTAAAGCTAAAAGGCCAAACAATCTAACCACATCATGCTGGCCCTCTAGTAAAGGAGGCGGAACAACATAAGTTCTAACTACCAAATTTATAAAAAAAAAAAAAAACCATAAGGAAAAGCACACACATGGATGTAGCATAATTGGTTAACAGCAATAGCAAGAACTCTAAAAGCATGTATTGTTCAATTACCTCCGGGTCACCATCAGCCTCTCTTTGGATGAAATACATCGCCGCAATCGTGTGTACTGGTAAGTGATGCCTGGCCAAAGCTCCTCCAATAGTCAGTCGAAGGTGAGGATGCCAATTCTGCAGTATGCAAAGAATTTGTCTGGGTGCCTACGTAGCTCCCCATACAGACATGCAAAATGGCCTGTTGTAACACGTTGGCAGAGTAGAGGATGGACCCACACTCTGCGCCACCTCCTCGGAACAGTGAGGGCTGGACATTAGGACAGCGCCGGCACCCTTGCACGAGTCCCCTTTCTCTGTCTCAGCAGGGAAGCTGGCACATTCACTTACCCTCCTGCACTGCTCAGGTCTCCGCAGCATCTGCTTCTTCCCAGGGCCTGCACACGGCACGCAGGTCTCCTGGGAGTGTGCTTAGGGCATGCACTCCCTGCTTCTTAAAGTGTCCCCAGCCAATGGCTGGGAGACATCAGGCATTTAAGGCGCTCTCCCCTCTAGGGAGGTGCCTTAGTTACTTTAGTCCATTAGTGTTGTACACCACCGTCTAAGAAGTTAGGTCCCTGTACCTATGCTCCCTGATTCTGATCCTGTCCACCCTGTCTGTATCTGATCCTTCCCACCCTCCTGATCCAGTCTGTCCTGTCTGAACCTGCTCCTGATCCCATCCTGACCATACCAAGTCATGATCCTGAAGTCTGGTTCACACCTGTTATCACCTCCCTCATCAAACTAGTCTGAACCAAGTCCTGTGTTCTTGTAACTTGCCTCGTCTGTTCCTGTATTCCAGTTCCCGTCCTGTCTACGAGCCATGCAGTATCCATCCTCCTGCTATCCAGTTTCTGGCCGTCCTGACTCTCCGAGTCCATCCCTGCTTCCCTACACCCCTTAGGAGGTCAGCTGCTGCGGCTTCGGGGTCTGTCCTGGAGTGGTACCTGATGACCACCTAGGTCCAAGTCTAACCACATCATCAGGGGCTCTAGTGAAGAACCAGGTACTCACTTAGTTATGCCCCTCTAGACTCTCCCCACACTGTGGTACAGTGGTTCCACAACCACGTCCGGGTACCGTTTCCCAAATTCACGGGACAGTACCCAGTTAAAGAGGACCAGCTCGGTGGTAGTGAACGACAAATTAATAATGGGCATATCTGCCGTTAGGAGAAACAACAACTGCAGGAAGAGTAATATGATATGAAGAGCTCCCAAACAATAAGGATATTCTCAGCGTCTGACCTTTGCTAGGGTGATTTTATAGGGTTACCAATCTGAAAGGCCCTTCAATAATAGGCTTTTAAATGTGAAAAAGATGGTTAAAAAATGCATTGTATACAGATGCAATGCGAGAAAATATGACATACGGAATAACATACGGATTTCACTCGTCCTACTTTTCTGGATGAGACTGGGACTGATTTTTCATACACAAGTGTGAGCGAACCCTCAAACTGAAGATTTTGTAATGAAAGTTATGTTACTTTCATTTTATGGGTTAAAACAAATGTTCTATGCAACTCAGTCTTGTCAAATTTTTGGAAATTGTTGTTGCATTCAGTGAGATATTGATTAAAATATTACTTTTCAAGGGGGGTGTACTCATTTATGTTCAGTACTGTATATATACGCTATCGAAGTGTTAATTGCTTTGCAGGCTCTAAAAATTGCCGAACAAGTGCAGGAACCGAAGGCTGTCTGGGCGAGCTGGAAGCTATAATTTTGCAATAGCCAAGGAGCTGCCGGGTTGGGCGCCGCTGCTCTTCAGGATGGTCACATTTCAATGAAATGTAGCACTATTTTGGGCAAACTTAATCACCTCGTAACAATGAATACGCAACGATGGCAGATGAATGGAGCTATTTAAAGTATTTGTAACATTTTCTGAAATGAATTAAAAAAAAAAAAAAATTGAGTTTCCGTGCATCTTAAATAGTTAGAATTGAGATGAGCTTACAGAAAACATGACTCAACATTCACATATGAAAAATGGAAGTTTTAGAAGATGTATAAATAAGATGATGTGTCTATGTCTATTTTTTTTTTTACATTCCAGACAGGAATATCAGCCCACGCAGTCTTCACGTTGGTCATCGTCTGGTCAAACAGACCTTTGTTGTTCGAACAACCAGACGCAGGTGTTTGGCGAAAGGGAGAATCCTCCGAGCTTACTATACAGTCCATAATCCTGTCTATATGTATGATGATGACCCACCCGCTCATGGTAAACTTTCCTCTAATAGTTATCTCTCTTTTCCACTAATAATATTTGCTCCGTCTTTTATAGCAGTTTCCCAATGGAATCTGGAAATGCTGTTGCACAATTCATAAATGAACGAACAGTTCTACTTCTAAGAATCTAACAAGGCATGAAAATAGTCTTCTACTGCAATAACTAACACTATACGATCTACCCTTGAATGTCCAAAGATGAAGGAAAAGGGGCAATGTAAAAAATAATAATTTATATATTATGAAAAGGGATCTTTTTTTCCCATAGAAACACAGCCAACATCAAGGCACTATAGGTGGTATATCCATCAGGGGTCAAGGCAAATAAAAGGACAAGCCTACTCGTGTGCTGTACCCCACCGACTGCAACGTTTCATGGGCCATACATTGATAATATCCTCTTATTTTACACAGCTGTAGATATACGGGTCCCAATAAGCATTGGGGGACCAGAGGGGTGGACAAAATGTATCCATGGAAGTCCAAAATTTTGCTCTTCCGTTCTTATCCCACACCCCCCTAATGCCAGGCGATCGGCACCTGCAAGTGCAGCTTATACTTGGGGTGGTGCAAAGACTGCCCACCTGTAGCTACAGATGAGACGAGTTTGTCATCGGCTGCTGCACTTTGTATAGGCAGCGACCAAAATGACAAAGCTCCGCAACCATAAATGAAATGAGATTTGCCATCTCGATGGCTACCTATGCAAAGTTCAGTAGCCAATTACAAATTCATGTTGACTGCTGCGCTCCGCGTAGCCAGCAATCAAGATGACTGAAGATGAGCAGCCAACTAATTAAGAAAGTATTGAAACACATGGATCCAACATTGTTCTTACTCATTACTAAGAGATGATTTTATATTTGTACATGTTTTCCAACCGTAACTAGGGGCTAAGGATTAGATTAGGGTTCGGGTTACAGCTAGAGCTAGGGTTAGACAAAAGGCTAGAATTAGGGTTAGGGATAGGGTAATACAATTGTTATTAAAAAAATATTAATTTTAGAAAGCATAAATCCAACAAAAATTACAATTATGGCAAAAAAAACTAGGAAAATACTAGAAAGTCAAAATGCAAAATAATATTTAATCTCTTTTTTTTCTAAAATTACAATACATGTGGTTAAGGAATAAGGTGATCAATACTTGACTAGTGGAATGGACATAGGGAGTGCTAGGGGTTGAAAAATTCTTGCCTTGCCCTGGGCGCTGACTTACACACCGTAAGTCAGTGCCAATAGCTACAATTTTCCCTCTACATTGTGGGCTCAGTAAATGACATTGGATTAAAAGCCAACAAGTCCTGTTTCAAAATATCCCAGTCCTTCTTCAGTCTCTACTTTGTTTCTTGCCGATCATTTGCTGAGGAGGGTCACCAGTGATTGGTGAAAAAATAATTTACTTTGTGTCAAGAACGACAAGGGACCAGCAAGGGACTGGAAAGCATCATATTTAGGTGATGTCCCCACTATCAGTATTTGGTCAGTATTTGGTCAGTATTTTTTCTCAGGAGTGGGAGCCAAAACCAGGAGTGGGTGATAAATGCAGAATTGGTGACTTGTTTCTATTATACATTTTCTCTAATTGTTCCTCACCTGGTTTTGGCTCCCACTCCTGAGAAAAAATACTGACCAAAAAATCGGACCGTGTTCGGATGACATCCAAGGGTGGTCTGATTTTCACGGACTGACAGAATGGAGGAAAAATGAAGAAACTTTTTTTTCTCTCCACGTCCGAGAAAAACTGATGCCGCTTTGATCAAACTCTGATCAGAATAAACGGAGCGTTTTTCTTTGATGTGGAGAAAACGGTCCTGTGACCCTTCGCTTAAGAATATTTTATTATATTAAAAATGATTCAATCTTCACACTGGCCAGGTTAAAAATAAAGAGCGATTTTAATTTTGCACAAAAATCATGGACCCCATGAGAAATTTTTAAGAATTTGGTGCAAAAAAAGTCAACAAATATCACAAGGCATAAAAATAAAAATGACTTAAAAAAAAACCTTAAAAAAATGAATTTGTCCCGTTTTTTACATGAAACAGAAAAAGGATAAAACACCAAAAACTAGACAAAAAAGGTGCAAATGTAATAATGAATCGGCCCCTTTGTGTTCTGATTCCTCCATCAAAAGGAGGTCTGACATCATTAGGTTGTGAATGGGTACAGCCCCAGGAAAAAATGTCCTTACGAGTAAAAAAAAGTTGTACGTTTCACCATGTTTAACATTTTACTCTCCACATGACAAATATATGAGATCGTGTTACATTTTGACCTGCGCTCTTTCACATTGTTGACTTTGATCTTCTCCACCATATAACAAACTGTATATACACAATGTCTCAGATATCAACAGAGCCGGAGCTGTTGCCTATAAACTGTACCATCAGATGATTTAAGTGTAAGCCACCTCCTTGTAGCTCTCGAAACATGATCTCCAGATTTACTATTGAGAGCAGGAACCATTTAAACGGGCCTGTCATCTCTCCTTACATTTCTGTTTTAGTAATCCGTCAAATATGCCGAGCGTCGGATGGAGTGGTGTAAAGCCACCACCACCGGCCTCTGGAAGAAACGTGTTCTGTACAATGATGGATCACACTTTATCTGGTGTCTGATGGACGAGTCTGGGTTTGGTGATTGCCAAGAGAACGCTAACTGCCTGACTGCATTGTGTCCATCGTACAGTTTGGTGGAAGAGGGATGATGCTATGGGCTTGTTTTTTCGGGCGATTTGCCTCCTTAGTTCCAGTGAAAGAAATCTTAATTCTTCAGCACAAGACATTTTGGAGAATTGTGGCTTTTTGGAAACGATTTGGTGAAGGACGTTTTCTGTTCCCCATGACAGTCACAAGGTCCATAAAGTCATGGTCAATGGAGTTTGGTGTGGAAAAAAATGACCGACCCAGACCTCAACCCCATCCAACACCTTTGGGAGAAAGTAGAATGAAGATTGTGCCCCAGGCCTCTGCCCAACATTAGGATCTGACTTCACAAATGGTTTTCTGGGTGAAGAGGCAAGACTTCCTACAGACACTTCCAAAATCTTGTAATAATTCTTCCCAGAAAAGAGGAAGCGGCAAAGGGATAAACCCCATATTGTCTATGATTATAGAATGGGAGATCAGAAAAGCTCCTGTACATGTAATGTTGAAGAATACCATACTTTTGTCCAACCAGTGTACATATGGGAGATATGGGATGCATGGATGGATGATTTTATAGTTGCAGGAATTTACTAAACTATTATTAAACTTTTTCGCCACAATTCCCATTTTAATCTCTCTCTCTTCTTTTATTGATTTTTTCAGATTCTGAATATCAAATCAATTGAGGTTAATGGAAAACAGTTCCACCATAGAACAAAGGGTCAAGCCACACACGCCACATTCTGGATGAAGGACACCAGAGGTCATACAGAGTACACATTTTGGGTCAAGAGCTTCTAAAACATTTAGAGAAGGACCAAGAGGACAATACAGATCACGATGGGCCAGTGCATTGTGTTCCCAAGATACAATGGGACCAAATACAAAGCAAAGTGACATTTGTTAATCCATAACAACCAATAAGAATGAACTTATTGGCTACACAAAATTCTTAAGAGTCAATATTTGATTGGTTACTATGGGTTGACTAGAAGTATGTAATTGTGAATTGTTGTCTAATACAATGCATATTAGATCCCTTAAAAAAAAGAAATGGCTTCTTAGAGTGAACAATGGAAAGACATTCATTCTCTAGATTAGTCGTATTTGTGTCTTCTGTGGGATTTTCTACTATTGAATTAATGGAATTATTCAAAGGCAAAACATCATTATATTAATTGCTAAAGTTAACAACACTATAAAAATACAATGACTTTACCCAATTATCCTGATACTGTGCAGCCAAGAGCCACAATAAAGCGTCCTTCATGATTAATAATCCCGTTACCGTCTAATTGTTTGACATTTCCTCAAAGCGACAATGGAAACAATAAAATATTCATCTGATGATCATTTAGTTTTATTGTTTCCTGTCTTCCCGAGATGGGCAAAAGCCATAAAGTAATCTAAGGCCGGGAGCGGCATGTGAGCAACTTAGAAAGTTTATCTTGAACAGCAGCTTTCTCGTATGATTACAGGAAGGAGTATTCGCTGAAATTGCTCAAGGGTGTCATTGAGATGGTTGTCATTGAAAGGTCATCAGGAGAGGTAAACTTTCCTTCCTTCCTTGTTAAACAATGTCACTCCTCCCTTTTGTTCCGAGTCTTTTGGAAACTGTGTGGGTGGACATTTCTGCCTTGTTGTATTTGTAACTTTTTTTTTTTTGTTGTGTTTTCTATGTCTCAACAAAACCGTAAGGGAAGAAAATAGACTACATACCCTCTTGTAAGATATATATATATGTGTATATATATATATATATATTTATTTATAAGACTCTGGGTTTATAATTTGTCTAGGGATATAGTAGATCTAATGTAAATCTAAAGTGCTTTACGCAATGATACAATAATAGAAAGTTACCCTGAAATTCAGAGCTTATTTACTTATTCATACACATACCCCAGAAAAAATAATACCTATGTTCTATTTCAGGTCTTAGGGGTGGTGCATATCTCAAGGTTCCTCGGGGGCGGAAAATGTTATTCCATTGGTTCATACATCTCAGTTAAATTTGTTTACAATGTCCTAAAGAACATATCCCCTCCTAATTTTATCATGACACCTAAAGCTTTTAAGTATGTACACATGGATCTTTATTCTGATAATAATTCTAGTTATACACCTCTTATACAACCTGCAGTAACCACCGCTCCATGACCAGCTCTACCCTCACCTACTGTATCCTCACCCATCCCTTGTAGACTGTGAGCCCTCGCAGGCAGGGTCCTCGCTCCTCCTATAACAGTCGCTGACTCGTTTTGTTCAGATTACTGTACTTGTTTTTTATTATGTATATCCCTATCACATGTAAAGCGCCATGGAATAAATGGCGCTATAACAATAAATAATAATAATTCTGAATGCAGAGCCGTCGAGGTTTTCTTAGTCGAAGCCGCTTTATGAAAAGGAGTCTTTTTCCTGAAGCGGCTTCGCTAGTGGTTTTGCCCTAATTTTTTATATTTTTTCCTGTTCATTGTTTTTTCCTATTGTTTAACTGAAGATCCGGCAGATTCCAAACGAAGACGCCTGAAGAATGAACATGTTACTTCTTTTAACTGTTTCATGGTTTCTGAACCCTGAAGTAGTTAACAGATGCAATAAAAAAATGAACATGTGAACAGAAATGTCATTTCTACATTGCTGTGCTTTATGTTCGTTTTTTGCCTGTTCAAGGCGGAATCCACCTGAAAAAGACGTTGTGAGCACATACCCACTAGGCAGTAAGAAATGAAAGGGTTTTCCACTTTTATTCTTTAGATAACAGAGGGACGCCAATATTACTAAACAGTAAAATCAATACTTACATATAGCCAGCACTGTTGCTTCAGTGGTCTCTGGTAGACAGGAAATGGTCATAACACGACCACCAGTGGCCAAACCACAGAGGCCACTGATTGCCTGCAGGCTCAGTCACTAGTGCTTGGTACATCATCACTCCTGGTCTGGCGAAGCAGTAGCAGAGTGGCGGTGGGAATTTCAAGTGGCATGTATTGGTTCTTTCTTATAAGGATGTATATTTTATATATATATTTTAGAAGGACCTTTGAAAATATTTTAGAAGTAGAAGAAAACCCTTTATGTAGCTGAGTTCTAACTAGACAATTCCCAAAGGGTTGTCTGGCTAAGAAAATACCCTTTCAAAGCCAAAATTATGTGACAATCTCTTACCAGAAAATGTTCACTATAACTATATTATCCCAATATACTGCTAAATCAGAAGTTGCAGTGGACATTCAGTGTTGGTTGTTGTGACCTTTGAAAGAATTGCCATTATGTCAGCAGAAATCCTAATAATCATATTACCTTCTAAAGTAGATAATCTAATTCAGTAATAACAAATATAGCTGCACTTCCTGTTTTAATTTTTCAATATGGCCGCCTCTATTAAACACATAAAGGTAAATATCTCTAAAAGTAAAAATGTCATGTTTATGAAAACTTGGCTGTTGCTCCAACTCACGATTTACTAACATATGGACAATAATTACTTTTTGGTGGAAACCCACTTTAAATGACTGTAAAATAGGTTAAATTATTGGTGGGAATATTGCTGTTGAATTTTATTTGTGGTCATCTAGTAGTCAATCAACGTTGTATAGCTGTACAGTTGTATCTCCTCATTTATGGAAGTCTACGATGTAACATACCTGGCGGCGTCCTTGCATAGTGGTCCATCTCCCACTGTGCAAGAGCGCGCACTTGATCTCCAGTCCAGAATGTCTCTCTGGCTTCCCTCCATGCTGTCTGTTTGTGTCTGTTTCTGCTGCTTAAGGGCGGCGCCCGATCACTTCCTGCTTTTTGTACCTGCTGCAGGCACACCCCTTGTGCGTCCTCAGCCTATTGCTGTCTGTCACCTGGTATTTAACCCAGCTGCTCCAATCAATCCCTGAATGAGCATTGTGTTTCATTTAGTGTGCTCTTGCACTCTGAATGTGCCAGGTCCCTTCTGTGTTCTCTTGTCTGCCTATCCTGTAGGCTGTATTTCCAGGCCAGTCTGAACACGCTCCTAGCCTGTTCCTCCCGCCCTCTAGGGGCTGCATTCCTAGACCCGCTCCTGTATCTAGTCTGTCCTGTCTGAACACCCTCCTAGCCTGTTCCTCCCGCCTTCTAGGGGCCGATTACCTAGACCCGCTCCTGTATCTTGTCTGTCCTGTCTGAACACGCTCCTAGCCTGTTCCTCCCGCCTTCTAAGGGCTGCTACCTAGACCCGCTCCTGTATCTTGCTACTGTGTCTGTTCTTGTCTGTGTACTCTTCTAGCCTGTTTCCCGTGTTTCTCTATGTCCGTACTTTTCCTTTTTCTGCAGAGTCTGTACTCGTACCTAACTCCTGCTCGTTGTCACTGTACTCCCGTTTGTGAGTTTGTGGTTCCCTCGCTACTTCACTGCAAGTACCCTGTGGGTATCTGGTTCTGCCTTTCCCTTCCAGTCTGTTCCGTGTGAACAGAGCCCTGTCCCCCCTGCTCTGCCTTTGCTCACCGCTCCGGCGGTTCTAGCCTGCTCTGCCTTTGCTCACCGCTCCGGCGGTTCTAGCCTGCTCTGCCTTTGCCCACCGCTCCGGCGGTTCTAGCCTGCTCTGCCTTTGCTCACCGCTCCGGCGGTTCTAGCCTGCTCTGCCTTTGCTCACCGCTCCGGCGGTTCTAGCCTGCTCTGCTTTTGCTCACCGCTCTGGCGGTTCTAGCCTGCTCTGCCTTTGCTCACCGCTCCGGCGGTTCTAGCCTGCTCTGCCTTTGCTCACCGCTCCGGCGGTTCTAGCCTGCTCTGCCTTTGCTGACCGCTCCGGTGGTTCTAGCCTGCTTTGCATTTGCTCACTGCTCCGGCGGTTCTAGCCTGCTCTGCCTTTGCTCACCGCTCCGGCGGTTCTAGCCTGCTCTGCCTTTGCTCACCGCTCCGGCGGTTCTAGCCTGCTCTGCCTTTGCTCACCGCTCCGGCGGTTCTAGCCTGCTCTGCCTTTGCTCACCGCTCCGGCGGTTCTAGCCTGCTCTGCCTTTGCTCACCGCTCCGGCGGTTCTAGCCTGCTCTGCCTTTGCTCACCGCTCCGGCGGTTCTAGCCTGCTCTGCCTTTGCTCACTGCTCCGGCAGTCTCGCTCTGCTCTGACTCCTTTGCTCACTGCTCCGGCAGTCTCACTCTGCTCTGACTCCTTTGCTCACTGCTCCGGCAGTCTCGCTCTGCTCTGACTCCTTTGCTCACTGCCCCGGCAGTCTCGCTCTGCTCTGACTCCTTGCTCACTGCTCCGGCAGTCTTGCTCTGCTCTGACTCCTTGCTCACTGCTCCGGCAGTCTCGCTCAGCTCTGACCCTTTGCTCACCGCTCCAGGCGGCCTTGTCCTGCTCTACTCTTGCTCACCACTCCAGGCGGCCTTGTCCTGCTCTACTCTTGCTCACCGCTCCAGGCGGCATTGTCCTGCTCTACTCTTGCTCACCGCTCCAGGCGGCCTCGTCCTGCTCTACTCTTGCTCACCGCTCCAGGCGGTCTCGTCCTGCCCTGCTCTCGCTCACCTCTCTGGGTGGCCTCACTCTGCTGTGTTTGTCTGCCACATCTGTGGTTCTGTTCCTGAGTCCCAGTGTGTACTGGGTCCTATCCCGCCTGTGTTCCTACCTGCTAGTGCCTTCCTGTCTGCACTCTAGCCGTGCTTGCATGTACCCCCCTGCCTGCATACCCGCCTGCCTGCATACCAGTCGTGCCTGCCTATTCCCACCAGTCTGTGTACCAGCCTAACCAGTCTGTTCCTGTATTCCCCTGTGTGGGTCAACAGCCATGTCCGGGGTCTGTCCTGGTGTAGCACCTGGTCCCTCTGCTCGGTTTCTCCTTGGTGCACTGGCGTCGTAGGCCGTCGTGCGACCCTGGTCGGATCGGGTGAATACCTAGTTACGCCCCTCCAGGCATTCACTCTCCGGCACGGTCCAGTGGAATCACACGCACACGCCGCTCAGCCCGGGCGTGTGCATTACAGCATGCTCAGGCCATGGTTCCCGTTGAGCCCCACGGCCTTCGCTCTCTGAGACGTTTTCCAGCGAATACATGCATTAAAAATAAATAAATAATTTTTCTTTTTCCTTAGCTGAGTTCCAGGCGAATTACGCACCCGTCCAGATGGATCTATCAGCTCTCGTTCCTGCAGATCCGCCACGTTACTATGGGGATCCAAGACAGAGTCGTGCATTTGTGGAGCAATGCATGATACACTTTAAGTTCTACCCTCTATGTTTTCCCACAGATCGGGCTAAGGTGGGATTCATGATGTCTTACCTAGCGGGTGATGCCTTGAATTGGATCACCCCCCTATGGGACGCACAGGATCCTATCGTCCTGGACATAATGGCCTTCCTGTTGGCCTTTCTAATGGTCTTCGATGATCCTAACCCGGAGGCTCCTGCTGAAGCTTCACTTCCCAATATCCCGGAGCAGCCCCGATGGGTAATGTGTGTGGGTAGCGCAATAGTCCTCCAGCCCAATGAGACTACTGCCCACCCAGAATCCTCACAGGCTGACTACGCTCTCCGGAATACTTCTCCCGACCTCAAGAGGCAGTCCAGACCTGCTAGACGTAGAGGCAAGCCGTCACGCCAGGGCCTGTCCTCCCTGAGACCTCCTGACCCCAACCTTGAAGTCCCTACTGAAGCTTCATCTCCCTGTATCCCGGAGAAGCCCCAACGGGTAATGTACGTGGGTAGTGCACCAGTTCTCCTGCCCGAAGAGACTGCTGCCCACCCAGAATCCACACCGGAGGACCCCCTGTTGCCTCCTGAATCCCCCAGGATACCACTTGATGACAATTGGAGAGAGACTTCCCTATACTCTGCACCTGATACCTCGCCCGCTTCGTCCAGTGAGTCCGACCTAGTGTTCCCCGAAGCAGAGGTTACCCCCGAGTCTCTACATCCCTCCGATCAGGCGGAGGAACTCTAGTTGTCTCCTGAACCCTTCGGGGTGCTACCTGGTAGCGAATGGACAGAGACTTTCCTATACTCGGTACCTGATACCTCGGCTGCTTCATCCAGTGAGTCCGACCTAGTGTACTCCGAAGCAGAGGTTACCCATGAGTCTCTTCACCCCTCCGACCTGGCGGAGGACCTCCAGTTGTCTCCTGAGCCCTTCGGGGTGCTACCTGGTAGCGAAAGGACAGAGACTCTCCTATACTCTGTACCTGATACCTTGCTCGCTTCGTCCAGTGAGTCCAACCTAGTGTACTCCGAAGCAGAGGTTACCCATGAGTCTCTACACCCCTCCGACCAGGCGGAGGACCTCCAGCTGTCTCCAGAACCCTTCGGGGTGCCACCTGGTGGTGAATGGACAGAGACTTTCCTATATCCTGGATCTGATACCACGCTCGCTTCGCCTAGTGAGTCTAACCTAGTGTACTCTGAAGCAGATGTTTTCCCCGAGCCTCTTCACTCTTCTGACCCGGCGGAGGACCTCCAGTTGTTTCCTGAATCCTCCGGGGTACCACCAGATAACAAAGAGACAGTGACTTTTTCTCACCCTGTACCTGATAACCCATCTATTTCTTCCTGTGAGTTTGACAAGATGTACCTCGAAGCAGAGATTACCCCCAAGTCTCTGCTCCCCTCCAACCTGGTGGAGGACTTCCAGTTGTCTCCTGTACCCTCTGGGGTGCCACCTGAAAATATATGGAGAGAGACTTCCTTGTGTGCTGTTCCTGGTACTCCACCCATTTCGTCTGTTGCTGAGGATGGCTGGATAGGAGGTAGCATCCTAGCTACCCAGAGGAGACTAGTTTTTCCGGTGTGCAGTGGAAGTGATCTCCTTGAAGTGAAGGATTGGCCCTCGAATTCCCTGCGGAATATTCTGGCAGGCCTGAAGAAGAGGGGGCGTAAGGGGGGGGGTACTGTAACATACCTGGCGGCGTCCTTGCATAGTGGTCCATCTCCCACCGTGCAAGAGTGCGCACTTGATCTCCAGTCCAGAATGTCCCTCTGGCTTCCCTCCATGCTGTCTGTTTGCTTCTGTTTCTGCTGCTTAAGGGCGGCGCCCGATCACTTCCTGCTTTTTGTACCTGCTGCAGGCACACCCCTTGTGCGTCCTCAGCCTATTGCTGTCTGTCACCTGGTATTTGACCCAGCTGCTCCAATCAATCCCTGCCTGAGCATTGTGTTTCATTTAGTGTGCTCTTGCACTCTGAATGTGCCAGGTCCCTTCTGTGTTATCTTGTCTGCCTATCCTGTAGGCTGTATTTCCAGGCCAGTCTGAACACGCTCCTAGCCTGTTCCTCCCGCCCTCTAGGGGCTGCATTCCTAGACCCGCTCCTGTATCTAGTCTGTCCTGTCTGAACACGCTCCTAGCCTGTTCCTCCCGCCTTCTAGGGGCCGATTACCTAGACCCGCTCCTGTATCTTGTCTGTCCTGTCTGAACACGCTCCTAGCCTGTTCCTCCCGCCTTCTAGGGGCTGCTACCTAGACCCGCTCCTGTATCTTGCTACTGTGTCTGTTCTTGTCTGTATACTCTTCTAGCCTGTTTCCCGTGTTTCTCTATGTCCGTACCTTTCCTTTTTCTGCAGAGTCTGTACTCGTATCTAACTCCTGCTCGTTGTCACTGTACTCCCGTTTGTGAGTTTGTGGTTCCCTCGCTACTTCACTGCAAGTACCCTGTGGGTATCTGGTTCTGCCTTTCCCTTCCTGTCTGTTCCGTGTGAACAGAGCCCTGTCCCCCCTGCTCTGCCTTTGCTCACCGCTCCCGCGGTTCTAGCCTGCTCTGCCTTTGCTCACCGCTCCGGCAGTTCTAGCCTGCTCTGCCTTTGCCCACCGCTCAGGCGGTTCTAGCCTGCTCTGCCTTTGCTCACCGCTCCGGCGGTTCTAGCCTGCTCTGCCTTTGCTCACCGCTCCGGCGGTTCTAGCCTGCTCTGCCTTTGCTCACCGCTCCGGCGGTTCTAGCCTGCTCTGCCTTTGCTCACCGCTCCGGCGGTTCTAGCCTGCTCTGCGTTTGCTCACTGCTCCGGCAGTCTCGCTCTGCTCTGACTCCTTTGCTCACCGCTCCGGCAGTCTCGCTCTGCTCTGACTCCTTTGCTCACTGCTCCGGCAGTCTCGCTCTGCTCTGACTCCTTTGCTCACTGCCCCGGCAGTCTCGCTCTGCTCTGACTCCTTGCTCACTGCTCAGGCAGTCTCGCTCTGCTTTGACTCCTTGCTCACTGCTCCGGCAGTCTCGCTCAGCTCTGACCCTTTGCTCACCGCTCCAGGCGGCCTTGTCCTGCTCTACTCTTGCTCACCGCTCCAGGCGGCCTTGTCCTGCTCTACTCTTGCTCACCGCTCCAGGCGGCATTGTCATGCTCTACTCTTGCTCACCACTCCAGGCGGCATTGTCCTGCTCTACTCTTGCTCACTGCTCCAGGCGGCCTCGTCCTGCTCTACTCTTGCTCACCGCTCCAGGCGGTCTCGTCCTGCCCTGCTCTCGCTCACCTCTCTGGGCGGCCTCACTCTGCTGTGTTTGTCCGCTACATCTGTGGTTCTGTTCCTGAGTCCCAGTGTGTACTGGGTCCTATCCCGCCTGTGTTCCTACCTGCTAGTGCCTTCCTGTCTGCACTCTAGCCGTGCTTGCCTGTACCCTCCTGCCTGCATACCCGCCTGCCTGCATACCAGTCGTGCCTGCCTATTCCCACCAGTCTGTGTGCCAGCCTAACCAGTCTGTTCCTGTATTCCCCTGTGTGGGTCAACAGCCGTGTCCGGGGTCTGTCCTGGAGTAGCACCTGGTCCCTCTGCTCGGTTCCTCCTTGGTGCACTGGCGTCGTAGGCCGTCGTGCGACCCTGGTCGGATCGGGTGAATACCTAGTTACGCCCCTCCAGGCATTCACTCTCCGGCACGGTCCAGTGGAATCACACGCACACGCCGCTCAGCCCGGGCGTGTGCATTACATACGATTTATGTATATGAATCCAAGTCAAGGTTTTATCTTGTATAATTACACAAAACAGGAATTTCTTGATCCGTTTCTTATTTTACGAGTTGTTTCCCAATGTATATCACTCCTACTCTTGACACCGACCTTAGAATGCCATTTTCCTCATCCTGTCTGACATAGTCCCAGGTGGGACTCTAGACTCTTGACAATATATCAAGAAATTCACAAATACATTTTTTTTTACAGACTCGTGGAATTTTAGCCTGAAGGTCTTACCATTTCTTTTTTGGAAGTTTGACAGGAAAAGACAAGTTATCCATTTATATTAGGAGAGCTACCCATACGTAAATCAGTTCTTTGCTTCCAGTGCACCTGGCGGAGCTCAGCCAATATTATATTATGTTAATCATTTTTTTAGACAAAAGGGAGAGGAATCGTTAACTATCAACATTGGATTATGTTGCAGAGGTTATTACATGAATGACTGCACATAGAGTTCAAAGTTTGAGGATGATTGTAGTAAATTATCCCACCTAGGTCATACTGACTCCCAGTGCTTCGCCCAGCAAGTACAATTAATAATGGCTGATCCTTATAATCCAACTTTCACTGAAAAGTAACTTTTTGCGTAAAATATATTTTTGATCATTTTTTTAATATTTTTTTTAAGATACATGTTACCATCTACAGAAAAACAATCTAATGTATCAATTTAGCTTTCTAGGCTATAATCCCTTTTATATGGGCCAACAATTATCTTTAATTATGGACCTATGTAAACATAACACCATAACTAGAGATAAGCGAACCCGAACTGTAAAGTTAAGGGTTTGTACCGGACAGTTAGTGTCCGGTGCTGAACTCCGAACACGGACTTCTCCCGGAAGTCCATTATACAGTTCGGGATTTCGGCGGGGAAGGAGAGAGAAAAAGATTTTCCAGCTCCAAAGTTCGAGTCCTGATTAATTTCTATGGGGGTTCAGGTTCTGGTTCAAATTCAGGTACAGTTCTGGTAACCGAACCGAATTTTGTACTAAGGTTTGGTCGAACCCGGCTTTCCATGGGTCCACTCATCCCTAACCATAAGCTGTGATTGAACAAAACACTCTTCCAGGAAGCTGAATGGTAGTTTACGCAGGTCCGGGCTCTGCATCCTCGTTCCCCTGGCTCCCTCTGCTCTCATGCATGATGTTTTACTATAGTAACCTGATACACACCTCCAATGTCATTTCCCGATGTCTTTCAGGCTGGCTCAGGCAGTGGCCAGTTGTGTGAACATTCAGGTAGTATGTTGGTACCTGCTACCTCAATACTGGGCTCTGTTCCATAGTTTTCAAGAGTGTCTTCTGGCTAAACCAGTTCAACCTCATTGCTGGATTCTCCTTAATTCGTCTATAAGTGAACATAGCTTTGCCATATCACTGGGCTCTGCTATATCAACCCTCAAGTGAATCTGAATCTCCTGTGCTGCACATCTAGACCTACAGCTTACAGAATCCACCTCACCCTGACATTTATTGTCTCAATTAAAAATTGGACTTAAAGGGGTATTCCCATCTCCAAGATCCTATCCCAATATGTGATAGGTGTAATAATAACAATATTAGCAAATACCTTCAATTAGAAATGTAGTATATTTTTTCGCATTCGCTATGTCTCTTTCCTCTTGTGCAGGCATTGCAGGACATTAAGGCACCATGGTTACGACCACTGATATAGTGACAGTTAGTTACCTAGCTGCTAGTGGTCATAACTATGGATACCTAAGGTCCTGCAATGCCTGCACAATAGAAAAGAGATATAGCGAACCAGAAAAACTATACTGCATTTCTAATTGGAGGTATCTGCTAATATTATTATTATTACACCTACTACATATTGGGATATGATCTTGAAGATGGGAATACCCCTTTAACAACAAGATCCCATTAATGTTGCTTGACAATGTGACCCGGGGGCACTTTATCCCTATAATCTGTTATCAAAGTTCTCTATCATGGCATGATGATATATTAATATGAAGTTCTAGTGAAAACTTTGGCAACTCAGGATCATGTTATTCACTTTTCTTCTATACCACGTTCGGATTTCACAGCAGTTTTCTGTCAACAAGCTGAATTCTACACCAAGCGAATACCGCAGACAGACATTTTAATTAATTTTCACACCAATGAGAGCAATATACAATCTCCTATAAACTTCACACCATGCAGACAAATGTGCAACTCATGTAGAAATGAACAAGTATGCTTTACTTGAGTGTCACACAATGCATCGTCTGGTAAAATGAGAGAAACTGCAGAATCGTGCACGAAAAGTTATCCTACTATACTAAACTATTATGATCAAAAAAGCATAAAAGCCATCCCACCGCAACAAGGTGTACCCAACAAGGATGGACCCTAACTCTAGCATCATACATAGGTCTGGTGGGGAGGATGAGTGAGATGGTGGAAAGATGATGAAGTCTGTTTTGTCCATGTTAAGTTTTAGAAATCTAGCAGAGAAGAAGGATGAAATAGCAGACAGACATTGCGGGATTTTGGTTAGTAGGGAGGGGATATTGTGTCCGGAGAGGTAACTCTGTGTGTCATCAGCATAGAGGTGATATTGAAAGCCATGAGACTCTATGAGCTGTCCCAAACCAAAGGTGTAGATGGAGAAGAGGAGAGGTCCTAGGACTGAACCTTTGGGGACACCGACAGATAGGGGGCGAGATGAGGAGGTGGTGTGTGAGTGGGAGACACTGAATGTCCGTTCTGTTAGGTATGAGAGATCCAAGATAGGGCCAAGTCTGCGATGCCGAGAGATGAGAGAGTCTGTAGTAGGAGGGAATGGTCCACTGTGTTGAAAGCAGATGACAAGTCTAGGAGGAAGAGGACAGAGTAGTGTCGCTTGGATTTGGCGGTTAATAGGTCGTTGGTGACTTTACTCAGGGCAGTTTCAGTAGAATGGTGCAGTTGGAAGCCAGATTGGAGGCAGTTAAAGAGAGAACTGGATGAGAGGTGGGAGGACAGTTCAAAGTGGACATGTTGTTCCAGTAGTTTTGAGGCATGGGGGCGAAGTGATATGGGGCAATAGCTAGTCAGAGAGGATGGGTCAAGTGAGGGCTTTTTTTAGGAAGAGTGTGATCAAGGCATGTTTGAAGCATGAGGGGAAGACACCTGTTGTTAGTGACAGGTTGGGTTAGGTGGGTTAGGGTTGGGATGAAGATAATGGTAAGGTTGGGGATGAGGTGGGATGGGATTGGGTCAAGTTCACAGGTGGTGAGGTGTGATTTGGAGAGCAAAGAGGAGAGTTGATCTTTTGTAATGGTGAAGAAGCTGGTTTTGGAGGAGGAGGATTCAGTAGGTGTGAGGAGGGGCTGGGGGAACTTTAGGCAAAAACTTTGTCTTATGGTTTCAATCTTCTGCTTGAAGAATGAGGAAAAGTCTTCAGCTGAGATGAGAGGAGAGGGAGGAGGTGCTGGGGGGCAGAGGAGAGAATTGAAGGTGGTGAATAGTTGTTTGGGGTTGTGAGACAGGGAGGATATGAGAGATGAGAAGTATGTTTGTTTTGTTGTAGTGAGTGTGGACTTGAAGGTAGTGAGGGACTGTTTGAATGCGATGAAGTGCTCATTGGAGTGAGAACTTTTCCATCTACGCTCAGCAACCCTGGAGGCCCGTCGTAGTTCCTTGGTTAGGCTGGTGTGCCAGGGTTGCCTGTTGATTATGCGAGCTTTGGTATGTGTGACGGGGTCGACCGAATTGAGAGCTGCAGTTGTTGTGGTGTTATATAATGTGGCAGCAAGATCTGCATCATGTAAGGAACTGATTTCTGTAAGAGGGAGGAGGGATTCAGAGAGTGAGTGTCGGTCAAGGTGTTTGAGGTTTCTGCGAGGGTATGCTAGTTTGTGGAGGGGGGATTGTTGCCCTGGAGAGAAGAGGGGGAAGAATGTAAGTAGGTTGTGGTCAGAAAGAGGGAGGGGTGAGTTAGAGAGGTTAGACAGGGAACAGAGGCGGGTGAAGATGAGGTCCAGAGTGAGGCCATCTTTGTGAGTGGCTGCGGAAGACCATTGAGTAAGGCCGAAGAAGGAAGTGAGGGATAGAAGCTTAGAGGCAGCTGAGAGAGAAGTGTCAATGGGGATGTTGGTTGCCCATGATGATAGTGGGGATGTCAACAGAAAGGAAATGAAGTAGCCAGGTAGTAAAATGGTCTAGGAAGGAGGTGGCTGATCATGGGGGGCAGTAAATGACAGCCAGTTGGAGGTTGGAGGGGGAGTAGATGTGTGGCGCCCCTGCGGGTTCAGTCACCACAGAGGTACTGCATCTCACCCAGAGGTGAGTACTGCCCGGGACCCTAACACCTGCATCCAACACTACACTACTCCAGACTAGCAGGAGGGGCAAGATGTGTCGCTCTCCTGCTGAGCCCTGTCCCTGGCTGGAGTGGGGGGAACCAAAGTAGGGGGAACCATGTAGTGGGTGTGGGTGGAGGAAGTAGTTCAGGGGAGCTCAGTAAGAAGTGATATAAAAGAAAGGGTGGAACATTCTAGAGAGAGTCTGAGGAGAGTGACTCAATCGGAGTCAGAGGAAGAGTTGGGAGCAGGAGCTCAACAGGAGCTCTGCTCAGGGGAAGCGCGGGCCTGAGTGAGGAGGCCCAGGAGAAGGAGAGGAGGAAGGAACGGGAGCAGAGAGAAGGCTCCAGGAGTGAAGAAAGGATCCCAGGGCTACGGGCAGGCCACCCGAACGCCCCAATCTACCAGGCGGTGGAGGGATCAGGTCGCAGAGGGGACCGGCCCCTAACTAGTGAGAATTACAATATTCAACTAGGTAACCGGAGGGTGCAGCATTTCAGGTGCTGCAGCCACAAGCCACATCTATTTCACCGAGAAGGTGGCCATAGAGGGCCCAGGGGACAGAGAAGACGTCGCCCGACAAGGTCCGCGGTCACTGGATTGGGACACTGAGTGTGAGGTGCAGGGAGACGGCCAGAAGGAACACACAGAAGGTGTTATGTTCTGCTACCAAAGCTAAGGAAAGAGAGGAGATCTGTCCCTGCTATAAGACTCAGCTGAATCCCTACGATGTAACAGGGAACCTGATCCTGCGATCAGACCTGCTAAAGTCCTAATCTAGTCTGTACGGAGACCTATAGATTTGGGGAGGGAATCCCTACAAGTACTAAGGACTGGGAGGAATATGGGACACCTCCTAACAGAAATAGTAGCAGACAGACGAACAAACAAAATAGATAGAACCTAGAGGTCCGTAGACCAAGCAAACTAACAGAGTTAGATACAGAGCACAGGCTAGCTAGAAAGTAGATATACAATGAAGTTCAGCAAAGCCAGAAGGGCGGAGCAGGATTAAATAGGCCAACAAGGTCATGTGACCAGCAAAGGAAAAAAAAAACTAACAGCAAGGTTCTAACAGTACCCCCCCTTCTAAGAGGATCCTCCGGATCCCCTAGGACCAGGCTTATCAGGAAATCTCCTGTGAAACGCTCTGATAAGTCTGGACGCGGAAACATCATCTGACCTCACCCAAGAGTTATCCTCGGGTCCGAAACCTTTCCAGGCCACAAGATACTGCAAACTACCTCTATACCGTCTAGAGTCAAGGATGCGAGAAATTTCATATTCCCCGTCCTCCACCACCGGAGGAACAGAGGCAGAGGCGTCACCATCCGACACAACAGCTTTTTTTAACAGAGAGACATGAAAGACCGGATTAATTCTCCAGGAGGTAGGAACCTCCAACCTAACAGCAGATTGGTTGACAACCTGAAGCACCTTAAAGGGCCCTACAAACTTGGGACCCAATTTCTTAGAAGGAATCCTCAACCGCAGATTCCTAGAGGACAACCAAACCATGTCACCAACAGCGAACAAAACCTCCTGTCGTTTCCTATCAAAGTAGTCTTTAGATTTTCTGTTGGCCTCCTGAAGATTACCACGCACATCCGTCCAAACTCTTTCCAAATCACCGGAAAAATTCTCCTCCTCAGGCACGGCAGATCCCAACTTGGAGAACGACCCAAACGACGGATGTCTCCCAGAACAACAAAAAAAAGGCGAACAACCAGCAGAAGAAGATGTATGATTGTTCAGAGCAAATTCGGCAAGTGGCAGAAACTCAGACCACCCCTCTTGATTGTCTGCCACAAAACAACGCAAGAACTGCTCAACATCCTGGTTTTTCCTTTCTGTCTGGCCATTAGATTCAGGATGATATCCGGACGAAAACGACAAATGAATTCCCAACCTGTCACAAAAGGCACGCCAAAAACGAGCCACGAACTGAGGACCCCTATCAGAAACAATGTCAGTAGGAACGCCATGAAGTCTGACAATTTCCTTGACAAAGGCCTTAGCGAGAGTTTTAGCGCAGGGCAGTTTGACGAAGGGAACCAAGTGACACATCTTGCTAAAACGGTCCACGACCACCCAGATGACAGTAAAATCCTCAGAGGGGGGAAGGTCAGTTATAAAGTCCATAGCCAAATGTGTCCAAGGAGCACTGGGGACCTCCAAAGGACAAAGCAACCCCGCAGCAGGAGTATGTGAGGACTTAGATCTAGCACATATAGTACATTGGCGCACCCACTTAATGACTTCCTTCTGCCATCCAGGCCACCAAAAACTGCGACCCACCAGTCTCTTGGTCTCAGAGATTCCGGGATGACCTGCCAACCGAGATTCGTGACACTCAACAAACAAATCTCTCCTAAAGGTCCCAGGCACAAACAACCTCCCATGAGGAGTGTTAGATGGGGCATTCTCCTGAGCTTTAAGAATCTCATCTTCCAAAACGGAGTCTAAAGCAGCTATCACAACACCTTCTTGTAAAATGTTTTCCTCTTTCTCAGCACCGACTATGGGAGAAAAACTGCGAGACAAGGCATCCGCCTTAACATTCTTAGTACCAGGGATGTAAGTAACGGAGAAATTAAACCGCGAGAAAAACAGTGCCCACCTAGCCTGACGGGCATTCAGGCGCTTGGCAGCGTCAAGATATATCAGATTTTTATGATCCGTAAGAACCTGAACGGGAAATTCCGCACCTTCCAAGAAGTGGCGCCAGTGTTCAAATGCGAGTTTAATAGCCAATAATTCCCGATTACCAATATCGTAATTCAATTCAGTCTCCGAAAAATTTTTTGAAAAAAATGCACAGGGATGTAATCCATCCCCGTTATCCTGAGACAATACTGCGCCAACCCCCACAGAGGAAGCATCAACCTCAACCAAAAACGGCCTAGTAACATCAGGCTGCATAAGGATGGGAGCAGAGGTGAACCTCTCCTTGAGATACACAAAAGCTTCAATGGCCTCAGAAGACCACTGAACCGCATCAGCACCTTTCCTGGTGAGATCAGTCAGAGGTTTGACAATACTAGAAAAATTTTTTATGAATTTTCTATAGTAATTGGCGAAACCCAAAAACCTCTGTATTGATTTCAAACCAATAGGCCTAGGCCATTCCTGCACAGCCTGAACCTTAACCGGATCCATCTCAAAACCTTTGCTGGAGATAATGTAGCCCAAAAAACTAATTCTCTGTACAGCGAACTCACATTTCTCCAGCTTAGCAAAAAGCGAATTGTCCATTAATAACTGTAATACCTCACGCACGCTCCGCCAATGAGACTCCAGATCTGGCGAATAAATCAAAATGTCATCCAAATACACAACCACATTTTTACCGATCAAAGGTCTAAGGATGTCATTAATCAGATTCTGAAAAAATGCAGGAGCATTAGTAAGACCAAAAGGCATAACCAGATTCTCAAAATGACCCACAGGAGTGTTAAAAGCAGTCTTCCATTCATCACCCTCCTTCATGCGCAACAGATTGTATGCCCCCTTAAGGTCAATTTTAGAGAACCACTTGGCCCCCAATAACTGGTTAAACAGATCAGGAATCAATGGCAGTGGGTAAGGATTGCGTACCGTAATTTTGTTAATCTCACGAAAATCCAGACAAGGACGTAAACCGCCGTCCTTTTTTTTTACAAAAAAAAATCCAACCGCCACAGGAGACTTAGAGGGCCTAATGTGACCGGCGGCCAAACTTGTCTGTATGTATTCCTCCAAAGCCTTCCTCTCAGGAATAGTAAGGTTAAATAAACGACTTTTAGGAAGAGTCGCTCCAGGGACAAATTCAATAGAACAATCATAGTCTCTATGGGGAGGCAAAACCTGCGATTCTTTCTCAGAAAAAACTCTCCAAAAATCCTGAATAGGAACAGGCAATTCTCCCCTATCCAAAGCTGCAATACGCCCGTTACAACACTTGTCATAACATTTATGGCTCCAGGATTTAATTTCACTGGTAGACCAATCCAGTACAGGATTGTGAAATTTTAACCAGGGCAAACCCAATATTACTGGAGAAGGCAAGTTATTCAACACTACCAAATCCAATTTCTCATGGTGAACACCATTAATAGTGAGAGGAAATTCACTGACCTTGAGAGTAATATTCTTCAAAGGGGAGCCATCCACAGAAACCACAGCAATGGGGGATGATAAAGGTTCAGGTTTTAAATTGAGTTTTTCCACGAATCCCCCATCAATAACATTCAGTGTAGACCCGCAATCAACAAACACCCGAAATTCCATTAATTTTTCCTGAGCAATCGTGGAAGCAGCTAAAAATACACCCTTGGAATTTAAACAGGCAATACGGGCGTGACTGACCATTTTTTTTTCTTTCTTCATACGAAGCTCACAGCCTTTAATCAAATGACCAGATTTCCCGCAATAGAAACACAAGCCTTCTGAAAAACGACGGTGTTTTTCTTGAGAGCGAGGTGCCACCGATCCAATCTCCATCGGTTCACCACTGTTAGTACACACATTATCATAACCAGAAACTGACATAGCAGAGGATTTGCTCTCATTAACCCTAGCACGCAGTCTTCTGTCCACCCGTATAGCTAATTGCATAGCCTGTTGCAAATCCTCAGGTGTAGGATAAGCAATTAGCAGGTCTTTAACCTTTTCACTGAGCCCAGCAAGAAATAGACTTTTCAGAGCAGAATCGTTCCACCCTGTTTGAGTGGACCAACGACGAAAATGTGTACAATATTTTTCCATATTACCTGATCCTTGTTTTAAACGTCTCAACTCAGTCTCAGCTGATGCCACACGGTCAGGATCATCATATAATAGTCCTAAAGCAGAAAAAAAACTATCCACTGATCTGAAGCATGTATCACTAGGTTGCAAAGAAAAGGCCCACTCCTGAGGCTCTTTGCGCAAAAGTGACATTATGAACCCTACGCGCTGGGATTCATCCCCAGAGGACTTGGGTCTCAAACGAAAATACAATAAGCAAGCATTTTTAAATGAAAAAAATTCTCGATGTTCACCAAAAAATAAATCCGGCAAACATACCTTAGGCTCCAAGAAATATGCTCCAGGACAGTTACTCACGTGCTGACGGAGCTCGGCCACTTCCAGAGAGAGTCCCTGCAGGTGTTTAGCCAAATCCTGAACCGACACCATGATGGAACAAAAAAAAAATCTTTCCTTAGAGAATTTACAGGCTGGACTTACTGTTATGATCTGCTACCAAAGCTAAGGAAAGAGAGGAGATCTGTCCCTACTATAAGACTCAGCTGAATCCCTACGATGTAACAGGGAACCTGATCCTGCGATCAGACCTGCTAAAGTCCTAATCTAGTCTGTACGGAGACCTATAGATTTGGGGAGGGAATCCCTACAAGTACTAAGGACTGGGAGGAATATGGGACACCTCCTAACAGAAATAGTAGCAGACAGACGAACAAACAAAATAGATAGAACCTAGAGGTCCGTAGACCAAGCAAACTAACAGAGTTAGATACAGAGCACAGGCTAGCTAGAAAGTAGATATACAATGAAGTCCAGCAAAGCCAGAAGGGCGGAGCAGGATTAAATAGGCCAACAAGGTCATGTGACCAGCAAAGGAAAAAAAAACCTAACAGCAAGGTTCTAACAGAAGGGGGTCCTGTTATGTACTCCGGAGGTACCTGAGGGTTGGCTGAACCCCTCCCTGAGTAAGCACAGAAAGACGTGGGAAGTTATGATCTGCAGTTGTAACCAGGAGCAAAGTGAGAACTGTGAGTAAATCCGGAAGACTGCACCCCACTGTCTCTGTGAATTATTACTGCTGCGCCATCACCCCCTGCACTACACTGCACAGCAACATCTATAACAACAACATCTACACTGTCCTGGAGCTAAGCTCTACCTGTGGAGAGCTAAACCAACTCTGCTGGACTAGCATCAGCTCCAGAGGACCTGCTCAGCAGTGGCTGCTCCCTTTAGCCGCATACCACAGGTGGCGTCACGAACTGTATATAAGAACTTTAATTCTCCTGTAAATTTCCCCTTTTATTGACCGCCCTGGGTTACGGACCGGGTTACCGCCACTGTGACATCTCCCCTAGCAACGACCGGCCCGGCACCGAGTACCCCACGGCCCAGGGGGCGCGTCAGATGCACACACAGTGCACTTCAAAAGAGGGGAGAATAAAGGAGGGTGGCAGTGGGATTTGGGTGAAGGAGCAGTTATCTGGCAGGAGAAAGCCAACTTCTCTACCACGCTTGCCAATGGGGTGGGGGGTGTAGGAAAGGTGGAATCTACCATATGAAAGTGCAGCTGGAGAGGCTGTGTCAGAGAGGGTGATCCAGGTTTGGGATATGCAGAGGAAGGAAAGTTTGTTAGTTATGAAGAGATCATGGATGTAGCAACGTTTGTTGCAAATGGAGCGAGCGTTTCAGAGAGCTCCTGTTAGTGGGACTGGGGAAGCGGGGACTGGGCGGATGTGTGTGAGGTTAGAAGGGTTGTGAGAGTTTGTGATAGATCGTGGATTGGAGGTGGAAGACGTGACTGTGGGGATGTGGTGAGGAGGTACAGGATTTGGAGAGATATCGCCGGTAGTGAGGAGGAGAAGAGAAAATGTTAGTAGTAGAGAGCAGGAGAGAGAGCATGAGGTGGCTGTCTGTGCTTAGAGACACAGGATTTAGTGTTTATATTCTTGTACATAGGGGGCAGTATTATAGTAGTTATATTCTTGTACATAGTGGCAGTATTATAGTAGTTATATTCTTGTACATAGGGGGCAGTATTATAGTAGTTATATTCTTGTACATAGGAGCAGTATTATAGTAGTTAAATTCTTGTACATAGGAGGCAGTATTATAGTAGTTATATTCTTGTACATAGGAGCAGTATTATAGTAGTTATATTCTTGTACATAGGGGGCAGTATTATAGTAGTTATATTCTTGTACATAGGAGCAGTATTATAGTAGTTATATTCTTGTACATAAGAGCAGTATTATAGTAGTTATATTCTTGTACATAGGGACAGTATTATAGTAGTTATATTCTTGCACATAGGGGGCAGTAATATAGTAGTTATATTCTTGTACATATGGGCAGTATTATAGCAGTTATATTCTTGCACATAGGGGGCAGTATTATAGTAGTTATATTCTTGTACATAAGGGCAGTATTATAGTAGTTATATTCTTGTACATAGGATCAGTATTATAGTAGTTATATTCTTGTACATAGGGGTAGTATTACAGTACTTATATTCTTGTACATAGGAGCAGTATTATAGTAGTTATATTCTTGTACATAGAGGGCAGTATTATAGTAGTTATATTCTTGTACATAGGAGTAGTATTATAGTAGTTATATTCTTGCACATAGGGGGCAGTATTATAGTAGTTATATTCTTGTACATAGGGGCAGTATTACAGTACTTATATTCTTGTACATAGGAGCAGTATTATAATAGTTATAGTCTTGTACATAGGAGAAGCATTATAGTAGTTATATTCTTGTACATAGGATCAGTATTATAGTAGTTATATTTTTGTACATAGCAGCAGTATTATAGTAGTTATATTCTTGTACATAGGGAGCAGTATTATAGTAGTTATATTCTTGTATATAGGGGGCAGTATTATAGTAGTTATATTCTTGTACATAGGACAGTATTATAGTAGTTATATTCTTGCACATAGGGGGCAGTGATATAGTAGTTATATTCTTGTACATAAGGGCAGTATTATAGTAATTATATTCTTGTACATAGGGGTCAGTATTATAGTAGTTATATTCTTGTACATAGGGGCAGTATTACAGTACTTATATTCTTGTACATAGGAGCAGTATTATAATAGTTATAGTCTTGTACATAGGAGAAGCATTATAGTAGTTACATTCTTGTACATAGGATCAGTATTATAGTAGTTATATTTTTGTACATAGCAGCAGTATTATAGTAGTTATATTCTTGTACATAGGGAGCAGTATTATAGTAGTTATATTCTTGTATATAGGGGGCAGTATTATAGTAGTTATATTCTTGTATATAGGACAGTATTATAGTAGTTATATTCTTGCACATAGGGGGCAGTGATATAGTAGTTATATTCTTGTACATAAGGGCAGTATTATAGTAATTATATTCTTGTACATAGGAGCAGTATTATAGTAGTTATATTCTTCTACATAGAGGCAGCATTATAGTAGTTATATTCTTGTACATAGAGGCAGCATTATAGTAGTTATATTCTTGTACATAGGGGCAGTATTACAGTAGTTATATTCTTGTACATAGGAGCAGTATTATAGTAGTTATATTCTTGTACATAGGGGCAGTATTACAGTAGTTATATTCTTGTACATAGGAGCAGTATTATAGTAGTTATATTCTTGTACATAGGAGCAGTATTATAGTAGTTATATTCTTGAACATAGGAGCAGTATTATAGTAGTTATATTCTTGTACATAGGAACAGTATTATAGTAGTTATATTCTTGTACATAGGGAGCAGTATTATAGTAGTTATATTCTTGCACATAGGGGGCAGTGTTATAGTAGTTATATTCTTGTACATAAGGGCAGTATTATAGTAATTATATTCTTGTACGTAGGAGCAGTATTATAGTAGTTATATTCTTGTACATAGGGGGCAGTATTATAGTAGTTATATTCTTCTACATAGAGGCAGCATTCTAGTAGTTATATTCTTGTACATAGAGGCAGCATTATATTAGTTATATTCTTGTACATAGGGGCAGTATTACAGTAGTTATATTCTTGTGCATAGGAGCAGTATTATAGTAGTTATATTCTTGTACATAGGGGCAGTATTATAGTAGTTATATTCTTCTACATAGTGGCAGTATTATAGCAGTTATATTCTTGCTTATTCTTGTTTATAAGGCATATCATTGTCCATAGGTAACTATTATAGAAGTAATATGGAAGAAGGCTGCCCTTTAAAGACCCTATTTAACCTTCCAGTTTATCATCTCCTCGTGTAAAGTTTGACACTTAAAACTATATTGTAGAATTTACTTTCAGCAGCCAGCGCTCCCTGCATTCCTAGATATCCTTGTTTGCCTGATGAATGGACCAATGTTGAGTTTCCTTCTCTCTCATCTCAGAACATTACACAACTGATAATCCCGATTTCTCAAATAAATCCAAAATCTGCAGTAGTTTTATGACTTCAGCATGCAGAGCATCTCAGATCTCCTAACTGTAAGTAATCATTCTACCACCCATACTACCCAACCCATCAAATTGAAAACATTTGTGTTTTTCTTTCCTCTTTCCCCCCATGAAGAGATAACCAATCGCTGTCGCTTATGTTTCAGGCATTGGAAGAAATCTCATTATTCCGGGAGATAACTTGGCTCGGAGTCACCTCACCGTGGTGCCATCTTGTCTGTAGAACACACTGCGAAGTATTCAGTGAGGATTTTCTGACCTAAAGACTGGAGGAATCTCTCTAAATTCAGAACTGGACCAATTTCAGGCTTTCGAGAGCCTTTCATCTTGTGAACAATGTGTTATTCTAAAAAAGTTTCATTTCCAGAATTAACTAATTGTCTGATAAAATCTCGAACAAAAACATAGCAAAAAAGTTTAAAAAAAAGTTCTGCTAAATGTTAATAAACGAGTCATTTTTAAGTCCACATTTTTCCTCTCTGTCCAATTCCAAGTGTGTGGGATGACCTGCCCTTTACCACAGCATTGTAACACTGAGATAATCTCTAAGCTCTATTAATTCTGGGATATTTAGTACTGATGGAACTTCGAGGGGGTGATCTCATTGACTCATTTTCCTGTGGGTTTTTTTTTTTTGCCTTTACTTTAAGATATGTTTCATCATTTTCTGTGTTAATAATTTTTTTTTTTCTGAGGCATGTTTTATTTTATCATGTTTTGAAAGGCCCACCCTGGTGTGTGGTAAAGATCCAAAAACTCTGGAGAAACATAATTATTTGGTTTCAGAAACAGATTAATTACTCACCGCTTACATAATGTAAGATTTGGGATAATTCACAGCACCATTTGAAGAAATGAGATAGATCTTCTTATAGCAACTAATAATAGATATTACTATTCTGTTAAATAAAAAAAACCAAAAAACTTGAAGTGGAACCGATGTTTTAATTTTTATTTCATAAATCAATAGTACACATGAAAAATAAGAAACTTTGTAATATAGCTTATCAGAGAAATCTGCTTCTTTTTCCATTTGGACTGATCTTTAACTCTCGGTTCACAAGTAAAACCTGTCAGTGAAGTGAATCTTCTCATTAATAAAATATGAGATGACAGTTGGTGCATGTAAAATTCTATAGAGGGGGAGGAGCTAGAGGCAGACACAGACATTGTGGGGAGGAGCTAGAGGCAGACAGACATTCTAGGGAGGAGCTAGAGACTGACAGAAATTCTAGGGAGGAGCTAGAGGCAGACACAGACATTCTAGGGAGGAGCTAGAGGCAGACACAGACATTCTAGAGAGGAGCTAGAGGCAGACACAGACATTCTAGAGAGGAGCTAGAGGCAGACACAGACATTCTAGGGAGGAGCTAGAGGCAGACAGACATTCTAGGGAGGAGCTAGAAGCAGACACAGACATTTTAGGGAGGAGCTAGAGGCAGACAGACATTCTAGGGAGGAGCTAGAAGCAGACACAGACATTTTAGGGAGGAGCTAGAGGCAGACAGACATTCTAGGGAGATGCTAAAAGCATACACAGACATTTTAGGGAGGAGCTAGAGGCAGACAGACATTCTAGGGATGAGCTAGAGGCAGACACAGACATTCTAGGGAGGAGCTAGATGCAGTCACAGACATTTTTAGGGAGGAGCTAGAAGCAGACACAGACATTTTAGGGAGGAGCTAGAGGCAGACACAGACTTTCTAGGGAGGAGCTAGAAGCAGACGCAGACATTCTAAGGAGGAGCTGGAGGCAGACACAGACATTCTAGGGAGGAGCTAGAGGCAGATGCAGACATTTTAGGGAGGAGCTAGAGGCAGACACAGACATTCTAGGGAGGAGCTAGAGGCAGACGCAGACATTCTAGGGAGGAGCTAGAGGCAGACAGACATTCTAGGGAGGAGTTAGAGGCAGACACAGACATTCTAGGGAGGAGCTGGAGGCAGACACAGACATTCTAGGGAGGAGCTAGAGGCAGACACAGACATTCTAGGGAGGAGCTAGAGGCAGACACAGACATTCTAGGGAGGAGCTAGAGGCAGACACAGACATTTTAGGGAGGAGCTAGAGACAGACACAGACATTCTAGGGAGGAGCTAGAGACAGACACAGACATTCTAGGGAGGAGCTAGAGACAGACACAGACATTCTATGGAGGAGCTAGAGGCAGACACAGACATTCTAGGGAGGAGCTAGAGGCAGACACAGACATTTTAGGGAGGAGCTAGAGACAGACACAGACATTCTAGGGAGGAGCTAGAGACAGACACAGACATTCTAGGAAGGAGCTAGAGGCAGACACAGACATTCTGCTGCAAGTTCTCTTGAAATGACAGTTACAGTTCTCCATAAAACTTGTTGAGAACCAACTGTCATCTTCTATCTCAGTAATGGAAAAGTCTGTATTTACTGAAGACAAATTTTACTCATGAACTGAGAATTTTGAGAGTAAATGATCAGTCCAGGAAGAGAGAAAAACATATTTCTCTGGTAATATATATTGCAAAGTTTCTTTTTTTCACCTGGGGTGTAAGGGATAAAGCCTCTCCTTGGCCTGACATGCCAGTGTAAGCAGACATATAGGCCATGCAATGCTCCTCTGGGAAATTATGCATGAAGAAGCAATTTATATATTTATTTTCACATGTACTATTAATTTATGAAAAAAAAAATTAAACAACATTAACTATTTAAAGGGATTCTTTCAGAATGTTTTTGCTAAGTCATCTGAGAGCAGCTTGATGTAGGGGCTGAGACCCTGATTCCAAGGTGACATGGCTGTGTTTTGCTGTTTCAATACAATTAGTGTTTTATCAGCAGGAGATTATCATTACAGGAATAGGCGTCGCATGCCTACTGGTCCAGTTCTGCCCCCCACCACTGATTTCTCAAATCAGTGGCATGGGTGAACATATACTGGGTTCAGCATTCAGAGCTCTGCTAGAGCTACAGTAGAGAAAATAATGATTGTATGAAAATGACAGCAAGCAGCCTAGTAAGTGATACATCACTGGAATTAGGGTCACTGCTCATCATTTCAGCCTTCGCGCTGCCCTCTTGAGACGTGTCGCCTTTGATTTAAGGTAACCGTACTGATGTCACCTGAGTTCACAGCGGCAGGGTCTCAGTTATTAACCACTTCACACGAGAGCCTGTTTTTGCCTTCGTGACCGGGCCAATTTTTTCAATTCTGACCACTGTCACTTTATGAAGTAATTACTCTGGAACGCTTCAACGGATCCCACTGATTCTGAGACTGTTTTTTCATGACATATTGTACTTCATGATAGTGGTAAAATTTCTTCGATATCACTTGCGTTTATTTGTGAAAAAATCGGAAATCTGGCGAAAATTTTGAAAATTTTGCAATTTTCAAACTTTGAATTTTCATGCCCTTAAATCAGAGAGATATGTCACACAAAATAGTTAATAAATAACATTTCCCACATGTCTACTTTACATCAGCACAATTTTGTAACCAAAATTTTTTTTTGTTAGGGAGCTATAAGGGTTAAAAGTTGACCAGCGATTTCTCATTTTTCCAACAAAATTTACAAAAACATTTTTTTAGGGACCACATCATATTTGAAGTCACTTTGAGGGGTCTTTATGACAGAAAATACCCAAAAGTGACACCATTCTAAAAACGGCACCCCTCAAGGTGCTCAAAACCACATTCAAGAACTTTATTAACCCTTCAGGTGCTTCACAGGAATTTTTGGAATGTGGAAGAAAAAAATTAACATTTAACTTTTTTCACAAAAATGTTACTTTAGACCCAATTTTTTTTATTTTCGCAGAGGTAACAGGAAAAAATGGACCCCAAAATTTTTTGTGCAATTTCTCTGATACCCCATATGTGGGGAAAACCACTGTTTGGGCGCACGGCAGGGTTTGAAAGGGAAGGAGCGCCATTTGACTTTTTGAATGTAAAATTAGTTTGAATAATTAGCGGACGCCATGTCGCATTTGGGGAGCCCCTGATGTGCCTAAACAGTGGAAACCCCCCACAAGTGACACCATTTTGGAAACTAGACCCCTTAGGGAACTTATCTAGATGTGTGGTGAGCACCTTGCACCCCCACCTGCTTCACAGAAGTTTATAATATTGACCCATAAAAATAAAATTTTCACATTTTTCCCACAAAAAATGTTTTTCATCCCCTAATTTTGCATTATCATAAGGGTAACAGGAGAAATTGCACCATGAAATTTGTTGTACAATTTCTCCTGAGTACGCCGATACCCCATATGTGGGGGAAAACCACTGCTTTGGTGTACGGCAGGGTTCGTAAGAGAAAGGAGCGCTATGTTGGCTGGGATAGGTTGCAGACACCATGTCACATTTGAAGAGTCGCTGACATGCCGAAACAGCAGAAACCCCCACAAGTGACCCCATTTTGTAAACTACCCCTCTCAAGGAATTCATCTAGGGAAGTAGTGAGTATTTTTTAATTTTTAAATTTATACCATTGGGCAGTGAAAAAAACATAATTATATTTTTACCACACAAAAATGTTTTACCCTCAGATTTTACATTTTCACACAGGGCAATGGGTTAAAATGGTGCCGAAATGTGTCACACAATTTCTTCTAAAAGTGGCAATACCCCATATGTGGCTGTATCGTACCGCTCAGTCATACGGCGAGATCTGGGGGGGATGGAGCGCTATTTGACAATTGGAGAACAAATTATTGTAGAATAGGCATTTGGATTTGGGAGCACAAAATTTTCTGAATTTCTTTTGGGGGGCAAGGGCCATTTTGCTTTTCCAGAGCCTTTCTGCTACCAGTAACTTGGAAGTCCCTTATATTTTTAACAGATGACGGACCTGAGTGGGGACTAGCTTTTTTTGAGGACTAAGTTGAAGCTTTTATTGGGAACATTTTACGTAACATTTATCCGGCGCTCTAGGCTGAGCATTTACATCGGGGTTTCCATCTAAATTTCCAAGTGATGTAATTCAGAGGAAATCCCTGCGGGATCCATTCACTGTAATGTGGCAGCAGAGTTACTCTGGACTCCGTCTGGCCTCTGTTTAGCGGTGTCCTTTTTTTCAGAAGTGCACAAAACTGTGGCCAACCGCACTTTTATGCACGCCTAAAATAAATGACACCGTGGGATCACAGGCCAGATGGCGTCCACAGTGGCTTATATCTGCCTCATTACAGGGAATCTTCCGTCATGGGTTCCGTCTGAATCACGTATTTCAGAGATTTACACGGAAACTCTGGTGTAAGCGCTCAGAGCAGAGCGCAGGATAAATGTGGGCAGAGCCTTACTGCGATCTTTGGGAGACATAATAAACAAATCAGTAGCAGGTGAAGAATTGGTTTTATTTATTTTTTACGCCGTTCCTAGTGTGATATAACTGATTAGATTACTTTATTCTTCGGGTCGGTGCGATTACAGAGATACCAGATTTATATCGGGTTTTTATGACTGACAGCTGTCACACACTAAGAGACGCTTTTTTTTGCAAAATCTAGTTTTAGCATCGCCATATTTTGAGAGATATAATTTTTCCATATTTCAGCCGACAGAGTCATGTGAAGGCTTGTTTTTTGCGGGACGAGTTGACATTTTTATTGGTACCATTTTTGGGTACGTGACATTTTTTGATCGCTTTCTATTCCGTTTTTTGGGAGGTAAAATTAACAAAAACCAACAATTCAGGAATTGTTTTTTGAGGGTTTTTTTATGCCGTTCTGCGTGTGGTAAAAGTGATCAGGCAGCGTTATTCTTCGGGTCAGTACGTTTACAGCGATACTACACTTACTGTATTTTTTTTTATGTTTTGGCGCTTCTACACAATAAAACAATTTTATAGAAAAAATATTTTTTTTGCATTGCTTTATTCTGAGCGCTATAACTTTTTTATTTTTCGGCTAATGGAGCTGTATGGCGGCTTTTTTTGGGGGGAACAAGATGACGTTTTCAGCGGTACCATTTTTATTTCGATTTTGCTTTTTGATCGCATTTTTTTCCAATTTTTATTTGGCGATATGATGAAAAAGCATATTTTTTAGCTCTGTTTTTTATTTATTTTTATTACGGTGTGCACAGAAGGAGTTAATTAGTGTGATAGTTTTATAGATCGGGTTGTTTCGGACGCGGCGATACCAAATATGTGTACTTTTTTTGGTTTTGCACAAATATACGGATTTATTGGTTTAATATTTTATTTATTTATTTTTATTTATTTTGTGATTTTTTTTTAACAGTTTAGAAACATTTTTTTTTACTTTTTTTTTACATTTTTACTTAGTCCCTGCATGGGACATTAATTTTTATTTTTCTGATCACTGATCTCATGTAATTTAATAGACATATATTACATTACATGAGCTCTTCGCTGACTGTTTCACAGTCAGTGTGTCCTGCCAGGCTTCAGCTGCAGGCTGAGCCTGGCAGGACACCATATATGGCAGATCTGGAGGCGGTCATGTGACCTCCAGCTGCCATAGCAACTCCAGGTCCTGGAAGGTATCAGGGGTCGTCGGAGAGTTAAGTAAGACGACCCCCTCTCCTCTGTCTATCTTCTATATGCCGCGATCACTATAGATCGCGGCATATAGAACATAGCAAAGGGTTAACATCATTGGGACCTGATCTAATCAGGTCCCGATGATGTCCCCTGTCAGAGCTAACGCTCTGCACCGGAATCGCAGCGCTTGCAGGACCCTGGGGGTCCTGAGCGCTGCGGGACCACCCACAGTTTTTAAACGTCGGCGCTGCACAGAGCTCAGCAAGCGCCGACGTTTATCTACAGTGGGCAGTGGGGAACCGGTTAAAAAAGGGGGGACACCACATCATTCTTTTAAGAGTCCCCCATTTTTAGTAACCAGTAGAGGTAAAGCAGACAGCTGAGAGTTGATATTAATAGGTTGGCAAGGTCCATGGATATTGGCCCTTTCGAAGAATAATAAGACCAACTCACAGCTGTCTGCTTTCCCTTCTCTGGTTATTGAAAATAGAGGGACCCCACATAGTTTTTTCATTTATTTTTCATTTATTAACAAATACAGTAAACTACACATGCAAGGCACTGCTCCAGTCCTCCACTTGGAGCTCCACCCCTCCTGGTTCAAGAATACATATTATTTCTTTATTATATGCTATTTTAAGTAATTTCCCTATCCACATTTGTTTGCAGGGCAATTGTCCTGCTTTTACCCCAATCATCCTTCATTTTCGGCCCCTTAGCCCTTACTATGACCATTTATCAGCCATTTTACAGCATCAAAGTTCGGGTCCCCATTGACTTACATGAAGTTAGGGTCCGGGGTCAAGTTCTTGGACCCGAACCGAACTTTGGATTCAAACTTGGCCAAACCCAGCGAACCCGAGTTCGCTCATCCCTACTAAGGAAGATATTTCACAACAACAACTTCTTCTGATTGATTTATTGGATTTGATGGACAGTCAGCATTTGTACTCTGATGAGATGACAGGTCATAGAGGTTATATTGCAATTATGCAAACCCTAGCTGTGCTGGTGACTCCGTCTGATTCAGCAGAAGAAAGCAATCGCAGCATGCTGTATTCTCTACTCAGTGAGGGTTTCGATGGGCAGACATCTGCTGACCACATATCTGACCAGGAGACCCCTGATATCTCCTTGCCTGTCCAATCATTTTCTTTATTATCTGGTTGCTGCTACTGCAAATAGCTACACATTTCCTTTCTGTCCACTGTATACTGTACTTCCATTGGGAACCTTACCCAGCACAGGGCAAATAAACCTAAAACTGATCCAAACAGAAGGATATTTTTTAAAAAAAATTGCTTCTTCACTTTCCAAACAGTAAAACTGTTGCTGCTCCCAAAAAAGGGATAATATTATGTTGGCGTGCTATAAAGTAAATGCTTCTTCATTGTCAAAACAGCAATCCTATTGCTGTTCCCCACAAAAAAGGATAATTTCAGAAAGGCTTGTTCAAAAGCCTTTCATTTCCAAACAACAAGTTTCTTGCTACTCCCCAAAAAGGGATAATTTTTGTACCACCGGTTGTCAAAATGCTATATACACCATCAGGTTATAAATAGTGTTGAGCCACCCCCGTAGTGTTCGAGTTCGGTTCGGTTCGTCGAACACCCGTGTGTTCGCCGAACTGTTCGTCGAACTGTTCGTCGAACACCTTCGAACACCGTTAAAACCAATGGCAGGCAAACAAAAACACATAGAAACACATAGAAAACTCCTTCAAAGGTGTCCAAAAGCTGACAAACTGCTCAGAAGACACAACTAACACATGGAAAAGTGACAAGTACATATAGTCATGCGAAAAGAAAAGAGGTAGAGGAGTAAAAGGAGGGGGAGACACAGATATAGGCATGTCATGCCCTTCTAAAATCCAAAAAGTGATAAGCCGACACGTTCAGTCCGCTCCTGCCCGTGCCACCTCCGTGTCGCCGGGTTTGTGCCAGAGCCGCGGTGAACCCTGACGGCCAGCCACCCTCTCCCAATACTGGTGCCTGTCCGCTGGTGGGTCGAGCGAGCCCCCCTGTGGTGGAGGCAGCTCTAAGCTTTTTAATTTAAATTGTCTCTCTAATTTGAATAAATACACTTTAAATCCATTTACAAGGATCTATTGGAGGGCAAGTCTCATGCCAGCAGCCGCGTAATTCCAGCTCCAGTAGCGTCCACTAAAGCTGCTGCAGTTAAAAAGCTTTTATAAGGATCGAGCTCGGCTGTCCACCGCAAGGCATCCTACTGCCAGTCCCAGCCCCTATGCCTTGGGGTGCCTCCTGATGCTCTTCACTGAGTATCCCGTGGTCCCGAAGCATTTCCTTTGAAAAAATGAAGTGTCCAAACTACAGGTGGTGTAGCTTGCTTAACAGCCGGGATAATCCACTGACTAGCAGACACTGCTACTAGGCACAAAGTATTTCCTGGGCTAGATGCAGTTAAAAATTTGTAATTAGATACTCTCTTTGGATGCTGAGAAAGCATTCCATAGAGTCTCCTGGCACGCCATATATGATTCTCTTAAAAAGCTTGGGGTAGGGGTCTAGGGGACCCTTTTATAGCCAAAATCACGGCCCTGTATCGCAATACGTCACCTAGGCTGAAGATAAATGGAACTGCAGCACCCTGAGGGCTCGGTTGCTACAGAGGTATTGCACCTCACCCAGAGGTGTGATATCTCACTCTCAGGTAAGGATGTAGTGTGGATCAGGACCCGACACCTGCATGCATTACACCACATTGCCGTGGGGCAGGGCGACCAATATGCCCCTGAGATGGGCACGACAGTCCCTGTCCCTGGCTGGAGTGGGGGGAGGGAACACTGAGGAAGGGGAACCCTGTAGTGCAGGAGCAGGGAGGAAGCAGTTCCTGGGTGCATTGAGAAGGGAGTATAAAAGGTGGGCACCATCTTAGTTCAGTGCAGAGAAGTCTGAGCAGAAGTGGCAGGGAGCAGGGGCTCTGCATGAGCTCTGCTCCAGAGGCGGGCCTAGTAACAGAGGCCCAGGCCTGGAAGAGGGAGAAGGAAGGAAGAGGAGCGATGACGGCTCCAGGAACGAGGAACGAAGGGATCTCAGGGGTGCGGACGGGCGAGTCGCCACCGCACGCCCGAATCCACCTGCGTGGAGGGGTCAGGCCAAAGGGGGAGACCGGTCCCCGAAACTAGTGGAGGCAGGAAACGACCCTCAGCTAGAAACAGGAGGCTGTGACATTTTATGTGGCGCAGCCCCTCGCTACACCCGCTAGGAAGGCACCACATAGGGTCAGGGAAACTGGCGCCAAGTTCACCAAGAGGAGGCCCGAGGCAGCCGGACAGAAGTGTTGGTAAGAAAGGCCAGACAAAGGACACACAAAGGGGGTCCTGTGAAGCACTCCAAAGTTATCTGGGAGTTGTCTGAGCCCCTCACCTGGTGAGCACAGTACGACGTGGGCAGCCGTTACCTGCAGACGTGGTCTGGATAATAAGAACTGTGAGTAAAGGCCCTGGACTGCATCACTGACTCCGTGTCATTACTGCTGCTGCCCTGCACCATCACCCCCATCCTCCGCATACACTGCCCTGAGGCTATACTCCTCCCGTGGGGAGTTATGCTACGCTCTGCTGCACCCACAACACCAGCCTCAGCGGTCTGCCCTGGAGCGGCGGTTCACTCTGACCGCAATCCACGGGTGGCGTAGTCGGACATTTAAACATCAAAACCACATAAATAGTTCCGCCACTGGTTTGACCGCCCTGAGCCATGGAACCGGGTTGCCGCCACGGAGACTACAACCACCAGCATCCACCAAAAAGGGTCCGGCTCCGGGTGTCCCAAGGCCCAGGGGGCGCGTCAGAACATTTTCATCACCTTTCACAATCACCAATGGGACAAGGCAGGGATGTTCTCTGTCCCCTCTCTTATACATCCTAGTGACGGAGCACCTGCTCTCATCAATTCACCATAACCCCAATATTAGGTGGATTGAGGTGGGAGGCACCGAGTACAAGTGCTCTCTATTTGCTGATGATGTCCTAGTATATATCACTCAATCACATATATCCATCCATGCTGTTATGGCTGAAATAGATCACTTTGTTACATGGTCAAATTTTAAAATCAATGCAGCGAAGTCTGAGGCCCTCGATGTCTCCCTCCCCAAATCCATATAGGATTCCATCCAGTCCAACTTTCCCTTTGCCTGGCCCTCACAGGGTATCAAATACTTAGGAATTCCTATTCATAGAGACCTCTCCCATCTATGTTATCTTAATTTTGGGCCCTTTATTGAACAACTCCATACAGACCACGGTTGGCAAGTTAGAACTGTAAGATTCACTACGTGAACCACTGGTGTTTTGTGGAAAAGCACATGTACACTGTGTTCCAAATTATTATGCAAAAAGTGTTTAGGAGTGATAAGGGAAGAATTTGCTTGTTTGTCAGTTAAACTCATTGATGGTGATGTGTGTCAGGGCTCTTTATATCACTGTAAGCAATTGCAGACACCTGTGCTAATTAGTTTGGCAGGTGTGTCCAATGAACGGCAAGACTACTTAAGAAGGCTGTCTCACATTATTAAGCAGCCTACATTTTCTGCCAAAATGGGAAAGAAAAAGGATGTGTCGGCTGCTGAGAAGCAACAAATTGTGGAGTGTTTAGGTCAAGGCATGACTACAATCAACATTGTGCGATGATCAGGATGAAGTGTCTTGGCAATCAAGAAGTATGTAGCTGATTCACAGTACACACGTGTGCGTGCTGATAAGGGCAAATTGAGGACTCTTTCCTACAGGCAATTACGTCAGGTTGAAAGAGCAGCGGCAAAAAAGCCTTGTCATAGCAGCAGACAAGTTTTTGAAGCTGCTTGTGCCTCCAACGTCCCCCGAACAACAAGATGCAGGGTCCTTCAGAGGTTTGCAGCTGTGCATACGCCATCCTGTCGACCTCCTCTATCCACTTCACAGAAGCAGAAACGGCTCCAGTGGGCCAAACATTACATGAAGACTGATTTCAAAACTGTTTTGTTCACGGATGAGTGCCATGCAGCGCTCGATGGTCCAGATGGATGGAGTGGAGGATGGCTGGTTGATGGACACCCCACGCAAACACGGCTACAGCGCCAACAAGGAGGAGGTGGAGTAATGTTTTGGGCTGGAATCATGGGGAGAGAGATTGTCGGCCCCTTTAGGATCCCTGAAGGCGCTAAAGATGAACTCCATAATGTATGTGGATTTTCTCAAACAGCACTTCCTGCCATGGTTCAAGAAGAAGAACCGTGTATTTCACAGCAAGATCATTTTTCTGCATGATAATGCACCATCTCATGCTGCACATAAAACATCTGCATCTCTGGCTGATATGGGCATAAAAGGGGACAAACTTATGGTGTGACCCCCATGCTCCCCTGACCTCTACCCCATTCAGAACCTTTGGAGCATCATTAAAAGGAGTGTCTATGATGGCGGGAGGCAGTTCACATCTAAGCAACAGCTCTGGGAGGGTATTCTGTCCTCATGCAAAACAATTGAAGCAGAAACCATCCAAAACCTGACAAATTCAATGGACGAGAGAGTTCAGAAGCTCCTTTCGAACAAGGGGTCCTATGTGAAAATGTAACATCACCTAGAATAAAGTTTTGAGTTGAAAACTGTTTGATTTCAGTTTCTAACAACCTGCTAATGCTTATAATTTCAAAAATGACCATTTTTTTGGTCTTTATTAAAATGAAAAGGTTGATCGAAAAGTTTGGGGGATCTAAGAGTGTGGCAACCCAGTAGTCATGATTACTTTGAATTCTGACAATATGAGGGTCATGCTGCAGGTAGTGCAGCAAGAAGGCACTTATGTGTCTTGCGCATCTCGGAGCCCCAAAATTATTTTCCGGGCTAGATGCAGCTAAAAATTATTATTAATTTTAAATCTGGTGAAGCTTTAGTATAGATGGCCTAATAGGATCAGTGCTGCACACTGCTACAAAGCCCAAATTATTTTCCAGTCAAGATACAGATAAACATGATTAGTAATTTTAAATCTGGTGGAGCTTATTATAGATGGCCTAATAGAATCAGTGCTGCACACTGCTACAAAGCCCAAATTATTTTCCAGCCAAGATACAGATAAACATGATTAGTAATTTGAAAGCTTAAAACGGTTGGTAGGGTGATTTTAACCAATCATCAAGCTTTTACTCTCCCCAGGATGACACAGGGGTAGAAAAGTCGTTTCGGATCCATGATTTGTTCATCTTTATGAACGTGAGTCTGTCTACATTATCAGTGGAGAGCCGCGTGCGCTTATCTGTCAACACACCACCAGCAGCGCTGAACACACGTTCAGACAGAACGCTGGCTGCGAGGCATGACAAGATCTCCAAGGCGTAAGTGGCTAGCTCCGGCCATTTATCCAGATTGGAAGCCCAAAAAGAGCAAGGGTCCAGTGACACAGTCGTGGCTTCAATGTTTACTTGGAGATACTCCTGTACCATCGTCTCTAGCCATTGACTATGTGTCAGACTTCTTGTCTCCTGTGGCCTTGCAAAGGATGGGCTAAAAAAGTGGTGAAATGATTCCGCAAAATTGATGTTACCAGCAGATACTGTGGTTCTGTTACGGTTTGAGTGCTGAACACTTGACGGTCCCACGGTTGGCAAGTTGGAACTGTGAGATTCACTACGTGCACCACTGGTATTTTGTGGAAAAGCACATGTAAGATTAATTTCTGCAAATTTACTTTTGTACCGGGGATCTAACAGTGTGGCAACCCAGTAGTCAGGATTATTTCTAATTCTCACAATTCGAGGGTCATGTTGAAGGTAGTGCAGCAAGAAGGCACTCATGTGTGTTGCGCATCCAGGAGCACCAAGTCCCTGTTGTGTTGGTGGCGAGGTAACAATCATGCTTCCTTCCTCTGTCCTCTCCCCCCAACCTCGCACAACAGAAATGTGATCAAGGTCTCCCTCATCTGATGAGTCTTCCATCAGTTCGTCCTCCACTTCTTCCTGGGCTCCTGCACCTTCCTCACTAGTTTGGCTGCTACCATGCGCCCTGGTAAAACCATCTCCCCCACCCTCACATGCCTGCCGCCTTGGTGCTGCCGACCGTCTGGACCTTGCAGATGTTAGCCCTTCCGCATACAACTCCTCCTCCTCTACTTCCTCCACCTCCTCTTGTGCCACCACCTGACTCCGAATTCTGTTTAACATGTGCTCCAGCATGTAAATCACCGGAATAGTCATGCTGATAATGGCATCGTCAGCACTAAACATCTTCGTCGCCATTTCAAAACTGTGCAGAAGGGTGCATAGGTCCCTGATCTGAGACCACTCCTCCAGCGTGATTTGCCCCACCTCTGGATCTCGTTGGCCCAGGCTATACGTCAGAACGTATTGCACCAGGGCTTGTCGGTGCTGCCACAGTCGCTGCAACATGTGCAGAGTTGAATTCCACCGGGTAGGCACATCGCATTTTAGCCGGTGAAGTGGCAGGCCCAACGACTGCTGTAGAGATGTAAGTTGCTGAGCTGCGGGATGCGAACGGCGAAAGTGAGCACACAGCGACCGTGCCCTCTGCAGAAGGCCATCTAGTCTGGGATAGTGGGCTAAAAATTTCCCAGACATTTCAATGTAAAAACCGCCTGATGACGTTGAGCCCTACTGCCAGCATAGTAAGGAGGTGTGCAGGATCCTGTTATGTTCTGCTACCAAAGCTAAGGAAAGAGAGGAGATCTGTCCCTACTATAAGACTCAGCTGAATCCCTACGATGTAACAGGGAACCTGATCCTGCGATCAGACCTGCTAAAGTCCTAATCTAGTCTGTACGGAGACCTATAGATTTGGGGAGGGAATCCCTACAAGTACTAAGGACTGGGAGGAATATGGGACACCTCCTAACAGAAATAGCAGCAGAAAGACGAACAAACAAAATAGATAGAACCTAGAGGTCCGTAGACCAAGCAAACTAACAGAGTTAGATACAGAGCACAGGCTAGCTAGAAAGTAGATATACAATGAAGTCCAGCAAAGCCAGAAGGGCGGAGCAGGATTAAATAGGCCAACAAGGTCATGTGACCAGCAAAGGAAAAAAAACCTAACAGCAAGGTTCTAACAGTACCCCCCCTTCTAAGAGGATCCTCCGGATCCCCTAGGACCAGGCTTATCAGGAAATCTCCTGTGAAACGCTCTGATAAGTCTGGACGCGGAAAGATCATCTGACCTCACCCAAGAGTTATCCTCGGGTCCGAAACCTTTCCAGGCCACAAGATACTGCAAACTACCTCTATACCGTCTAGAGTCAAGGATGCGAGAAATTTCATATTCCCCGTCCTCCACCACCGGAGGAACAGAGGCAGAGGCGTCACCATCCGACACAACAGCTTTTTTTAACAGAGAGACATGAAAGACCGGATTAATTCTCCAGGAGGTAGGAACCTCCAACCTAACAGCAGATTGGTTGACAACCTGAAGCACCTTAAAGGGCCCTACAAACTTGGGACCCAATTTCTTAGAAGGAATCCTCAACCGCAGATTCCTAGAGGACAACCAAACCATGTCACCAACAGCGAACAAAACCTCCTGTCGTTTCCTATCAAAGTAGTCTTTAGATTTTCTGTTGGCCTCCTGAAGATTACCACGCACATCCGTCCAAACTCTTTCCAAATCACCGGAAAAATTCTCCTCCTCAGGCACGGCAGATCCCAACTTGGAGAACGACCCAAACGACGGATGTCTCCCAGAACAACAAAAAAAAGGCGAACAACCAGCAGAAGAAGATGTATGATTGTTCAGAGCAAATTCGGCAAGTGGCAGAAACTCAGACCACCCCTCTTGATTGTCTGCCACAAAACAACGCAAGAACTGCTCAACATCCTGGTTTTTCCTTTCTGTCTGGCCATTAGATTCAGGATGATATCCGGACGAAAACGACAAATGAATTCCCAACCTGTCACAAAAGGCACGCCAAAAACGAGCCACGAACTGAGGACCCCTATCAGAAACAATGTCAGTAGGAACGCCATGAAGTCTGACAATTTCCTTGACAAAGGCCTTAGCGAGAGTTTTAGCGCAGGGCAGTTTGACGAAGGGAACCAAGTGACACATCTTGCTAAAACGGTCCACGACCACCCAGATGACAGTAAAACCCTCAGAGGGGGGAAGGTCAGTTATAAAGTCCATAGCCAAATGTGTCCAAGGAGCACTGGGGACCTCCAAAGGACAAAGCAACCCCGCAGCAGGAGTATGTGAGGACTTAGATCTAGCACATATAGTACATTGGCGCACCCACTTAATGACTTCCTTCTGCCATCCAGGCCACCAAAAACTGCGACCCACCAGTCTCTTGGTCTCAGAGATTCCGGGATGACCTGCCAACCGAGATTCGTGACACTCAACAAACAAATCTCTCCTAAAGGTCCCAGGCACAAACAACCTCCCATGAGGAGTGTTAGATGGGGCATTCTCCTGAGCTTTAAGAATCTCATCTTCCAAAACGGAGTCTAAAGCAGCTATCACAACACCTTCTTGTAAAATGTTTTCCTCTTTCTCAGCACCGACTATGGGAGAAAAACTGCGAGACAAGGCATCCGCCTTAACATTCTTAGTACCAGGGATGTAAGTAACGGAGAAATTAAACCGCGAGAAAAACAGTGCCCACCTAGCCTGACGGGCATTCAGGCGCTTGGCAGCGTCAAGATATATCAGATTTTTATGATCCGTAAGAACCTGAACGGGAAATTCCGCACCTTCCAAGAAGTGGCGCCAGTGTTCAAATGCGAGTTTAATAGCCAATAATTCCCGATTACCAATATCGTAATTCAATTCAGTCTCCTCCCTACTATAAGACTCAGCTGAATCCCTACGATGTAACAGGGAACCTGATCCTGCGATCAGACCTGCTAAAGTCCTAATCTAGTCTGTACGGAGACCTATAGATTTGGGGAGGGAATCCCTACAAGTACTAAGGACTGGGAGGAATATGGGACACCTCCTAACAGAAATAGCAGCAGAAAGACGAACAAACAAAATAGATAGAACCTAGAGGTCCGTAGACCAAGCAAACTAACAGAGTTAGATACAGAGCACAGGCTAGCTAGAAAGTAGATATACAATGAAGTCCAGCAAAGCCAGAAGGGCGGAGCAGGATTAAATAGGCCAACAAGGTCATGTGACCAGCAAAGGAAAAAAAACCTAACAGCAAGGTTCTAACAGATCCCTTCTGCGCAGTTAGAAAGCTTGTGGCATGACCAGACAGGCTTTGGGTGCAGGTGGAAGACCGAGAGGAGGTTGAGGAGGCAGAAGCAGTGGAGGAACTTTGACATAAAGAGGATTGATGCACAACTCGTGGGGACGGCAAGACTTGGACAGCAGCCCCTTGTCCTGCTGTCACCATAGTTACCCAGTGCCCAGTCAGCGACAAGTAACGCCCCTGTCCATGCCTACTCGTCCAAGTGTCTGTGGTGAAATGCACCCTGTCACACACACAGTTTCTCAAAGAAGCGGTGATGTTGTGTGCGACATGCTGGTGGAGCGCAGGCACACCTTTCTTTGAGAAGTAGTGCCGACTGGGCATCTGGTACTGGGGCACTGCGACGGACATAAGGTCTCGAAAATCCTCTGTGTCCACCAGGCGGAAAGGCAGCATTTCTGTAGCCAAGAACTTGCAGATGGTGAAATTCAACCTCTTAGCTTTCTCATGGCTAGGAGGAAATGGTCTTTTACTTGTCCACATCTGAGGGACCGAGGGCTGGCTATTGTGCTTAGACGGGGTTGATAAGGGTGTCCCCGGCAAACTGCCGGTCTGTGAGGAAGATGCAGGCGGACATGTTAGGTTGCCTTGATCCAAAGGTGGTGCTATCGATGTCGGACAGCACTCAACACCAGCTGGTGTTACCACCTCCAAAGAAAATGATGACCTGCCAATCACGCTGGCTGTTGCGGGTAAAGAGGTGGCAGGTCTGCGCCCCAAAACAGGTGTGACTGCTGTCCCCCCAGTCACAGAGGATGAAGAGGCCGCGGATGCACAAGATATGGCAGACGGTGGTTGGCCCGGCCGGCTAGGCTGCATTGTAGCACACTGAGCTTCCCACTGCAACTTATGCTTCATGTCCATGTGCCGGTTCATGCATGAAGTACTCAAACTATGTATTTTTTGGCCTCTACTTAGCTTTTGCTGACAAATGTTACAGATAACACGAGTTGGGTCATCTTTATCGATCTGAAAAAATGCCCAGGCTATGCAAGGCTTAGCACCCATGCGACCTGAAGAGCCACCACGACTTGTGGTGAGAAGCAGAGTTGTGTTTGAGGATGCAGTTGTTGACGTGCTTCCAGTACTACGTCTCTGTCCAGGAAGGCGCAATCTGACCTCGTCGTCACTAGCATCTTCCTCCACCTCCTCTGCTGACCTCATCTCTTGGCTGACTGTGGGTAGACATTAAGTAGGATCTCCGACCTCATCATCATCACCCTGTGCGTTATCACACCCGTCGTCCTCAGAGCCAACCTGTTCCTGCCCTGACAAAAAACTAAAGTTGTCGCTCCAATCAGGTATTTGAGTCTTATCATCGTCTTCCTCATTGTCTCCACCAACAGGAGTTACAGTTTGGGAATGAGGGTCTACATTATGGTCAGAACCTTCTGCGTCTGGTCCTGGATCCGACTCATAAAGATTCTGGGCATCAGTGCAGATCATTTCCTCGTCTGGATTCACAGAAGCGCTGGAGTCGACCTCTGATTCCCAGGCTATAGTATGAGTAAACAGCTCTGCAGACTCAACCATCTGTTCTACCTCATACTCAGACGGGCAGCTGGAGATTTGGGAGCTGTGAGGAAGCAAGTGCGATTGGGTTGACACCTTTGAGGACTGGAGTATTTGTGATGTTGAAGTTGATGTGGAGGAGAGCCCACTTAAAGGAGCACTTGATATCCGTTGAAGCACCTGCTGTTTTTGTGCCTCATCTGGAATTTGTAGCGATTGGCGTGGCCGTAAGAAAGGGATCTTATCACATTGTCCGCTAAAAGAAGTAGACATTTTAGTTTGGCTGGAAGATGGTCTTTCTTCTGCAGATGTTACTGTTGCTTTAACACCTACCCCACGGACACAACCTTTTTTCCCCTTCCCAACACGCCTATTCCCCTTTCCACCAGCAGCAGGCCTTTTTCCACTCATTTTGGTGGTTAACTAATTAACAACTCTGGAGTTGTTTGCACAAAAAAACAATGGATGGGAACCGAGCAGAGCTGAGTGGCCAAACTGTGGTATTAGGCCAAAACTATTGGCTGGGTTAGATGCAGAAAAAAATTATATTCAATTTGCAACCTGATGGAGGTCAGTATAGATGGACTAATAGAACAAGTCCCACACACTGCTAGAAGGCCAAATATTTTTTCAGAGCTAGATGCAGAAAAAAATATATTCAGTTTGCAACCTGATGGAGGTCTGTATAGATGGATTAATAGAACAAGTCCCACACACAGCTAGAAGCCCAATATTTTTTCAGAGGTAGATGCAGAAAAAAATATATTCAGTTTGCAACCTGATGGAGGTCAGTATAGATGGACTAATACAACAAGTCCCACACACAGCTAGAAGCCCAATATTTTTTCAGAGGTAGATGCAGAAAAATTATATTCAGTTTGCAACCTGATGGAGGTCTGTATAGATGGATTAATAGAACAAGTCCCACACACAGCTAGAAGCTCAATATTTTTTCAGAGGTAGATGCAGAAAAAAATATATTCAGTTTGCAACCTGATGGAGGTCAGTATAGATGGACTAATACAACAAGTCCCACACACAGCTAGAAGCCCAATATTTTTTCAGAGGTAGATGCAGAAAAAAATATATTCAGTTTGCAACCTGATGGAGGTCTGTATAGATGGATTAATAGAACAAGTCCCACACACAGCTAGAAGCCCAATATTTTTTCAGAGGTAGATGCAGAAAAAAATATATTCAGTTTGCAACCTGATGGAGGTCAGTATAGATGGACTAATACAACAAGTCCCACACACAGCTAGAAGCCCAATATTTTTTCAGAGGTAGATGCAGAAAAAAATATATTCAGTTTGCAACCTGATGGAGGTCTGTATAGATGGACTAATACAACAAGTCCCACACACAGCTAGAAGCCCAATATTTTTTCAGAGGTAGATGCAGAAAAAAATATATTCAGTTTGCAACCTGATGGAGGTCTGTATAGATGGATTAATAGAACAAGTCCCACACACAGCTAGAAGCCCAATATTTTTTCAGAGGTAGATGCAGAAAAAAATATATTCAGTTTGCAACCTGATGGAGGTCTGTATAGATGGATTAATAGAACAAGTCCCACACACAGCTAGAAGCCCAATATTTTTTCAGAGGTAGATGAAGAAAAAAATATATGCAGTTTGCAACCTGATGGAGGTCAGTATAGATGGACTAATACAACAAGTCCCACACACAGCTAGAAGCCCAATATTTTTTCAGAGGTAGATGCAGAAAAAAATATATTCAGTTTGCAACCTGATGGAGGTCAGTATAGATGGACTAATACAACAAGTCCCACACACAGCTAGAAGCCCAATATTTTTTCAGAGGTAGATGCAGAAAAAAATATATTCAGTTTGCAACCTGATGGAGGTCAGTATAGATGGACTAATAGAATGATGCTATGCCCAAAAGATTTTACTTCACTAGGTGCAGTAAAAAAATTGGTATTCTATACACAGGTGGTATATCTTGCAGATAGGCTACTCCACTGACTAACACACTCTGCAATAGGCCAAAAAGGATTAGCTTTGCTAGATTCAGCCAAATGCTGTGAAAAAAGCTTGCACAGCACTGGCACAGACCTGCCTGGCAAAAACTGATAGGAACTGATGTAACCTAGTCCTGAAAAGGACTCCAATTACAATTAATCTTTACTCCCACAATCTATCTATTTAAGAGCACAGACCTGCCTGATAAAAGTCATAGGAAATGCTGTAACCTAGTCCTTAAAAGGACTGCAATCACAACTATTCCCTACTCCCAAGCTATCTGTAGATTTGTGCGAAAATTGGCTTGAAATTAACAAGGTATAGCGCACACAGCAACAGCGGTGCCGTCTAACACGCAGCTGCAGCAGTGAGAAAATGGTGGCGCCGGGGAAAATGGCTTGGTCTTATAGGGCAAGGACATGTGACATACACTGCCAATGACACATGCCCTTGCTTGTGTGAAAAAAAGCACTTCGCTCCGTGTGTGCGCTGCTGATAGGCTGACAGATTGCACCTCCCCACTGCAAATGCGGGAAAGAGAAAAAAAAATGGAGATCTTCATTGTTCCTGCAGAGATCCATCCCCTGCCCCTCCCCCCGCCCCGCTGTACACTCAAACTGCGTATTAACATTAATTTTCATCATTACTGAGAAAAAATCCAGTTATGATTTTGGTGCACGAACAGTTATCGAACATAACCTCGAACAGCCGAATTTTTCTCAAATTGTTCGTGTTCGCCGAACGGCTCGAACACCGCCCAAAACAGCTCGAATTTGAGATTGGCGAACAGTTCGAGTAGAACAACGCTCATCTCTAGTTATAAACACCAGCACAGGCCTACATATGCCCCAAAAAAGAGATGATTTTTGGAAAATTTGTACATTTTATGAAGCATAAAAAGTCTATTAGTGCAGTGTGTTATTAAACAGGTTGTAGGTTGCAAAGGGGCACCATCAGTTTACCCATAGCCATCTATAATGAGGTCACTTTGACATCACTAAGGCTGTGTTTGCATTAAGGAGCTTGAAAGGGATTCAATACAGTCCTAGGAATCCTCAAATTTCTATACATGTCTTGTCAGTGAATTGGAGGCTTTACAGTACTTTCAATTAGCTGCAAAAAAAATTGGGGGGGGGGGAAATTTTGAAAAGCTGGCAAATACAAAATTTGAAAAGATGCCATTCACCAGAACATTGCGTTGAGCTTATTTCAATATATAGTGTTTTGTGCCCATAGGATAGTCAATACATTTCTGGTTACTGGAGATTCCGATTCTGGTTCTGCCACCAATCATGAGAATTGGGGTCTTGATCCCGTTTCCTCCTCAATGTGGTTGGGATTGAGTGAGGCGGCAAGGGTGAGCATGCGCGCTGCCGCTCTTTTCATTGTTTATAGCCCTAGCTATGCAAGCAAAATAATTGTTACTGGAAATCATTTTTTTCTCATTTTGTCTTTTGTATAGTTAAAATTTCTGCATAAAAATGCTTTATGTGGCTATAAAATAATGTAATTTATATATTAAAAAAAAAAAATCTTAGACAAACATATAAAAAGTCTTGCCGAAATGCCAAAATTATTTGTCGTATAATGAGCAACATAAAAAGAGTTATTAGAAATGCAGAGGATTTTATTTTCCTGTGCAGAATATTAATAAAGATGTAAATGTAATTCTTATTTGTTTTATGCAGGAGTCTGCGTCGTCGAGCCTGCAATCAATTCTCCGACATATGGTTGTATTTACCGGGTCAGGGTGTTACAATGGCTACACGATAAAAACTATATGTTAGGATATCCCTATTGACAGTCACAATTTCCTGTATCTCATGTTCCAGATGGGTGATTGTGTATTCCTCTGAGATTAATGTCTTCATAACAGTAACAAAATCAGGATGAAGAATTATCAGAAGGAAAAATAAATGTTTTGGCCCCTGGTACATGAGCTAAGACTTGGCACCGATGTATCTGAGCGTCCGTGACACGCACTGTTCTCAATTAACGATTGTTTATCAAAACATTTTAGTCCAAGACAAAAAAAAAAGAAAAGATCCATTCTCAAGGTAAGTGTCATATTCGATATTCTAATGAAGATGTCAAATTAATTCTCGAAAGTTATTTATTTGGCTTCTGAACTTTTGGCTTAAGACTTTGAAGCTGGAAATCCCTCCTGAGTTCTTTCTTTTAAGAAGCAGGACTTATTACAACAGTACATGTGATGTTCCGGATGAGAATTGTGCAAGTTTATGAAAACAAAAAATTTTTTTTGGACCGATGTTACAGGCGTTCTCCGTTTTGGACAAGCCCAAGAGAATCACATTGTCTCCCTGCTTAAACCTGCTGAAATCAGAAAATGACCTATTGTTTGAATCAGGTTTTTATGTTAAATGTATTTTTTTCATTTTTGATAAAGTTTATTTTGTTAAATTTTGCATCATATCATTATCTTGACACTAGGAATTCTACTAAACTCAAAAGTCTCATTATCATTACAATGACAGGTAACAATGCTATGTACAGTAGCTAACAAAGGATTCACTATTTACAATAGGTGATGTCACAGCTCACCTCCTCCTCCTGTACAATGACTGATAACACCTCTATATACAGTAGATAACACAGGATCCACCATTCACAATAGGTGATGTCACAGCTCACCTCCTCCTCCTCCTGTACAATGACTGATAACACCTCTATATACAGTAGATAACACAGGACCCACCATTCACAATAGGTGATATCACAGCTCACCTCCTCCTCCTCCAGTACAATGACTATAACACCTCTATATACAGTAGATAACACAGGATCTACCATTCACAATAGATGATGTCACACCTTACCTCCTCCCCCTCCTGTACAATCACTGATAACACCTCTATATACAGTAGATAACACAGGATTCACCATTCACAATAGATGATGTCACAGCTCACCTCCTCTCCCTCCTGTACAATGACTGATAACTCCTCTATATATATTGGATAACACAGGACTTAGCATTCGCAATAGGTGATGTCACAGCTCACCTCCTCCTCCTCGGGTAAAATAACTGATAACATCTCTATGCACAGTAGATAACACAGGACCCACCATTCACAATAGGTGATGTCACAGCTGACCTCCTCCTCCTATACAATGACTGATAACACCTCTATATACAGTACATAACACAGGATCCACCATTCACAATAGGTGATGTCACAGCTCACCTCCTCCTCCTCCTCCGGTACAATGACTGATAACACCTCTATATACAGTAGATAACACAGGAACCACCATTTGTAATAGGTGATGTCACAGCTCACCTCCTCCTCCTCCGGTACAATGACTGATAACACCTCTATATACAGTAGATAACACAGGAACCACCATTTGCAATAGGTGATGTCACAGCTCACCTCCTCCTCATCCTGTACAATGACTGATAACACCTCTATATACAGTAGATAACACAGGATCCACCATTCACAATAGGTGATGTCACAGCTCACCTCCTCCTCCTATACAATGACTGATAACACCTCTATATACAGTAGATAACTCAGGAACCACCATTCACAATAGGTGATGTCACAGCTCACCCCTGCCCCTGCCTGTCTAGAATAGATCATGCTCAGGTAAAGTTCCTGTATTCTATATAATCATATATTGTCTGCCTTAGTCTATTGCTGCTTCCATTTTCCCAGTAGGAAGTAGAAGACTAATATTAGGCCTCGTGGTCAGAATAAAACGGTTAAGGGTTTTTTATATATAGATTGTAAACTGAAAAATAAGAAATAAACATTTATATAAAATAAAAAACACATTTAACACATGAAAAAGATTGTTTCAGCAATAGGTAATTTTCTCATGACACATTGCTTTTAATTTCCCTGTAGCGCCACCATAGGAAAAATTAGGAATTACACAGTTTCCGAGCAAATCGATAGGTTGTTTGTGTAGTGAGGAATAGGTCCTTCAGATGTACAGGTAGGTATGATTTTTTGCTGTGCTGTCATACACTATCTGTAATGTTTATTCACTGTTTTATGGCTTTCTCTCCCTATCGTCCTTATTAAGCTGTGACGTCTCACTATCCAGATTCACTACAAAATAGCAGCTGCATTCCCTGCCTCGGCTTTTATACAGGCTCAGTCCCTCCTGATTGACTCTGCTATACCATGAGATGTGATAGCTGCAAACCATTATAGGGAAGTGCTCGCAGCCATGTCTGAAATCAATGTGAGCCTTATCTGGCTAATGCAATTTTCTACTTTTTAAAAAATGGTGGCAGGCATTTTTTCGCAATTCTTGCAAATCAAATTACAAATTTTTTTCAAAATCACCAGGCCCCGTTGATTGCAAAAAATTCAACAAGAATTTGATTCAAATAAAATCAATTTGCTCATCTCTAGTAGGGAATCGGGTCTAGGATCACAGGATCAGACTACATAAGGTTTGCTTGCAGTCTGTTACCATGAACACACATAAGTCCGCACTGAAGCTGTATGTACAAAACGATAGGGCATTTCTTATTTAAATCTATTTGTAAAGATGCTACTTTTTTTTATTTTAGATGCTTTTATTGGAGGCAGAAGTGGACAAAGACAGCAGATGGTCCTTCTTCAAGGACAGAATATAGGGCCCATTCCTTCAAATTACAATCCTCAACATTGAAATTGCCATCATGGTCTCCAGATGGATATCAGAAGTTGAAATGAGCCATGGAGGATGGATTGGAGGTCTTTCCTTTGCAGCGATGAGTCCCAGTTTTGGCTTGGACGCATTGATAGCCAGAGATTGGTCTGGAGACCACGTGGGCAACGCCATGAAGAGACCTTCACGAGCGGACGTCACACAGTTCCTACTCCCGATATTATGGTGTGGGGTGGCATAATGTATGGTATGGCCATCATACTATTTGGAGGGCTATTTGTGGGGCCATAAAACTAGTTCGAGGGCTACTTGGGGGATATCATACTATTTGGAGGGCTACTTGGGCACCATAATAGTATTTGAAGGGCTATTTGTGGGGCCATTACACTATTTGGAGGTCTATGTGAGATCTATCATACTATTTGGAGGGCTATGTAGGGGGGGGCATCATGCTATAGGGGGGCATCATACTATTTGGAGGGCTATGTAGAGGGGCCATCATACTATTTAGAAGGCTATTTGAGAAGCCATCATACTATTTGGAGGGCTATGTAGAGGGACCATCATACTATTTAGAGGGCTATTTGAGAAGCCATCATACTATTTGGAGGGCTATGCAGGGGGGGCATCATACTATTTGGAGGGCTATATGGGGGCATCATTCTATTTGGAGGTCTATGTAGAGGGGCCATCATACTATTTAGAGGGCTATTTGAGAAGCCATCACACTATTTGGAGGGCTATGTAGGGGGGGCATCATACTATTTGGAGGGCTATAGGGTGGCATCATACTATTTGGAGGGCTATGTAGAGGGGCCATCATACTATTAGAGGGCTATTTGAGAAGCCATCATATTATTTGGTGCGCTATGTTTTGGTCATCATATTATTTGGAGGGCTATTTTCGGAGTCCATCATACTATTTTTAGGGCTATTTTACTGTGTTTTGGGGGTATCTTAGTGTATGGGTACACTAAGAGGATGATTCAGTAGGGGCAAAATTACTTTGTAAGGGCTGCAAAGTTGTGAAATATGCTCTTCTGTGACCCCGCAAAATATTTTTTTTTTGTGGAGGGGGAACAATTAGGGCATCTGCTATGGGGTCCCATGATTTCTATGTATGCCCCCGGATGGGTTCCCCTTTTCATGGCTTTCATCAACTAACCATAAAAAGCCTCTATCTCTGTAGGGCCCTGGAAGTTCATCATTTAAACGAACAGTCTATTGATTATAATTTTCACCCTGCAATACTTTATTCCACCTGTGGTGGTGCTGCAGGGAAGCTGAACACTTCCTGTCAACTTACGGCTGATAGATGGGGAACCTTATTTTTGGAAAATATAGACAACACCCTTAACATTACAATAATTTTTTTTTTTTTTTTTAAAAATGGTGTACTCTGAAGCCAAGAGAAGGTCAGTCTGACACAACAAATAGTTAAATCATATTTGGCAAATGTTCCGACTTGGAACCTGTTCCTTGACGAGAAATCCAGAATACAGTATCATTTGTAATGTGAGTGCCCCACACTTAATCTAGAGCTGTTTGTTTTTACAGTGAATAACAACGCCTTAAAAAAAAAAAAAAAAGCCCAGGAATGTCAGTTTCCTCTCCGCGCTCGGCACGGCGCATGAACGCTGTTTCTATTTACGCTTTTTTTTTTTTTTCGCTTTTCAGAAACAAACAATTGCTACGTTTTCCTCCCATGTTTTATAGGATGTTGCTGCATTGAACTTTTTAATTGGCTTAGAAAATCCTTGCCAAGAAACTTTAAGTGCATGCCAAAGGAAATCTTTTCCTGCAAATCTACAGTATAAAAAAAAAAATATATAAAATAATTCTCCTTTTTTTTCCTTCCATTCTTCTATTACCTTGGAATTCAGATCAATAAATATTTTTTTTGCTTTGAACAGGGTAAACTGCAGTTTTGTGGAATCGCTTTGAACAAGTAGAACTACTTACAAGTATAGCCTTAGCCTGCACGCTCCGTTCCCTGCAGCTGTTATGAAAGTAATCTGTTTTCCTGCTTATTCTCGGGTGGGTTTCCGTGTAAGAAAAACATGAAAATTCAATATGAAAGCGGCCTGTATGGGAATAGCACCTTTTGTCTATATTGGCTCATTGTTCATGTATTTATTACATATGCTTGGTCTGATTTAGCAAACTCAATCCTTGCGAGTGGAAAATTCTCCCCTATGTCATCAACTGGTACCTATTTAGGATAATGAAAACTGGTAAAATTTTAAAAAGATTTCAGAAATTCCAAAATTTTGATATACAGCACGCTCTTAAGTGTTGTAACCCTTCTTAAAAGGGATAACCCTTCTTAAAAGGGTTATTCCACATGGGAAATGTATGCCATATCCTCGAGATACATCATAAATGTCCAATAGATGGGGGCTACTGTCCCACCAATGGGACTCGCATTTATTATAAGAACACGGCTCCATCATGAGTCCTCAGAAATGTAGAGGTGGTCATGTGCTTCTCTCTAGATTCGTTTGTTACGGAGTTACAAACATTGGCATGCCAACTGGGCTTGCAGAGCCCAGTTCTTGAGATAGATGCCATGAAAGTTCCAAACGGGACAAACCCTTTATCTAAAACATTTGATACAGTGCTACATAAAAGGTTGGTACATAAAATGATAACATATGGGACAAGGAAAAATAGGTGTAACTGGGTTAATACCTGAATCTGATAGGAAATAGAAGGTGGTTATTAATGGAATACACTTGGATTAGGTCACAGTTAAGAGTGGAGTTCTAGAGGAGTCAGTATTGGGCCATCTTCTTTTAATATATCTATTAATGACCTTGTAGAGGGCGTACAGAGTAGAATTTCAACATTTGCAAATGGTACTAAACTCCGAAAGGTAATCAACACTGAGGAGGATAATTTAATACTACAGAGGAATTCATGTAAGTGTGACGCTTTGGCAGGGTAACGGCAATTGAAGTTTAATATAGATAAATGTAAAGTAATGCATTTGTGCCAAGGAAATAAAATGTATTAAACTTTAGTGACCAGTGCTAGGCAGCTGCTGCTAAGGCAAATACAATTATGGGATTCATTAAGGCTATGTGCCCACGATGCAGAAATGAAGCAGAAAATTTCTGCAGCATTTCTGCATCTCCCTGGCAGAAAAAACGCATGCAGATTGTGCATGCGTTTTTCCTGCAGAATACATGCGGATCCACATGCGGATTCACATGCGTTTCCGCATGCAGATTGACAAGCGCTTTCCAGGCGATAGCATCACTTGGAAAGTGCTTGACAACTAGGTCACACTGTATAAATCCATGCAAACAGCATGGATTTATATAGTGTGACCGTAAAAATTAAAACAAATCAAGCTATACTCACCCCCGAGGCCCCGGCGTGGCTGCAGCGCTGCTTCCTGGCTGATTCCCGGCTGCCGGCATATCGCGAGACAGAGCGGTGAAGGGCCTGCGGTCACATGACTGTGACGTCACCGCAGGTCCTCAAGCGATCCCGGCATTCAGAGAGAAGCCGCCGGACAGGTGAATATAACTTTATTTGTTATTTTATTCTTTTTTTACAGGTACAATGGTACCCAGGTCTGGATGAGAGTCTCCTCTCCTCCAGAACTGGGTACCATCCGCACATAGAGACGCATAGAAGCCTCTTGTACAAATGTACAGTCGCGGTTTCTATGCGTTTCAATGCAAGTCAATGGCGGGAGTTCCGCTGCGCTTCCGCAAAATTAAATGACATGCTGCGGATTTTTGTACGCAGCATAAACGCTGCGGAAAAACCCGCAGCATGTGCATAGAACATGCGGAATCCCCTTGGGGACCATGGGGTGCGGATTACCTAGCGTTTCACAAGCGTTTCCGCTGCAGAAATTCCGCAGCATAAACGCTTGAAAAACGCTACGTGGGCACCCAGCCTAAAGGAGGCAGAGATGCTCATGACAAGAACATAGTTTTACCTCTGTACAAGTCACCAGTGCGGTGGCACTTACAATATTAGGTACAATTTTGGGCTCCAGTGTATAAGAAGGACATAGCTGAACTAGAGCGGGTGCAGAGAAGAGCGACCAAGGTTATTAAAGAAATAGGTTAACTGCAGAAGACAGGTTATCAAACTTGGGGTTATTCAGTTGGGAAAAATGAAGGTTTATGGCAATCTCATTACAATGTACAAATATATGAAGGGACAGTATAGAGATCTTTCTAAATATTCTTCTACACCACGGCCTGCAACGATAATAAGGGTGCATTCACTACATCTAGAGCAGGGATGTCAAACTCAAACACGTAGAGGGCCAAAATGAAAAACTTGGACAAAGACACGGGCCAACCAGTATACAGTATAATGGGCCCCACATAATCCTCCATACAGTATAATGGGCCCCACATAATCCTCCATACAGTATAATGGGCCCCACATAGTCCTCCATACAGTATAATGGCCCCACATAGTCCTCCATACAGTATAATGGGCCCCACATAGTCCTCCATACAGTATAATGGCCCCACATAGTCCTCCATACAGTATAATGGGCCCACATAGTCCTCCATACAGTATAATGGGCCCCACATAGTCTTCCATACAGTATAATGGGCCCCACATAGTCCTCCATACAGAACAATGGCCCTACATAATCCTCTATACAGAATAATTGGCCCCACATAACGGTAGCGGTTCTAGTGTCGGGGGCCATATATAATCACCCTGCGGGCCAGATTTGATATGTATGGTCTAAAGTAAACAAGGTTTCTCCTTCAACGTATACAGTGATTCTTTACTCTATGAGCAGTGAGATTATGGATACTTTTCTGTACGAGAAATGAGATTATGGATTTTTTTACTGTATGAGCAGTGAGATTATGGAACTCTCTGCCACATGATATTGCAATGGTTGATTCAATAAAAAAGTCCAAGGAGGACCTGGATGTCTTTCTTGAAAAATATAATATTACAGGTTATGGGTACCCGATTCTGTAATGGGGCCTTGATTTTTCACCCTAATATGAGGCAATCAGCATCTGCCTCATGGGGTTTTTGCTTTTCTTTAAATCAGCATGTTAGGTTACAGGTTGAACCCAATGGACTTGTGTCTTCTTTCAATCTTAAAAAATTTGAACTATGAAATGGGTTTTCCGACCATTAGTAGTGATGCCATGATGCCAGGTTATGCCATCACTTCCTGATTAGAGGGAGCAAAAGGGGTACTCCAGAAAGATAAAAATGCATTTTAACCTAAATTCTGTCTAAAGCAATGAAGACTGATATCCCACTGCCTGTTAAATGTAACTTCATGTGAGTTTACTACTACTCACTGTGACCTCATGTCACAGAACTACTTGTGCTCCAGAGTACTCCTTCGGTCTTCTGGGATGCTACATCAGAGATCAGGTGGCGCGTCTTGTGAGACTCATACAAACCAGCCTTCTAACCAAGGCTTTTACAGTTACTATGCAGCTTTGATGTCCCACTACCTCCACTTTCATTCTGCATTGCCTGCCTGCACATTCACAGCTTCTATATGCACTGGCAAAAAGTGTGGAATGAGAGCTGAAGAAGACGCTAGAAAAAAATGACAGGTCATAGTCAAGCTGTGAAGTTGCAGGCAGGCAGTGTAGTACAAGAGTGTGGGGAGGGAGAATATAAAACCCCCTCACAGATTGTGATAGGTGGGAATTGGATGTTTCGCCCCCAGCTGTTCGCCCCCGCACATTTCATCCCCAGTATTTGGCCCCCAGGATGTTTTGCCCCCACACATTTCACCCCCGCACACATCACCCCCAGTTTGCCCCGGTCCGGGGGCGAAACAAGTGGGGGCGAAATGTGCGGGGGCGAATCTTCCTGGGGGCGAAATGATAGGGGCGAAATGTGCGGGGGCGAAATGTACCTGGGGGCGAACTGATGGGGGTGAACTACTGGGGGCAAATTGCTGGGGGCGAACTGCTGGGGGCGAAATTTCCTATAACCGTGATAGGCGCTGGTCAGGGGGCAGGCTTGCATGAGCAACAAGACACAAGCCATGTTATCTGATCTCTGCTGTAGAATCCCAGAAGACGGGGAGCAGCAGCTGTGCTGTGATGTGAGGTCGCAGTGAAAAGTAGTAAAATCACATGAACTTACTGTCATGGGTGTGTCAGGTGTGTCAGACAGTCGCACTGGATCCGGCTGTAGAAGGTCACTGCGCTTGGTATTGCAGACGCCTTCTTAATCATCTCATGTCTGTAGTATAGTTATATCCTTCTCCATTTAAGACCCAGCAGCAACCTCTACCTTCTACTGCTGATTTACATACTCTTGCTTGGTAGTTAAAAACTCTCAGTTTCTTCAGAGTCGCAGGTGATAGTTCTATGTACCTCTATGCAGGCTTGGAGCACTAGCAGTCGGCTATTTTCTGCTTTGGTGCCCTTAGAGGACAGTTGGCGTTATCTCTCTCGTCTCTGCTCAAGCTAAGTGTATCCCCTTTGTATCCCCTGGTTGTCTTTAGTTTGTAGTGGGGCCTGACTAGTGCTCACCCCGTCCCCTCCCTATCTAGGGCCTAGCTAGGGAAATCCAGGGCTTAGGTTCCTGCTCAGCAATAGGTGCAGAACCTATATAGGGATGATAGGGTAGGCAGGGTGATATTAGATCTGTCTAAGGGTCTCTGCTCCCCCTTTCCCTAATTGTTGGGCTCCCTTCCCCCTCTTCCCGTCATTGTACACTTATTACTTCCCTCACCTTGCGTGACACTTACATATAACAATAAGCAATGGTGTGTGATCCTTCATGTGTGATCCTTCATACACTGTAGATTTAAATTCATTTTTAAGTCCCTAGAGGACCCCTTTAAGATCATCAATGTGAAGGAACTGCAAGACTGGTTATGACACATTTACCTAGTTGGAATGGAGTATTCTGTTATTAAGAAATTAATTGTAATTATTGCATAGGTTGAGTTTCAATGTAAATCAAAGAGAAGAAAGAACAGCATGGTTATAATCAGAGAGGGGTTTCAAGACTTTTAGGGGTCTGACATAGACTTAAAGTGTAACCATTTCCTTCTTTTGAAAATGGGCTATTTATACAGTCAAATTATTGGAATGGATAACAGCAGCAGAAGAAGAATTTGTTCATCTTGTGGAAGAAAGTGACCTGTAGACTTATGTTCCAATATTAAAGATAAGACTGTTTGTAACATAACATGGGCAATACCATGAACAGGGCTTTTGTTATCTACATGCACGATAGTGACCACATTACAAGAGGCATGCATAATTCTTGTGGGAGGAAATTACCTATCCAATCATATGGCCCTTTGTAGGAGATAATATGATATTAATAAGATGAGCAGCAGGGGAAGAGTATGTTTTTTGGTGCTGGAGGAAGTGACTTGTTCTTTCAAATGATTACATAAGAGAAGACTATATTATTACAACTTGTCATGATGTCAGCAGAAGATGAGACATTGCAGTCAATCACATAATCTACAAGCAATGGGAGGAGAGAAAGTTTTTCTTATGACAGAAAGTGACCTGCCACTTATGTGATTATGTGAATAAAGACAAGACTACATCCTGTCATGAAGTGAACAAGATATGATACTTTGCAGGCAAAAAAAAAATACATATGGTATGAAAGCAGAAGAAGAAGAGTAAGTTTTTTATATGGGGGAAAGTGACCTGTCCACTCAAATGATTTTATTTTGCGGCAGGGATTTTGGCCCTTGAGTCATTGCAGTAAGACTAGACTTGAGGGTCATGGAAAATTTCATACTGAGATGTTAAGGCCTTCTAAGCAGATACCAAAGGTTTCTGGTGTCAAATATGCCTCGGTGTGAAATAAAAATTATAACATGCAACTTATTTCAAATCCGCTTTTGGGGATCCTGTCTTTAACGATAATGAATGCCAAAATTCTCACAACAGTTTTTTGCTGAAAAGAAAAAATGTGAACTTTTGCACTCACTCTTTTAACGTTTGGTTTGGAGTTGAGTCTGTGGGGAGGCCACTTTCTGTGACCCTTTACAGATGGCTGATCTACTGCCAGGTATTCTGGGATGTGAAAAGTTTCATTGAACAAACAAATACTGTATAAGTTCCCTACATAACCTTGGAAAATGATTGCGTTGACACTCGGCCATGAGAATATCAGTATGCCACATCCATCAGAGGTGAGACAATATGAATCACGGGACAGAGGTGCCTCCAATACGAGGCCAAATTAGTCATAAAGGAATATTTGGACCAAATGAAAACTACAGGTTATTACTAAAGGGGAGACCCTTTGGTTTTGTGGTGCAAACACTATATTTGTTGGTACATTTTTGACAGTATGACAGAGGTAAGTGAGGTTTCACACTCCAACGCCTAAGCCGCCTTACATGTTTCACTCATTCAGTTGGCACAACATTTTTTTTCGGATTCCCAGCCAGCAAAAACACCCTTTTGCCGAACAGTAATTTTCCAGATCATGTGGCCAGTCTACAAAACTATAATTTTGTGAACAGAAGGGAAATGGACTGTTACGGCAACACTGAAATTACATATGAAAGAATTTAGCGAGAGGTGCATCAGAATAAGAGGTCTTTTAAAAACCCCTTTCTATTTTAGAATCTTGAAGAATTTTACACAAATTGGTAAAAATATTAGACGAAGTTTGGTTAAATACATGGGTCAATGGATATGGACCATTTGTGTTGGACACGTCCAGCAGCAGAGACTTAACTTGAACCTACTTTGTAAAATAAGTAATAGTCCCCAACTACCATCCACTATTTTACTCATGACGTTTGTCTTCAAGAAGTGAGCAAATCGATTTGATGAAAATTGGCTGGACCCGGTAAATTCGAACCATTCGTGATTCGATTCATATGAACCACCCAAAAAATGACTACTGTAATTTTTCACGAAGCAGAAGATTGCAAGAGCCAGAGAAGGTTCACATGTCATCAGGCACAGCTGGCGTGGACTTCCCTATATTGCCTTGTAGCTATCACATGGTATAGAACAACAAATCAAAAAGCTGTATAAAAGCAGAGGAAAGGAATGCAGCAGCTGCTTTATAGTGAATCAGGATGGTGAGAGGACGTCACAGCTGCCAGCTTAACAATAGAGATAGGGAGAGAAAACCATAAAACACTGAATAAACATTCCGAATAATGTGGGACAGAACAATAGTGAAAAACATCTACTATCTGTTTACCTATAGCCATATATGATGAGGTCACTTAAACATTACCAAAGCTGTGTTTGCATTAAAGAACTTGAAAAGTGTTAAATACAATCCTAGGAGACCTCACAGTGTTACATATGTATTTTCAGGGCATTTAAAGGCTTTGCTGTATTTGGGATTCATGATGAATCGATTCGCTATGAATAGAATTTTTGGGAAAATTTTTGACTAAGCTACCAAATTCTAATTTTAAATAATTCACTCATCTCTATTGTCCACTTATGTGCCAGAGGGACATTTAGGCCCCCCGTGTGGTGCCCGGGCATGGGTAAAACTGTCATTTCTACACACCCTATAGCTAGAGGATCAAGTGGACAATGTGCTCCAGAGTGTGGGAGATGCAGGATATGGCCAAAATTTCAGAGATTTCGAATTGAAACCGGATTGCTTTGGCCGGTGGGCCCTTTGATTCCTTGCAGTATGAGCACGTGCACACAGAGTTAACTACTTGGGTTTCATCTGTGAAATGGCCACAGTCTGAACATGCTCCTACACTTTGCACATATACCAACTTATGCTCCGGCTGATTTAATTGGTTTTGCTGTAGTTTCTTGTACTTTGTACATACAAGAGCGCGACTCCACCTTTCTGAGCTAGATATTTCATCTATATAGCTTTCCATGGGCAGTTGTCTGAACAGTCCTACTCTGACCTTATTCATATTGAGGTCAGCTGGCAAAAGTAAGGTTTCAATACTAGAAAAAGGGATAGGACCTTCCCGATTGGGTACACCTTGTCACGGTGCGATGGCTTTTAGGTTTTTTTTTTTCAAATCAAAATAGTGTTAACTAAGTATTCTATGATATTAACATGTACTATTACTATTTACTAATTTGCTTACTACAGGGTATATGATCATTTTGTTTTTTGTCTTGGGTGTCCCCTATAGGATAGTATATAACCTTTCCATTTTATTAAACATAAACTTTAATGCACAATGCTATATTACTGTAATGCTATTGATCGGTCGGTCTGAAAAGTTTGCACTGTAAATCAATCTGATTCCTAAATCCTGGACTCTTAGAAAAGTCACCCTGGTAAATGGATTAGGATTGGAATTTAGGACTGATTTCTAGGGGCTGGGCATCAAGGATGACTAATATTTCTGGACACATTTGTAACTTTCTAAAAGTGTATTATTTTCAGTAGATGGAGCATTTTCATAGACGTCTTCCTGGCTTAACACCTCCAGTGTCATGCATTCCGAATTGTGTCACTTTTTTTCTTTCTTGTAAATCACATTTCATATTGCCAATATTAATATTCATGGATCTCAAAGTCTGGGGACTCCCCTCCCCCCACTATTTTAGCATTTCTCACATAACTTAATACTGGTGCTAAAGATATAGGAAATTCAAAGACTTAATACTTGCTAGACATTGGGATAAGTGTGTGAGGACTTTTGGAAGGAAACCTTGTCTAGGAAGGTCTGGATGAGAATGAAGTTGGAAAAGAAAGTAGTCAGCCATAGATTACAAGAAGCTATGAAAGTGCTGGATTTGTAATATTATGTAGCCGAAAGCCAAAAACTATTGGCTTCATGTGGTTGACTGGTGGTAAAATGACCGCAATGAATAACGGCACACACACAGCTATCTAATATCAGCAATCAATTACTCTCTAGCAGGAAACAGATTTTTTTTTGGATAAACTTTTATAATGTACTATGTGTTTGCTGATTCATTTTAGTGCCTGATTTACTTAACTGTGAAATGTTTCTTTTATGGTTGTTTTATGTTAAAACTTTTATCTATTCCATAGAGATATCAAGAAATAAAGGAACATTCTAGAAAATAGGCAAAAAAATAAACCTATAAAGAAAAAAAATCATCCAGGACCTCTTTCTTTAATCTCCCTCTTTCTTTTAATCCAATTTTGTCTTATATTACAATTATGGAGAACTAATTATCGATTCTAAACTAATTTAATTACTTATGCCCAATTAATATATGCCGGGAAAGGTTTAAAAACAATAAAATATTATACACACCCTGCCACTCATCTGTCCCTTCTACCGTAGCACCCTGTAGGGTCTTCCACTGTTTTCCTAAGGCACTTGTCTCCTCTTAACTCTTCACCTGAACTTCGGGTGCTCACTAGGTCTCGAGGCGTGTTCTGACGTCTAATGTGTGACGCCCATATCGGTCACGTAGGGTGGAACACGTCGTGACATGAGAGCATACGTGGAGAACCAGCTGGTGCCGAACATGCCGGCGAAGATTGAAGAGGAGATTGGAGTCGGGATGGTTGTCATAGGATCTGTTGTGGCAGGTCGAGGTGGGCAGCAAGGTGAGTATAATATTTTATTGTTTTTAAGAGCCCATCCATTTGGCCCATCCATTTATCACCCTTTGGGAGCAGGAGACCTCAGAGCATAAAAACAGCTTTTTTTATATGCAATAGAGGAAAATATTTAATTCCCATCAAATAAAATTTGATGTGAATCGAATTTCTCAGTCAAATTTGAATTTTGTCAGATTACAGTTCGATCCAGAAATATTTGGACAGTGACCGAATCTTCATGATTTCAGGTCTGCAGGCCACTACTTTGGATTTAAAATGAAATAACTGAGATGCAATTAAAGTGAAGACTTTCAGGTTTAATTAAAGGGGTTAAAGAAAAATATCCTGTGAAACGTTTAGGAATTGCAACCAATTTTCTACAAAGCCTCCTCATTTCAGAGGCTCAAAAGTAGTTGGACAAATTAACGTTATCATAAATAAAATGTTCATTTTTAATACTTTGTAGAGAATCCTTTGCATGCAATGACTGCCTAAAATCTGGAGGCCATGGACATCACCAACCTGGGTTTCCTCCTTTGTGACTCTTTGTCAGGTCTTTACTGTTGCTGACTTCAGTTGTTGCTTGTCTGTGGATCTTTCTGCCTTAAGGCTATGTGCACACGATGCAGAAATGCTCAGGATTTTTTCCTGAGCGTTTCTGCATCTCCCTGGCAGAAAAAAACGCATGCGGATTGTACATGTGGATTGTACATGCGGATTGTACATGCGTTTTCCTGCCAGGGACATACAGAAATTAAGCGGTTACCCACTGACATTTCCGCATGCGGATTGACAAGCGCTTTCCAAGCGATTAGCATCACTTGGAAAGTGCTTGTGACAACTAGGTCACACTATATAAATCCATGCAAACAGCATGGATTTATATAGTGTGACCTGAGAGATTGGTAAAAATAAAAAAATAAATGTATACTTACCCTCCGATGGCCCCCGGTGTCCCGCTCACTCCGTTCTCCCTTGCCGGCAACAGTGAATTGAAAGACCTGCCGACGTCAGCGTCACGTGACCCGTCACATGACTCTGACGTCAGCGCAGGTCCTTCAACTCACTGCAAAGTGCCGGGAACCAAGCAGGAGCGCACCGCGGGCCGACAGAAGGTAAGTATACATTTATTTTTTATTTTATTCTTTTTCTACAGATTTTTTAATGGTACCTGGGTGTGGAGGAGACTCTCCTCTCCTCTCCACCCGGGTACCATCCGCACATTAGAACGCTTGGATTACGCATCTACATATACAGTGATGCGTAATCCATGCGGTCTAATGCAAGTCAATGGCGGCGAAGACGCAGCACTTCCGCAAAATAATTGGTAGTGCTGCGTTTTTTACCGCAATGATAATCCGCAGCGGAAATTTCCGCAGCATGTGCACAGCACATACGGATTATCATTGACGAACATTGCTGCCCTTCTACCATGCGTTTTTAATGCGTTTTTAATGCGTTTCCACAGGTGCGGAAACACATTAAAAACGCATCATGTGCACACAGCCTAAGTTTTGTCTTAAGCATGTGAAATGCTGTTCAATGGGGTTGAGATCTGGAGATGACTCGACCATTGGAAAATATTCCCCTTCTTTGCCTTAAACTCCTGGGTTGCTTTTGTGGTATGTTTTGGGCCATTGTCCATCTGTACTGTGAAGTGCCATCCAAACGACCTTGTTGCATTTGATTGTATTGCCCTGTACACTTCAGAATTCATCCGGCTGCTTCTGTCTTCAGCCACATCAATAAACACTAGTGACCCAGTGCCATTGGAAGCCATGCATGACCATGCCACCACACTGTCTCCACCATGTTTTATAGAGGATGTACTATGCGAGGGTCATGAGCCGTTCCAAGCATTCTCCATACTTTCTTCTTCCCATCATTCTGATCTTAGTTTCATCTGTCCAAAGAATGCTTTTCCAGAACTGTGCGGCTTCTTTAGATATTTTTTGGTAAAGTCTAATTCGGCCTTTCTATTTTTATTTAATGGTTTGTGGCTAATCCTCTGTATTTGCTCTCATGAAGTCTTCTCTTTATGGTAGATTTAGATACAGAAACACCTACTTCCTGGAGAATGTTCTTCATTTGGGTAGATGTTGTGAAGGTTTTTTTTTCCCTTTTGTCTTCAGTGGACATCCAGGCCTTTTTGAGTTCCCACGCTCACCAGAGCGCTCTTTTTATTGCTGAATGTACTAAACTGCTGATTTGGCCACTCCTAACATTTCTGCTATTCCTTTGATTGATTTCTTATTTTTTTCTCAGCCTAATGATGGTTTGTTTCTCTTTCATTTAGAGCTTATTTGTGGGTTCACAGCAATAGCTTGCGAATTGCAAATGACACACCTGGAATCAGCTCTAGAACCTTTATCTGCGTAATTAATGATGGGGTAATGGGGGAATAGCCCATGCAAACCATTAAAGAGCTTTTAACCCCTTAATAACATCTGACGTACTAATACGCGTCTGTGCCCTGGGACTTAAGAGCCAGACCCGTATTAGTACGTCATCGCGATCGTGCGCGCACACAGGCTGTGCGGGCGCGATCGCCGCCGGGTGTCAGCTGATTGTCACAGCTGACACCCGGTACTATGTGCAGGGAGCGGTCCTGCACCGCTCCCAGCACATTAACCCCCGCGATGCCGCGATCGAAGTCGATCACGGCATTGCGGGGGCAAGGGGAGGTGATCGGCGATACTCACCTCCTCTTCCGGCTTCCAGCGCAGTCTGCAAAGGCTTCCCGGGTGTTGCCATGACGACCCGATGTCGTCATGACAACATCCGGGTCACCAGAGAGCAGGAAGATTGCTTGGACATGCGCAGTGCATCTCCAAGCAATCTTCACACTGTGCACTTCTGACAGCCTTCATGGCATAGGGATGGTGCTCCATTGCTGTGCCATGCAGGCGATCAGAAAAAAAAAAGTGAAAGTCCCAGAGTGGGACAAAGTAATAAAGTGTATAAACTGTGTGAAAGTTGAAAAAAAAAAAAATGTGCAAAAATATTATAAAAAAATTAAAAAAATAATACACCAAAAATAAAAATATAATGTACCCATCAATAAATATTATTATAAAAAAAATAAAAAAAAAAACAATAAAAGTACACATATTTGGTATCGCCGCGTCCGGAACAACCTGACCTATAAAACTGTCCCACTAGTTAACCCCTTCAGTGAACACAGTAAAAAAAAAAAAAAACGAAGCAAAAAACAATGCTTTATCACCATACCGCCAAACAAAAAGTGGAATAACAAGCGATCAAAAAGACGCATATAAATAAAAATGATACCGCTGAAAACGTCATCTCGTCCCGCAAAAAAACAAGCCACCATACAGCTCCATCAGCCGAAAAATAAAAAAGTTATAGCTCTCAAAATAAAGCGATACTAAAAAATATTTTTTTCTATAAAATAACTTTTATTGTGTATAAGCGCCAAAACATAGAAAAACTATATAAATGTGGTACCGCTGTAAACGTACTGACCCGAAGAATAAAGCTACCTCATCAATTTTTCCACGCACAAAACAGAATAATAAAAAAAAAAAAAAAACAATTCCTGAATTGTTGGTTTTTGTTTATTCTGCCTCCCAAAAATCGGAATAGAAAGCGATCAAAAAATGTCACGTGCCTGAAAATGGCACCAATAACAACGTCAAGTCATCCCGCAAAAAACGAGCCGTCACATGACTGTCTGCCAAAATCTGGAAAAATTATAGCTCTCAAAATATGGCGATGCAAAAACTAGATTTTACAAAAAATGCGTCTTTTAGTGTGTGACAGCTGTCAGTCATAAAACCCCATATGATTCTGGCATTGCTGTAATCACACCGACCCGAAGAATAAAGTCGTCTAATCACTTATACCGCACAAGGAATGGCGTCAAAAATAAACTCTTGGGTTAGGATTGGGCTAGGGTTAGGGCTGGGTTTGGGGCTAGGGTTGTGCTGGGGCTAGGGTTGTGCTGGGGCTAGGGTTGTGCTAGGGTTAGGGTTGTGCTGGGGCTAGGGTTGTGCTGGGGCTAGGGTTGTGCTGGGGCTAGGGTTGTGCTGGGGCTAGGGTTGTGCTAGGGCTAGGGTTGTGCTAGGGCTAGGGCTGGGGTTGGGATTTTTTTCAAAAGTAAGAAAAAAAGATGACGATATGGCGACTAGTGTTGAGAGCAAGTGCTCGCTACTTGAGTTTGCATCCGGTGCTCTGGTATGCATTGAGTATCGTGGGTATTTGAGTGACATGCTCGAGTCTCTGCCCCATATGCTTCGCGGCCAAAAAACTTTACGGGGATTGCCTGCCATGCACGAGCGATCCCCGCATGTTTTTTTTTGGGTGTCTAATAACCGTGAAACATGCGAAGCAGGGACTCGAGCATGTCACTCGAGCACATGCTGTACATGGTGCATACCTGAGTACCCGATGCAAACTCAAGTAGCGAGCACTTGCGCTCAAGAATAATGACAACTTATTCAATATGATGACCTAATGTAAACAAATTCTGTGCCGTACCTCTGGGTTCAAAATGTTCACTATACACCTTAATAAAATCCCTGAGGGGTATAGTTTCCAAAATGGGGACACTTGTGGGGGAGCTCCACTGTTTAGGCACATCACGGGCTCTCCAAACACGACATGGTGTCCGCTAACAAATTGAATGGAAAATCGGCTCAAATTGTTAGCGGACGCCATGTTGCGTTTGGAGAGCCCCTGTGTGCCCAAACATTGGAGCTCCCCCACAAGTGACCCCATTTTGGAAACTAGACCCCCCAAGGCACCTTTCTAGATGCATAGTGAGCACTTGGAACCCCCAGGTGCTTCACAAATTGATTCGTAATAATGAAAAAGTGAAAAAAAAAACACTTTTTCATTTTTATGAATCAATTTGTGAAGCACCTGGGGTTCCAAGTGCTCACTATGAATCTAGATAGGTGCCTTGGGGGGTCTAGTTTCCAAAATGGGGTCACTTGTGGGGGAGCTCCAATGTTTGGGCACACAGGGACTCTCCAAATGCAACATGATATCTGCTAACAAATTGTCGGCTCAAATTGTTAGCGGATACCATGTTGCATTTAGAGAGTCCCTCTGTGCCCAAACATTGGAGCTCCCCCACAAGTGACCCCATTTTGGAAACTAGACCCCCCAAGGCACCTATCTAGATGCATAGTGAGCACTTGGAACGCCTAGGTGATTCACAAATTGATTCGTAAAAATGAAAAAGTGTTTTTTTTTTCACTTTTTCATTATTACGAATCAATTTGTGAAGCACCTGGGGGTTCCAAGTGCTCACTATGCATCTAGAAAGGTGCCTTGGGGGGTCTAGTTTCCAAAATGGGGTCACTTGTGGGGGAGCTCCAAAGTTTGGGCACAGAGGGGCTCTCCAAACGCAATGTGGTGTCCGCTAACAATTTGAGCCGATTTTCCATTCAATTTGTTAGCGGATACCATGTTGCATTTAGAGAGTCCCTGTGTGCCCAAACATTGGAGCTCCCCCACAAGTGACCCCATTTTGGAAACTAAACCCCCCAAGGCACCTATCTAGATGCATAGTGAGCAGTTGGAACCCCCAGGTGCTTCACAAATTGATTCATAACAATGAAAAAGTGTTTTTTTTTTCACTTTTTCATTTTTACGAATCAATTTGTGAAGCACCTGGGGGTTGCAACTGCTCACTATGCATCTAGATAGGTGCCTTGGGGGGTCTAGTTTCCAAAATGGGGTCACTTGTGGGGGAGCTCCAATGTTTGGGCACACAGGGGCTCTCTAAACGCAACATGGTGTCCGCTAATTATTCAAGCAAATTTTACAATCAAAAAGTCAAATGGTGCTCCTTCCCTTCTGAGCCCTACAGTGCGCCCAAACAGTGTTTTTTCCCCAAATATTGGGTATCTGCGTGCACAGGGGAAATTGCACAACAAATTTTGCGGTCCATTTTTTCTTGTTACCCCTGTGAAAATAAAAAAAATTGGGTCTAAAGTAACATTTTTGTGAAAAAAGTTAAATGTTCATTTTTTTCTTCCACATTCAAAAAATTCCTATGAAGCACCTGAAGGGTTAATAAAGTTCTTGAATGTGGTTTTGAGCACCTTGAGGGGTGCAGTTTTTAGAATGGTGTCACTTTTGGGTATTTTCTGTCATAAAGACCTCTCAAAGTGACTTCAAATGTGATGTGGTCCCTAAAAAAATGGTTTTGTAAATTTTGTTGGAAAAATGAGAAATCGCTGGTCAACTTTTAACCCTTATAGCTCCCTAACAAAAAAAAATTTTGGTTCCAAAATTGTGCTGATGTAAAGTAGACATGTGGGAAATGTTATTTATTAACTCTTTTGTGTGACATATCGCTCTGATTTCAGGGCTTAAAAATTCAAATTTTGAAAATTGCAAAATTTTAAAAATTTTCGCCAAATTTCCGTTTTTTTCACAAATAAACACAAGTGATATCGAAGAAATTTTTCCACAATCATGAAGTACAATATGTCACGAAAAAACAGTCTCAGAATCAGGGGGATCCGTTGAAGCGTTCCAGAGTAATTACCTCATAAAGTGACAGTGGTCAGAATTGTAAAAATTGGCCCGGTCATTAACGTGCAAACCACCCGCGGGGCTTAAGGGGTTAAAATAATTGTCCAATTACTTTTGGTCCCAATAAAAAGAGGCGGCTACTTATTAAAGAGCTGTAATTTCTAAACCCTTACTCCAATGAGTATGTGAATACCCTCAAATTAAAGCTGAGAGTCCGCACTTTCAGCCCATATTGATTATATAACTGTATCTTGAATATGTTTTGGTAAACAGCTAAAATGCCAAAACTTGTGTCACTGTCCAAATATTTCTAGACCTAACTGTATGTAAAGATATCTTCTCTGTGCGTCCAAGAGGTCAGTCATTTGCACCTTCTTCATCACTTTCCTATCTGGCTGTAGGACAAAATTGCTCCCCCCTCTGCCTTATCTGCAATAGGACAAAACTACTGTTAAGTCCTGTCCACTTAGATAAGCACCGCCCTTCCAGTTTTTCCTGGAGCAGACCAGAAAGAGATCAAACTACACATGCTTGGTGGGATTTCTAGAAGATTGACTGTTTTAGAAACTCCTACAGACTAATAAACAGAGATGACGAGATGATCTCCTGTTTTACTCATTAGTTTCTTTGTCTTCTGCTCTTTTAAAAAAAGGCATTGTGCTGTGAATACATATCAAAACGTTGAGTGTAGTGATGAGCGAGCATGCTCGCTACTGCTCGGTACTCGCCAGAGCATCTCACTGCTCGAGATGCTCGGCGCTCGGTGAGTATTTCCGGGGTTGCTCCGCGGGAGCTCGGGTCCCCTCCCTGCATGCTTGGCGCTCTTTAGAGTGCCAATCAACATGCAGAGATTGCCTGCCACTCACTGTAATGCCGTAGTCATGTTGGTTGTGGCATTACAGTGATTGGCTGGCCGCACAGCGTCATCAGGGCTATATCAGACCTGGCGCCGCCATGCTCGTCACAGTCACTCCGGAATCAGACAGTGTAGGCAGAGGTGCTGCTGCGTCAGGGAGAGATTTGCTTGTGTATTAGGTAGTGTAGGGAGAAAAACCGTACATTACACATATCTATCTTAACAAACAGTCCTTTTGAGGACTAACTAATCCATCTGCAGAGATATCAATCAGGCAGTGTATATAGGGAGGCAGGCAGGGTATATAGCAGACTGCAGTGCATATAGCACAAGAGGCTCCATTCCAATTCTGCCTTCTGCTGCTGTTAGATATTTCTATACAAAGGCCCAGGTCTCAGGGGCCAGGAATACTTTTTTTTGGATCTTAATCCTCATTATTTGCTTAAAAAGCAATCCAGAGAACACCGTTTTTCTGCGCCATTTGCTTGTTGGCACTGCAGAATACAGTCAGGTCCTTTCCATATTACAGCGCTAGAAATCCAGCTATTTAAAACTGTGTTTTCTCCGTCACATGGATCACATATACGTTTTCAGAAAATACTGCCATTTTTGGCCTCCATTCCAATTTTTTTTCACTGTGTCAGCGAAGTTTTTGACACTGGTTTGCTGTTCAAACTAGTTACCTACAGGCCAGGTGTTTAAAACTCTGTTTTCTCCGTCACACGGATCACACATACATTGTCAGAAAATACTGCAATTTCTGGCCTCCATTAAAAACTTCCATCAGCGTGTCAGTGAAGCAATTCACACCAATTTTCTGTTCAAACTAATTACCTACAGGCCAAATATTTAAAACTCTGTTTTCTCCGTCTCATGGATCACATATAAGTTCGCTCCATACTCAGTCATTTGTAGTGAGCGTGGAAGATACAGTCCTCCATTTAAAATGGGCAAGGCACGTGGCAAGGCACGGTGAACTGGATGTAATGGTGCATGCAGAGGCCGAGGACAAGCCTGTGGGCAAGCTGAAATTATGCCACAACAGACACCCACATCTTCTCGCCCGACCTTCCTGTCCCAATTTCTAGGGGACCGCAGTACACCACTATTGAACCCAGAGCAATGTCAAAAGGTTGTTGGTTGGATAGTGGATAATGCTTCCAGTCACTTAGCCACCCCCACCACCACCACCCTGTCTTCCACACGGTCAAGTCTCAGTAGCCGTGAGTCTGGACCACATATTCCTCCCCCTGATCCTCCTTCCTCCCACCATGCCAAGTGCCCGGAGACAACTGATCCCACACTTGGACACTCTGAAGAGCTGTTCACTTTTCCATTTAAAGATTCGGGACTCTCGCCCGGTCCACTTGAAGCGGGGCAAGAGGAGATCACGTGTAGCGATGCCCAAATATTTGAGCAGCCACGGTCACACGAAGGTGACGGTGGGAAAGTGTCACAAGAGGTGGACGATGATGAGACACAATTGCCAGAAAGTCAGGAGGAGGACCAGGGTGCGGAAGTGGAAGACGAGGTGGTGGATGATATAGTAACTGACCCAACCTGGCAGGAGGACGTGCAGAGCGAGGACAGCAGCACACAGGGGGAGGGAGGCAGAGCACCCCAACAGGCAGGAAGAAGCAGTATGGTGGCCGCAGACAGAAGGCAGGCAACCGTTCCCTGTAACACCAACACGAAGGAAGTTGCCAGTACAACTGTTAGGTCTTCCCGAGTCTGGTTGTTTTTTAAAGACTCTGCTGAAAACCCCAAAAAGGCCATTTGCACCACCTGCCAGGCCAGTATCAGCAGGGGTGACTAAACGACCAGCCTGACCAGCACCAGCATGATCAGGCACATGGCAGCAAAGCACCCAACTTTGTGGGCCGAACCCCAGGGTCCAGGAACAGTGTCTGCAGGTGGCACCATTGCTTCTTCCGCTGTTGTGCATGCAAGCCAATCCCCTGTCCATGGTGCATGCGAAGATGCCTCCTGCCCTGCACCTGTCATTGTGCACTCTCAAGTAGCAGCATCAGGAAGCCCGTATATGTCTTTGTCCCAGCTCAGCGTTCAGTTGTCCATACCCCAGTCCTTGGAACGCAAGCGCAAATATGCAGCCAACGCCCCACAGGCCACACTACTAAATTCTTAACCTGATGGCGGCAGCTGTCCCTCGGTACTCGGTCCCCAGCCGCCACTATTTCTCCTGGTGTGCTGTCCCCGCATTACACAAGCACGTGTCCCAAAACATTAGCCGTGCCCTCAACAACGCAGTTACCGGGAAAGTCCACCTAACCACGTACACGTGGACAAGTGCTTGTGGGCAGGGACGGTACATCTCGCTGACGGCACACTGGGTTAACATAGAGCTAGCCGGGACCCAGTCAGACCTTGGGACGGAACACGTCCTCCCGACGCCAAGGATTGTGGGCCCTAGGTCAATCAGGGTTGCCCCCACGGTGTACAGCTCCTGCACCTCATCCTCCTCAGCCTCCTCTTCAGCCTCCATCTTCGAAATAACCACATCAGTCACAAGCTGGAAGCACTGCAGCACTGCCTCGGCCAAGCGGCAACAGGTTGTGCTGAAGCTAATATGCTTAGGTGAAAAACCGCACAATGCTGAAGAGTTGTGGACAGCTCTGAAAGAGCACGCAGATCTGTGGCTCACACCGCTGAACCTACAGCCAGGCATGGTCATGTGTGACAATGGCCGGAACCTGGTGGCGGCTCTGAAGCGAGGCGAGCTCACACACGTACCATGCCTGGCCCATGTACTTAACCTCGTGGTTCAGTGGTTTCTCAAATCCTACCCGGAGCTGCCAGATCTGCTTGTTAAAGTACGCCGCCTGTGTGTCCATTTTAGAAAGTCAGCTACAGCTTCCGCCGCCCTTGCTCTGTTTCAGCAGCGTTTGCAGCTTCCGGCTCACAGACTGGTGTGTGATGTCCCTACGCGTTGGAACTCTACACTGCAGACGTTGGGAAGGATTTGTGAGCAGAAGAGGGCAGTTGTTGAGTACCAGCATCAACAAGGCCATCGGTATTCAGTTCAGACTCCACACATAAGACCTCAGGAGTGGACATGGATGTCAGACATATGTACCATCCTCCAAAACTTTGAGGACTCCACCAAGATGGTGAGCGGCGATGACGCCATAATTAGCGTCACCATCCCGCTTCTCTGTATTCTGAAATGCTTTCTGCTCACAATCAAAGAGGATGCATTGGAGGCGGAGCTCGATGAGATGGAGCAAGGAACCATACAGGGTGATTACACACAGCCCAGCCTCATCTCATCCCAATGTGGATTGGGTGACAATGAGGAAGAGGAGGAGGAGGAGGAAGGACAGAAGCTAGTTTCATGCGCTATAGATGGTACTACCTGCACAGCTGTCATACCGTCTGTTCAGCGTTTATGGCCAGAGGCCAGAGACGAGGAGGAGGAGGAGAGCATGGTCAATCATCCTCTTGGTGAGGACACGGAAGTCTTGCCTGTTTGTAGTCTGGCACGCATGGCTGAGTTTATGTTACGCTGCCTTTCCCATGACCCTCACGTTCTCAAAATTTTGGGTGACAGTCATTACTGGTTGGTGACACTTCTAGACCCACGCTACAAGGAGAACTTTATATCTCTTATTCCTGAGGTGGACAGGTCTACAAAAATGGGGCTGTACCAGAAGGCCCTTGTTGCGGAACTATTAAAAAAATTCCCATCTGAAAACGCTGGCGGCAGAGGTCACACTTCGTTGGACAACCAAGGAGCACAGGCGAGAGAGACACAACTTCAATCCAGCAGAGGCAGGGGAACACTGTCAAAGCTCTGGGAGAGTTTTCTCAGCCCCTCCCATTGCACAGGCCCTGAGGCGTGGGGTACTCTCACAAGGAGTGCAACGTTTGGGAAGATGCTGAGGGAGTACCTTGCTGACCGTACCAAGGTCCTCCGTGATTCCTCTGTGCCTTATAATTATTGGGTATCCAAGCAGGATAAGTGGAATGAACTGGCTCTCTATGCCTTGGAGGTCCGGGCCTGCCCTGCCGCCAGGGTTTTATCAGAGCGGGTTTTTAGTGCCGCTGGTGGAATTAAAACTGATAAGCGCATCCGCCTGTCAACTGAAAATGCTGACAGGCTGACTCTTATAAAAATGAACAAGGACCCGGGTTCGGGCCAGACTTCTCAACACCAGCGAATGATAGCGGCGTAACATAAACTCAAATCCAGTGTCTTTTCTTGGGAGGTGTATTCCCATGCACCTTTTCACACCCAGACATGGGTATACGGTTCCTGATTTTGGCTATTTGCTCTTGTCCTCCTCCTTCTCCTCATCCTCCACCACCATATTGTGTCACCCCAGGCCTGGATGCCACAAATATTAAAGGCTGTGTCTGAGAGCAGGAAGGAGGTTCCCTGGTCAGGGACAATTAGCATACAGCACCTCCTGTCCCAGGCCAGTAGGGGGAGCTGGCTGCCCCTATAAAAGCTGGAACTGAGGGCAGGGTTAGGGAGAACTGGACGACCTAGCTCAGGACTGAGACTAGTCCCAGAGAAGTAGGGACAGTTCAGCTGTAGCCAAGGAGTCCGTGAGGCAGAGGAGAACCTGCGAGCCAGGGATAGAGGCGACGAGAGCCAGTCCTGGCTGAGAGAACTACACTACCGGACATTGGGGTCCGAGGCTGTCAGGGTTGTAAGCCCAGCAGCAGAGAACCAACCCGCGAGGGATTTCAGGTCCCTTGGCCTAAGAAGCCTGGAGGTTCCGCCACATAGAGGGACCAGTACAGCACGGAGAAGCAAAAGGTACCTAAGGCCCGAGTCGCAAGCCATACAGGCAAAGTACACGGCCAGCTCAGGGACGTGGGCTATTACACCACGAAAAGGGGGATAGTCAGCAAGGGCAGAGAGAGAACGGTAGGCCTTCACACTCACCCTGACCAGTGGGGCTCGCCCGAATGCTCTCAGACACCCAGGCCCATTCCTACCTTGTACTCCTGTTGGGTCATTAGTTCTAACTACAATAAAGACCCTGGGCTGTTTGAAGCAGACTCTGAACCCTTTTTATTGCGGCCTGCACCATCACCCCCAGCATCCTATTACACTGCCCTGAGGCTACACTCTTCCCGTGGGGAGTTATCCTATCCCTGTGCTGCATACCAACATCAGCCTCAGCGGTCTGCCTTGCAGCGGCAGTCGTCCCTGACCGGAATCCACGGGTGGCGTAGTCGGATATTCAAAAACCCTACAAATAGACTGCCACAGCATTTGGTCTGACCACCCTGAGCCACGGGATCAGGTTGCCACTACTACCCCCAACATTGCACTGAAGCCCGGTTCCGGGTGCCCCACGGCCCAGGGGGTGAGTCAGCTTTTGGCGTAGTCGGCAGGATTGTGACCAACCCGCCACAAACGGGTACTGCGTGCCTGAAAAAGACTTTATACTTACCTGAGTGAAGTTTCCCGCCATCCGGAGCCATTTCCCGCCATCTTCAGCCGCTTCCCGCCATCCTCAGCCGCTTTCCCGCCATCGGGCGCCATCTTCGGGACGCCGCATGGGAAGAAGAGGGGCGTGGACGTCCAAACCGCGCGAGACCTGAAGCCCTGCCCTACGCACCGACGCTGCGCAAGGTCCTGGAAGGAGTGAGAGCGACGCTGACGTCACCAGGACGCGACGCAAGGTCCTCACCCGGAGCAGCACCAGCGGAGCCGCGGCCTACGGAAGAGGATCAACGGAAGGTAGGCCACACTTAACTAGGGGGGAGGAAGATGACAGACACGGAGGGACCCTCTACCACCAGCGTGGCTGCAGCAGCGGTGATGCCGTTCTCCATGCCCTACATCCCCGGAGCGGCCTGGCTGCCCCAATACTCAGGGGAATCCCATACCTTAACTGACTTTAAAGAAAGACAGCACAGTTTACAGTATTTAAAGTTTATCCCCTGACAGAAGAACAGAAAGTGAGCATTCTGACGGGGCAGCTAACCGGTGCAGCCCAGCTGGAAGTGAAATCATGGTCAGATGAGGAGAAAAGGACTGTAAAGGACATTCTGACCCGGCTGCAGAGTACCTTTGACACCCGTACCTCAGCAGAGATCAAAATGCGGTTCTATGGCTGTAAGCAGCGAGCCCAAGATAGTATCAGAGACTATGCCTTGAACCTGCAAGAAGCTCTGGGAGCAATAAAGCAAGCTGACCCTGGCAGCGTGCAGGACACTGATGAACTGTTGACTGACCAGTTCATAGAAGGTCTGCTGTCCAGCGCCCACAGAACCCAGCTGCGCCTTATTGTCCTACAGAACGCCGATCTGACTTTTGCGCAGTTCAAGGATAGGGCCATCCGGGCGCTCCGAGAACCCGCACCAAGTGGCGCTGTAGTTCCCTGGCGCCCTGCCATCACTTACCACCAGGAGGCGGCGCCCTACCCAGCAGACCTTGTGGGGGCTGATGCACAGGACCTAAATCCATCCCAGCCTGCAAACCATCAGGTCCAGGAGCTAACAAAGAGTGTGGCTGCATTGACCAGTACCGTGCAGTCGTTGCAGGTGGAACCGTCAAGACCAATCGAGCTGGCTTCCAGTCCGGAGGATGTCCCGTGGCGTCGACAGAGGAGGATCCCGTCGTTCAGAGGGAGGCCCGCCGACCGTTACACTGAGGATGGACAGTCGATTTGCCGCCGTTGCAGTCAGCCAGGACACATAGAAAGGTACTGTACTTTAAATGGGTCCGACCTGGGGCAGAGGGCCAACCCCCAGGCATAAGGTCATCAGGCCCGTCTAATTGGCGTGATAAGTATGTGGGGGGACGCCCGGTCTTACCCGTAGTGCTGGACGGTATCCCCATGAGTGCACTGCTGGACACCGGGTCTCAAGTGACTACCATCCCCTACGTACTTTTCAAGCGGTACTGGAGTGACGCCGACATAACCCGCTATCCAGACGATGACTTAAGCATCATCGCCAGCAATGGCCAACCCGTGCCGCAGGTGGGGTTCAGAGAGATGACCATCAAGATTGGTAAGGTGGAACTGCCGGCACAGGGAGTGATCATTGTGGACATTGACCGTCGTGAAAGTCACTCTAAAATAACCTTGGGTACTAATGTGATTGAAAACTGTCTTTCAGAAGTAATTGTGATTTTGCAGCAGGTGGCGATGAATGTGAGCTCCAGCCAACAGAGGGTCCTCCAGAAAGAGATAAGAGCCCTGATGAGACGGCAACAGGTAGAACTGTCTGGTGGTGAGATCGGTAGCGTGAGGATGAGCGACCCGTTCCCCATTGCCATGCTTCCCAAAAGTAAAATGATGATCTGGTGTCGGACTGCAATCGGGTAAAGAGGGAAAGACTACCAAGCCATGGTAGAACCCGTGTACTCAGACAGCAGGCCCACCATTTTGACAGCCAGGGGGGTGGTTGATGTCCGCCATGGGAGGGTGCCCGTCCGGATCTTAAACATCGGGGAAAGGGAAGTAAACTTGCCCCGGTACGCTACACTAGCCAAATTGTTTGCCGTCGAATACAATGCTATCAGGGTCGTGGAACCTTTGCCTCCATCTCCCCTGGTGGAGGGTAATGGCTCCAAGAAACACAAGGAGGATTGGTGCCAGAAACTCCATGTGGGTGCTGACTCCACTTCCCTGCACCAAAAACAAGGAGTCTACCGGGTGGTTCAGGAGTACGAGAGAATTTTTAGTAAGCACCCGCAAGACTTCGGCCGAGTAAAGGGAGTAGAACACCACATCCCCACGGGGAGCCACCCACCAATAAAAGAGAGACACAGACCTGTACCCCCTGCACATTATCAGAACGCAAAGGGCATGCTGAGAGAAATGAAGGAAGCTGGGGTCATTAGAGATAGCTGTAGCCCCTGGGCAGCCCCCTTGGTTCTGGTAAAAAAGAAAGACGGTACCATGAGAATGTGCGTGGACTATAGACAAATCAATCGTGTAACCCATAAAGACGCGTACCCGTTACCTAGGATAGAGGAGTCTTTAGCAGCCCTAAAATCAGCTAACTTCTTCTCTACTTTGGACCTTACTAGCGGGTACTGGCAGGTTCCTGTGGCAGAGGCTGACAAGGAGAAGACCGCCTTCACCACCCCGATGGGATTGAGCGAATTCAACTGTATGCCCTTCGGGCTCTGCAACGCACCGGGGACCTTCCAGAGGCTGATGGAATGCTGTCTAGGGCACCGAAACTTCGAGACGGTCCTACTTTACCTGGATGACGTGATCGTCTATTCGAAGACCTACAAGGACCATCTAAAACACCTGGCAGATGTGTTCGAAGCCCTGGCAGGCTATGGCCTGAAGGTGAAACCATCAAAGTGTCACCTGTTGAAACCGAAGGTCCAGTACCTAGGGCACGTGGTGAGTGCAGAAGGAGTAGCCCCCGACCCCGACAAGGTCACAGTAATCAAGAGCTGGCCAAGCCCTCAAACATCAAAGAAGTGAGGCAGTTTCTCGGGTTGGTAGGCTACTACTGAAGGTTCATCCCCGGGTTCACTAAGATGGCAGCTTCAATGCAGGACCTCCTGATAGGTCAATCCAAATCCAGAAGTCAAAAGCCACCCTTCAAGTGGGACAAGCCGGAAGAGGAGTCCTTCCGCCAGTTGAAGATGGCCCTCACGGGGGATGAGATCCTGGCCTAACCCGATTATGGCCAGCCTTTTATCCTCCACACAGATGCCAGTAATGTGGGGCTAGGAGCCGTGTACTGTCCCAAAACCAACAGGGCAGAGAAAGGGTGATCGCGTATGCCAGCCGGAAGCTGAGGCCCACTGAAAGAAACCATGAGAATAACAGCTCCTTCAAGCTAGAATTCTTGGCAGTGGTGTGGGCCGTCACAGAACGGTTTAAGCATTACCTGGCCTCCGACAAGTTCACCGTGTACACGGACAACAACCCGTTGACACACCTGGACAATGAGACTAGGTGCCCTAGAACAGCGGTGGATGGCTCGGCTATCCAATTATGACTTCACCATCAAATACCGGGCAGGCAGAACCAACGCCAACGCAGACGCCCTATCAAGAATGCCTCACCTACCTGAAGGAGAAGAAGACTCGGAAGAGCTGGAGGAAGTAGAGCCCCCGGCGTTCCACCGGTGTGGGGCCACTCAGTATTCTCACCGGGTAAGAGACAAAGACCTAACCACCGTCATGTTCAACCCCTTACCCCACCACGGCTGGGCTGAAACGCAAGATAGTGACCCTGCAGTTCGCCTGGTGAAAGACCTGTTAACCCAGGCAGACGTTAGCCCTGGCCCGGACGCTCCAGAGGAAGCCAAGCAGTTATGGCAGGAGAAAAGCAGGCTATTCCTCTACGAGGGCAAGCTGTGCAGAAGGCTTGTCAACCACCGGACGCACAAGCTGACCTGGCAGATAGTGGTCCCAAGGCGAGATGCAGCAATGGTCCTGGAGGCCTACCATGACAGAGCGGGACACTTCAGGTGGAAGAAAGTGGAGTTCCTGCTGAGAGCGGTTCTACTGGATCGGTATGAGAGGGGCCATAGAGAAGTGGAGCAGGGACTGCGGCCCATGCCACCTCCGAAGGAAGGACCATACCAGCCAGAAGACACCCCTGAAGCCCATCGTCACCAGGCAGCCTCTTGAGCTGGTAGCTCTGGACCACGTGAAACTGGCTCCAAGCCGGTCGGGCTACGTCTATGCCCTGATAATAGTGGACCACTATTCCCGATTCCTGGTGGTGGTTCCTGTTAAAGACTTGACAGCCCAAACAGCGGCCAGAGCCTTCCAACAACACTTCTGCCGTCCACACGGGTATCCGGAACAGGTCTTGACAGATCAAGGTCCAGCGTTTGAGGCGGAAGTCTTCCAGGAGTTCAGCAACCTCTACGGCTGTAGGAAGATTCGGACAACGCCTTACCAACGGGCTGTGTGAGAAAATGAATAATATCGTCATTGATCTCCTCAAGACGTTGCCCCTGGAAGAACGCAGCCTGTGGTCGGAGAAGCTGCCAGACCTAATAGACTTATACAACAATATCCCGGTGAATGCTACAAATTGCACCCCGGCTTACCTGATGCGAGCAAGACCAGGTAAGCTGCCAATCGACCTGGAGATGGGAGTCCTGACACCCGAGGACACCTCCCCAGACGCGGACTGGGATACGGAACGGCGACTACAGTACAAAAAGGTACAGGAGAGCGTGGAGAGGAGCCTGGCTCAAGCGAGAGAAAAGCAAGAGAGGCTCTTCAACCAACATGCCCCTGCTGGTCCCCTGGAACCTGGTGAGCAGGTCCTGAAGCGGAAGAGAAGGCTTCACAAGCTAGATGACCAGTGGGAGAGCAACCCGTACACAGTACTGCCGTCCAACCACAACAACCCGAAGGTATGTGTAATTACCAAGGACGGAGGAGAAACCAATAGCACTGTCTCCAGAGACCACCTAAAATGGTGCCCCGAGCAACTGCAGAATCCAAGTGAAGATCAAGATGACCTTGAGCCCGCAGTGGACAAGGAGGAAATGGTCAGAACCGTTCTCGGAGAGTTCCCCCGGTTCTGGACTCGGATAAACGATGCCATAGTGGTACCCATCCTACACTTCCTTCAACCTACCCAGCAGGAGCCTACAGGAGAGCAGGAAGAACAAGAAGAACAAGCAGCTCCGGAGGCAGAAGAACCCATGCCAGCAGCCCAGGAGAGTCAACCCTCTGCTGACAGTGAACCTGCCATGCCTGCGGTAAGCCAAAGGACCCGCAGACAGCTGCCTGCCCTGCCTGTAAACCCAGCTAGTAGCTGTACCCTTAATACTAGTGGGGAAAGCCAGGTTAGACCATCACCAGACAGTGGGTTACGTAGGTCAACCCGGAGCACTAGGGGTCAAATACCAGCTCGCTGGAGGATCTAAATGCAAAGTACCTGTATGTTGCAAATGTTTTATGTTTATTACCTGGTTATTAATAATGTTTTTCTAGTTTCTCATAGTGACAAATGGACTAACAGGTTATAAACTTTGAGTAACCGGGACTTCTTTGTAAAATATGTTCGGAGCCTAACCAAAGGAATGAATAAAGACTGTCTAGGACTCGGGGCAAGGACAGACCCCCACCTGGTTAAGGCTCCCGTTGTGTTGGTGAAATGGACACCGGGTCACGGATCGTACTGTGACCCTCTCCTTGTGTGGGTGATATGGACACCCGGTCACGGAAGCGCCGTGACCTTAAGGACAAAATGTACTTGTATATATGTTATGTTACTGTTTATACCCTGTATTTATGTTTCCTGTTTAGTCCCGGAGTACTAAATTTTACTAGGGGGGAATGTGTCACCCCAGGCCTGGATGCCACAAATATTAAAGGCTGTGTCTGAGAACAGGAAGGAGGTTCCCCGGTCAGGGACAATTAGCATACAGCACCTCCTGTCCCTGGCCAGTAGGGGGAGCTGGCTGCCCCTATAAAAGCAGGAACTGAGGGCAGGGTTAGGGAGAACTGGACGACCTGGCTCAGGACTGAGACTAGTCCCAGAGAAGTAGGGACAGTTCAGCTGTAGCCAAGGAGTCAGTGAGGCAGAGGAGAAGCTGCGAGCCAGGGACAGAGGCGACGAGAGCCGGTCCTGGCTGAGAGAACTACACTACTGGACATTGGGGTCCGAGGCTGTCAGGGTTGTAAGCCCAGCAGCAGAGAACCAACCCGCGAGGGATTTCAGGTCCCTTGGCCTAAGAAGCCTGGAGGCTCCGCCACATAGAGGGACCAGTACAGCATGGAGAAGCAAAAGGTACCTAAGGCCCGAGTCGCAAGCCATACAGGAGAAGTACACGGCCAGCTCAGGGACGTGGGCTATTACACCACGAAAAGGGGGATAGTCAGCAAGGGCAGAGAGAGAACGGTAGGCCTTCACACTCACCCTGACCAGTGGGGCTCGCCCGAATGCTCTCAGACACCCAGGCCCATTCCTACCTTGTACTCCTGTTGGGTCATGAGTTCTAACTACAATAAAGACCCTGGACTGTTTGAAGCAGACTCTGAACCCTTATTATTGCGGCCTGCACCATCACCCCCAGCATCCTATTACACTGCCCTGAGGCTACACTCTTCCCGTGGGGAGTTATCCTATCCCTGTGCTGCATACCAACATCAGCCTCAGCGGTCTGCCTTGCAGCGGCGGTCGTCCCTGACCGCAATCCACGGGTGGCGTAGTCGGACATTCAAAAACCCTACAAATAGACTGCCACAGCATTTGGTCTGACCACCCTGAGCCACGGGATCGGGTTGCCACTACTACCCCCAACATTGCACTGAAGCCCGGTTCCGGGTGCCCCACGGCCCAGGGGGTGAGTCAATATCACCAGGGTGACCGTGGTCCGTGATGCAACACACACATAATTTTTTTAAAGGGTGTACTGTTTATAATGCCCGTAAAAAAATTTTTTTATACAGTATGTTCATGTATACACCCCAGGGGTAAATGTTTGTCAGCCCATACACTTAGAGCATGGGCATTAGAAGTATAGGAGGCCCGCTACTTTCTAATTGGAACATTTTTTTGAGGCCCTCATCCACGTCTCTTCCAAGGAGCATTGGAGTGCCTCCAAATTTTTGGCAACCCTTGCATTCACTGCATAGGCCAACACTGTGGGAGACCCACTTCCTAATAATGGGAATATTGTTTTGAGGAGGCCCTCTGACCTCCATGTCTCTTCCAAGGGGCATTGAAGTGCCTCCAAATTTTTGGCAGCCCTTGCATTTACTGCATAGGCCAACACTATGGGAGACTCTCTTCTTTCTAATGGGAATTTGTTGTTACTGTGGCCCTGCTCTATATGTCTTTAATTTCTTAGTGGGGTTTTTCCTAAATTTGGTCAGCTGTTGGACTCACTGCATACCCTATAACTGTATAGCAGACTCTCTCCTTTCTAATGGGAATTTGTCGTTACTGTGGCCCTGCTCTATGTGTCTTTAAATTCTTAGTGGGGTTTTTCCTAAATTTGGTCAGCCGTTGGACTCACTGCATACCCTATAACTGTATAGCAGACCCTCTCCTTTCTCATGGGAACATGTCGTACTCGCTACTGTGGCCCTGCTCTATGTGTCTTTCAGAGTCCCTCCATCATCAATGAAACAGGATGTGTCTGATGATGTGTCACACACCACATTGCCAGATAAGGTTGTAAAATGTTAAAATGACATTTCCCGATGAATGCATTTGCCTTAAAAAATAGCGTAAAAAAAAAAACAACAGTGGGATCTTTCTTTAGTATAAAAACAGTCGCCAATGTAACCTCAATGTAATCACATTGTTCAGCTCCTGCACCTCCTCCTCCATCTCCGAAATGACCACATCAGTCACAAGCTGAAAGCACTGCAGCACTGCCTTGGCCAAGCGGCAACAGGCTGTGCTGAAGATAACATGCTTAATGCTTAGGTGACAAACCACCCAGCCCTGCAGAGTTGTTGAAAGCTGTAACACAGCAGCTTGATCTGTGGCTCTCACCGCTGAACATACAGCCAGGCATGGTCATGTGTGACAATGGGCGGAACCTGGTGATGGAGAAATGACAGCTGGAGTAGATATGGTTTCCCTCTATGCCAGTCCTTTCACCGAGCTAAAGAATATGGCTGTGATGAAATACAACTCCCACTGAGAAGCTGTTTCAGATTGAAAAACATTGTGCCCACCAGAGGATTTGAGTCTTTCTCCCCCGCTCAAGAGCCCCATAGCAGCTGCAAAATTAGCGCTATCATGAACTCTCCTGTTGTAGAAGCCAGGGCACACCAGAGGATTCTCTGGTGGGACCGTCCAACCCTGCCGAGAAGCAGTCCTGGCTAAGAAAAGTGTGTGGGAAGGTTCCCGGACACTCTATGGCTGCTTTTTTACTGAGGTGGAAACCCACGCACACACGGGGAGAACATGCAAAGTCCTTGCAGATGTTGTCCTTGCTGGGATTTGAACCCAGGATCCAAGCGCAGCAAGGCTTCAGTGCTAACCACTGAGCCAATGTGCTGCCGTTCACCCTCTAATATCTAACAGGAGAAACTTGCACCTACTGCCACTCTATCTTCAGTTCCTTTGTGAGAAACTAATGTATTTGGGAAGCCACTCAGTCTACCAAATAAAATTCCTGAGAAGGAAATTGGGGATGGCTTCGCTACTTGTACTGGGGACAGTGCTAATACCATGGCGTCGTACCATAGTTTACTGGAAATATTCCAGGCTGGTAGGAGGCAAGCAAATTCCCACAGAAAAGTACCAGCAGTAATGTTCAGGGACCCGCGCTTGTAGAAGGCGGAGACAACACGGGAGAAATAGTGACGGCTGGGGATCGAGTATGGACACGAGGCATGAGGTTGTGAAAAGCTTCCGCTTCCACGAGCCTAAAAGGCCACATATCAAATGCAAGAGGCTGCCCAGAAATCTGGCAGTTTAGTATTGCAGCCTGTGGGTGGGTGGGTGGCTGGCTGCATACTTGCGCTTGCATTCTAAGTAACAGAAAACTAAGCAGATGGTGGCCTCTATCATCATCATGGCCTCACCTCGGCACTATGAACTCTACTGAAGGAGAAGCCAGGGCCCACCGGAGGAGTCTCTGGTTTTCTGGTGGATCTGTTCAACCCTGCCGAGAAGCAGCCCTGGCTAAGAAAAGTGTGGGGGAAGGTTCCTGGGCACTCTATGGCTGTTTTTTTAATGTGGATCGGACGTGCTTATGTATGTTATTTCTCAAATCGGATTGCAGATCTGGCCATTGCCCAACTCTGTAGTCATGAAATTAAATGCGCAAAGAAAGATGTTTGTGTGTCAAAGCACCACTGGGAAGTTCGAGTTGATGTTGGACGGGTTGCCATTGCTTCTGCAAAATCTGCTTTAAAGGACTTCCTGGGAGAAATGACACCCAGAGTAGATACGATTTCCCTCTATGCCAGTCCTTTCACCAAGCTAAAGAATATGGCTGTGGTGAAATACAACTCTCAGCAAAAAAAGTTGTGGACTGGCTCCGTACCGTCCCTGGCTGCATTCACCTGTCCACGTGTTTGTGGTTAGCCGGTCCTCCCCAGTAAGTGCACTGGGAAGGGCACGGGTAATGTTGTGGGACCCGTGCTTGTGGAAGGCGGAGACGATACCGCGAGAAACAGTGGCGGTTGGGGACCGAGTATGGACACCCAGCCGCCGCCGGCATGAGGTTATGAAAAGCTACCGCCTCCACGAGCCTAAAAGGCCACATTTCAAGTGAAAGCAGCTTTAGAGGACTTCCTGGGAGAAATGACAGCTGGGTAGATATGGTTTCCCCAGTCCTTTCGCCAAGCTAAAGAATATGGCTGTGGTGAAATACAACTCAGCAAAAAAAGCTGTGGACTGGCTCCGTACCATCCCTGGCCACATTCATCTGTCCACGTGTTTGTGGTTAGGCGGTCCTTCCCAGTAAGTGCACTGGGGAGGGCACAGGTAATGTTGTGGGACCCATGCTTGTGGAAGGCGGAGACAACACCGGGACAAATAGTGGCGGCTGGGGACCGAGTATGGATACCCGGTCGCCGCCGCCATAAGATTGTGGACAGCTTCCGCCTCCACGAGCCTAAAACGCCACATTTCAAGTGCAAGCAGCTGTCAAAAATTTGGCAGTATAGTATTGCAGCCTGTGGGCTGGTGGGTGGCTGGCTGCATACCTGCGATTGCATTCCAAGGAATGGGGTTGGGACAACTGAACGCTGCACTGGGACAAGGACGTGGATGGTGATTGTTGCAAGTCTGAAATGACAGGTGCATGGTGGGAGGCATCTTCGCATGCGCCAAGGATCACTAATTAGGCAGTGACCTGGGAGTCAGAGATGCTTCCAGAGGTCTTCCCCATGCTGTTCCCATGTCTTTTCAGCACTGTATGCATGTGTCTGATGATGTGTCACACACCATATGGCAAGATAAGGTTGTAAAATGTTAAAATGACATTTCCTGGTGAATGCATTTGTAGCACCCTGAGGATTCGGCTGCTACAGGGGTATTACACCTCAAGCCAGAGGTGTGGTATTCCACTCCCGGGTAAGGATGGAGTGTGGAACTGAGCTCAGTAGGCTGCATGCACTACATACATCCCATTTCCGGGGGACAGACCAATGGTACTCCCACTAGAGAAATGTGCAGGTACGACAGCGTCTGTCCCTGGCTGGAGTGGGAGGGGGGTGGAACATCCCAGTAGTGTAGGGGCAGATAGGGGGAGCAGTCTGGGTAATGCTAGGAGCTCATTGGGTGCTGGTCACCTGAGCTCACACATAGAGGGAGTATATAAGGTGGGAACCATCTTAGAACAGGGTCTTTTGTAGAGGTTTGGTCAGACAAGCAGAGCAGCTCAGCCAGCTCCAAGGCCAAGAGAGTGAGAGAGAGGAGAAAAGAAGGACCCAGAGGGGGAGAAGAGGGAACTCCAAGAACCCAAAATTAGACCAGAGGGTGAAGAGTTGGCACAAGGGTACCGGATCCCAAGCTGGTGGAGGGCACTAATCCTTAGCCAGAGACCGGAGGTCGTGGGCAGGATCTGCCACGACCACCCACTAAACCACCCGGAAGGCAAACCAAGAATAGGGTCAGGGAACCCAGAGACAAGGGTTTTACCAACAAGAGGCCCGAGGGAGCCGGACTTAGGTGGATCCCTGGTGGGGAAGGCCAGAGAGAAGGACAAGTCAGAAAGGGAGCTCAGGAACACGCTCCAGAATCACCTGGGGGTTGGCCGAGTCCAGGACCTGGTGGACGCAGCGCGGCTCGGTCGGTCACTCAAAGCCGGAGTGACCAACACAAAAGCAGTAAGTAAAAACCCTGAACTGCACAGCCCGACTCTGAGTTTCATTACCATCCTCACTGCACCTCCACAACCACCATCCTCTGCAACTGCCCCCCCTGAGGCTATACCCCTCCCGTTGGGGGTTATACTACCTGAGCTGCACACACACCACCAGCCTCAGCGGACCCTGCTGCAGCGGCGGCCGTAGTGACCGCAAATCAACGGGTGGCGTAGTCGACACTAAAGAACATCCAGTAACATCTGTAGGACTGCCACACACTGAGCTTGACACCCTGGGCACGGACCGGGTCACCGCCACTCGGAGACTACAACCCCCATCTGATCCGGCTCCGGGTATCCCCCAAACAACACTGGCCCAGGGGGCGCGTCACATTTATCTTGGTTGAAAGCAATGCAAAAGTGCAAAAACGCATCAAAAACGCTACGTGTGAACATAGCCCAAGGTGTGGAGGAATATTTTTGTTTTTGGCTATTAATTTCGCCTTATATACAAGTCATTACCCTGGAAAGTATGTTCCTTAACATATTTCCCAGGAAATCCATTTTGGTTTCGTCTTGGTATGTTTTATTGTGAGTCCGTAAAAGTGGCGTAATACTCTGACAATGTTGTTGACAGCAGTGATCTGAGAGTCAGAGATGCTTCCAGGGGTCTTCCCCATGCTGCTCCCATGTCATTTGAGCACTGTTCTCATCGATTTGGGCAATTTTTTGGCCCTCTGCAGACCGCTGGGGGGAACCGCCTGAAAAATGCTCGAGTTTCCCATAGACTTACATTGGGCTCGTTGCTCGGGTCGAGCACCCGAGTATTCCAATGTGCTCCACCCGAGCAACGAGTACCCGAGCATTTTAGTGCTCGCTCATCACTAGTTGAGTGCTTAGAAACTTTACAATGGACATATTTTTTTGTCAACAAAAAGGTTGCAAAAATGATGCAATCACTCCCGAGCTCATGTGTCTGGGAGGCCAAAAAGATTCTGTGTTGCATAAAAACCCATTCATAGATTTGGCACTTTACATTTTATTTTAGATTTCGCACTGGATTCTACATGACTAGTGCTATATTTGAGATCTTATTAGCAATTTCTGATGATTATGTCACTTTTATTGAGACTATGCTTCTTGTCTTGCCATTTTATGGTTATGATGACTATGATAGCTGTTCATCGTCGTCTGGAGTCCTCTTTGCCCAGTCTCAATTTTCTTTGGTTATGTTCAGTCATCTCATCATCATCCTTGTTTTAGGTCCAGCTCCATTCATGTCTTTCTGACTAAGTAAAAGCCACAACTCTATCATTTTGTATAAAACCTTTAGGTTCTGACTAGTGTTGAGCCACCCCCGTAGTGTTCGAGTTCGGTTCGGTTCGTCGAACACCCGTGTGTTCGCCGAACTGTTCGTCGAACTGTTCGTCGAACACCTTCGAACACCGTTAAAAACAATGGCAGGCAAACAAAAACACATAGAAACACATAGAAAACACCTTCAAAGGTGTCCTAAAGCTGACAAACTGCTCAGAAGACACAACTAACACATGGAAAAGTGACAAGTACATATAGTCATGCGAAAAGAAAAGAGGTGGAGGAGTAAAAGGAGGGGGAGACACAGATATAGGCATGTCATGCCCTTCTAAAATCCAAAAAGTGAGAAGCCGAGACGGCCAGTCCGCTCCTGCCCGTGCCACCTCCGTGTCGCCGGGTTTGTGCCAGAGCCGCGGTGAACCCTGACGGCCAGCCCCCCTCTCCCAATACTGGTGCCTGTCCGCTGGTGGGTCGAGAGAGCCCCCCTGTGGTGGAGGCAGCTCTAAGCTTTTTAATTTAAATTGTCCCTCTAATTTGAATGAATACACTTTAAATCCATTTACAAGGATCTATTGGAGGGCAAGTCTCATGCCAGCAGCCGCGTAATTCCAGCTCCAGTAGCGTCCACTAAAGCTGCTGCAGTTAAAAAGCTTTTATAAGGATCGAGCTCGGCTGTCCACCGCAAGGCATCCTAGTGCGAGTCCCAGCCCCTATGCCTTGGGGTGCCTCCTGATGCTCTTCACTAAGTATCCCGTGGTCCCGAAGCATTTCCTTTGAAAAAATTAAGTGTCCAAACTACAGGTGGTGTAGCTTGCTTAACAGCCGGGATAATCCGCTGACTAGCAGACACTGCTACTAGGCACAAAGTATTTCCTGGGCTAGATGCAGTTAAAAATTTGTAAGTAGATACTCTCGTTGGATGCTGAGAAAGCATTCCATAGAGTCTCCTGGCACGCCATATATGATTCTCTTAAAAAGCTTGGGGTAGGGGTCTAGGGGACCCTTTTATAGCCAAAATCACGGCCCTGTATCACAATACGTCACCTAGGCTGAAGATAAATGGAACTGTAGCACCGAGGGCTCGGTTGCTACAGACGTATTGCACCTCACCCAGAGGTGTGATATCTCACTCTCAGATAAGGATGGAGTGTGGATCAGGACCCGACACCTGCATGCATTACACCACATTGCCGTGGGGCAGGGCGACCAATATGCCCCTGAGATGGGCACGACAGTCCCTGTCCCTGGCTGGAGTGGGGGGAGGGAACACTGAGGAAGGGGAACCCTGCAGTGCAGGAGCAGGGAGGAAGCAGTTCCTGGGTGCATTGAGAAGGGAGTATAAAAGGTGGGCACCATCTTAGTTCAGTGCAGAGAAGTCTGAGCAGAAGTGGCAGGGAGCAGGGGCTCTGCATGAGCTCTGCTCCGGAGGCGGGCCTAGTAACAGAGGCCCAGGCCTGCAAGAGGGAGAAGGAAGGAAGAGGAGCGGAGAAGGCTCCAGGAACGAGGAATGAAGGGATCCCAGGGGTGCGGACGGGCGAGTCGCCACCGCACGCCCGAATCCACCTGCGTGGAGGGGTCAGGCCAAAGGGGGAGACCGGTCCCCGAACTAGTGGAGGCAGGAAACGACCCTCAGCTAGAAACCGGAGGCTCTGACATTTTATGTGGCGCAGCCCCTTGCTCCACCCGCTAGGAAGGCACCACATAGGGTCAGGGAAACTGGCGCCAAGTTTACCAAGAGGAGGCCCGAGGCAGCCGGACAGAAGTGTTGGTAAGAAAGGCCAGACAAAGGACACACAAAGGGGGTCCTGTGAAGCGCTCCAAAGTTATCTGGGAGTTGTCTGAGCCCCTCACCTGGTGAGCACAGTACGACGTGGGCAGCCGTTACCTGCAGACGTGGTCTGGATAATAAGAACTGTGAGTAAAGGCCCTGAACTGCATCACTGACTCCGTGTCGTTACTGCTGCTGCCCTGCACCATCACCCCCATCCTCCGCATACACTGCCCTGAGGCTATACTCCTCCCGTGGGGAGTTATCCTACGCTCTGCTGCACCCACAACACCAGCCTTAGCGGTCTGCCCTGTAGCGGCGGTTCACTCTGACCGCAATCCACGGGTGGCGTAGTCGGACATTTAAACATCAAAACCACATAAATAGTTCCGCCACTGGTTTGACCGCCCTGAGCCACGGAACCGGATCGCCGCCACGAAGACTACAACCACCAGCATCCACCAAAAAGTGTCCGGCTCCGGGTGTCCCAAGGCCCAGGGGGTGCGTCAGAACATTTTCATCACCTTTCACAATCACCAATGGGACAAGGCAGGGATGTCCTCTGTCCCCTCTCTTATACATCCTAGTGACGGAGCACCTGCTCTCATCAATTCGCCATAACCCCAATATTAGGTGGATTGAGGTGGGAGGCACCGAGTACAAGTGCTCTCTATTTGCTGATGATGTCCTAGTATATATCACTCAATCACATATATCCATCCCTGCTGTTATGGCTGAAATAGATCACTTTGTTACATGGTAAAATTTTAAAATCAATGCAGCGAAGTCTGAGGCCCTCGATGTCTCCCTCCCTAAATCCATATAGGATTCCATCCAGTCCAACTTTCCCTTTGCCTGGCCCTCACAGGGTATCAAATACTTAGGAATTCCTATTCATAGAGACCTCTCCCATCTATGTTATCTTAATTTTGGGCCCTTTATTGAACAATTCCATACAGACCACGGTTGGCAAGTTAGAACTGTAAGATTCACTACGTGAACCACTGGTGTTTTGTGGAAAAGCACATGTACACCGCGTTCCAAATTATTATGCAAAAAGTGTTTAGGAGTGATAAGGGAAGAATTTGTTTGTTTGTCAGTTAAACTCATTGATGGTGATGTGTGTCAGGGCTCTTTATATCACTGTAAGCAATTGCAGACACCTGTGCTAATTAGTTTGGCAGGTGTGTCCAATGAAAGGCAAGACTACTTAAGAAGGCTCTCTCACATTATTAAGCAGCCTACATTTTCTGCCAAAATGGGAAAGAAAAAGGATGTGTCGGCTGCTGAGAAGCAACAAATTGTGGAGTGTTTAGGTCAAGGCATGACTACAATCAACATTGTGCGATGATCAGGATGAAGTGTCTTGGCAATCAAGAAGTATGTAGCTGATTCACAGTACACACGTGTGCGTGCTGATAAGGGCAAATTGAGGACTCTTTCCTACAGGCAATTACGTCAGGTTGAAACAGCAGCGGCAAAAAAGCCTTGTCATAGCAGCAGACAAGTTTTTGAAGCTGCTTGTGCCTCCAACGTCCCCCGAACAGCAAGATGCAGGGTCCTTCAGAGGTTTGCAGCTGTGCATATGCCATCCTGTCGACCTCCTCTATCCACTTCACACAAGCAGAAACGGCTCCAGTGGGCCAAACATTACATGAAGACTGATTTCAAAACTGTTTTGTTCACGGATGAGTGCCGTGCAGCGCTCGATGGTCCAGATGAATGGAGTGGAGGATGGCTGGTTGATGGACACCCCACGCAAACACGGCTACAGCGCCAACAAGGAGGAGGTGGAGTAATGTTTTGGGCTGGAATCATGGGGAGAGAGATTGTCGGCCCCTTTAGGATCCCTGAAGGCGCTAAAGATGAACTCCATAATGTATGTGGATTTTCTCAAACAGCACTTCCTGCCATGGTTCAAGAAGAAGAACCGTGTATTTCACAGCAAGATCATTTTTCTGCATGATAATGCACCATCTCATGCTGCACATAAAACATCTGCATCTCTGGCTGATATGGGCATAAAAGGGGACAAACTTATGGTGTGACCCCCATGCTCCCCTGACCTCTACCCCATTCAGAACCTTTGGAGCATCATTAAAAGGAGTGTCTATGATGGCGGGAGGCAGTTCACATCTAAGCAACAGCTCTGGGAGGGTATTCTGTCCTCATGCAAAACAATTGAAGCAGAAACCATCCAAAACCTGACAAATTCAATGGACGAGAGAGTTCAGAAGCTCCTTTCGAACAAGGGGTCCTATGTGAAAATGTAACATCACCTAGAATAAAGTTTTGAGTTGAAAACTGTTTGATTTCAGTTTCTAACAACCTGCTAATGCTTATAATTTCAAAAATGACCTTTTTTTTGGTCTTTATTAAAATGAAAAGGTTGATCGAAAAGTTTGGGGGATCTAAGAGTGTGGCAACCCAGTAGTCATGATTACTTCGAATTCTGACAATATGAGGGTCATGCTGCAGGTAGTGCAGCAAGAAGGCACTTATGTGTCTTGCGCATCTCGGAGCCCCAAAATTATTTTCCGGGCTAGATACAGCTAAAAATTATTTTTAATTTTAAATCTGGTGAAGCTTATTATAGATGGCCTAATAGGATCAGTGCTGCACACTGCTACAAAGCCCAAATTATTTTCCAGTCAAGATACAGATAAACATGATTAGTAATTTGAAAGCTTAAAACGGTTGGTAGGGTGATTTTAACCAATCATCAAGCTTTTACTCTCCCCAGGATGACACAGGGGTAGAAAAGTCGTTTCGGATCCATGATTTGTTCATCTTTATGAACGTGAGTCTGTCTACATTATCAGTGGAGAGCCGCGTGCGCTTATCTGTCAGCACACCACCAGCAGCGCTGAACACACGTTCAGACAGAACGCTGGCTGCGGGGCATGACAAGATCTCCAAGGCGTAAGTGGCTAGCTCCGGCCATTTATCCAGATTGGAAGCCCAAAAAGAGCAAGGGTCCAGTGACACAGTCGTGGCTTCAATGTTTACTTGGAGATACTCCTGTACCATCGTCTCTAGGCGTTGACTATGTGTCAGACTTCTTGTCTCCTGTGGCCTTGCAAAGGATGGGCTAAAAAAGTGGTGAAATGATTCCGCAAAATTGATGTTAACAGCAGATACTGTGGTTCTGTTACGGTTTGAGTGCTGAACACTTGACGGTCCCACGGTTGGCAAGTTGGAACTGTGAGATTCACTACGTGCACCACTGGTATTTTGTGGAAAAGCACATGTAAGATTCTGCAACAGTCTCTGCTGATACTCCTGCATGCGTGCATCCCTTTCTATGGCAGGAATAATTTCTGCAAATTTACTTTTGTACCGGGGATCTAACAGTGTGGCAACCCAGTAGTCTGGATTATTTCTAATTCTCACAATTCGAGGGTCATGTTGCAGGTAGTGCAGCAAGAAGGCACTCATGTGTGTTGCGCATCCAGGAGCACCAAGTCCCTGTTGTGTTGGTGGCGAGGTAACAATCATGCTTCCTTCCTCTGTCCTCTCCCCCCAACCTCGCACAACAGAAATGTGATCAAGGTCTCCCTCATCTGATGAGTCTTCCATCAGTTCGTCCTCCACTTCTTCCTGGGCTCCTGCACCTTCCTCACTAGTTTGGCTGCTACCATGCGCCCTGGTAAAACCATCTCCCCCACCCTCACATGCCTGCCGCCTTGGTGCTGCCGACCGTCTGGACCTTGCAGATGTTAGCCCTTCCGCATACAACTCCTCCTCCTCTACTTCCTCCACCTCCTCTTGTGCCACCACCTGACTCCGAATTCTGTTTAACATGTGCTCCAGCATGTAAATCACCGGAATAGTCATGCTGATAATGGCATCGTCAGCACTAAACATCTTCGTCGCCATTTCAAAACTGTGCAGAAGGGTGCATAGGTTCCTGATCTGAGACCACTCCTCCAGCGTGATTTGCCCCACCTCTGAATCTCGTTGGCCCAGGCTATACGTCAGAACGTATTGCACCAGGGCTTGTCAGTGCTGCCACAGTCGCTGCAACATGTGCAGAGTTGAATTCCACCGGGTAGGCACATCGCATTTTAGCCGGTGAAGTGGCAGGCCCAACGACTTCTGTAGAGATGTAAGCCGCTGAGCTGCGGGATGCGAACGGCGGAAGTGAGCACACAGCGACCGTGCCCTCTGCAGAAGGCCATCTAGTCTGGGATAGTGGGCTAAAAATTGCTGGACAACCAGGTTCAACACGTGAGCCATACAAGGCACGTGTGTGACATTGCCCCGGCGAAGGGCCGCACCCAGGTTTGCAGCATTGTCGCACACGGCCTTCCCTGGTTTCAGGTCCAGTGGAGACAACCATTCATGAAATTGGTTCTCCAGAGCTGACCACAACTCCTCAGCTGTGTGACTCACATTTCCCAGACATTTCAATGTAAAAACCGCCTGATGACGTTGAGCCCTACTGCCAGCATAGTAAGGAGGTGTGCAGGATCCCTTCTGCGCAGTTAGAAAGCTTGTGGCATGACCAGACAGGCTTTGGGTGCAGGTGGAAGACCGAGAGGAGGTTGAGGAGGCAGAAGCAGTGGAGGAACTTTGACATAAAGAGGATTGACGCACAACTCGTGGGGACGGCAAGACTTGGACAGCAGCCCCTTGTCCTGCTGTCACCATAGTTACCCAGTGCCCAGTCAGCGACATGTAACGCCCCTGTCCATGCCTACTCGTCCAAGTGTCTGTGGTGAAATGCACCCTGTCACACACAGAGTTTCTCAAAGAAGCGGTGATGTTGTGTGCGACATGCTGGTGGAGCGCAGGCACACCTTTCTTTGAGAAGTAGTGCCGACTGGGCATCTGGTACTGGGGCACTGCGACGGACATAAGGTCTCGAAAATCCTCTGTGTCCACCAGGCGGAAAGGCAGCATTTCTGTAGCCAAGAGCTTGCAGATGGTGAAATTCAACCTCTTAGCTTTCTCATGGCTAGGAGGAAATGGTCTTTTACTTGTCCACATCTGAGGGACCGAGGGCTGGCTATTGTGCTTAGACGGGGTTGATAAGGGTGTCCCCGGCAAACTGCCGGTCTGTGAGGAAGATGCAGGCGGACATGTTAGGTTGCCTTGATCCAAAGGTGGTGCTATCGATGTCGGACAGCGCTCAACACCAGCTGGTGTTACCACCTCCAAAGAAAATGATGACCTGCCAATCACGCTGGCTGTTGCGGGTAAAGAGGTGGCAGGTCTGCGCCCCAAAACAGGTGTGACTGCTGTCCCCCCAGTCACAGAGGATGAAGAGGCCGCGGATGCACAAGATATGGCAGACGGTGATTGGCCCGGCCGGCTAGGCCGCATTGTAGCACACTGAGCTTCCCACTGCAAGTTATGCTTCATGTCCATGTGCCGGTTCATGCATGAAGTACTCAAACTATGTATTTTTTGGCCTCTACTTAGCTTTTGCTGACAAATGTTACAGATAACACGAGTTGGGTCATCTTTATCGATCTGAAAAAATGCCCAGGCTATGCAAGGCTTAGCACCCATGCGACCTGAAGAGCCACCACGACTTGTGGTGAGAGGCAGAGTTGTGTTTGAGGATGCAGTTGTTGACGTGCTTCCAGTACTACGTCTCTGTCCAGGAAGGCGCAACCTGACCTCGTCGTCACTAGCATCTTCCTCCACCTCCTCTGCTGACCTCATCTCTTGGCTGACTGTGGGTTGACAGTAAGTGGGATCTCCGACCTCATCATCATCACCCTGTGCGTTATCACACCCGTCGTCCTCAGAGCCAACCTGTTCCTGCCCTGACAAAAAACTAAAGTTGTCGCTCCAATCAGGTATTTGAGTCTTATCATCGTCTTCCTCATTGTCTCCACCAACAGGAGTTACAGTTTGGGAATGAGGGTCTACATTATGGTCAGAACCTTCTGCGTCTGGTCCTGGATCCGACTCATAAAGATTCTGGGCATCAGTGCAGATCATTTCCTCGTCTGGATTCACAGAAGCGCTGGAGTCGACCTCTGATTCCCAGGCTATAGTATGAGTAAACAGCTCTGCAGACTCAACCATCTGTTCTACCTCATACTCAGACGGGCAGCTGGAGATTTGGGAGCTGTGAGGAAGCAAGTGCGATTTGGGTGACACCTTTGAGGACTGGAGTATTTGTGATGTTGAAGTTGATGTGGAGGAGAGCCCACTTAAAGGAGCACTTGATATCCGTTGAAGCACCTGCTGTTTTTGTGCCTCATCTGGAATTTGTAGCGATTGGCGTGGCCGTAAGAAAGGGATCTTATCACATTGTCCGCTAAAAGAAGTAGACATTTTGGTTTGGCTGGAAGATGGTCTTTCTTCTGCACCTACCCCACGGACACAACCTTTTTTCCCCTTCCCAACACGCCTATTCCCCTTTCCACCAGCAGCAGGCCTTTTTCCACTCATTTTGGTGGTTAACTAATTCACAACTCTGGAGTTGTTTGCACAAAAAAACAATGGATGGTAACCGAGCAGAGCTGAGTGGCCAAACTGTGGTATTAGGCCAAAACTATTGGCTGGGCTAGATGCAGAAAAAAATTATTTTTAATTTGCAACCTGATGGAGGTCAGTATAGATGGACTAATAGAACAAGTCCCACACGCTGCTAGAAGCCCAAATATTTTTTCAGAGATAAATGAAGAAAAAAATTATTTTTAATTTGCAACCTGATGGAGGTCAGTATAGATGGACTAATAGACCAAGTCCCACACACTGCTAGAAGCCCAAATATTTTTTCAGAGCTAGATGCAGAAAAAAATTATTTTTAATTTGCAACCTGATGGAGGTCAGTATAGATGGACTAATAGACCAAGTCCCACACACTGCTAGAAGCCCAAATATTTTTTCAGAGCTAGATGCAGAAAAAAATTATTTTTAATTTGCAACCTGATGGAGGTCAGTATAGATGGACTAATAGACCAAGTCCCACACACCGCTAGAAGCCCAAATATTTTTTCAGAGCTAGATGCAGAAATTTTTTTTATTCAATTTGCAACCTGATGGAGGTCAGTATAGATGGACTAATAGACCAAGTCCCACACACTGCTAGAAGCCCAAATATTTTTTCAGAGCTAGATGCAGAAAAAAAATATTTTTAATTTGCAACCTGATGGAGGTCAGTATAGATGGACTAATAGACCAAGTCCCACACACTGCTAGAAGCCCAAATATTTTTTCAGAGCTAGATGCAGAAAAAAATTATTTTTAATTTGCAACCTGATGGAGGTCAGTATAGATGGACTAATAGACCAAGTCCCACACACCGCTAGAAGCCCAAATATTTTTTCAGAGCTAGATGCAGAAAAAAATTATATTCAGTTTGCAACCTGATGGAGGTCAGTATAGATGGACTAATAGAATGATGCTATGCCCAAAAGATTTTACTTCACTAGGTGCAGTAAAAAAATTGGTATTCTATACACAGGTGGTATATCTTGCAACACAGATAGGCTACTCCACTGACTAACACACTCTGCAATAGGCCAAAAAGGATTAGCTTTGCTAGATTCAGCCAAATGCTGTGAAAAAAACTTGCACAGCACTGGCACAGACCTGCCTGGCAAAAACTGATAGGAACTGATGTAACCTAGTCCTGAAAAGGACTCCAATTACAATTAGTCTTTACTCCCACAATCTATCTATTTAAGAGCACAGACCTGCCTGATAAAAGTCGTAGGAAATGCTGTAACCTAGTCCTTAAAAGGACTGCAATCACAACTATTCCCTACTCCCAAGCTATCTGTATATTTGTGCGAAAATTGGCTTGAAATTAACAAGGTATAGCGCACACAGCAACAGCGGTGCCGTCTAACACGCAGCTGCAGCAGTGAGAAAATGGTGGCGACGGGGAAAATGGCTTGGTCTTATAGGGCAAGGACATGTGACATACACTGACAATCACACATGCCCTTGCTTGTGTGAAAAAAAGCACTTCGCTCCGTGTGTGCACTGCTGATAGGCTGACAGATTGCACCTCCCCACTGCAAATGCGGGAAAGAGAAAAAAAAATGGAGATCTTCATTGTTCCTGCAGAGATCCATCCCCTGCCCCTCCCCCCGCCCCGCTGTACACTCAAACTGCGTATTAACATTAATTTTCATCATTACTGAGAAAAAATCCAGTTATGATTTTGGTGCACGAACAGTTATCGAACATAACCTCGAACAGCCGAATTTTTCTCAAATTGTTCGTGTTCGCCGACCGGCTCGAACACCGCCCAAAACAGCTCGAATTTGAGATTGGCGAACAGTTCGAGTAGAACAACGCTCATCTCTAGTTCTGACCACATCTGCTACATCATTCATTATACAACAGATGCCATTAGAGTCCACCAAACTTATAATAGAATCTGTCCTCTGGGAATTTGCATCCTCCAAACTTAGCAACCTCTAAATGTGATGTGCACAGAGCATTAGAATTTTTGAGGACAAGAATTATTAATTAAAGATTTTTGAAGGCGATCTCACATAGTCTTTTCAAAACTATAGTTGGAGTCATATACTTTTTTAAGACCAAGGTCATAACTATCAGGAAAGCTTTAAAATGGTCGTAGTAAGGGCTAGGGGGTTGCAAAAGGAAGCTAAATGGGGGTAAGAGCAGGACAATCACCCTGCAAACAAATGTGGATAGGAAAATGACTTAAAATAACAGAATAAAATAATAAAATAAAATTAATCTTGAACCAGGAGGCGGAGGTCCAAGTGGAGAAGTGGAGCAGTGCCTTGTGTGTGTGTATTTTACTGTGCTTGTTAATAAATAAATAAAAAAATGGAAAAAAAACTATGTGGGGTCCCTCCTATTTTTATAACCAGCCAAGGGAAAGCAGACAGCTGTGAGTTAGTCTTATTATTCTGGTAAAGAGCAAATATACATGGACCTTCCCAACCTATTGATATCAGCCCCCATCTTTCTGCTTTGCCTTTGCTGGTTATTAAAAATGGGGGAACCCTAAAAAAATGATGTGGGATCCCTCCTATTTTTAATAACCTGCTAAGGCAAAGCAGACAGCGGGGGGCTGATATTAAAAGGCTGTAACGGGCCATGGATATTGTCCTCTTCCCAGCCTGATAAGACCAGCCCTCAGCCACCCCAGAAATGGCGCATCTAATAGATGCATCATTTCTGGTGCTTAGTGTTACACACACGCCGCTAGGTTCAGATAGGGGCGAGACAGGTTACATGAATTCTTTGGAATACTGGGGGAACCGTTACTCAGGGCGACCATAGACCATGTGCTGCAGCTTCTCTCAGGCACACAGGGGTATTGACCCTCAGGCACAGACACGTAGGTTGTTTCACTTGCTGACCAGACACACTTGACAAGAGTCCTCATAAACGGTAGAACAGTAGCATTTAATAAGAAGCCGCACAGCCAGTGCAAGTTAAGTCATATGAGCAAAAGGCTCCAGTGACAAACAGTACAGTTTCCTTAGCAGCACAGCAGTTCACAGTCTTCCCAGTAGTACAGGATAGCACAGTTCTAATGCAAAGGCACATTAATGAACACAGCATTCTTTACAGCACAGTGAGATGGAGGAGGGGGGAGGGTTTGCTGAGGTAGATGATCCCTGTGACACCATTTCTTCCAGTCCTTATCTTTCTGCCTAGCAATACTCTGCACTGTAAGTTTAGGAACTCTACCTGACCTGTGCTTAGCTACACTCCTGACTTGAATCCATTTCACTTGCAGGGGCGCTTCTGTGAGATACAGAACACACACACCACCTTTCTCTTCAGCTCCAGCCAGACAGTAAACAACTTCCCTACAATCTCCCTGGGACTCTGCTAAAACACTCCCCTTGTCCTGTGACTGTGTTAACCCTTCTAGTCTCATGTGCTTGTGTTACTTCTAAAAGTTGCTGAATGTTTTTAAAGCAACAGCACTACTTCTGCATGTCACATTATCGTCGGCTCTTCCTGATTGCCCTGGAGTGGTAGCAATTGGGGTAATGAGACACCCCCATTACTAAACCAGTAAATAAACAGAAAAAAACACAACAACAAAAAAAATTATTTGAAAAAACTCCCCAACAATTTTGCTCTTTCTCCCATCTATTTAAAAAATAAATAAATAAATAATCCACAGGGTTTGCCGTAATTCACAATATGGAGGTCCCTCCATGATCCCAGTCTTCTTCATCCAGTCTACAGAGCTCTATGCAGAGAATGCAGCTCCATAGACTGGAGCAGCAGCCACTGCTGGGTCTCACGGAGCACAGTATGAGAACTGAGGTAACATCAGTAAGGTGGCATCAGTTCATAGCGGCTAGCAGCCTGTTCTCACGATGCGCAGTGCTAGTGCCAGACTGATGGATGACAGCTCATCAGTTCAGCACTAGCCCTGCGCAGCGTAATAACCAGCAGCTGTGAACTGAAGTGACGTCAGTAAGGTCACCTCAGTTCATTTAGCCCGGGTCTCACAATGTGCAGCGCCAGTGATGGACTGATGGACGATCGCTCATCAGTCTGGCACTAGCACTGCACAGCATGATAGTCAGCCACTGTGAACTGAGGTGACGTCAGTAAGGTCACCTCAGTTCAATGAGGTCAGTTCTTACGATGTGCAGCGACAATGCTGGACTGATAAACGGTCATTCATCAGTCCAGCACTGGCGCTGCGCATCGTGAAAGCTAGCCGCTATGAACTGAGGTGACCTTACTGACAATTCACAGAAGCTGGGAGACACTGCAGTGGCTGCTGCTCCATAGACTGGATGAAGAAGACTGGGATCATTGTGGGACCTCCATTAATAAATGCGTAAATGAGGGAGTGTGGGGTAGTCTTTATTCAAATAAAGTATTTTTTTTCTGTGTGTTTTTTTTTAAAACTATTCACTTACTGGGTTAGTAATGCGGGTGTCTGATGGAAGCCGCCCCATTACTAACTTCTGGGCTTTATGTCAGCAGACATTACACAGCTGACATCAACCCCAACTATTACCCCACTTGCCAATGCACCAGGGCAAGTGGGAAGAGCTGGGCAAAACAGCAGAACAGCATCCATTAGATGCGCCTTATTTGGGGTGGCTGCCAGCTGCTATTTTTAAGCTGGGGAGGACCAAATATTCATTGACCTTCCCAGCCTGAGTATACCAGTCCCCAGCTATCTGCTTTACCTTGGCTGGTTATCAAAAATGGAGGAGACCCCATGCCGTTTTTTTAAATTGTTTATTTAAATATTTAAAAAAGAATGGCATGGGGCCCATCTATTTTTGATAACCAGCTAAGATAAAGCAGACAGCGGTCTGCTTACCTGCACTTGTTACCAAACTACATTTTTTTTTTTAATTATTTTTTTTTTCTAACATGGTGCGTCGGCCAATCACAGCCAATGCTTGGTGCCAGAAGTGCTCACACAGGAAAACCTTGTTGACTGGCTGCAGCCTTTCAACAAGCTTTATTAGTCGTCTGCCGAACCCGAAAAGTAAACCGGACATACAGTAATAAGCCCTTGTTCGGGGTTTGGTATCGGTCACTAGGTGTCCGGTACAGAGTCAGACCCCAAACTTTACAGTTCGGGTTCGCTCATCCCTATTGACAACGTCTGAAATATGAAAAAGTCTACAATTCTTTTGAAAAGTTCCCAGAGTAGTATTGCATTGCCTACAAGTCTCCTTACACCAGATTGGCACTATTCATGAGAAGAAACATACCTCCTTAGAACACCTGTCAGGGGCCTCCTATCTAGCCACATCAGACCTCCTGTTTTGCACTGATGAGTTGAAAACACCCGGAACCACGTGTCTGCAAATGGAGTTTCCTGTATGGCTTCTAATCCTAAATTATGTGACAAGGCTTGTTAAAAGAGTCGATATTGACTATTACGGATGTTACCCCCAATAGGTGGCACTAGCATTCCAGTCCTCTTCTTCAATGAAAAGACTATTTTCAGATATTATCTGTAACATCTCCAAATAATTGCACAACCGATGATGGTAGAGGTTGAGAGTGGGACTGATTTCGACCATCTGATTTCATTGTTTTTCCTCACTGCTCTTGCATTCAGACAAAACAAAGCAAATAATTGACACTTTATTATTCAAAGTGAGAGGTTGGTTAATTTCATGGTGTAGGTAAGACCTGGGCAAAGTGTGTTCGCCACATGCAGCTCTTTGGCTGTTATGGTGCAGGCACCACATGTCCGCCTCCCTTTCCGTGTCTCCCTTTCCCCGATATATGCATCCTTTGGATGCAGATACCGTTGACAATAATGATAGAACAGGGAGCCATCAGCTCCCTCTTCCATCATTGAGCCTGTGCAACTGAAAGAGCGACAGACGTGATGATGTCACTACATCACGCCAGCTGTGCCTCAGTACGCAGCATGGACTGGAGGAGCAGGGGAACAGTTTTAGGTGAGTAGTTTTATTTTTTTTTAATCAATAGTACATTGTGGGAAACTGTGCAGACATCACAGTGCACAAGCGGGCTGTCTGGAGACATCATACTGAACAAGGAGCTGTGTGGGGACATCATAGTGCGCATGTTGACTGTGTGGGGACATTATTCTGGGTAGGGGGGCTGTGTGGTGACATACTGTGTGGGCGACTTCATACAGTTTGAGGGAGTGTGTTAGGATATTATACTGTGTACGGGGGATGTGATAGTGTGTCACCCCAGGCCTGGATGCCACAAACTTGTAAAGCTGTGTCTGAGAGCAGGAGGGAGGTTCTCTGGTCATGGACCATTTGCATGCAGCTCCTCCTGTCCCAAGCCAGTAGGGGGAGCAGGCTGCCCCTATAAAAACTGGTACTGAGGGCAGGGTTAGAGAGAACAGGACCCACTTCTGAAGCATACAGAAGGGTTCCCAGAAGAGAGGGACAGGTCAGCCGCAGCTGAGGAGTCCAGGAGGCAAAGGAGGAACAGAAAGCCAGGGACAGAGGCGATGAGAGCCGGTCCTGGTTGATAGGGAACTACATACCGGACACTGGGGTCTGAGGCTGTCAGGATTGAAAGTCCTGCAGCAGATCATCTACCTGCGAGGGATTTTAGGTCCCTTGGCCTAAGAAGCCTGGAGGCTCCGCCACACAGAGGGACCGGTACAGCACAGAGAAGCTACAGGTACCTAAGGCCCGAGTCGCAAGCCATACAGGCGTAGTACACGGCAAGCTCAGGGACGTGGGCTATCATACCACTAAAGGGGGAGATAGTCAGCAAGGGCAGAGAGAGAACGGTAGGCCTACCCACTCACCCTGACCAGCGGAGCTCGCTCGAATGCCTTCAGACACCCAGGTCCATTCCTACTCTGTACTCCTGGTGGGTCTGTGATAAGATCAGTAAAAGACCCTGGACTGCATTATTGGACTCTGTGTGGTTACTGCGGCGCCTGCACCATCACCTCCAACATCCTATTACACTGCCCTGAGGCTACACTCCTCACGTGGGGAGTTGTACTATTCCCTGCTGCATCCCCAACACCAGCCTCAGCGGTCTGCCTTGCAGCGGCGGTCCTCCCTGACCGCAATCCACAGGTGGCGTAGTCGGACATTACCTAAAACATATAAAAGACTGCCACTGGTCTGACCACCCTGAGCCACGGGACCGGGTCGCCACTACTACTCCTAGCATTGCCCTGAAGCCCGGTCCCGAGTGCCCCACGGCCCAGGGGGCGAGTTAGCTTTGGCGTAGTCGGTAGGATTGTGACCAACCCACCACAAACGGGTATTGCGTGCCTGAAAAAGGCTGTACACGTTCCTTAAAAAGAAGTTTCCCGCCATCCGAAGCCGTTTCCCGCCGTTTTCAACCGTCTCCCGCCATCTTCAGCGGTTTCCCGCCATCTTCAGCCGTTTTCCCGCCATCGGACGCCATCTTCAGGACACCCCGCGGGAAGAAGAGGGGCGTTGATGTCCAAAGCGTGCGAGACTTGAAGCCCCGCCCTACGCACCGACGCTGCGCAAGGTCCTGGAAGGGAGAGAGAGCGACGCTGACGTCGCCAGGACGCGACGCAAGGTCCTCACACGGAGCAGCACCAGCGGAGCCGCGGCCTACAGAAGAGGATCGTCGGAAGGTAGGCCACGCTTAACTAGGGGGGAGGAAGATGACGGACGCGGAGGGGCCCTCTACAACCGGCGGGGTTGCAGCAGGGGTGATGCCGTTCTCTATGCCCTACATCCCTGAAGCAGCCTGGCTACCCCAATACTCAGGGGACCCCCATACCTTAACTGACTTTAGGGAAAGACTGCACAGTTTATTCAAAGTTTATCCCCTGACAGAAGAACAGAAAGTGAGCATTCTGACGGGGCAGCTCACCGGTGCAGCCCAGCGGGAAGTGAAATCATGGTCAGATGAGGAGAAAAGGACAGTAAAGGACATTCTGACCCGGCTGCGGAGTACCTTTGATACCCGTACCTCAGCAGAAATCAAAATGCGGTTCTATGGCTGTAAGCAGCGGGCCCAGGATAGTATCAGAGACCATGCATTGAACCTGCAAGAAGCCCTGAGAGCTATCAAACAAGCTGACCCTGGTAGCGCGCAGGACTCTGATAAACTGTTGACTGACCAGTTCATAGAAGGTCTGCTGTCCAGCGCCCACAGAACCCAGCTGCGCCTCATGGCCCTACAGAACCCCGATTTGACTTTTGCGCAGTTCAAGGATCGGGCCATCCGGGTGCTCAGAGAACCCGCAGCAGGTGGCGCTGTAGCTTCCCGGAGCCCTGCCATCACTTACCACCAGGGGGCAGCGCCCTACCCCGCAGACCTTGCGGTGGCTGATGCACAGGCCCTAAATCCATCCCAGCCTGCAGACCTGCGCCATCAGGTACAGGAGCTAACAAAGAGTGTGGCTGCATTAACCAGGACCGTACAGTCGTTGCAGGTGGAACTGACGCGCCCCCTGGGCCTGTGTTGTGCGTGCATGTGCGTGCGGGGGATACCCGGAGCCGGGCATTCTGTAAGATGCTGGGGGTTGTAGTCTCCGTGTGGCGGCGACCCGGTCCGTGCCCAGGGTGGTCAAACCAGTGGCAGTCTTAGGTAATAACAATGTCCGACTACGCCACCCGTGGATTGCGGTCAGTGGGGACCACCGCTGCGCTGCAGACCGCTGAGGCTGATGTAGTTTGCGCAGCCGAGTATGGAATAACTCCCCACGGGAGAAGTATTGCCTCAGGGCAGCTAGTGTGGATGCTGGGAGTGATGGTGTGAGCGTCCCAGTACTGATGGTGCTGGTGCGGCGATGAAACACAGAGACTTGTGGTGCAGTTTCCAATGCTTTACTCACAGTTTTCATCCAGGTCACTTGTGCACATGAAGGACCGCCTGAGCCGTGCTGCGTTCACCAGGCAAGGGGCTCGACCAACTCCCAGGCAATTCCTGGCAGAAGGCTCCCTTCTCTTCCTTTCTCTGGCCGTCCCCACCAGTGACCCACCTTTGTCCAGCTCCCTCGGGCCTTCTGTTGGCGAAACCTGGAGCTGGGCCCAGATTGAGCCACAGCTCCCTGCAAGCCCTCTCTGGCTGAACTCCTCTCTGAACTGAACTGGACTCTCTCTCTCACTCTAAGATGGTGCCCACCTTATATACCTCCCTCTATGTGTGAGCCCAGGTGACTAGCAACCAATGGGCTCCTACCTATGCCCAGAGACCCACCCCTATCTGCTCCTACACCACTGGGTATTCCACCCCCCTTCCCACTCCAGCCAGGGACAGATGCTGTCATGCCTGCACTTCTGTCTAGTGGGAGCACCGTTAACCTGTCCCTCGGAAATGGGGTGTGTGTGGTGCATGCAGCTAAACGAGTCCTGGTCCACACTCCATCCTTACCCGGGAGTGGAATATCACACCTCTGGTTCGAGGTGCAATACCCCTGAAGCAGCCGAGCCCTCGGGGTGCTACATTCCCCCCTGGTAAATCACAGCACGTCCTCGGGCTGGCATAGAATAAAACAATTTTCAACATACAAAATTTTTAGAATGCATTCGCATATAAGACATTTAACCAAAAACTCATCCCTTTATGGGAGGTACTCTTTTTCCTTTTAACAACATCTTGCTAAGGCCACTGGAACTCTTTTATAAAATACTATATAAAACTTTTGCATTCCTATTTTAGCAGCATTTTAAACTTCTTCACATATAAAACTTTTTCAAGTGAAACATTTTCAAACAGATTCTAGAGCTCTGGCCGCTGTGCAACTTGCGACCAGGAAAAAGGTGCAACAGTCCATTTAATCCGCCTTGAGGTAGACGTTGCGGTTCTTGTAGAAAACCAGTAGGGGGCGCTTTAAGAAGCGCAACTATTTACAAGGGGTTGGCCGCTCTCAGTCCTCGGCCAGTAGGGATAGGAGAATGGCTGCTCACAGTCCTCAGCCTGGTTAGGGATTAGGGGCAATTTTTAAACAGTCAACAGTTCACTATTTGTCCCAACGGGGACCACACTTTCACAAACGGGAACAGTTCCATTTTACTGTTTACTGGTAATGGTGTCCTCCTCACTCTTCCGGGTAGTCTTCAGGTCCGTCCGGACCCTCAGGGTAGTCCATGTCTGGGCGGTACCGCAGTTCCTCCTCCGTTAAACGGTGGACATGGAGGGCGTACAATCCCTTTGCGCCCTTGTGCCGGGTGTAGGTGACCACGTCACCAGGGTACAGGTCACGGCCGTGATGTCCCTCCGGCAGGTGGCTCTCTACGTCCCTTCTGGTGACAAAGACGTCGGTGTCAGCCTCCGGGTCTCTGATGAAGCCCCAGCCGTGCTCCAGCTGGAACTTGACTACGGTCCCGGTGGCTCTGGGACTGCGGATGGCGTGGGCATCTTGTCGGGCCCTCCTCTTCTGTTCCGCGCTCCTGGCCTGGAGTCGCTCCTCCCTGATGCGCCTCTGCCGTCGCTCCCTTTCAAAGGTGGCCAGCTGCTGACGGCAGCAATCCAGGCTCTGGGCTGCTTCCGCCCGGGTCTCCTGGGTGAACCCCATGAGATTCTCGCCGGTGGGGTCCCATGCAAACTGGGCATCCTCGGCGGGGGTGGAGCGATGTTGGCAGGCTCCGGGGCCGGGATCAGAGGCTCGCTCAGGGGTTGTTCTCTCCGGAGACAGGGGTTGACAAACTCCGGTGGCCACTCAAAGGGCAGCCCGTCCGGGCTGGTATGTTGGGCGTACAGGTCCGCACCCAGGGGTGGCACAGCGGGCTTCGGATGGGTGGCAGCGCCCGGGGGCACTCGGCCTTGCGACCAGGCCGGTGGTCGCTTGTTGGTCGCGCCCGGGGGTGGCACCGCCAAGGTAGCTGCCTCACCAGCGCCCGGGTGTGCTGGGCCTTGCGTCCCGGCCTGTGACGTCTCCCGCTTTACGGCGCCCGGGTTCAGAGGGCACAGCGCGGGGCGGGGCGTGACAGTGACGTTTGCAGCCTGAGGCCTAGCTAGCGGCGGTGGAGGCATGACGTCAGGTACAGTCCCCGGGGCTTCGGGTCCCGCAGTGGAGGGTGAGAGCAGGCTGGTGTTCCCAGGGCTTGGGGTGGTGGTGTAGCACCCTGAGGATTCGGCTGCTACAGGGGTATTACACCTCAAGCCAGAGGTGTGGTATTCCACTCCCGGGTAAGGATGGAGTGTGGAACTGAGCTCAGTAGGCTGCATGCACTACACACATCCCATTTCCGGGGGACAGACCAATGGTACTCCCACTAGAGAAATGTGCAGGTACGACAGTGTCTGTCCCTGGCTGGAGTGGGAGGGGGGTGGAACATCCCAGTAGTGTAGGGGCAGATAGGGGGAGCAGTCTGGGTAGTGCTAGGAGCTCATTGGGTGCTGGTCACCTGAGCTCACACATAGAGGGAGTATATAAGGTGGGAACCATCTTAGATCAGGGTCAGTCAGTCAGTCTGTCAGTCTTTTGTAGAGTGAGTCAGAGGAAGAGAGCAGAGGAGAAGAGCAGCTCCAAGGCCCAGAGAGAGAGAGGAGAAAGAAGGACCCAGAGGGGGAGAAGAGAGAACTCCAAGAACCCAAGATTAGATCAGCGGGTGAAGAGTTGGCACAAGGGTACCGGATCCCAAGCTGGTGGAGGGCCCTAATCCTTAGCCAGAGACCGGAGGTCGTGGGCAGGATCTGCCACGACCACCCACTAAATCCACCCGGAAGGCAAACCAAGAATAGGGTCAGGGAACCCAGAGACAAGGGTTTACCAACAAGAGGCCCGAGGGAGCCGGACTTAGGTGGATCCCTGGTGGGGAAGGCCAGAGAGAAGGAACGTCAGAAAAGGAGCTCAGGATCACGCTCCAGAATTACTTGGGAGTTGGCCGAGTCCAGGACCTGGTGGACGCAGCACGGCTCGGGCGGTCACTCAAGGCCGGAGTGACCAGCATAACAGCAGTAAGTAAAGACCCTGAACTGCACAGCCCGACTCTGAGTCTCATTACCATCCTCACTGCACCTCCACAACCACCATCCTCTACACCTGACCCCCTGAGGCTATACCCCTCCCGTTGGGGGTTATACTACCTGAGCTGCACACACATCACCAGCCTCAGCGGACCCTGCTGCAGCGGCGGCCGTATTGACCGCAATTCAACGGGTGGCGTAGTCGACATAAAAGAACATCTAGTAACATCTATAAGGACTGCCACACACTGAGCTTGACACCCTGGGCACGGACCGGGTCACCGCCACTCGGAGACTACAACCCCCCCCCTATCTGATCCGGCTCCGGGTAATCCCCCAAACAACACTGGCCCAGGGGGCGCGTCAACTTTGGCGTAGTCGGCAGGATTACGTGCCCGCAACAACCGGGTACTGCGTGCCTGAAGAAAAGTTCACCGTTACCTTAAAAAGAAGTCTCCCGCCGGTTCCGGAGGGTCCCCGCCAACGGACCCCATCACAGGTCGTTTCCCGCCGGTTGTCCGCCATTTGCAGCTTTTTCCCGCCATCCGTGGAGTTTCCCGCCACTGGGAGACGATTCCCGCCATTTCCAAAGATTTCCCGCCTTGGAAGAGCGGACGCCATTATGGGCGTGCCAGAGGGTGGCAAAAGGCCACCTCCCATCGTGGGCCAGGTCGAACAATGGCGCCAAAAGCGGAAACCGCGCCCACCAACAGAGACTGTGATGCTGGAAGTGTCCATCAGCGTAAGAGAACTGCCCCTGGAACTGACAATCACAAAGTTGCCCCGGGACCACCCTAAATGTGGGCGGAGACAGAACAAGAGAGCAAAGATGGGTGTCGCCTGGAGCAGTCTGGAGAGAGCGCACCCGGAGACAAGAAGTCTGGAGGGGAGTCCAGAGAAAGCCTACCCGGAGATGGAGGGAGAGTCAGGCAGCACCGACCCAGTGGTCAGGAGCCTGCTGCAAGCAACGATCCCACTAGGCTTAGTGGAGGTCCTGGCACAGCTCCCCCGAGACCGGGAGTGTGCACAGACTGCGCTGGAGAGCCTCGCACGGAGGATGGCCCGGGTACAGCGAGAGACGTTGGCGGAGTGGAGCCGAGAGATGGCCCAGCAGACCGAAACCCGACAGCGGAGCACGCCACCCGAGACGAGGAGACAGACCGCCTCTGAGGATGGTGCAGGAGGACAGAATGCCGGAGACGGCGCCGAGAAGGGAGCTGAACGGACGGAGGCAGGTAAAGGGGACGTCTCTACCCCGAGCCGGGAAACCGCGTGCCTGCCCCAGTTCCCCGTCGCAGAGCCCGAAGTTCCCCCTGCCGTGCCCGTCGCTGCATCGTCACCGCCGCCGACTAGGCCTCAACCGGAAACCGCGGCCGCGACCCCTGTGACGTCACACGCCTCGACCTCGAGCGTGGCCAAGCAGGAAATACCATCAGCCTGGTCGCAAGGCCTAGTACCCCCGGGCGCCGCTATTCCAACAGCGCCCCCTACCTCCGCGGAGCCACCGGCCTGGTCGCAGGGCCGAGTAACCCAGGGCGCCGCCGTTCTTACGGTGCCCTTTGCCTTTAGGGTGCCCCAAGCCTGGTCGCAAGGCCTGGTCAACCCGGGCGCCGCTACCATCAACGCGCCCTCAACATCTAGAGTGCCGCACCTGGGTGAAAATCTATTTGCCCAGCATACGTGCCCGGATGGGCAGCCCTTTGTATGGCCCCAGGAGTACATTCAGCTGGAACTCCAGAGAGCAAGGCCCATGTGCGAGCCCCTGATTCCGGCTCCGAAGCCTGTAAAGAGGACCTCACCCCCGCTGGAGGAGGCACAGTTTGAGTGGGACCCCACCGGAGGAGACCTCATGGGGTTCACTCAGGAGACTCGGGCGGCCGCAGCGGAGCGTGCAGAGTGCTGCCGGCAGCAGCTCGAAGTCTTCGAGAGGGAGCGGAGAGAGAGGCGGGTCCGGGAACAGCAAGCACAGATAAGGAGCGCGGAGCAGAAGAGCCGGACCAGGAGGAATCCCCGTGCAGCTCATGGTCCCCCTTCCACCGGGACTGTGATAAAATTCAACATGCAGCATGGGTGGGGCTTCATTAGAGACCATCATACCCCCGGCGACGTCTTTGTGACCCGCAGAGACGTAGAAAGCCATCTGCCGGAGGGACACAGAGGTCGTGACCTGTATGTAGGGGACGAGGTCACCTTCACCCGGCACAAGTGTGCCAAAGGACCCTACGCCCTCCATGTGCATCGCCTGACGGAGGAGGAGCTGCGGTGTGAGGAGGAGCAAGAGGGCCCGGACGGGTCTGAAACTGAAACCAACCAACAAGAAAGAGCAGGAGGACGCCGTCGTTGAAGTACGGTAGAGAGAGACTGTATAAAGTTGCCCGTCGGGGTACCAAGAACTGTTACTTATTTAAAATATGTTCCCCGCTGGGACAAAGTGTGAACTGATGCCCGTGTGTCCCTAGTTCCTAATAGCTGGCCGAGGACTGAGAGCGGCCATATCCCCTTTGTATATAGTTGCGCTTCCTAAAGCGCCCCCTACTGGTTTTATGGGAAAACCATTTTTCTTCAAGAGACTGTCGCACTTTACCCGGTCACAAGTTGCACCGTGACCGGAGGAACCAGCGACAGGAATGTTTACAAGAATGTTATTTATGAAAACGTTTTATTGCTGATATATATATGATGTTTTATATGTTTATATGTTGATGTTTATGAAAAATAATTGTATGTTTTGGATGTTTTTATCTTTAACAGCCCGAGGACGTGCTGTGATTTACCAGGGGGGAATGTAGCACCCTGAGGATTCGGCTGCTACAGGGGTATTACACCTCAAGCCAGAGGTGTGGTATTCCACTCCCGGGTAAGGATGGAGTGTGGAACTGAACTCAGTAGGCTGCATGCACTACACACATCCCATTTCCGGGGGACAGACCAATGGTACTCCCACTAGAGAAATGTGCAGGTACGACAGTGTCTGTCCCTGGCTGGAGTGGGAGGGGGGTGGAACATCCCAGTAGTGTAGGGGCAGATAGGGGGAGCAGTCTGGGTAGTGCTAGGAGCTCATTGGGTGCTGGTCACCTGAGCTCACACATAGAGGGAGTATATAAGGTGGGAACCATCTTAGATCAGGGTCAGTCAGTCAGTCTGTCAGTCTTTTGTAGAGTGAGTCAGAGGAAGAGAGCAGAGGAGAAGAGCAGCTCCAAGGCCCAGAGATAGAGAGGAGAAAGAAGGACCCAGAGGGGGAGAAGAGAGAACTCCAAGAACCCAAGATTAGATCAGCGGGTGAAGAGTTGGCACAAGGGTACCGGATCCCAAGCTGGTGGAGGGCCCTAATCCTTAGCCAGAGACCGGAGGTCGTGGGCAGGATCTGCCACGACCACCCACTAAATCCACCCGGAAGGCAAACCAAGAATAGGGTCAGGGAACCCAGAGACAAGGGTTTACCAACAAGAGGCCCGAGGGAGCCGGACTTAGGTGGATCCCTGGTGGGGAAGGCCAGAGAGAAGGAACGTCAGAAAAGGAGCTCAGGATCACGCTCCAGAATTACTTGGGAGTTGGCCGAGTCCAGGACCTGGTGGACGCAGCACGGCTCGGGCGGTCACTCAAGGCCGGAGTGACCAGCATAACAGCAGTAAGTAAAGACCCTGAACTGCACAGCCCGACTCTGAGTCTCATTACCATCCTCACTGCACCTCCACAACCACCATCCTCTACACCTGACCCCCTGAGGCTATACCCCTCCCGTTGGGGGTTATACTACCTGAGCTGCACACACATCACCAGCCTCAGCGGACCCTGCTGCAGCGGCGGCCATATTGACCGCAATTCAACGGGTGTCGTAGTCGACATAAAAGAACATCTAGTAACATCTATAAGGACTGCCACACACTGAGCTTGACACCCTGGGCACGGACCGGGTCACCGCCACTCGGAGACTACAACCCCCCCCCTATCTGATCCGGCTCCGGGTAATCCCCCAAACAACACTGGCCCAGGGGGCGCGTCAGTGGCGTCCCCATTACCTGCCTCAGTCTCCGTGGTCTCCTTCGCGGCGTCGTCTGCAGCTGCCGGTCCCTCTTTTCCGCGTCCAGCGGTAAGCGCGCTGCCCGGTCCCGGCGGGGTCCTCCGCTGGCTGCCTTCGTGCTGCCGGGCCATCTCCTCCCTCCACCTGGCAAACACATCCCGCTGCGCCCGGACCATCCTTCTGTTCAGGTCTTCCAGAGCTGCGCGCGCACTGTCCGGGTCCCTGGGCAGCTGGGCTAGCAACTCAGTCAGGCTGCAGGGTGGCTCAGCTTGCAGCAGGCTGCGGGCCAGGGTGCTGGTAGAGTTCTCTGCTCCCTCCATCTCCGGGTGCAGCAGGTCCAGACTGATCCAGGCCGCGCCCGGCCCCACAGTTTTCTTTCCTATCCGTCCCCATGGGGGGCGGTCTTGGGGGCATCTGCTGACAATCACCTTTAGGGGCAGCCCCCCCACGTTGATGGACATCTCCATTGCTGCACTCATCGTTGCTGGGGGCGGGCCCCTCCTTTGGCGCCACTCTGGGACCTGGCCCACGATGGGAGGTGGCTTCCTGCTGTCCTTTGGTGCGCACATAATGGCGTCCGCTCTGCCAGGGCGGGAAAAACGGATGAAGATGGCGGGAAACGGTCCAAGATGGCGTCTGATGGCGGGAAACGGCTCCGGATGGCGGGAAACGACACCGGACGGCTGGAAACTTCTGGAAATGGCGGGAGACTTCTTTTCAAGGTACATGCACAATCTTCTTCAGGCACGCAATATCCGCTTGTGGCGGGTTGGTAAAGATCCTGCCGACTACGCCAAAGTTGACGCGCCCCCTGGGCCTGTATTGTGCGTGCACGTGCGTGCGGGGGATACCCGGAGCTGGGCCTTCTGTAAGATGCTGGGGGTTGCAGTCTCCGTGTGGCGGAGACCCGGTCCGTGCCCAGGGTGGTCAAACCAGTGGCAGTCTTAGGTAATAACAATGTCCGACTACGCCACCCGTGGATTGCGGTCAGTGGGGACCGCCGCTGCGCTGCAGACCGCTGAGGCTGATGTAGTTTGCGCAGCCGAGTATGGAATAACTCCCCATGGGAGAAGTATTGCCTCAGGGCAGCTAGTGTGGATGCTGGGAGTGATGGTGTGAGCGTCCCAGTACTGATGGTGCTGGTGTGGCGATGAAACACAGAGACTTGTGGTGCAGTTTCCAGTGCTTTACTCACAGTTTTCATCCAGGTCACTTGTGCACATAAAGGACCGCCTGAGCCGTGCTGCGTTCACCAGGCAAGGGGCTCGACCAACTCCCAGGCAATTCCAGAGCGTGGCACAGGGCTCCCTTCTGTTTCTTTCTCTGCCCGTCCCCACCAATGACCCACCTTTGTCCAGCTCCCTCGGGCCTTCTGTTGGCGAAACCTATCTCCGGTTTCCCTGACCCTATGCGGTATGCTTTCCTGGTGGATGTAGTGGGGGGTCGCACCAAGATGTGGTGACGACCTCCGGTCTTTGGCTGAGGAATCTGTTGCCTCCACCAATTTGGGTTCCGGTACCCTGCTCTGCCAACCCTTCACACTGTATCTCCTGGGCATATGGGGTTCCTTCTTTACTCGCGTCTCTGGGCCTTTCTCTGTGTTCCTTGCTTCCTTTCTCCTCTGTTCCAGTTCCTTTCTTACTTTCCTTTCCGTTCCTTCTCCTCTCTCTCTTTCTGCTGTTTCTGGCCTCCACTCCAGGCCTGCCTCTGGAGCTGGGCCCAGACTGAACCACAGCTCCCTGCCAGCCCTCTCTGGCTGAACTCCTCTCTGAACTGAACTGGACTCTCTCTCTCACTCTAAGATGGTGCCCACCTTATATACCTCCCTCTATGTGTGAGCCCAGGTGACTAGCAACCAATGGGCTCCTACCTATGCCCAGAGACCCACCCCTATCTGCTCCTACACCACTGGGTATTCCACCCCCCGCCCCACTCCAGCCAGGGACAGATGCTGTCGTGCCTGCACTTCTGTCTAGTGGGAGCACCGTTGACCTGTCCCTCGGAAATGGGGTGTGTGTGGTGCATGCAGCTAAACGAGTCCTGGTCCACACTCCATCCTTACCCGGGAGTGGAATATCACACCTCTGGTTCGAGGTGCAATACCCCTGTAGCAGCCGAGCCCTCGGGGTGCTACAGAACCGTCAAGACCAATCGAGCTGGCTTCCAGTCCGGAGGATGTCCCATGGCGTCGACAGAGGAGGATCCTGCCGTTCAGTGGGAGGCCCGCCGACCGCTACACTGAGGATGGACAGCCGATTTGCCGCCGTTGCAGTCAGCCAGGACATATATCAAGGTACTGTACTTTAAATGGGTCCGACCTGGGGCAGAGGGCCAACCCCCAGGCATAAGGTCATCAGGCCCGTCTAATTGGCATGATAAGTACGTGGGGGGACGCCCGGTCTTACCCGTAGTGCTGGACGGTATCCCCATGAGTGCACTGCTGGACACCGGGTCTCAAGTGACTACCATCCCCTACGTACTTTTCAAGCGGTACTGGAGTGACGCTGACATAACCCGCTACCCAGACGATGACTTAAGCATCATTGCCAGCAATGGCCAACCCGTGCCGCAGGTGGGGTTCAGAGAGATTACCATCAAGATTGGTAAGGTGGAACTGCCGGCACAGGTAGTGATCAGTGTGGACATTGACCGTCGTGAAAGTCACCCTAAAATAACTGTGGGCACAAATGTAATTGAAAACTGTCTTTCAGAAGTAATTGTGATTTTACAGCAGGTGGCGATGAATGCGAGCTCCAGCCAACAGAGGGTCCTCCAGAAAGAGATAAGAGCCCTGATGAGACGGCAGCAGGTAGAACTGTCTGGTGGTGAGATCGGTAGCGTAAGAATGAGTGACCCATTCCCCATTTCCATGCCTCCCAAAAGTGAAATGATGATCTGGTGTCGGACTGCAATCGGGTTGAGAGGCAGAGACTACCAAGCCATGGTAGAACCCGTGTACTCAGACAGCAGGCCCACCAATTTGACAGCCCGGGGGGTGGTTGATGTCCGTCATGGGAGGGTGCCCGTTCGCATTCTCAACATTGGGGAGAGGGAGGTACACCTACCCAGGTACGCTACACTTGCCAAACTGTTTGCTGTTGAGCACAAAGCTATCAGGGCCGTGGAGCCTTTGCCTCCATCTCCACAGACGGAGGGTAATGGCTCCCAGAAACAAAAGGAGGACTGGTGCCAGAAACTCCATGTGGGTGCTGACTCCACTCCCCTGCACCAAAAGCAAGGAGTCTACCGGGTGGTTCAGGAGTACGAGAGAATTTTTAGTAAGCACCCGCTAGACTTCGGCAGAGTAAAAGGGATAGAACACCATATCCCCACGGGGAGCCACCCACCAATAAAAGAGAGACACAGGCCTGTATCCCCTGCACATTATCAGAACGCCAAAGGTATGCTGAGAGAAATGAAAGAAACTGGGGTCATTAGAGATAGCTGTAGCCCCTGGGCAGCTCCCTTGGTTTTGGTAAAAAAGAAAGACTGTACCATGAGAATGTGCGTGGACTATAGACAAATCAATCGTGTCACCCATAAAGATGCGTACCCATTACCTAGGATAGAGGAGTCTTTAGCAGCTCTAAAATCAGCTAATTTCTTCTCTACTTTGGACCTTACTAGCGGGTACCAGCAGGTTCCTGTGGCAGAGGCTGACAAGGAGAAGACCGCCTTCACCACCCCGATGGGACTGAGTGAGTTCAACTGTATGCCCTTCGGGCTCTGCAACGCACCAGGGACCTTCCAGAGGCTGATGGAATGCTGTCTAGGGCACCGAAACTTCGAGACGATCCTCCTTTACCTGGACGACTTGATTGTCTATTCGAAGACTTACAAGGACCATCTAAAGCACCTGGCCGAGGTGTTCGAAGCCCTGGCAGGCTACGCCCTGAAAGTGAAGCCTTCAAAGTGCCACCTGTTAAAACCGAAGGTCCAATACCTAGGACACGTGGTGAGTGCAGAGGGAGTAGCCCCCGACCCCGACAAAGTTACAGCCATCAAGAGCTAGCCAAGCCCCTCTAACATCAAGGAAGTGAGGCAATTCCTCGGGTTGGTAGGCTACTACCGAAGGTTCATCCCCGGGTTCACTAAGATGGCAGCCCCTATGCAGGACCTCCTGATAGGGCAATCTAAATCCAGAAGTCACAAGCCACCCTTCAAGTGGGACAAGCCGGAAGAGGAGTCTTTCCGCCAGTTGAAGATGGCCCTCACGGGGGATGAGATCCTGGCCTACCCCGATTATGGCCAGCCTTTTATCCTCCACACAGATGCCAGTAATATGGGGCTGGGAGCCGTACTGTCGCAAAACCAACAGGGCAGAGAAAGGGTGATCGCATATGCCAGCCGGAAGCTGAGGCCCACTGAAAAGAACCCGGAGAATTACAGCTCCTTCAAGCTACAATTCTTGGCAGTGGTGTGGGCCGTCACAGAACGGTTTAAGCATTACCTGGCCTCTGCAAAGTTCACCGTGTACACGAACAACAACCCGTTGACACATCTGGACAATGCAAGACTAGGTGCCCTAGAACAGCGGTGGATGGCCCGGCTATCCAATTATGACTTCACAATCAAATACCGGGCGGGCAGAACCAACGCCAACGCAGACACCCTATCAAAAATGCCCCACCTACCTGAAGGAGAAGACGACTCAGAAGAGATGGAGGAAATAGAGCTCCCTGCGTTCCACCGGTATGAGGCCACTCAGCATTCTCACCGGGTAAGAGACAAAGACTTAACCACCGTCATGTTCAATCCCTTACCCCACCACGGCTGAAAAGCAAGATAGCGACCCTGCAATACGCCTGGTGAAAGACATGTTAACCCAGGAAGACGCTAGCCCTGGCCCGGACGCTCTAGAAGAAGCCATGCAGATATGGAAGAAGAAAAGCAGGCTATTCCTCTACGAGGGTAAGCTGTGCAGAAGGCTTGTCAACCACCGGACGCACGAGCTGACCTGGCAGATAGTGGTCCCAAGGCGAGATGCAGCAATGGTCCTGGAGGCCTACCATGACAGAGCGGGACACTTCGGGTGGAAGAAACTGGAGTTCCTACAGAGAGAGCGGTTCTACTGGGTCGGCATGAGAAGGGCCATCGATAAGTGGAGCAGGGACTGCGGCCCATGTCACCTCAGAAGGAAGGACCGTACCAGTCAGCAGACACCCTTGAGGCCCATCGTCACCAGGCAGCCTCTTGAGCTGGTAGCTCTGGACCATGTGAAATTGGCTCCAAGCCGGTCGGGCTACGTCTATGCCCTGACAATTGTGGACCGTTACTCCCGGTTCCTGGTAGTGGTTCCTGTTAAAGACCTGACAGCCCAAACAGCGGCCAGAGCCTTCCAGCAACACTTCTGCCGTCCACATCTGTATCCGGAACAGGTCTTGACAGATCAAGGTCCAGCGTTTGAGGCTGAAGTATTCCAGGAGTTCTGCAACCTCTACGGCTGTAGGAAGATTCGGACAACGCCTTACCACCCGCAAACCAACGGGCTGTGTGAGAAGATGAACAATATCGTCATTGATCTCCTCAAGACGTTACCCCTGGAAGAATGCAGCCTGTGGCCGGAGAAGCTGCCAGACCTGATTGACTTGTACAACCATATCCCAGTAAATGCTACAAATTGCACCCCGGCTTACCTGATGCGAGCAAGACCAGGTAAGCTGCCGATCGACCTGGAAATGGGAGTCCTGACACCTGAGGACACCTCCCCAGACGCGGACTGGGATACGGAACGGCAGCTACAGTACAAGAAGGTACAGGAGAGTGTGGAGAGGAGTCTGGCTCAAGCGAGAGAAAAGCAAGAGTGGCTCTTCAACCAACATGCCCCTGCTGGTCCCCTGGAACCTGGTGAGCAGGTCCTGAAGCAGAAGAGAAGGTTACACAAGCTGGATGACCAGTGGGAGAGAGACCCGTACACAGTACTGCAGTCCGACCACGACAACCCGAAGGTATGTGTGATTACCAAGGATGGAGGAGAAACCACTAGCACCGTCTCCAGAGACCACCTAAAACGGTGCCCCGAGCAACTACAGAGTCCAAGTGAAGATCAAGATGACCTTGAACCCGCAGAGGACAAGGAAGAGATGATCAGGACAGTTCTCGGAGAGTTCCCCCGGACCTGGACTCAGATAAACGGCGCAATAGTGGTACCCGTCCTACACTTCCTTCAGCCTACCCAGCAGGAGCCTACAGGAGGACAGGAAGAATAAGAAGAGCAAGCGGCCCCAGAAGCAGAAGAACAAACGCCAGCAGCCCAGGAGAGTCAACCCTCTGCTGACAGTGAGCCTGCCACGCCTGCGGTAAGCCAAAGGACCCGCAGACAGCTGCCTGCCCTGCCTGTACACCCAGCTAGTAGCTGTACCCTCAATGATAGTGGGGAAAGCCAGGTTGGTCCACCACCAGACAGTGGGTTAAGGAGGTCAACCAGGAGCACTAGGGGTCAAACACCAGCTCGCTGGAGGATATAGGTACAAGATCTAAATGTACCATGTATATATTTAAAATGTTTGTTACCTGTAACTAATAGTGTTTTCTCCAGTTTGTCTAGATATGGACTGACAGGTTATGAACTTTGGATAACCTGAACTACCTTGTAAGTAGTTGCACTTGGTGCCTCTTGCGAAGACGGCCACGGAAAAAAAACCTGTCTGGCGTGGTCCCGAGTGGTCCAAAGTAGTTTGCTTCGCCTTGCAGCCACGCCCAGGGCCAACGTTTGGGGTTTGCTTTGGACAGGTCCCCGCACCGGTTGAGACTTCGCTTTATTGGGTGAAATGGACACCCGGTCACAGGCCATACTGTGACCTAAAGAACTCAATATGTGGTGTTGCTTGTTGTTTTCTTCTCTGTTATGTTTATGTTATAATTTATACCCTGTATCGTGTTTCTTGTTTAGTCCCGGAGTACTAAGCTTTCCTAGGGGGGAATGTGTCACCCCAGGCCTGGATGCCACAAACTTGTAAGGCTGTGTCTGAGAGCAGGAGGGAGGTTCTCTGGTCATGGACCATTTGCATGCAGAACCTCCTGTCCCAGGCCAGTAGGGGGAGCAGGCTGCCCCTATAAAAACTGGGACTGAGGGCAGGGTTAGAGAGACCAGGACCCACTTCTGAAGCATCCAGAAGGGTTCCCAGAAGAGAGGGACAGGTCAGCCACAGCTGAGGAGTCCAGCAGGCAAAGGAGGAACAGAAAGCCAGGGACAGAGGCGACGAGAGCCGGTCCTGGTTGAAAGGGAACTACATACCGGACACTGGGATCCGAGGCTGTCAGGATTGCAAGTCCTGCAGCAGATCATCTACCTGCGAGGGATTTTAGGTCCCTTGGCCTAAGAAGCCTGGAGGCTCCGCCACACAGAGGGACCGGTACAGCACAGAGAAGCTACAGGTACCTAAGGCCCGAGTCGCAAGCCATACAGGCGTAGTACACGGCAAGCTCAGGGACGTGGGCTATCATACCACTAAAGGAGGAGATAGTCAGCAAGGGCAGAGAGAGAACGGTAGGCCTACCCACTCACCCTGACCAGCAGAGCTCGCCCGAATGCCCTCAGACACCCAGGTCCATTCCTACTCTGTACTCCTGGTGGGTCTGTGATAAGATCAGTAAAAGACCCTGGACTGCATTATTGGACTCTGTGTGGTTACTGCGGCGCCTGCACCATCACCTCCAACATCCTATTACACTGCCCTGAGGCTACACTCCTCCCGTGGGGAGTTGTACTATTCCCTGCTGCATCCCCAACACCAGCCTCAGCGGTCTGCCTTGCAGCGGCGGTCCTCCCTGACCGCAATCCACGGGTGGCGTAGTCGGACATTACCTAAAACATATAAAAGACTGCCACTGGTCTGACCACCCTGAGCCACGGGACCGGGTCGCCACTACTACTCCCAGCATTGCCCTGAAGCCTGGTCCCGAGTGCCCCACGGCCCAGAGGGCCAGTCAATAGGACATTATTCTGCATAGGGGGCTCTGTTTTGTAGTGACAATTTGTGAGGGGACATCACACTGTCTGAGGGGCTATGATGGGACATTATACTACGTAGGGGTGCTATGTGTGGTGACATAATTTGTGAGGGGATATCATGCTGTGAGGGGCTGTGTGAGGACATTATGTTGTGTTGGGAGCTGTTGATCAAGGTAGATGGGTTGATTAACAGGAGCAGTATGACTTATAAACTTTATGAAAAGCAGTAAATTATATGATTATGATTCGCTGCTACAAGTAAAAATACATATTACATTAGGCCCTATCGTAACATGTATTAGCAGTAGCATCTAGTCAACAAAGTTAATTCTGCTCAATATTAAGTGATAAAAATTAATACAAAACAATAATAATGAGTAGGATTAAGTACAGCCAGTTGACTCAACCCTCCACAACAGTTACAGTCTGTCATGTTGCCCCTTGGGGAAATTAATTGCCCACCCCTTGTGTAGGTAATAGTCTAGAGGTCGAAATGTCAAAACTCTGCACTTTACCAGTAGAGGAAGCAGGAGGTCTACTTGAACCGTAGTTTATTGTGCCCACTGCCCAACAATTAGGAAATTATTCTGACGATATAACCTTGATCCGGACAAAACATTTACTTGCCCTCTCATATCATAAACTATGCTGTTATCATTGTACATACAGGACATTCAGATGAGTCCTCCCTTTCCTTTCCACTTGACTTGACATATCCCAATATGTTCTACACAAAAGCATCAGCTTTGCCAAAAAAAGCAAAACCTGATTCTATGATACTCTGGCTGGAGATGTGTCATGGCTTGAATCCGGGGCTTGATCTCATGACCTCTGGCTGTAGGTTGGTTTCCCTCTCTGTTGGACTATAGCCTGTGTTGTCTCTGTCCAACTGCTGATAATGCTCTTGTCTTTGCTTTGCTGTGTTCCTCCTATGAAGGTGTTTTCATTTCCTCGTTTTGGTTTATCCTAACACATCTTGGGAGGTGCTATTTATATTCTCCTGGCACATGCAGTTGTGGTGCCCCTGAGGGTTCGGTAGCCACAGAGGTGTTGCATCTCAGCCAGAGATGTGGCATCTCACTCTCAGGTAAGGAAGGAGTACGGCTCAGGACCCTAACACCTGCATCCAACACACCACTCCAGGCAAACAGGGGAGGGCAAGATGTCTCTGGTTCTTGCTGAGCCCTTTCCTTGGCTGGAGTGGGGGGGAACCTAGAGAGGGGGAACCACGTAGTGGGTGTGGGTGGAGGAAGCAGCTTAGGGGAGCACATGAGAGGAAGGTATAAATTGGGAAGCCATCTTAGAAAGACAGTTCAGTCAGAGGAGGAAAGTGAGGGGAGCAGAGGCTCTGCAGGAGCTCTGCTCCAGAGGCAGGCATAGCCAGTGAGGCTCAAGTCTGAAGAGAAGGAGAGAAGAGAGGAGAGGGAGCAGGAGAAAGGCTCCAGGAAGCAGGAAAGGACCCCAGGGGTACGGGCCGTGCAGAAGGCCACCCTTACGCCCGCATCTGCCAGGCGGTGGAGGGGTCAGGCCATCAAAAGGGAACTAGCAAAGGACTTTATGCCCAACTAGAAACCGGAGGCAGTACTTTATGTCCTGTAGCCACAAGTCCACGCCAGTCTCACCGAGAAGGTAGCCATATAGGACCCAAGGGACGGAACAGATGTCGCCCGCTAAGGCCTGCGGGTACCGGATTGGGGATACTAGGTGTGAGGTGCAGGAAGAAGGCCAGAGAGCGAGGACACACAGAAGGGGGTCCTGCTAAGTACTCCAGAGTTACCTGGGGGTAGACCGAACCCCTTGATGAGTAAACACAGGACGACGAGGGCAGTTACCTGGATCTCTGTAATCTGGACTGCAACAACTGTGAGTAAAGACCCTGGGACTGCACTATTTTGTCTCTGTGTTTCTTGCTGCGCCATCAACCACTGCACTACAACGCCCAGCATAACCTGCAATATCTACACTGCCCTGGAGCTAGCTCTTCCTGTGGAGAGCCACACCATCACTGCTGCAGTAACATCAGCTTCAGAGGACTGCACCGCAGCGGTGGCTCCCTTTAGCCGCATTCCACAGGTGGCGTCACGAACTCTATAAAAACACTATAAATCCCCTATATATAACCCCTTTTATTGACCACCCTGGGTCACAGACCGGGTCACCGCCACTGTGACATTCCCCAGCATTCACCGGCCTGGTACCGGGTGCCCCACGGCCCAGGGGTCGCGTCACAGTCATTGCTGACTATATTCCATGTTAGATGGATGTTTGGAGTCCCAGCTCCCCGGTGAAGGATTATCTTGCTGAGGTTTTCTCTATTACTTCTCCTGCGTTTGTTTGCTTGTTCCCATTGTTAGCACTTTTCCCATTTTGTTACATTCAGGGTCTAGGGGTTTTTACGTATACTGAAGGTCTTTTTGGGTTCCTTTCTTTTTCCTTCGTCTTTCATGTATGACTGTGTGAACACATCTTTAGCCCTGTGTCTCACTCTCTGTGTGCATTACGTTCTGTTGTTGTTTTGGGTCACACTGTTACACTCTGTGTTGTGGGTGCAGTTAAGGACACTCTAGGTCAGCCAACATTGAAAGGGGGCACCATTGCATCATTTTAGGGTGCCAACCTCCACAGCGAGGCGGGGACAAATCAGGCCAGGTTAGGAATTTGTCTGTATATTAACCTGTGGTGTGCAGGTTTAACATCCCCTCTGGTTTGTTCATCCCCATGTGAGTGTTAGGGCTCAGTCATAACAAGATGTTTATGATGGGTCAATATGTAACTACCTAGTGGTAGCGATATGATTTGCAGCCTGTTAATAGTTTTTTATCATCTAACGATAATGTATTGAATTTGTGTTGTGAGAAATTGGATTCCTTAAGAAGGTTGTCCCATGAATAAAGTGCATTTTAATTAATAGATCGTGGAATAATAATAAGTTCCTCAATTGGATGTGTTAAAAAAATGCTCCTGTGCTGAGAAAATCTTGCAAATATGCTTCTGCTGTATAGTCTTATTTACTGTGTTCAATCATGCAGAACTTCTTCAGTTCATGATTGGCACATAACACAGCTCCTGGCCAGGGGAGGAAGCGTAAGTCACTTATGATAAGTGAGTATACAGACAAGACAGCAGGGACTCGTGTCTTCTGCTTTCTGAGGTAACACATTTTTTTGTTTGTTTTGTCACCTCCACATCCAACACCACACTTCTACCACCAGAGGGGGCTAGTAGGCACTAGGGTGCCGCCCCTACTGTAAACTGGGAGACTGGGGAACCACAAAATAGGGGGGAACCATGTAGTGGGTGAGGGTGGAGGACGCACATCTAGTTACACTTAATATTTCATATTTAATAAACAGCCATCTTGGCTCATGGTCCTTTGATTGTGATCTCCCTCCCAGAACGTGGCTTCTGGGTGAACCTGCAGCGGATGGGGACACGGCCCTCGTACCCTGGCCTTGGGTCGAGGGGCAGGTTGGAGTTAACGTATGTTTCAACCCGATCAAGGACCATGACCAAGAAGGCCCGGAGCTTAGGAGTGTAGCTCCACCGCAAAAGGATCCCAGGGGGGATGCAGACGGAGCGGTATACGCCACCTGTCCTCGCTATTCTGGCCTAGTCAGAGGGATTCCGGCTGCAAGAGGGGTACCGGCCCCCGACACCTGACTTTGCTACTCTAAGTCCTAGTCAGGGAAGCCCGGTAGGCCCAGAGGATCCCACCGGGTAACGGAAGGAGCGGAGCTGCCACCCGTACCCTTTTTCTGAGCGAAGTCCAGAGGGAGACCCGGCCTATCTACACACACACACAGACAGGAAAGGTACCCGGTCTGAAGTCTAGGAACACTCTGTTGCGGGGTCCTGATTGAGCACTTGAGTTACTCGGAGGTTGTCAGACCCCCGTTCCTGGTGACCGCAGAACTCCGAGAGGAGCAGGGAGAAGCCTTGCAGCTGTACTCTCCACCGTGAGTAAAAAACCCTGGAAGTCAACCCCTATGGCCTCCGGACTCTTTATTTCTGCACGGCACCGCACCACGTAGCACCAGACCTCCTACACTACAACCCCCTCCATCCTGGTCTCTGCCCTGAGGCCCTGCTCCGCCTGTGGGGAGTAGCATCAACGTCGGCTGCCACAACATCCCGCCTCAGAGGACTGAAGCAGTGCTGGTGGCCTTCACCAGGTACCATAGGTGGCGTAGTCGATAGCAACCACTCAACCCTGATAGCCCGGACCACCCTTTTTAATGTGACGGCCCTGGGCACGGAGCGGGTCCAGGCCACGGCTGCACCCCACCAAAACACAGAACCCGTCTCCGAGTATCTCCCCATCTTCCCAGGGTTAGGACTGCGAGCGTCACATGAGCTCATCATAAATCAAGTCAGTGGAGCTCCAGCGACCGTTGACCCTATAATTCACTGACTTGATTCATGATGAGCTCACAGAACTGATGACACATCAGAAACTGTGATAAAGCAGGCAGGGAAATATGTAACCTTAGAAAGCAGCAGTTGCAGGATCCTGCTGTCTTGTCTGTGTACTCACTTATCATGAGTGACTTATGCTTCCTTTCCTAGCCAGGTTTGTGGTATCTTTCGACTATGACCTGGAGCATCTCTGCATGGTCAGACACAGCCATTACACAGTACATTGGAGGAGCACATCTATAAGATTATCTAAGCACACGGACATTTTTTTTAACAAATGTAATTTTGGAAGTTATTATTCCAAGATCTATTAATTAAAATGTACTTTGTTCATAGGACAAGCCCTTTAATGAAATTCGAAGAATGGTAAAGGTGAACAACTGTTGAAGACTAACTGATATTTAGAGATAGGTGATAACTTAGTGATTTCTGGGACCTTCACTAGTTATGAGAATGGGGCTCTAAAATGCTCTGATGTGTGGCCATTGCTCCATACATTGTCTATGGGACAACCGAACAAAGCTGAGCCATATACTCATCTATAGACAAGGAATGAAATTGCTACAGCTCCGTTCTAGCTGGTGATTTCAGAGCTCATTCTTGGGATCAGTATAGGTCTCAACAGTCAGATCTCCACTGCTCAGTAAACTATCACTTATCTTGATGGTATTTGGGAAAAAAGCCCTTTGTGGGCCCATTACTGTGCTATCGACCCATCAATGGATCCTTCAGAGGGTTGTACCCCTAAAACACAAGTAATCCCCTATCCTTAGGACAGTGCTTGGCTTTTTGCGGCCATCCCATAGACAATGAATGGAGTGGAGGTTGAACATACAGTAAAGAAAAAAAGTATTTAGTCAGCCACCAATTATGCAAGTTCTCCCACTTAAAAAGATGAGAGAGGCCTGTAATTGACATCATCAACTATGAGAGACAAAATGAGAAAACAAATCCTGGAAATCACATTGTCAGATTTGGAAAGAATTTTTTTTAAAATTTTAGTGGAAAATAAGTGTTTGGTCAATTACAAAAGTTCATCTCAATACTTTGTTATATATTCTTTGTTGGCAATGACTGAGGTCAAACGTTTTCTGTAAGTCTTCACAAGGTTGGCACACACTGTTGCTGGTATGTTGGCCCATTCCTCCATGTAGATCTCCTCTAGAGCAGTGATGTTTTGGGGCTGTCACTGGGCAACACGGACTTTCAATTCCCTCCAAAGGTTTTCTATAGGGTTTAGATCTGGAGACTGGCTAGGCCACTCCAGGACCTTGAAATGCTTGTTACGAAGCCACTCCTTCATTGCCCTGGCGATGTGCTTGGGATCATTGTCATGCTGAAAGACCGAGCCATGTTTCATCTTCAATGCCCTTGCTGATGGAAGGAGGTTTGCACTCAAAATCTCACAATACATGGCCCCATTCATTCTTTCATGTACACGGATCAGTCATCCTGGTCCTTTGGCAGAGAAACAGCCCCAAAGCATGTTGTTACCACCCCCATGCTTCACAGTAGGTATGGTGTTCTTTGGATGCAACTCTGCATTCTTTTTCCTCTAAACACGACGAGTTGTGTTTCTACCAAACAGTTCTACTTTGGTTTCATTTGACCATATGACATTCTCCCAATACTCTTCTGGATCATCCAATTGCTCTCTAGCAAACTTCAGACGGGCCCGGACATGTAATGGCTTAAGCAGGGGGACACGTCTGGCACTGCAGGATCTGACTCCCTGGCGGCGTAGTGTGTTACTGATAGTAGCTGTGTAACGTTGGTCCCAGCTCTCTGCAGGTCATTCACTAGGTCCCCCCATGTGGTTCTGGGATTTTGCTCACCGTTCTTGAGATCATTTTGACCTCACGGGGTGAGATCTTGTGTGGAGCCCCAGATCGCGGGAGATTATCAGTAGTCTTGTATGTCTTCCATTTTCTAATTATTGCTCCCACAGTTGATTTCTTCACACCAAGCTGCTTGCCTATTGCAGATTCAGTCTTCCCAGCCTGGTGCAGGGCTACAATTTTGATTCTGGTGTCCTTCGACGGCTCTTTGGTCTTCACCATAGTGGAGTTTGGAGTGTGACTGTTTAAGGTTGCGGACAAGTGTCTTTTATACTGATAACAAGTTCAAACAGGTGCCAGTACTACAGGTAATGAGTGGAGGACAGAGGAGCCTCCTAAATAAGTTACAAGTCTGTGAGAGCCAGAAATGTTGCTTGCTTGTAATTGACAAAATACTTATTTTCCACCAAAATTTGAAAAAAAATTCTTTCCAAATCAGACAATGGGGAGAACTTGCACAATTGGTGGCTGACTAAATACTTTTTTTCCCCACTGTACGCATCTCTGCTCCTTTCAAGATAGGACTGCAAAACCCCGCTCTAGGGCTTCCAGAGCTCTGATTTTAGGATTGCAGGGGGTCTAAGAAGTCAGACCCCCAGCGATCAGCAAGTTATCCTCTACCCTATGGATAGGGGATATTTTATTTTTTTGGGGAATAAATCTTTAAACCCTCTCCCTAAAAACATAATTATAATTCCCACTATCCTCCGTCTTTCAAGGTGCATCATTTCCATACCAGATACCTAATAAGGAATGAATGAAAATAGGAATGGGAATGAAGTATGAACCAGGACTTTACTTATTCCATATCGATTTTTTTTCCCACAGCGATGGATGAAGAATATTTCTTTTATGTGGTTATATGGTGAAATACATTTACATCCTTATACACAGTTTTAAGTGTGTTTACGCGCGGCATACTTGAGAAAGTTGAAGAACTGAGCTTGATGTATAATGTTTTCTATTCTAAGGACGAGGAGGGATGTCTTAGCCGGTCCTACTCTATATTCTTATGTTTAAGAAAGAAAGTCCTTAATTTAGCTTTCTTCCATAATTTATGACTTCCACAAATGAAGCGGTAATGCTTTTATAAATAGCACAATCCTCATTGACCATGCCTGGAAAGCTGATAAAAAAATGAAATGTTTTCCTTATTGCATTATATTAAGAGAAAAGCAAAAAAACATCCAAGATGATGCAGGGGACAAGGAATGCAAACCATGCAAGCGAGTGGCAAATTATATGGAAATATGCCTTTCATCTTAATTATAGACTGGACAGCGAGAATGTAATATATTCGGTTGTACATACAGACGGAGGAAACTTTCCCATGGTGTTTTTTCCTTATTCCTTCTTTTGGACTTAAGTTGAAAACTTGCCCATGTGATTTTGTCATGTCTACTTTCCATAATAAGCAAAAATGTAATATATGCCTTACTTAGCCCTAGCGAGAAATATCTGGTGTGTAACGGGGTATTAAGTGCATGTCCTTGTATGGTTCATTCTCGCAATAAACATTCCTGACAACGTAATCTGATATGTGATAAGGCAAAAACATAAATCTAACTTCCATATTTGCTCCTTATGGTTGGACACGGCCATATTATTCATAGTTAATTTGGTGCCCTTAGAAACCTATGGGCCTCTGATTTTATATGGCGGCACATGGATAAAAAGATTAAATGGATCTACAGTATATGGAACCTGTTGCTTCTAGGGAGAGTATATTGTGCCATCCCCAAGACACCAAATGGAAAGTCTCTAAGTCCATAATTTAGTTCTTGAAAATACAGATGCGGGAACCGATCTGTAACTGTTCAAATTTACCAAAATTTACCAAACTTTTCAGATTTGCCAGATTACATTAGCATGAAACTGGCAAAGCAGATTCCAGCTAGCACTACTTTGATGGCAAGGGGTTAAAATAGTAAAGCAAATTATACTCACCCATCCTAGACCCTCATCTGTTCTTGTCTCACGGCATCTTCCCGATCCTTCACTCCGGTGTTTGGATTCTCCATCAGGAAGGCCAGTGATTGTCCTTTAGTGGTCACATTGGGGCCGATGCACATAATTGAAGTCAATGAGGCACCTTTTTCCCACCTGTGACCATTTAAAATCAATCATTGGCCTTAGCCCAGTAAGAACCGAAGACTAAAGCGAAAGATCGGGGAGCTGCCTTGGAGGTGTACTCTGCACAAGGACAGATGAGGAGCTAGGAAAGGTGAGTATAAAACATTTTATTATTTTAAACTCCTTCCCTCCTTTCTAATTATTATATTTTTGGGGGTCTGGAAAGATGTTATCATAATAAACAGCAATTGGGGTACTTTCAATTTGTATCTTGACCAAATCTACCAGTCGAAGTGTTAATCTGCCCCACATAAAATTTGGGAATGAACTATATCCCTAAAACCATGAGCTCAGAGTCTAAGTCAACGGTCAACTGATGCCCAAAGATACAAATCTTGATCAAGACACGACCATAACTATATGTAACATTGCTTGTCGTAAACCCGATGTTTAGTCACAGTTTTTCTACACCTACCTAACATGTTCTCTTGGAAATTAATTTCTGGATATCTATGGAATTCATAAGGAATAAACATTGATAGTATGATCCAATGCATTCTTTATTCCCAGAATAATATTGCTGGTAGGGAAGATGACTGTGTCAGATGGAGGTACCATATAGCAGCACATGCTGAAGCCAATGTTGTGAAATATAGGCAAAGCATTGAGTCTCGAGATTGAGGCAGCTGGTTGTGCTTGGTTTAAAGATGCTGAGAGATAAAAAAAAAGATTCAGCATTGATCCCTCACCCTTAGGTGTCCTGCAAACCTTGAAAAATAAATCAGGCACCTGAATGAAGAATTATTGGTGATGGAACCCCCAACACATCTTAGAGAGAGTGACTCTCACTGGGGTGGATGGCCAATCATTATAATGGGCAGCATGAAGGGATACGTACATTTCCCTTACAGGGGATTTGTATGCCGATATGCATCTTTACCCAGTAATAGATACATCAGTTTTCATTGTGCTTTCCCTTTGGGGACTCTTTGGATGCAGATCTAAATGTAGTTACTTTACAAATCACCCATTAAGATGAAAGGGGTAGTGTCTTGATCATTTACCACCGGAGCAGTCGTTGCTGGTTCCCTGCCTGCCAAGGCTCCTCTGTTCCGTCTTTCTCCTGGCCCCCAGGACCCTCTGCCTTGACCTCTAGCGCAGTTTCTAGAATAACTGTACCAACTTCTGGTTTCTTAAGAACCAGTGTGCATTAAAGTTCCTCCTCCATCAGTCAGCCATTGCTCATGCTGACTACTCTGAAGTTGCCATTTGGGGATTGTATACAGCAAAGTCCAGATACCTTTATAAGGGTAAATGGTGAAAACCAGGGAATTCCTTAAATTCTGCTCCTCATTATAGCCCCAGTAGCGTAACTTGAAATTTGTGGACCTAATGCAAAATCTCAATCAGGACCTCAACAATCACAAGTTTTTAATTTTATTGTGCTTCTCATACACGCCAAAGAGACTTTTTCAATCCCCCTATGCGCTTGGGCTCAGGTGCAACTGCAACCCGTGCACTCACTCTAGTTGTACCCCTGCCTCACGCCAAATCTATTGCAACCTGAGGGCTCCACCTTCTCCTAAGTAGGTCTCGGTACAGGAACCAATCTAGAAATTAGTTGATGCCGTGAGTGCAACTTCAAAAACTCCCAGTGATTGATTGTTATATCCATGAGAAACTAGGGATTACTGTTCATTTTCCCTGCAGTGGCCATTACTGGGGAAATGTGGTATTGCATGTCCTGTATTAAAACAAGTGGCCAGTTAGGTAATATATCATAGAATCATAGAATCATAGAATGGTAGAGTTAGAAGGGACCTCCTGGGTCATCTGGTCCAACCCCCTGCTCAAAGCAGGATTCACTAGATCATCTCAGACATCTCAGACAGATTGTCCATTTATATGGACAAGTCATGTCTACTGGTGTAAAATCGGCTCTTTATTGGCGTCTCTCCACTCTGGCTTGTAGTTCCCTATGCTATGAAGTCCAAAAATATTTTTTTATCATCTTAATACATATGCAGTACAGACCAAAAGTTTGGACACACCTTCTCATTTAAAGATTTTTCTATATTTTCATGACTATGAAAATTGTACATTCACACTGAAGGCATCAAAACTATGAATTAACACATGTGGAATTATATAATTAACAAAAAAGTGTGAAACAACTGAAAATATGTCTTATATTCTAGGTTCTTCAAAGTAGCCACCTTTTGCTTTGATGACAGCTTTGCACACTATTGGCATTCTCTTGATGAGCTTCAAGAGGTAGTCACCGGAAATGGTCTTCCAACAATCTTGAAGGAGTTCCCAGAGATGCTTAGCACTTGTTGGCTCTTTTGCCTTCACTCTGCGGTCCAGCTCACCCCAAACCATCTCGATTGGGTTCAGGACTGGTGACTGTGGAGGCCAGGTCACCTGGTGTAGCACCCCATCACTCTCCTTGTTGGTCAAATGCCCAGCCTGGAGGTGTGTTTGGGTCTTTGTCCTATTGAAAAATAAATGATTGTCCAACTAAACGCAAACCGGATGGAATAGCATGCTGCTGCAAGATGCTGTGGTAGCCATGCTGGTTCAGTATGCCTTCAATTTTGAATAAATCCACAACAGTGTCACCAGCAAAGCACCCCCACACCATCATACCTCCTCCTCCATGCTTCACGGTGGGAACCAGGCATGTAGAGTCCATCCGTTCACCTTTTCTGCGTCGCACAAAGACACGGTGGTTGGAACCAAAGATCTCAAATTTGGACTCATCAGACCAAAGCACAGATTTCCACTGGTCTAATGTCCATTCCTTGTGTTCTTTAGCCCAAACAAGTCTCTTCTGCTTGTTGCCTGTCCTTAGCAGTGGTTTCCTAGCAGCTATTTTACCATGAAGGCCTGCTGCACAAAGTCTCCTCTTAACAGTTGTTGAAGAGATGTGTCTGCTGCTAGAACTCTGTGTGGCATTGACCTGGTCTCTAATCTGAGCTGCTGTTAACCTGCGATTTCTGAGGCTGGTGACTCGGATAAACTTATCCTCAGAAGCAGAGGTGACTCTTGGTCTTCCTTTCCTGGGGCGGTCCTCATGTGAGCCAGTTTCTTTGTAGCGCTTGATGGTTTTTGCAACTGCACTTGGGGACACTTTCAAAGTTTTCCCAATTTTTCGCACTGACTGACCTTCATTTCTTAAAGTAACGATGGCCACTTGTTTTTCTTTACTTAGCTGCTTTTTTCTTGCCATAATACGAATTCTAACAGTCTATTCAGTAGGACCATCAGTTGTGTATCCACCAGACTTCTGCACAACACAACTGATGGTCCCAACCCCATTTATAAGGCAAGAAATCCCACTTATTAAACCTGACAGGGCACACCTGTGAAGTGAAAACCATTTCCGGTGACTACCTCTTGAAGCTCATCAAGAGAATGCCAAGAGTGTGCAAAGCAGTCATCAAAGCAAAAGGTGGCTACTTTGAAGAACCTAGAATATAAGACATATTTTCAGTTGTTTCACACTTTTTTGTTAAGTATATAATTCCACATGTGTTAATTCATAGTTTTAATGCCTTCAGTGTGAATGTACAATTTTCATGGTCATGAAAATACAGAAATGTTTTTTGAAAGAGAAGGTGTGTCCAAACTTTTGGTCTGTACTGTAAGATAATAAAAAATAAGCCAATAGTCTTGATTCAAAATCCCTTCTGTTTCGTGTCTACAGCTCCTATGCAGTCCTCCAAAAAAACCCTATAAACTGCAGTCACACTTCCTTTTCGTGTAGACTCCACTTTTTGGTAATCATTTGGTAGGTAAGTAAGAAATATAGATGATATAGATGGAGAACAGCGTGACTGCAGAATCAGACTACACAGCATTTGTTTGTAGTCTGTTACCATGGAGACACAGTCTGTATATCTGCATAGAACCTGTGAACACAAGACAACAAAGAGTAAAAAATTGAGGGTAGTGATTTTAAAGTGTAGCCGTCGTTTTCATTTTTATTTAATAAATCAAAAGCATACATGAAAATAAGCAACTTTATAATATCTTATCAGAGAAGTCTGCTTCTTTCTCCTTCTAGATTGATTTTTCACTCTCAAATCAGGGAGAAAATCTGGATGCAGTGAAGACAGATTTTCCCATTACTCAGATAAGAGATGATAGTTGGAACTTTGAAAATTTCATGGAGGGAGGAGGAGCTAGAGGCGGACACAGACAACAGTTACAGTACTCCGTAGAACTTTATGAGCACCAACTGTCATTTCCTATCTCAGTAATGGGAAAACCAGTATTCACTGAAGACAAATTTTACCCATGAATTGAGAATTTTGAGAGTGAAAGATCAGTCCAGGAAGAGAAAGATTTTTTAAATAAGATGTATTACAAAGTTTCTAATTTTCATTTCTGCTATTGATTTATGGAAAAAAAGTATCAGAATAGTGATAAATATATATTGATATATGCTGCCCACACATCTGCACTTGCACATTAGAGGAAGATGGCCACTTGTCTAAAATGTATAGTTGCATATACCCTACAAACAATGCAGTGACCTGTTTATGCTACTCAGGTAACAGCATAGTATAGGACTACAGCATTATTTATAAGTCCGGGGAGTATATATAATGCTCATGTATACATTAATACTTGTATCACAGCATGCAGAATTTCACGAGTCTCCATTGTTCAGTAACTTGTACTTCATTTTGCTCTGCAACAAATAATATAAACCAGAACAATTATCACCTCAGAAACAAAATGAATATTAGTAAATATTGCAGCCAAACAAAGGTAACCATAACCGGCCAAACAAACAGCGATAATAGGAAACAGACGTGAACCTGATGACATCTTGCAACAAGTCTTATCGAAAAGAAGAAATGCTCAGACCTGGATACTGTGTAACATTTTACACATGAAGGGGTAGAACCTTAACAAACCTGATTTTTGATTTACCTGTAAATAATTGTACAGTGCCAGTCTTGGATAGATTGCGGCTTCCTACAGATGTCCTGCTATTGTGTAGGTATTTTTTTGTAGCCAGTCTTTATTGCTTAAATATATCTAAAATGAAATAGTTTTGAATAAAAAAAAAAGTTTTTTAAGTTTTAGATTTATGGGTCGCGTGTAGAACGATGTGTCTCCATGGTTACAGACTACAAACAAACCCTGTGTAGTCTGATCGCTGCCTCAAAAACTTCTTCTTTACGGAATGCAGAAGAGAGAGCAGAACAAAGTGGAGTAATAACACATGACTGAATAATAAGGGTATATTCACTCAGAGTGAATACAGATTAGAAAAAATCAGATGCAAATAAGAGTGAATCGATTCAATTCAAGTTCATGTCGAATTTTAGAAAATTTGCTGGACCCGGCAAATTTGAATAATTTGTACATTGATTCATGTGAATCACCAAAAAATGTTCACCGGCAATTTACACAAAGCAGAAGATTCACATGACCTCACGGCATCCACATAATGCAGTGCAGCTATCACATTACATGGCATAGCATGGCCAATCAGGAAAGAATCTCCTAGCCTTTCTAAAAGCTGAGGCAGGGAATGTAGCAGCTGCTTTGCAGTGAATCTAAATAGTGAGAGAACGTAACAGCTCAGTAATAGAGAAAGCTGTAAAACATTGAGACAGCCCATCAGTGAAGAACACCTACCATCCATTCACCTATAGCCATATATGTATTTATTTTTATTTATTTATTTTTCTCGCTTATATAGTGCCATTAATTCCACAGCACTTTACAGACATTATCATCACTGTCCCCAATGTGGCTCACAATCTACATGCACTATTAGTCTTTGGAGTGTGGGAGGAAACCTGAGAACCTGGAGGAAACCCACACAAACATGAGGAGAACATACAAACTCCTTGCAGATGTTGTCATTGGTGGGATTTGAACCCAGGACTCCAGTGCTGCAAGGCTGCAGTGCTAACCACTGAGCCACCATGCTGCCCCCAGTTGTATAGGCCACTTTGTATAGGCCAACATGTATAGACCACTTTGACATCACAATACCAATGCTGTGTTTGCATTAAAGATATTGAAAAGTATTCAGTGCAGTCCTAGGAGACCTCAGAGTGTTACACGTGTCTATTCAGGGCAATTGGAGGCTTTGCAGACAGTACATACGATTGGCGGCAAATAAAATAAAAAAAAAAAAATTAGACAAAGATGTGTTCGAATTTCAAAAGACTCGTTCATCTCTAATCAGACAGATATTAACACCTGAATCCACAACCTCAGGTTTCACATTTGTCAGCACGCAGAGTAGTCCCATCCCACGGGGATAATCCAACTGCTGCTAGTCTTTGGCCAAAGTCCACCCCCATTTCTGCTTCAATAAGTGATGTTATTTATTGAAGAAGTTTTTGAAACTAAGTTTAAAAACGATGTTCGATTTTGCAACATTGAACACAGGAATACGTGTTTTGTTGGCCTTTTGCGCGTGGATTTTTGCCTTAGAATTAATCAGATTTGATGCCAAAATCAGTGTGAAAAAAACTTTGTGATAAAATACTTACAGAAGTATCCAAGTATTCCTCAATGAACTTCTTTATTCATCGCAACACAAATTAGGCAAAGAAATGTCAATTTTTCTAAGCTAAACGGCCTTTATCCATTCAACAAGTAAAAATGTACAGTCACTTTTTGGATTGATAAAGGCCGTTTTGTGGCATTATTTTGTTTAATTTCTGTTGCCATTATTAAAGAAGAAGTTCGTGGAGGAATAGCTCCAGTACTTTGGACACTTTTGTTGGATTTTCTGGCAATTTGGTGCTGAGATAATCCAAGTTATCATGGAGATTGAGCAGCAATGCACAGGAGCAGCGAAATACTTTGACTACAAGTGAAGTTTGTAAAAAAGTTGCACATCTCCCATTGTAAAAATATAATATAACACTTTATGTGCTTCGCTGGATGTGCTTCTATTGGAAAGTATACATACGCTCAATTACAGGTTATGGTTAGATTTTGTATATACAGTACAGACCAAAAGTTTGGAAACACCTTCTCATTTAAAGATTTTTCTGTATTTTCATGACTTTGAAAATTGTACATTCACACTGAAGGCATCAAAACTATTAATTAACACATGTGGAATTATATACTTAACAAAAAAGTGTGAAACAACTGAAAATATGTCTTATATTCTAGGTTCTTCAAAGTAGCCACCTTTTGCTTTGATGACTGCTTTGCACACTCTTGGCATTCTCTTGATGAGCTTCAAGAGGTAGTCACCAGAAATGGTTTTCACTTCACAGGTGTGCTCTGTCAGGTTTAATAAGTGGGATTTCTTGCCCATGGGGTTGGGACCATCAGTTGTGTTGTGCAGAAGTCAGGTGGATACACAGCTGATAGCCCTACTGAATAGACTGTTAGCTGCTTTTTTCTTGCCATAATACAAATTCTAAGTAAAGAAAAACGAGTGGCCATCATTACTTTAAGAAATGAAGGTCAGTCAATCTGAAAAATTGGGCAAACTTTGAATGTGTCCCCACTACAAAGAAAATGGCTCACATGAGGACCACCCCAGGAAAGGAAGACCAAGAATCACCTCTGCTTCTGAGGATAAGTTTATCCGAGTCACCAGCCTCAGAAATCGCAGGTTAACAGCAGCTCAGATTAGAGACCAGGTCAATGCCACACAGAGTTCTAGCAGCAGACACATCTCTACAACAACTGTTAAGAGGAGACTTTGCGCAGCAGGCCTTCATGGTAAAATAGCTGCTAGGAAACCACTGCTAAGGACAGGCAACAAACAGAAGAGACTTGTTTGGACTAAAGAACACAAGGAATGGACATTAGACCAGTGGAAATCTGTGCTTTGGTCTGATGAGTCCAAATTTGATATCTTTGGTTCCAACCACCGTGTCTTTGTGCGACGCAGAAAAGGTGAAGGGATGGACTCTACATGCCTTGTTCCCACCGTGAAGCATGAAGGAGGAGGTGTGATCATGTGGGGGTGCTTTGCTGGTGACACTGTTGGGGATTTATTCAAAATTGAAGGCATACTGAACCAGCATGGCTACCACAGCATCTTGCAGCGGCATGCTATTCCATCCGGTTTGCGTTTAGTTGGACCATCATTTATTTTTCAACAGGACAATGACCCCAAACATACCTCCAGGCTGTGTAAGGGCTATTTGACCAAGAAGGAGAGTGATGGGGTGCTACGCCAGATGGCCTGTCCTCCACAGTCACCAGACCTGAACCCAATCGAGATGGTTTGGGGTGAGCTGGACCGCAGAGTGATGGCAAAAGGGCCAACAAGTGCTAAGCATTAGAGATGAGCGGTGTTCGACTCGAACTGTTCGCCAATCTCAAATTCGAGCTGTTTTGGGCGGTGTTCGAGCCGTTCGGCGAACATGAACAATTTGAAAAAAATCCGACTGTTCGAGGTTATGTTCGATAACTGATCGTGCACCAAAATTATAACTGGATTTTTTCTCAGTAATACTGAAAATTAATGTTAATACGCAGTTTGAGTGTACAGCGGGGCGGGGGGAGGGGCAGGGGATGGATCTCTGCATAAATAATGAAGATCTCCATTTTTTTTCTCTTTCCCGCATTTACAGTGGGGAGGTGCAATCTGTCAGCCTATCAGCAGCGCACACGCGGAGCGAACTGCTTTTTTTTCACACAAGCAAGGGCATGTGTCATTGGCAGTGTATGTCACATGTCCTTGCCCTATAAGACTCAGCCATTTTCCACGTAGCCACCATTTTCTCACTGCTGCAGCTGCGTGTTAGACGGCACTGCTGTTGCTGTGTGCACTATACTTTGAGTGTTCATTTCAAGCCAATTTTCTCTGAAATATACAGATAGCTTGGTACTAGGGAATAGTTGTGATTGCAGTCCTTTTGAGGACTAGGTTACATCATTTCCTATGACTTTTATCAGGCAGGTCTGTGCTCTTAAATAGATAAGTTGGGAGTAGGGACTAATTGTAATTGCAGTCCTTTTGAGGGCTAGGTTACATCAGTTCCTATCATGTTTTGCCAGGCAGGTCTGTGCCAGTGCTGTGCAAGATTTTTTCACAGCGTTTGGCTAAATCTAGCTAAGCAAATCCTTTTTGGCCTCTTGCAGTGTGTGTTAGTCAGTGGAGTAGCCTATCTGTGTTGCAAGCTACACCACCTGTGTATAGAATACAAATTTTTTCACTGCACCTAGCCAAGTAAAACCTTTTGGGCATAGCATCATTCTATTAGTCCATCTATACTAACCTCCACCAGGTTGCAAATTAAAAATAATTTTTATCTGCATCTAGCTCTGAAAAAAATTTGGGCTTGTAGCAGTGTGTGGGACTTGTTCTATTAGTCCATCTATACTAACCTCCCCCAGGTTGCAAATTAAAAATATTTTTTATCTGCATCTAGCTCTGAAAAAAAAATTGGGCTTGTAGCAGTGTGTGGGACTTGTTCTATTAGTCCATCTATACTAACCTCCACCAGATTGCAAATTAAAAATTATTTTTATCTGCATCTAGCTCTGAAAAAGAATGTGGGCCTGTAGCAGTGTGTGGAACTTGTTCTATTAGTCCATCTATACTAACCTCCACCAGGTTGCAAATTAAAAATTATTTTTATCTGCATCTAGCTCTGAAAAAAAATTTGGGCTTGTAGCAGTGTGTGGGACTTGTTCTATTAGTCCATTTATACTAACCTCCACCAGGTTGCAAATTAAAAATAATTTTTATCTGCATCTAGCTCTGAAAATTTTTTTGGGCCTGTAGCAGTGTGTGGGGCTTGTTCTATTAGTCCATCTATACTAACCTCCACCAGGTTGCAAATTAAAAATAATTTTTATCTGCATCTAGCTCTGAACATTTTTTTGGGCTTGTAGCAGTGTGTGGTACTCATTGTATTAGGCCATCTATACCAAGATCCACCAGCTTTGAAATTAATAATAATTTTTAGCTGCATCTAGCCCGGAAAATAATTTTTCTTCCCAATAGTGGTAGCAATAGAAATATGGGGCGCGCGCCTGGCTAACAAAAATATACGCTTCATAACAAAAAACACCAGCCTAGCGCACTGCATTAATAAGATGGCATCATCGTCTCTCCCAGTGCTAGGCCTACTACGCCGGCTAGCATTCCTGTGCCTAAAACACAATGTATGGGTCCGCGCTAGCCACGATGCTGAGGGGTCTAAAGCTGCTGCTAACGCTTTTTCACAATTCAATTGGCAGATTTTCACAGAGCTCCTCCCCAGCGCCCACTCATCGGGCAACAGTTGCCCACCCTCCCTATGGGATCTAGTGGCGAATAGTTGATGCCATTAATCAGAGCGTCAGTTGCCCCGTCGACGTGGCAAGCATACGGTAAGGCATGGGAAGAGTGAACACGACTAGCAGCAGGCAGATGAGTTGACCAATGTGAACAAGCCAGATTACAAGTCACCATAGAATTTCTCCACCAGCTAATGATGAGGGGCATATCAGGGGCGTCAGCGCAGCGGTGTCTGACCGGAGTAGCATTTCACTTCCAACTACTGAATTGGGGAGATGTGACAAAGAGATTCATCATCAGACAATCCATAAAAGGGTGGAAAAGGGGTCAGCCAAGTCAGGAGTGTAGACGTCCTGTCCCGTGTCACTAAAACTGATTTCTCACATTATATCCCTAACACCATTAACATGACACTCACAATTTGAAGCAACACTACTGTCTACTGCATTTGCGATCGCCTTCTTCGAGGCGCTATGCATAAGCGAATTAGTCCCTCAATCCAAAATTACCACCAGTGGAGGCTTATTACACCAGGACGTAGTCATAGCCAATAATGCAATACGTCTACGCATACGCCAATCGAAAATGGTTCCAGCGGGCAGGGGCACTTGGGTACTTCTACAACCTACAAACGGAACACTGAGTCAGGTAACAATAGTAAAAACATATATAACCATCAGATCACAAAGTAATTTCTTCCTATCACACATAGATGGAACGCCATTATCAAGATACCAGTTCCAAGCTATATTTAATAAATGCATAACATCGGCAGGGAACCACCCCAAAGATTATGGGACACACTCATTCCGCATAGGCGCGGCCACGGAAGCAGCAAGAGCAGGACTGTCAGAAACGGAAGTTCAGAGGATAGGGAGATGGCGATCCCCATGTTTGGCGAGATACATAAGACCGGACTTATTATCCTAACGTGGTTTGTTTCTTTTACAGGTGACGCTAAGCCAACAATGTGGGTAATAGGTCACTCGTATATACAGTGGTGGCCAAAAGTATTGGCACCCCTGCAATTCTGTCAGATAATACTCAGTTTCTTCCTGAAAATGATTGCAATCACAAATTCTTTGGTATTATTATCTTCATTTAATTTGCTTGCAAGGAAAAAACACAAAAAGAATTGTCCTAAAGCCAAATTGGATATAATTCCACACCAAACCTAAAAAAGGGGGTCGACAAAAGTATTGGGACTGTTTGAAAAATCATGTGATGCTTCTCTAATTCGTATAATTAACAGCACCTGTAACTTACCTGTGGCACCTAACAGGTGTTGGCAATAACTAAATCACACTTGCAGCCAGTTAACATGGATTAAAGTTGACTCAACCTCTGTCCTGTGTCCTTCTGTGTACCACATTGAGCATGGAGAAAAGAAAGAAGACCAAAGAACTGTCTGAGGACTTGAGAAACCAAATTGTGAGGAAGCATGAGCAATCTCAAGGCTACAAGTCCATCTCCAAAGACCTGAATGTTCCTGGGTCTTCCGTGCGCAGTGTCATCAAGAAGTTTAAAGCTCATGGCACTTTGGCTAACCTCCCTAGATGTGGACGGAAAAGAAAAATTGACGAGAGATTTCAACGCAAGATTGTGCGGATGGTGGATAAAGAACCTCGACTAACATCCAAACAAGTTCAAGCTGCCCTGCAGTCCGAGGGTACAACAGTGTCAACCCATACTATCCGTCAGTGTCTGAATGAAAAGGGACTGTATGGTAGGATACCCAGGAAGACCCCACTTCTTACCCCGAGACATAAAAATGCCAGGCTGGAGTTTGCCAAAACTTACCTGAGAAAGCCTAAAACGTTTTGGAAGAATGTTCTCTGGTCAGATGAAATAAAAGTAGAGCTTTTTGGGAAAAAGCATCAGCATAGAGTGTACAGGGAAAAAAAAGAGGCATTCAAAGAAAAGAACACGGTCCCTACAGTCAAACATGGTGAAGGTTCCCTGATGTTTTGGGGTTGCTTTGCTGCCTCTGGCACTGGACTGCTTGACCGTGTGCATGGCATTATGAAGTCTGAAGACTACCAACAAATTTTGCAGCATAATGTAGGGCCCAGTGTGAGAAAGCTGGGTCTCCATCAGAGGTCATGGGTCTTCCAGCAGGACAATGACCCAAAACACACTTCCAAAAGCACTATAAAATGGTTTGAGAGAAAGCACTGGAGACTTCTAAGGTGGCCAGCAATGAGTCCAGACCTGAATCCCATAGAACACCTGTGGAGAGATCTCAAAATGGCAGTTTGGAGAAGGCACCCTTCAAATATCAGGGACCTGGAGCAGTTTGCCAAAGAAGAATGGTCTACAATTCCAGCAGAGCATTGTAAGAAACTCATTGATGGTTACCGGTAGCGGTTGTTCGCAGTTATTTTGGCTAAAGGTTGTGCAACCAAGTATTAGGCTGAGGGTGCCAATACTTTTGTCTGGCCAATTTTTGGAGTTTTGTGTGAAATGATCAATGATTTGATTTTTGCTTCATTCTCTTTTGTGTTTTTTTTCTTGCAAACAAATTAAATGAAGATAATACCAAGGAATTTGTGATTGCAATCATTTTCAGGAAGAAACTGAGTATTATCTGACAGAATTGCAGGGGTGGCCACCACTGTATATTGGGCAGAAAAAAGGGCGAAAGTCCGCCCAGGCGGAAAGAAATTAGAGTTTCATAACACATATTTCAACTGGAGAGATATTAGAGGCCTGCTATGGCCACAGGTACTAATGGAGGTAATCAAGGTAGGGAGAGAGGCAAGAGGTCCGGTCATCTTAGTTATACAGGCCGGGGGAAACGACCTAGGTCATCACAAGAGCGCATAACTAATGGAAATAATGAAACTAGACACTGAGCGCTTCAAAGAAATTTTCACAAAACTCACTATAGTATGGTCAGAGATTGTGCCGATAGCGGTATGGCAAGGTGCGCGAGACATCACGGCCATCGAACGGACAAGGCGGGTAATAAATATTCGGATAGCAAAATTTAGAAGAGACAGAGGCGGTGTAGTGATACAACACCGACAACTGGAAGGAGATAAAGCAGGCCTCATACGGCCCGACGGTGTTCACTTAATGGATATTGGACTGGACATATTCCTGTCAGGACTCCAGGACGGAGTGGAAGAAGCATTAAGAGTGATGGATGGGGGTCAGAGTCCTGCATACGAGTACGCAGGATCGTCCGTGGCCTGGAAATAGAAAGAACATGTTGGAGAGTTACACTTGTTTGCCAACTTGCCGGTGTGGAGACCCAGGGCATGCTGCAACAAGCTAAATTATTTTAGAAATAAAATGCCTTTCTAATGGAATGAGTAGAAAGAGTTAATAAAGCTGTGACTGATCCTCACCCATCCAGTTGTAAGAGTTACATTATTGTATTGTCAAGGAAAGGGGGGCGGTAGGGGGGCTGAGCGTCTGGGTTTGGTTGGGGGTCCCCACAGTCTGCCTACTGATGCATTTAAAAATTCTTATTAGATACACAGGCGGTGCAGCTTGCTTCGCAGCTGGGCTACTACGCCCAAAGTATTGCCTAGGCTAGATGCAGTTAAAAATTCTACGCTGACTAGCAGACACTGAAGCTTTGGAGCAGACCTCTGAGTAAACAGCTCTTCAGACTCAACCATCTGTGTTACCCCAAGCCATAGTGTATGTAGTTTCTTACAGTTAAAAGAGGGGGGGGGCGGGGCGTGCCAATGTCACGTAAAACACAGCAAGGGGAATCCAAAAAGAGTCTCCATTTTCTCCAAAAATTGTGCCACAGACACCACTTAAGTGGCATCAATTGCCCCAGAGTTGCTTAAAATGGTTGGTGAGGTGGTTTTACCAAATCCTCAAGTTTTAGTCTCCCCAGGATGACACAGGGGTAGAAAAGTCCTTGCGGATCCATGATTTGTTCATCTTTATGAATGTGAGTCTGTCTACATTCTCAGTGGATAGCCGCGTGCGCTTATCTGTCAGCACACCACCAGCAGCGCTGAGCACACATTCAGAGAGAAGGCGGGCTGCAGGGCATGACAAGATCTCCAAGGCGTGAGTGGCGAGCTCCGGACATTTTTCCAGATTGGAATCCCAAAATGAGCAAGAGTCCAGTGACACAGTCATGGCTTCCATGTTCACTTGGAGATATTCCTGTACCATCCTCTCTAGGCGTTGACTATGTGTCAGACTTCTTGTCTCCTGTGGCCTTGCAAAGGATGGTCTAAAAAAGTGGTGAAACGATTCCACAAAATTGCTGTTACCAGAAGATACTGTGTTACTGTTACGGTTTGAGTGATGAAGAATCGACAGTCCCACGGTTTGCAAGTTAGAACTGTGAGATTCACTACGTGCACCACTGGTGTTTTGTGGAAAAGCACATGTAAGATTCTGCAACAGCCTCTGCTGATACTCTTGCATGCGTGAATCCCTTTCTATGGCAGGAATTATTTCGGCAAATTTACTTTTGTACCGGGGATCTAAGAGTGTGGCAACCCAGTAGTCAGGATTAGTGTTGAGCCACCCCCGTAGTGTTCGAGTTCGGTTCGGTTCGTCGAACACCCGTGTGTTTGCCGAACTGTTCGTCGAACTGTTCGTCGAACACCTTCGAACACCGTTAAAACCAATGGCAGGCAAACAAAAACACATAGAAACACATAGAAAACACCTTCAAAGGTGTCCAAAAGCTGACAAACTGCTCAGAAGACACAACTAACACATGGAAAAGTGACAACTACATATAGTCATGCGAAAAGAAAAGAGGTGGACGAGTAAAAGGAGGGGGAGACACAGATATAGGCATGTCATGCCCTTCTAAAATCCAAAAAGTGAGAAGCCGACACGTTCAGTCCGCTCCTGCCCGTGCCACCTCCGTGTCGCCGGGTTTGTGCCAGAGCCGCGGTGAACCCTGACGGCCAGCCCCCTCTCCCAATACTGGTGCCTGTCCGCTGGTGGGTCGAGCGAGCCCCCCTGTGGTGGAGGCAGCTCTAAGCTTTTTAATTTAAATTGTCTCTCTAATTTGAATGAATACACTTTAAATCCATTTACAAGGATCTATTGGAGGGCAAGTCTCATGCCAGCAGCCGCGTAATTCCAGCTCCAGTAGCGTCCACTAAAGCTGCTGCAGTTAAAAAGCTTTTATAAGGATCGAGCTCGGCTGTCCACCGCAAGGCATCCTACTGCCAGTCCCAGCCCCTATGCCTTGGGGTGCCTCCTGATGCTCTTCACTGAGTATCCCGTGGTCCCGAAGCATTTCCTTTGAAAAAATGAAATGTCCAAACTACAGGTGGTGTAGCTTGCTTAACAGCCGGGATAATCCGCTGACTAGCAGACACTGCTACTAGGCACAAAGTATTTCCTGGGCTAGATGCAGTTAAAAATTTGTAATTAGATACTCTCGTTGGATGCTGAGAAAGCATTCCATAGAGTCTCCTGGCACGCCATATATGATTCTCTTAAAAAGCTTGGGGTAGGGGTCTAGGGGACCCTTTTATAGCCAAAATCACGGCCCTGTATCACAATACGTCACCTAGGCTGAAGATAAATGGAACTGTAGCACCCTGAGGGCTCGGTTGCTACAGAGGTATTGCACCTCACCCAGAGGTGTGATATCTCACTCTCAGGTAAGGATGGAGTGTGGATCAGGACCCGACACCTGCATGCATTACACCACATTGCCGTGGGGCAGGGCGACCAATATGCTTCTGAGATGGGCACGACAGTCCCTGTCCCTGGCTGGAGTGGGGGGAGGGAACACTGAGGAAGGGGAACCCTGTAGTGCAGGAGCAGGGAGGAAGCAGTTCCTGGGTGCATTGAGAAGGGAGTATAAAAGGTGGGCACCATCTTAGTTCAGTGCAGAGAAGTCTGAGCAGAAGTGGCAGGGAGCAGGGGCTCTGCATGAGCTCTGCTCCGGAGGCGGGCCTAGTAACAGAGGCCCAGGCCTGGAAGAGGGAGAAGGAAGGAAGAGGAGCGGAGAAGGCTCCAGGAACGAGGAATGAAGGGATCCCAGGGGTGCGGACGGGCGAGTCGCCACCGCACACCCGAATCCACCTGCGTGGAGGGGTCAGGCCAAAGGGGGAGACCGGTCCCCGAAACTAGTGGAGGCAGGAAACGACCCTCAGCTAGAAACCGGAGGCTGTGACATTTTATGTGGCGCAGCCCCTCGCTACACCCGCTAGGAAGGCACCACATAGGGTCAGGGAAACTGGCGTCAAGTTTACCAAGAGGAGGCCCGAGGCAGCCGGACAGAAGGGTTGGTAAGAAAGGCCAGACAAAGGACACACAAAGGGGGTCCTGTGAAGCGCTCCAAAGTTATCTGGGAGTTGTCTGAGCCCCTCACCTGGTGAGCACAGTACGACGTGGGCAGCCGTTACCTGCAGACGTGGTCTGGATAATAAGAACTGTGAGTAAAGCCCCTGGACTGCATCACTGACTCCGTGTCGTTACTGCTGCTGCCCTGCACCATCACCCCCATCCTCCGCATACACTGCCCTGAGGCTATACTCCTCCCGTGGGGAGTTATGCTACGCTCTGCTGCACCCACAACACCAGCCTCAGCGGTCTGCCCTGCAGCGGCGGTTCACTCTGACCGCAATCCACGGGTGGCGTAGTCGGACATTTAAACATCAAAACCACATAAATAGTTCCGCCACTGGTTTGACCACCCTAAGCCACGGAACCGGGTCGCCGCCACGAAGACTACAACCACCAGCATCCACCAAAAAGGGTCCGGCTCCGGGTGTCCCAAGGCCCAGGGGGTGCATCAGAACATTTTCATCACCTTTCACAATCACCAATGGGACAAGGCAGTGATGTCCTCTGTCCCCTCTCTTATACATCCTAGTGACGGAGCACCTGCTCTCATCAATTCGCCATAACCCCAATATTAGGTGGATTGAGGTGGGAGGCACCGAGTACAAGTGCTCTCTATTTGCTGATGATGTCCTAGTATATATCACTCAATCACATATATCCATCCATGCTGTTATGGCTGAAATAGATCACTTTGTTACATGGTCAAATTTTAAAGTCAATGCAGCGAAGTCTGAGGCCCTCGATGTCTCCCTCCCCAAATCCATATAGGATTCCATCCAGTCCAACTTTCCCTTTGCCTGGCCCTCACAGGGTATCAAATACTTAGGAATTCCTATTCATAGAGACCTCTCCCATCTATGTTATCTTAATTTTGGGCCCTTTATTGAACAACTCCATACAGACCACGGTTGGCAAGTTAGAACTGTAAGATTCACTACGTGAACCACTGGTGTTTTGTGGAAAAGCACATGTACGCTGTGTTCCAAATTATTATGCAAAAAGTGTTTAGGAGTGATATGGGAAGAATTTGTTTGTTTGTCAGTTAAACTCATTGATGGTGATGTGTGTCAGGGCTCTTTATATCACTGTAAGCAATTGCAGACACCTGTGCTAATTAGTTTGGCAGGTGTGTCCAATGAAAGGCAAGACTACTTAAGAAGGCTGTTTCACATTATTAAGCAGCCTACATTTTCTGCCAAAATGGGAAAGAAAAAGGATGTGTCGGCTGCTGAGAAGCAACAAATTGTGGAGTGTTTAGGTCAAGGCATGACTACAATCAACATTGTGCGATGATCAGGATGAAGTGTCTTGGCAATCAAGAAGTATGTAGCTGATTCACAGTACACACGTGTGCGGGCTGATAAGGGCAAATTGAGGACTCTTTCCTACAGGCAATTACGTCAGGTTAAAAGAGCAGAAACAAAAAAAGCCTTGTCATAGCAGCTAACAAGTTTTTGAAGCTGCTGGTGCCTCCAACATCCCCCGAACAACAAGATGCAGGGTCCTTCAGAGGTTTGCAGCTGTGCATACGCCATCCTGTCGACCTCCTCTATCCACTTCACACAAGCAGAAACGGCTCCAGTGGGCCAAACATTACATGAAGACTGATTTCAAAACTGTTTTGTTCACGGATGAGTGCCGTGCAGCGCTCGATGGTCCAGATGGATGGAGTGGAGGATGGCTGGTTGATGGACACCCCACGCAAACACGGCTACAGCGCCAACAAGGAGGAGGTGGAGTAATGTTTTGGGCTGGAATCATGGGGATAGAGATTGTCGGCCCCTTTAGGATCCCTGAAGGCGCTAAAGATGAACTCCATAATGTATGTGGATTTTCTCAAACAGCACTTCCTGCCATGGTTCAAGAAGAAGAACCGTGTATTTCACAGCAAGATCATTTTTTTGCATGATAATGCACCATCTCATGCTGCACATAAAACATCTGCATCTCTGGCTGATATGGGCATAAAAGGGGACAAACTTATGGTGTGACTCCCATGCTCCCCTGACCTCTACCCCATTCAGAACCTCTGGAGCATCATCAAAAGGAGTGTCTATGATGGCGGGAGGCAGTTCACATCTAAGCAACAGCTCTGGGAGGGTATTCTGTCCTCATGCAAAACAATTGAAGCAGAAACCATCCAAAACCTGACAAATTCAATGGACGAGAGAGTTCAGAAGCTCCTTTCGAACAAGGGGTCCTATGTGTAAATGTAACATCACCTAGAATAAAGTTTTGAGTTGAAAACTGTTTGATTTCAGTTTCTAATAACCTGCTAATGCTTATAATTTCAAAAATGACCATTTTTTTGGTCTTTATTAAAATGAAAAGGTTGATCGAAAAGTTTTGGGGATCTAAGAGTGTGGCAACCCAGTAGTCATGATTACTTCGAATTCTGACAATATGAGGGTCATGTTGCAGGTAGTGCAGCAAGAAGGCACTTATGTGTCTTGCGCATCTCGGAGCCCCAAAATTACTTTCCGGGCTAGATGCAGCTAAAAATTATTATTAATTTTAAATCTGGTGGAGCTTAGTATAGATGGCCTAATAGGATCAGTGCTGCACACTGCTACAAATCTCAAATTATTTTCCAGTCAAGATACAGATAAACATGATTAGTAATTTTAAATCTGGTGGAGCTTATTATAGATGGCCTAATAGAATCAGTGCTGCACACTGCTACAAAGCCCAAATTATTTTCCCGCCAAGATACAGATAAACATGATTAGTAATTTGAAAGCTTAAAACGGTTGGTAGGGTGATTTTAACCAATCATCAAGCTTTTACTCTCCCCAGGATGACACAGGGGTAGAAAAGTCGTTTCGTATCCATGATTTGTTCATCTTTATGAACGTGAGTCTGTCTACATTATCAGTGGAGAGCCGTGTGCGCTTATCTGTCAGCACACCACCAGCAGCGCTGAACACACGTTCAGACAGAACACTGGCTGCGGGGCATGACAAGATCTCCAAGGCATAAGTGGCTAGCTCCGGCCATTTATCCAGATTGGAAGCCCAAAAAGAGCAAGGGTCCAGTGACACAGTCATGGCTTCAATGTTTACTTGGAGATACTCCTGTACCATCGTCTCTAGGCGTTGACTATGTGTCAGACTTCTTGTCTCCTGTGGCCTTGCAAAGGATGGGCTAAAAAAGTGGTGAAATGATTCCGCAAAATTGATGTTACCAGCAGATACTGTGGTTCTGTTACGGTTTGAGTGCTGAACACTTGACGGTCCCACGGTTGGCAAGTTGGAACTGTGAGATTCACTACGTGCACCACTGGTGTTTTGTGGAAAAGCACATGTAAGATTCTGCAACAGTCTCTGCTGATACTCCTGCATGCGTGCATCCCTTACTATGGCAGGAATAATTTCTGCAAATTTACTTTTGTACCGGGATCTAACAGTGTGGCAACCCAGTAGTCAGGATTATTTCTAATTCTCACAATTCGAGGGTCATGTTGCAGGTAGTGCAGCAAGAAGGCACTCATGTGTGTTGCGCATCCAGGAGCACCAAGTCCCTGTTGTGTTGGTGGCGAGGTAACAATCATGCTTCCTTCCTCTGTCCTCTCCCCCCAACCTCGCACAACAGAAATGTGATCAAGGTCTCCCTCATCTGATGAGTCTTCCATCAGTTCGTCCTCCACTTCTTCCTGGGCTCCTGCACCTTCCGCACTAGTTTGGCTGCTACCATGCGCCCTGGTAAAACCATCTCCCCCACCCTCACATGCCAGCCGCCTTGGTGCTACCGACCGTCTGGACCTTGCAGATGTTAGCCCTTCCGCATACAACTCCTCCTCCTCTACTTCCTCCACCTCCTCTTGTGCCACCACCTGACTCCGAATTCTGTTTAACATGTGCTCCAGCATGTAAATCACCGGAATAGTCATGCTGATAATGGCATCGTCAGCACTAAACATCTTCGTCGCCACTTCAAAACTGTGCAGAAGGGTGCATAGGTCCCTGATCTGAGACCACTCCTCCAGCGTGATTTGCCCCACCTCTGGATCTCGTTGGCCCAGGCTATACGTCAGAACGTATTGCACCAGGGCTTGTCGGTGCTGCCACAGTCGCTGCAACATGTGCAGAGTTGAATTCCACCGTGTCGGCACATCGCATTTTAGCCGGTGAAGTGGCAGGCCCAACGACTTCTGTAGAGATGTAAGTCGCTGAGCTGCGGGATGCGAACGGCGGAAGTGAGCACACAGCGACCGTGCCCTCTGCAGAAGGCCATCTAGTCTGGGATAGTGGGCTAAAAATTGCTGGACAACCAGGTTCAACACGTGAGCCATACAAGGCACATGTGTGACATTGCCCCGGCGAAGGGCCGCACCCAGGTTTGCAGCATTGTCGCTCACGGCCTTCCCTGGATTCAGGTCCAGTGGAGACAACCATTCATGAAATTGGTTCTCCAGAGGTGACCACAACTCCTCAGCTGTGTGACTCACATTTCCCAGACATTTCAAAGTAAAAACCGCCTGATGACGTTGAGCCCTACTGCCAGCATAGTAAGGAGGTGTGCAGGAACCCTTCTGCGCAGTTAGAAAGCTTGTGGCATGACCAGACAGGCTTTGGGTGCAGGTGGAAGACCGAGAGGAGGTTGAGGAGGCAGAAGCAGTGGAGGAACTTTGACATAAAGAGGATTGACGCACAACTCGTGGGGACGGCAAGACTTGGACAGCAGCCCCTTGTCCTGCTTTCACCATAGTTAGCCAGTGCCCAGTCAGCGACATGTAACGCCCCTGTCCATGCCTACTCGTCCAAGTGTCTGTGGTGAAATGCACCCTGTCACACACAGAGTTTCTCAAAGAAGCGGTGATGTTGTGTGCGACATGCTGGTGGAGCGCAGGCACACCTTTCTTTGAGAAGTAGTGCCGACTGGGCATCTGGTACTGGGGCACTGCGACGGACATAAGGTCTCGAAAATCCTCTGTGTCCACCAGGCGGAAAGGCAGCATTTCTGTAGCCAAGAGCTTGCAGATGGTGAAATTCAACCTCTTAGCTTTCTCATGGCTAGGAGGAAATGGTCTTTTACTTGTCCACATCTGAGGGACCGAGGGCTGGCTATTGTGCTTAGACGGGGTTGATAAGGGTGTCCCCGGCAAACTGCCGGTCTGTGAGGAAGATGCAGGCGGACATGTTAGGTTGCCTTGATCCAAAGGTGGTGCTATCGATGTCGGACAGCGCTCAACACCAGCTGGTGTTACCACCTCCAAAGAAAATGATGACCTGCCAATCACGTTGGCTGTTGCGGGTAAAGAGGTGGCAGGTCTGCGCCCCAAAACAGGTGTGACTGCTGTCCCCACAGTCACAGAGGATGAAGAGGCCGCGGATGCACAAGATATGGCAGACGGTGGTTGGCCCGGCCGGCTAGGCCGCATTGTAGCACACTGAGCTTCCCACTGCAACTTATGCTTCATGTCCATGTGCCGGTTTATGCATGAAGTACTCAAACTATGTATTTTTTGGCCTCTACTTAGCTTTTGCTGACAAATGTTACAGATAACACGAGTTGGGTCATCTTTATCGATCTGAAAAAATGCCCAGGCTATGCAAGGCTTTGCACCCATGCGACCTGAAGAGCCACCACGACTTGTGGTGAGAGGCAGAGTTGTGTTTGAGGATGCAGTTGTTGACGTGCTTCCAGTACTACGTCTCTGTCCAGGAAGGCGCAACCTGACCTCGTCCTCACTAGCATCTTCCTCCACCTCCTCTGCTGACCTCATCTCTTGGCTGACTGTGGGTTGACAGTAAGTGGGATCTCCAACCTCATCATCATCACCCTGTGCGTTATCACACCCGTCGTCCTCAGAGCCAACCTGTTCCTGCCCTGACAAAAAACTAAAGTTGTCGCTCCAATCAGGTATTTGAGTCTCATCATCGTCTTCCTCATTGTCTCCACCAACAGGAGTTACAGTTTGGGAATGAGGGTCTACATTATGGTCAGAACCTTCTGCGTCTGGTCCTGGATCCGACTCATAAAGATTCTGGGCATCAGTGCAGATCATTTCCTCGTCTGGATTCACAGAAGCGCTGGAGTCGACCTCTGATTCCCAGGCTATAGTATGAGTAAACAGCTCTGCAGACTCAACCATCTGTTCTACCTCATACTCAGACGGGCAGCTGGAGATTTGGGAGCTGTGAGGAAGCAAGTGCGATTGGGGTGACACCTTTGAGGACTGGAGTATTTGTGATGTTGAAGTTGATGTGGAGGAGAGCCCACTTAAAGGAGCACTTGATATCCGTTGAAGCACCTGCTGTTTTTGTGCGTCATCTGGAATTTGTAGCGATTGGCGTGGCCGTAAGAAAGGGATCTTATCACATTGTCCGCTAAAAGAAGTAGACATTTTAGTTTGGCTGGAAGATGGTCTTTCTTCTGCAGATGTTACTGTTGCTTTAACACCTACCCCACGGACACAACCTTTTTTCCCCTTCCCAACACGCCTATTCCCCTTTCCACCAGCAGCAGGCCTTTTTCCACTCATTTTGGTGGTTAACTAATTCACAACTCTGGAGTTGTTTGCACAAAAAAACAATGGATGGGAACCGAGCAGAGCTGAGTGGCCAAACTGTGGTATTAGGCCAAAACTATTGGCTGGGTTAGATGCAGAAAAAAATTATATTCAATTTGCAACCTGATGGAGGTCAGTATAGATGGACTAATAGAACAAGTCCCACACACAGCTAGAAGCCCAAATATTTTTTCAGAGGTAGATGCAGAAAAAAATTGTATTCAGTTTGCAACCTGATGGAGGTCAGTATAGATGGACTAATAGAACAAGTCCTACACACAGCTAGAAGCCCAAATATTTTTTCAGAAGTAGATGCAGAAAAAAAATATATTCAGTTTGCAACCTGATGGAGGTCAGTATAGATGGACTAATAGAGAAAGTCCCACACACTGCTAGAAGGCCAAATATTTTTTCAGAGCTAGATGCAGACAAAAAATTATTTTTAATTTGCAACCTGATGGAGGTCAGTATAGATGGACTAATAGAGAAAGTCCCACACACTGCTAGAAGGCCAAATATTTTTTCAGAGCTAGATGCAGAAAAAAATTATATTCAGTTTGCAACCTGATGGAGGTCAGTATAGATGGACTAATAGAACAAGTCCCACACACAGCTAGAAGGCCAAATATTTTTTCAGAGGTAGATGCAGATAAAAATTATTTTTAATTTGCAGCCTGATGGAGGTCAGTATAGATGGACTAATAGAGAAAGTCCCACACACTGCTAGAAGGCCAAATATTTTTTCAGAGCTAGATGCAGACAAAAAATTATTTTGAATTTGCAACCTGATGGAGGTCAGTATAGATGGACTAATAGAGAAAGTCCCACACACTGCTAGAAGGCCAAATATTTTTTCAGAGCTAGATGCAGACAAAAAATTATTTTTAATTTGCAACCTGATGGAGGTCAGTATGGATGGACTAATAGAGAAAGTCCCACACACTGCTAGAAGGCCAAATATTTTTTCAGAGGTAGATGCAGATAAAAATTATTTTTAATTTGCAACCTGATGGAGGTCAGTATAGATGGACTAATAGAGAAAGTCCCACACACTGATAGAAGGCCAAATATTTTTTGAGAGCTAGATGCAGAAAAAAATTATATTCAGTTTGCAACCTCATGGACGTCAGTATAGATGGACTAATAGAACAAGTCCCACACACAGCTAGAAGCCCAAATATTTTTTCAGAGGTAGATGCAGATAAAAATTATTTTTAATTTGCAACCAGATGGATGTCAGTATAGATGGACTAATAGAGAAAGTCCCAAACACTGCTAGAAGGCCAAATATTTTTTCAGAGGTAGATGCAGAAAAAAATTGTATTCAGTTTGCAACCTGATGGAGGTCAGTATAGATGGACTAATAGAACAAGTCCTACACACAGCTAGAAGCCCAAATATTTTTTCAGAAGTAGATGCAGAAAAAAAATATATTCAGTTTGCAACCTGATGGAGGTCAGTATAGATGGACTAATAGAGAAAGTCCCACACACTGCTAGAAGGCCAAATATTTTTTCAGAGCTAGATGCAGACAAAAAATTATTTTTAATTTGCAACCTGATGGAGGTCAGTATAGATGGACTAATAGAGAAAGTCCCACACACTGCTAGAAGGCCAAATATTTTTTCAGAGCTAGATGCAGGAAAAAATCATATTCAGTTTGCAACCTGATGGAGGTCAGTATAGATGGACTAATAGAACAAGTCCCACACACAGCTAGAAGGCCAAATATTTTTTCAGAGGTAGATGCAGATAAAAATTATTTTTAATTTGCAGCCTGATGGAGGTCAGTATAGATGGACTAATAGAGAAAGTCCCACACACTGCTAGAAGGCCAAATATTTTTTCAGAGCTAGATGCAGACAAAAAATTATTTTGAATTTGCAACCTGATGGAGGTCAGTATAGATGGACTAATAGAGAAAGTCCCACACACTGCTAGAAGGCCAAATATTTTTTCAGAGCTAGATGCAGACAAAAAATTATTTTTAATTTGCAACCTGATGGAGGTCAGTATAGATGGACTAATAGAGAAAGTCCCACACACTGCTAGAAGGCCAAATATTTTTTCAGAGGTAGATGCAGATAAAAATTATTTTTAATTTGCAACCTGATGGAGGTCAGTATAGATGGACTAATAGAGAAAGTCCCACACACTGATAGAAGGCCAAATATTTTTTGAGAGCTAGATGCAGAAAAAAATTATATTCAGTTTGCAACCTCATGGACGTCAGTATAGATGGACTAATAGAACAAGTCCCACACACAGCTAGAAGCCCAAATATTTTTTCAGAGGTAGATGCAGATAAAAATTATTTTTAATTTGCAACCAGATGGATGTCAGTATAGATGGACTAATAGAGAAAGTCCCACACACTGCTAGAAGGCCAAATATTTTTTCAGAGCTAGATGCAGAAAAAAATTATATTCAGTTTGCAACCTGATGGAGGTCAGTATAGATGGACTAATAGAACAAGTCCCACACACAGCTAGAAGCCCAAATATTTTTTCAGAGGTAGATGCAGAAAAAAATTATATTCAGTTTGCAACCTGATGGAGGTCTGTATAGATGGATTAATAGAACAAGTCCCACACACTGCTAGAAGCCCAATATTTTTTCAGAGGTAGATGCAGAAAAAAAATATATTCAGTTTGCAACCTGATGGAGGTCAGTATAGATGGACTAATAGAGAAAGTCCCACACACTGCTAGAAGGCCAAATATTTTTTCAGAGCTAGATGCAGACAAAAAATTATTTTTAATTTGCAACCTGATGTAGGTCAGTATAGATTGACTAATAGAGAAAGTCCCACACACTGCTAGAAGGCCAAATATTTTTTCAGAGCTAGATGCAGATATAAATTATTTTTAATTTGCAACCTGATGGAGGTCAGTATAGATGGACTAATAGAGAAAGTCCCACACACTGATAGAAGGCCAAATATTTTTTCAGAGCTAGATGCAGACAAAAAATTATTTTTAATTTGCAACCTGATAGAGGTCAGTATAGATGGACTAATAGAGAAAGTCCCACACACTGCTAGAAGGCCAAATATTTTTTCAGAGCTAGATGCAGAAAAAAATTATATTCAGTTTGCAACCTGATGGAGGTCAGTATAGATGGACTAATAGAACAAGTCCCACACACAGCTAGAAGCCCAAATATTTTTTCAGAGGTAGATGCAGATAAAAATTATTTTTAATTTGCAACCTGATGGAGGTCAGTATAGATGGACTAATAGAGAAAGTCCCACACACTGCTAGAAGGCCAAATATTTTTTCAGAGCTAGATGCAGATAAAAATTATTTTTAATTTGCAACCTGATGGAGGTCAGTATAGATGGACTAATAGAACAAGTCCCACACACAGCTAGAAGCCCAAATATTTTTTCAGAGGTAGATGCAGAAAAAAATTATATTCAGTTTGCAACCTGATGGAGGTCTGTATAGATGGATTAATAGAACAAGTCCCACACACAGCTAGAAGCCCAAATATTTTTTCAGAGGTAGATGCAGAAAAAAATTATATTCAGTTTGCAACCTGATGGAGGTCTGTATAGATGGATTAATAGAACAAGTCCCACACACAGCTAGAAGCCCAATATTTTTTCAGAGGTAGATGCAGAAAAAAAATATATTCAGTTTGCAACCTGATGGAGGTCAGTATAGATGGACTAATAGAGAAAGTCCCACACACTGCTAGAAGGCCAAATATTTTTTCAGAGCTAGATGCAGACAAAAAATTATTTTTAATTTGCAACCTGATGGAGGTCAGTATAGATGGACTAATAGAGAAAGTCCCACACACTGCTAGAAGGCCAAATATTTTTTTCAGAGCTAGATGCAGATATAAATTATTTTTAATTTGCAACCTGATGGAGGTCAGTATAGATGGACTAATAGAGAAAGTCCCATACACTGCTAGAAGGCCAAATATTTTTTCAGAGCTAGATGCAGACAAAAAATTATTTTTAATTTGCAACCTGATGGAGGTCAGTATAGATGGACTAATAGAGAAAGTCCCACACACTGCTAGAAGGCCAAATATTTTTTCAGAGCTAGATGCAGACAAAAAATTATTTTTAATTTGCAACCTGATGGAGGTCAGTATAGATGGACTAATAGAGAAAGTCCCACACACTGCTAGAAGGCCAAATATTTTTTTCAGAGCTAGATGCAGATATAAATTATTTTTAATTTGCAACCTGATGGAGGTCAGTATAGATGGACTAATAGAGAAAGTCCCATACACTGCTAGAAGGCCAAATATTTTTTCAGAGCTAGATGCAGACAAAAAATTATTTTTAATTTGCAACCTGATGGAGGTCAGTATAGATGGACTAATAGAGAAAGTCCCACACACAGCTAGAAGGCCAAATATTTTTTCAGAGGTAGATGCAGATAAAAATTATTTTTAATTTGCAGCCTGATGGAGGTCAGTATAGATGGACTAATAGAGAAAGTCCCACACACAGCTAGAAGGCCAAATATTTTTTGAGAGCTAGATGCAGATAAAAATTATTTTTAATTTGCAACCTGATGGAGGTCAGTATAGATGGACTAATAGAGAAAGTCCCACACACTGCTAGAAGGACAAATATTTTTTCAGAGCTAGATGCTGAAAAAAATTATATTCAGTTTGCAACCTGATGGAGGTCAGTATAGATGGACTAATAGAACAAGTCCCACACACAGCTAGAAGCCCAAATATTTTTTCAGAGGTAGATGCAGATAAAAATTATTTTTAATTTGCAACCTGATGGAGGTCAGTATAGATGGACTAATAGAGAAAGTCCCACACACTGCTAGAAGGCCAAATATTTTTTCAGAGCTAGATGCAGATAAAAATTATTTTTAATTTGCAACCTGATGGAGGTCAGTATAGATGGACTAATAGAGATAGTCCCACACACTGCTAGAAGGCCAAATATTTTTTCAGAGCTAGATGCAGAAAAAAATTATATTCAGTTTGCAACCTGATGGAGGTCAGTATAGATGGACTAATAGAACAAGTACCACACACAGCTAGAAGCCCAAATATTTTTTCAGAGGTAGATGCAGAAAAAAATTATATTCAGTTTGCAACCTGATGGAGGTCTGTATAGATGGATTAATAGAACAAGTCCCACACACAGCTAGAAGCCCAAATATTTTTTCAGAGGTAGATGCAGAAAAAAATTATATTCAGTTTGCAACCTGATGGAGGTCTGTATAGATGGATTAATAGAACAAGTCCCACACACAGCTAGAAGCCCAATATTTTTTCAGAGGTAGATGCAGAAAAAAAATATATTCAGTTTGCAACCTGATGGAGGTCAGTATAGATGGACTAATAGAGAAAGTCCCACACACTGCTAGAAGGCCAAATATTTTTTCAGAGCTAGATGCAGACAAAAAATTATTTTTAATTTGCAACCTGATGGAGGTCAGTATAGATGGACTAATAGAGAAAGTCCCACACACTACTAGAAGGCCAAATATTTTTTCAGAGCTAGATGCAGATATAAATTATTTTTAATTTGCAACCTGATGGAGGTCAGTATAGATGGACTAATAGAGCAAGTCCCACACACAGCTAGAAGCCCAAATATTTTTTCAGAGGTAGATGCAGAAAAAAATTATATTCAGTTTGCAACCTGATGGAGGTCTGTATAGATGGATTAATAGAACAAGTCCCACACACAGCTAGAAGCCCAATATTTTTTCAGAGGTAGATGCAGAAAAAAAATATATTCAGTTTGCAACCTGATGGAGGTCAGTATAGATGGACTAATAGAGAAAGTCCCACACACTGCTAGAAGGCCAAATATTTTTTCAGAGCTAGATGCAGATATAAATTATTTTTAACCACTTCGCGCCAGAGCCTGTTTTTGCCTTCGTGACCGGGCCAATTTTTTCAATTCTGACCACTGCCAGTTTATGAAGTAATTACCCTGGAACGCTTCAACGTATTCCCCTGATTCTGAGATTGTTTTTTCGTGACATATTGTACTTCATGATAGTCGTAAAATTTCTTCGATATCACTTGCGTTTATTTGTGAAAAAATCGGAAATTTGGCGAAAATTTTGAAAATTTTGCAATTTTCAAACTTTGAATTTTCATGCCCTTAAATCAGAGAGATATGTCACACAAAGTAGTTAATAAATAACATTTCCCACATGTCTACTTTACATCAGAACAATTTTGGAACCCAAATTTTTTTTTGTTAGGGAGCTATAAGGGTTAAAATTGACCAGCAATTTCTCATTTTTCCAACAAAATTTACAAAAACATTTTTTTAGGGACCACATCATATTTGAAGTCACTTTGAGGGGTCTTTTTGACAGAAAATACCCAAAAGTGACACCATTCTAAAAACTGCACCCCTCAAGGTGCTCAAAACCACATTCAAGAACTTTATTAACCCTTCAGGTGCTTCACAGGAATTTTTGGAATGTGGAAGAAAAAAATTAACATTTAACTTTTTTCACAAAAATGTTACTTTAGACCCAATTTTTTTATTTTCACAGGGGTAACATGAAAAAATGGACCCCAAATTTTTTTGTGCAATTTCTCTTGAGCGTGCTGATACCCTATATGTGAGGGAAAACCACTGTTTGGGCGCACGGCAGGGTTCGGAAGGGAAGGAGCGCCATTAGACTTTTTGAATGTAAAATTTGTCTGAATAATTAGCGGACGCCATGTTGCGTTTGGAGAGCTCCTGATGTGCCTAAACAGTGTAAACCCCCCACAAGTGACACCATTTTGGAAACTAGACCCCTTAGGGAACTTATCTAGATGTGTGGTGAGCACCTTGAACCCCAAGGTGCTTCACAGAAGTTTATAATATTGAGCCGTAAAAATAAAATTTTCAAATTTTTCCCTCAAAAAATGATTTTCATTCCCTAATTTTGTATTATCATAAGGGTAACAGGATAAATTGCACCATGAAATTTGTTGTGCAATTTCTCCTGAACACGCCGATACCCCATATGTGGAGGCAAATTACTGTTTGGGCACATGGCAAGGTTTGAAAGGGAAGGAGCGCCATTTGACTTTTTGAATGTAAAATTTGTTTGAATAATTAGCGGACGCCATGTCACATTTGGGGAGCCCGTAATGTGCCTAAACAGCGGAAACCCCCCACAAGTGCCACCATTTTGGAAACTAGACCCCTTAGGGAACTTATCTAGATGTGTGGTGAGCACCTTGCACCCCCAGCTGCTTCACAGAAGTTTATAATATTGAGCCGTAAAAATAAAATTTTCACATTTTTCCCATAAAAAATGTTTTTCATTCCCTAATTTTGCATTATCATAAGGGTAACAGGATAAATTGCACCATGAAATTTGTTGTACAATTTCTACTGAGTACGCCGATACCCCATATGTGGGGGAAAACCACTGCTTTGGTGTACGGCAGGGTTCGGAAGAGAAAGAAGCGCTATGTTGGCTGGGATAGGCAGCAGACACCATGTCACATTTGAAGAGCCCCTGACATGCCAAAACAGCAGAAACCCCCACAAGTGACCCCATTTTGTAAACTACACCTCTCAAGGAATTCATCTAGGGAAGTAGTGAGCATTTTTTAATTTTTAAATTTATACCATTGGGCAGTGAAAAAAGCATAATTATATTTTTACCACAAAAAAATGTTTTACCCTCAGATTTTACATTTTCACACAGGGCAATGGGTAAAAATGGTGCCGAAATGTGTCACACAATTTCTTCTAAAAGTGTCAATACCCCATATGTGGCTGTATCGTACCACTTAGCCATACGGTGAGATTTGAGGGGGAAGGAGCGCTATTTGACAATTGGAGAACAAATTATTGTAGAATAGGCATTTGGATTTGGGAGCACAAAATTTTCTGAATTTCTTTTGGGGGGCAAGGACCATTTTGCTTTTCCAGAGCCTTTCTGCTACCAGTAACTTGGAAGTCCCTTATATTTTTAACAGATGATGGACCTGAGTGGGGACTAGCTTTTTTTGAGGACTGAGTTGAAGCTTTTATTGGGAACATTTTACGTAACATTTATCCGGCGCTCTAGGCTGAGCACTTACATCGGGGTTTCCATCTAATTTTCCAAGTGATGTAATTCAGATGAAACCCCTGCGGGATCCATTCACTGTAATGAGGCAGCAGAGTTACTCTGGACTCCGTCTGGCCTCTGTTTAGTGGTGTCCTTTTTTTCAGAAGTGCACAAAACTGTGGCCAACCGCACTTTTATGCACGCCTAAAACAAATGACACCGTGGGATCCCAGGCTAGACGGCATCCACAGTGGCCTATATCTGCCTCATTACAGGGAATCTTCCATCATGGGTTCTGGCTGAATCACGTATTTCAGAGATTTACACGGAAACTCTGGTGTAAGTGCTCAGCGCAGAGCACAGGATAAATGTGAGCAGAGCCTTACTGGGATCTTTGGGAGACATAATAAACAAATCAGTAGCAGGTGAATAATATTTGTTTTATTTATTTTTTATGCCGTTCCTCGTGTGATATAACTGATTAGATTACTTTATTCTTCGGGTCGGTGCGATTACAGAGATACCAGATTTATATCGGGTTTTTATGACTGACAGCTGTCACACACTAAAATACGCTTTTTTTGCAAAATCTAGTTTTTGCATCACCATATTTTGAGAGCTATAATTTTTCCATATTTCGGCCGATAGAGTCATGTGATGGCTTGTTTTTTGCGGGACGAGTTGACATTTTTATTGGAACCATTTTTGGGCACGTGACATTTTTTGATCGCTTTCTATTCCGTTTTTTGGGAGGTAAAGTTAACAAAAACAAACACTTCAGGAATTGTTTTTTGAGTTTTTTTTTATGCCGTTCTGCGTGTGGTAAAAGTGATCAGGCAGCGTTATTCTTCGGGTCAGTACGTTTACAGGGATACTACACTTACTGTATTTTTTTATGTTTTGGCGCTTTTACACAATAAAACAATTTTATAGAAAAAAAAATATTTTTTTTGCATTGCTTTATTCTGAGCGCTATAACTTTTTTATTTTTCGGCTGATGGAGCTGTATGGCAGCTTTTTTTTGCGGAACAAGATGACGTTTTCAGCAGTACCATTTTTATTTCTATTCTGCTTTTTGATCGCATTTTTTTCCACTTTTTGTTTGGCGATATGATGAAAAAGCATATTTTTTTGCTCCGTTTTTTATTTATTTTTATTACGGTGTGCACAGAAGGAGTTATTTAGTGTGACAGTTTTATAGCTCGGGTTGTTTCGGACGCGGCGATACCAAATATGTGTACTTTTTTTGGTTTTGTAATAATTTACGGATTTATTGGTTTAATATTTTATTTATTTATTTTTATTTATTTTGTGATTTTTTTTTTTTAATAGTTTAAAAACTTTTTTTTTACTTTTTTTTACATTTTTACTTAGTCCCTGTATGGGACATTAATTTTTATTTTTCTGATCACTGATCTCATGTAATGTAATTGACATATATTACATTACATGAGATCTTCCCTGACTGTTTCAGTCAGAGTCTCCTGTCTGGTATCAGCTACATACAGGCTGAAGCCAGACAGGAAGGACACCATATATGGCAGAGCTGGAGGCGGTCATGTGACCTCCAGCTGCCATAGCAACCCCAGGTCCTCAAACGAAACGGAGGTCTTCGGAGGTAAGTAAGACGACCCCCTCTCTTCCTGCTGTCTCCTATATGCCGCGATCACTATAGATCACAGCATATAGAAGACAGCAAAGGGTTAACATCACTGGGACCTGATCTAATCAGGTCCCGATGATGTACCCTGTCAGAGCTAACGCTCTGCACCGGAATCGCAGTGCTTGCAGGACCCTGGGGGTCCTGAGCACTGCGAGACCACCCACCGTTTTTAAACGTCGGCGCTACACAGAGCCCGGCAAGCGCTGACGTTTATCTACAGTGGGCGTTCGGGAACCGGTTAATCTGATGGAGGTCAGTATAGATGGACTAATAGAGAAAGTCCCACACACTGCTAGAAGGCCAAATATTTTTTTCAGAGCTAGATGCAGAAAAAAATTATATTCAGTTTGCAACCTGATGGAGGTCAGTATAGATGGACTAATAAAACAAGTCCCACACACAGCTAGAAGGCCAAATATTTTTTCAGAGGTAGATGCAGATAAAAATTATTTTTAATTTGCAGCCTGATGGAGGTCAGTATAGATGGACTAATAGAGAAAGTCCCACACACTGCTAGAAGGCCAAATATTTTTTCAGAGCTAGATGCAGACAAAAAATTATTTTGAATTTGCAACCTGATGGAGGTCAGTATAGATGGACTAATAGAGAAAGTCCCACACACTGCTAGAAGGCCAAATATTTTTTCAGAGCTAGATGCAGACAAAAAATTATTTTTAATTTGCAACCTGATGGAGGTCAGTATAGATGGACTAATAGAGAAAGTCCCACACACTGCTAGAAGGCCAAATATTTTTTCAGAGCTAGATGCAGACAAAAATTATTTTTAATTTGCAACCTGATGGAGGTCAGTATAGATGGACTAATAGAGAAAGTCCCACACACTGCTAGAAGGCCAAATATTTTTTCAGAGCTAGATGCAGAAAAAAATTATATTCAGTTTGCAACCTGATGGAGGTCAGTATAGATGGACTAATAGAACAAGCCCCACACACAGCTAGAAGCCCAAATATTTTTTCAGAGGTAGATGCAGATAAAAATTATTTTTAATTTGCAACCTGATGGAGGTCAGTATAGATGGACTAATAGAGAAAGTCCCACACACTGCTAGAAGGCCAAATATTTTTTCAGAGCTAGATGCAGATAAAAAATATTTTTAATTTGCAACCTGAAGGAGGTCAGTATAGATGGACTAATAGAGAAAGTCCCACACACTGCTAGAAGGCCAAATATTTTTTCAGAGCTAGATGCAGATAAAAATTATTTTTAATTTGCAACCTGATGGAGGTCAGTATAGATGGACTAATAGAGAAAGTCCCACACACTGCTAGAAGGCCAAATATTTTTTCAGAGCTAGATGCAGAAAAAAATTATATTCAGTTTGCAACCTGATGGAGGTCAGTATAGATGGATTAATAGAACAAGTCCCACACACAGCTAGAAGCCCAATATTTTTTCAGAGGTAGATGCAGAAAAAAAATATATTCAGTTTGCAACCTGATGGAGGTCAGTATAGATGGACTAATAGAGAAAGTCCCACACACTGCTAGAAGGCCAAATATTTTTTCAGAGCTAGATGCAGACAAAAAATTATTTTTAATTTGCAACCTGATGGAGGTCAGTATACATGGACTAATAGAGAAAGTCCCACACACTGCTAGAAGGCCAAATATTTTTTCAGAGCTAGATACAGATATAAATTATTTTTAATTTGCAACCTGATGGAGGTCAGTATAGATGGACTAATAGAGAAAGTCCCACACACTGCTAGAAGGCCAAATATTTTTTCAGAGCTAGATGCAGAAAAAAATTATATTCAGTTTGCAACCTGATGGAGGTCAGTATAGATGGACTAATAGAACAAGTCCCACACACAGCTAGAAGCCCAAATATTTTTTCAGAGGTAGATGCAGAAAAAAATTATATTCAGTTTGCAACCTGATGGAGGTCTGTATAGATGGATTAATAGAACAAGTCCCACACACAGCTAAAAGCCCAATATTTTTTCAGAGGTAGATGCAGAAAAAAAATATATTCAGTTTGCAACCTGATGGAGGTCAGTATAGATGGACTAATAGAGAAAGTCCCACACACTGCTAGAAGGCCAAATATTTTTTCAGAGCTAGATGCAGATAGAATAATTTATTTTTATTTGCAACCTGATGGAGGTCAGTATAGATGGACTAATAGAGAAAGTCCCACACACTGCTAGAAGGCCAAATATTTTTTCAGAGCTAGATGCAGATAAAAATTATTTTTAATTTGCAACCTGATGGAGGTCAGTATAGATGGACTAATAAGAAAGTCCACACACTGCTAGAAGCCAAATATTTTTTCAGATGTAGATGCAGATAAAAAATAATTTTTAATTTGCAGCCTGATGGAGGTCAGTATAGATGGACTAATAGAGAAAGTCCACACACTGCTAGAAGGCCAAATATTTTTTCAGAGCTAGATGTAGACAAAAAATTATTTTGAATTTGCACCTGATGGAGGTCAGTATAGATGGACTAATAGAGAAAGTCCCACACACTGCTAGAAGGCCAAATATTTTTTCAGAGCTAGATGCAGACAAAAAATTATTTTTAATTTGCAACCTGATGGAGGTTCAGTGTAGATGGGACTAATAGAGAAAGTCCCACACACTGCTAGAAGGCCAAATATTTTTTCAGAGCTAGATGCAGACAAAAAATTATTTTGAATTTGCAGCGTGATGGAGGTCAGTATAGATGGACTAATAGAACAAGTCCCACACACTGCTAGAAGGCCAAATATTTTTTCAGAGCTAGATGCAGAAAAAAATTATATTCAATTTGCAACCTGATGGAGGTCAGTATAGATGGACTAATAGAACAAGTCCCACACACTGCTAGAAGCCCAAATATTTTTTCAGAGCTAGATGCAGAAAAAAATTATATTCAATTTGCAAGTTGATGGAGGTCAGTATAGATGGACTAATAGAATGATGCTATGCCCAAAAGATTTTACTTCACTAGATGCAGTAAAAAAATTGGTATTCTATACACAGGTGGTATATCTTGCAACACAGATAGGCTACTCCACTGACTAACACACTCTGCAATAGGCCAAAAAGGATTAGCTTTGCTAGATTCAGCCAAATGCTGTGAAAAAAACTTGCACAGCACTGGCACAGACCTGCCTGGCAAAAACTGATAGGAACTGATGTAACCTAGTCCTGAAAAGGACTGCAATTACAATTAGTCTTTACTCCCACAATCTATCTATTTAATAGCACAGACCTGCCTGATAAATGTCGTAGGAAATGCTGTAACCTAGTCCTTAAAAGGACTGCAATCACAACTATTCCCTACTCCCAAGCTATCTGTAGATTTGTGCGAAAATTGGCTTGAAATTAACAAGGTATAGCGCACACAGCAACAGCGGTGCCGTCTAACACGCAGCTGCAGCAGTGAGAAAATGGTGGCGATGGGGAAAATGGCTTGGTCTTATAGGGCAAGGACATGTGACATACACTGCCAATGACACATGCCCTTGCTTGTGTGAAAAAAAACACTTCGCTCCGTGTGTGCGCTGCTGATAGGCTGACAGATTGCACCTCCCCACTGTAAATGCGGGAAAGAGAAAAAAAAATGGAGATCTTCATTATTCCTGCAGAGATCCATCCCCTGCCCCTCCCCCCACCCCGCTGTACACTCAAACTGCGTATTAACATTAATTTTCATCATTACTGAGAAAAAATCCAGTTATGATTTTGGTGCACGAACAGTTATCGAACATAACCTCGAACAGCCGAATTTTTCTCAAATCGTTCGTGTTCGCCGAACGGCTCGAACACCGCCCAAAACAGCTCGAATTTGAGATTGGCGAACAGTTCGAGTCGAACAACGCTCATCTCTAGTCAGGATTACTTCGAATTCTGACAATCCAAGGGTCATGTTGCAGGTAGTGCAGCAAGAAGGCACTCATGTGTCTTGCGCATCCAGGAGGACCAAGTCCTTGTTGTGTTGGTAGTGAGGTAAGAATCATGCTTCCTTCCTCTGCCCTCTCCCCCCAACCTAACACAACAGAAATGTGATCAAGGTCTCCCTCATCTGATGAGTCTTACATGCCCATCGCCAGTTCGTCCTCCACTTCTTCCTCAGCTCCTGCACCTTCCTCAACAGTTTGGCTGCTACCATGCGCCCTGTTTAATCCCTCTCCCCCACCCTCCCATGCCTGCCGCCTTGGTGCTGCCGACCGTCTGGACCTTGGAGATGTTATCCCTTCCGCATACGACTCCTCCTCTACTTCCTCCACCTCCTCTTCTCCCACCACCTGACTCTGAATTCTGTTTAACGTGTGCTCCAGCATGTAAATCACCGGAATAGTCATGCTGATAATGGCATCGTCAGCACTAAACATCTTCGTCGCCATTTCAAAACTGTGCAGAAGGGTGTGTGGCGCCCCTGAGGGTTCAGTCGCCACAGAGGTACTGCATCTCACCCAGAGGTGTGGTATCTCACCCTCAGGTAAGGAAGGAGTATGGCTCGGGACCCTAACACCTGCATCCAACACATACCCGCAGTGGGGGTAGGGTGAGATTGCTCTTAAGGGAGAGCACAGTCCCAGGTCCCTAGCTGGCGGGAGGGTCCTATGTAGTGGGTGTGGGTGGAGAAAGCAGCTTAGGGGAGCACATGACAGGGAGAGTATAAATAGGAAGCCATCTTAGAAAGAGCAAGCCAGTCAGAGGAGGAGAAGTGACAGGAGCAGAGGCTCCGCATGAGCTCTGCTCCGTAGGCGATCCTAGCCTGGGAGGCCCAAGACTGAAGGAGAGAAGAGAGGAGTGGGAGCAGGAAGTTTCCAGGAACCGAAGGGACCCTAGGGGTACGGGCCGTGCAGAAGTCCACCTGTACGCCCGCTGCTACCAGGAGGTAGAGGGGTCAGGCCAGATAAGGGGAACCGGTCCCTCAACTAGCGGAGAAACAGCAAGGCTCAACTAGAAACCGGAGGCTGCAGCATTTCATGTACTGCAGGCCAAAGTCCACACCAGTCTCACTAAGAAGGTAGCCACATAGGACCCAGGGGATGGAACACACGTCGCCCGCCAAGGCCCGAGAATACCGGACAGAAGTGTCACTGGGTGTGAGGTGCAGGGAGAAGGCCAGAGAAAGGACACACAGAAGGGGGTTCTGCTAAGCACTCCTCAGCTATCTGGGGGTGGACTGAGCCCCTCACTGAGCATGCACAGAACGACGGGGGAGATTGCTCTGGTACCTGTAATTTGGACTGCAAAAACTGTGAGTAAAGATCTTGGGACTGCATCACACGGACTCTGTGTTCATTACCGATTCCCTGCACTACAACCACCATCATCCACCCACACTGCCCTGAAGCTCTTCCTGTGGGGAGTAATAATACCATTGGTGCAAAACCACCAGATTCAGAGGACTGTTCCACAGCGGTGGCCCCTTTGGCCGCACTCCACAAGTGGCGTAGTCGGACATTATAAAACCCATATATACAAATTACCCTTGGATTGACCGCCCTGGGTCACGGACCGGGTCACCGCCACAGTGACTACAACCCCCAGCGTCTACCGACCCGGCTCCGGGTACCCCATGGCCCAGGGGGCGCGTCAACTTCATAGGTCCCTGATCTGAGACCACTCCTGCAGCGTGATTTGCCCCACCTCTGGATCTCGTTGGCCCAGGCTATACGTCAGAACGTATTGCACTAGGGCTTGTCGGTGCTGCCACAGTCGCTGCAACATGTGCAGAGTTGAATTCCACCGTGTCGGCACATCGCATTTCAGCCGGTGAACTGGCAGGTCCAACGACTTCTGTAGAGATGTAAGTCGTTGAGCTGCGGGATGCGAACGGCGGAAGTGAGCACACAGCGACCGTGCCCTCTGCAGAAGGCCATCTAGTCCGGGATAGTGGGCTAAAAATTGCTGGACAACCAGGTTCAACACGTGAGCCATACAAGGCACGTGTGTGACATTGCCCCGGCGAAGGGCCGCACCCAGGTTTGCAGCATTGTCGCACACGGCCTTCCCTGGTTGCAGGTCCAGTGGAAACAACCATTCATGAAACTGGGTCTCCAGAGCTGACCACAACTCCTCAGCTGTGTGACTCACATTTCCCAGACATTTCAAAGTAAACACCGCCTGATGCCATTGAGCCCTGCTGCCAGCATAGTAAGGAGGTGTGCAGGATCCCTTCTGCACAGTTAGAAAGCAGGTGGCATTACCAGACAGGCTTTGGGTGCAGGTGGAGGACCGAGAGGAGGTTGAGGAGGCAGAAGCAGTGCAGGAACTTCTAGATAAAGAGGATTGATGTACAACTCGTGGGGATGGCAAGACTTGAACAGCAGCCCCTTGTCCTGCTGTCACCATAGTTACCCAGTGCCCAGTCAGCGATATGTAACGCCCCTGTCCAAGCCTACTCGCCCAAGTATCTGTGGTGAAATGCACCCTGTCACACACAGAGTTTCTCAAAGAAGCGGTGATGTTGTGTGCGACCTGCTGGTGGAGCGCAGGCACACCTTTCTTTGAGAAATAGTGCCGACTGGGCATCTGGTACTGGGGCACTACGACAGACATAAGGTCTCGAAAATCCTCTGTGTCCACCAGGCGGAAAGGCAGCATTTCTGTAGACAACAGCTTGCAGATGGTGAAATTCAACCTTTGCCATGGCTAGTAGGAAATGGTCTTTTACTTGTCCACATCTGAGGGACCGAGGGCTGGCTGTTGTGCTTAGACGGGGTTGAGTAGGGTGTCCCCGGCAAACTGCTGGTCTGTGAGGAAGATGCAGGCGGAAAAGTTAGGTTGCCTTGATCCAAAGGTGGTGCTCTCGATGTCGGAGAGCGCTCAACACCAGCTGGTGTTTCCACTTCCAAATGAAATGATGACCTGCCAATCACACTGGCTGTTGCGGGTAAAGAGGTAGCAGGTCTGCGTCCAAAAACATGTGTGACTGCTGTCCCCCCAGTCACATAGGATGAAGGGGCCGCGGATGCACAAGATGGGGCAGACGGTGGTTGGCCCGGCCCGCTAGGCCGCATTGTAGCACAGTGAGCTTCCCACTGCAACTTATGCTTCATATCCATGTGACAGTTCATGCATGAAGTACTCAAATTATGGATTTTTTGGCCTCTACTTAGCTTTTGGTGACAAATATTACAGATAACACGAGTTGGGTCATCCTTATCGATCTGAAAAAATGCCCAGGCTATGCAAGGCTTAGAGCCCATGCGACCTGAAGAGCCACTAAGACTTGTGTTCAGAGGCAGAGTTGTGGTTGAGGATGCAGTTGTTGATGTGCTTCCAGTACTCCGTCTCTGTCCAGGAAGGCGCAACCTAACTTCGTCGTCAATAGCATCTGTGACGCCCAGCTGCGCTTGGTATCACAGATCCTAGAAGAGTGCATTGATGGAATCCTCCACAAGAGGCCCCCATAAACATTCACACATCTCCACCTTCCACCTCAGACCAGCAGAGGGAGCCCATTAGGGATATAAATAGGGAAGGTGGAGCTAGGCAGTTCAGTTCCTCTGAAGAGTTCCTGCAATAGAGAAGCCTAAGAGAGGTCAGTCTGCAGTGGAGCTCAGTCTAGTCTAGAAAACTCAGTTAATAGTTCAGCAGTGGAGCACGAGGCTCCTGTTAGCTAGATTCAGGGAGCCCAGTTAGAGCTTAAGGTGTGCCAGCGCCATAAGATCGGTGAAGCGTGGCAAGCTGCCATTAGTGTGTATAGCCTAGTGGGTCTCTATGACCCAGTAAGGCATTACAGGAATCCCTGGAGAACTAAAAGTCCCAGGATCGCTAAGGTGCTGATACATAACAGAGCCAGGAGACGCTTAGGCCCCGCATACTGGGAACGTGAACTCCAAGACAAGGCCCTACCACAAGGTCAGCCAGAGCAGGACAGAGACAAAGTTAGGCCTAACTCCAGGCAGGTCAGAAACTTACTACGCAGAGGCAAGAAACAGGAGGCCCTACACCCGCTCATTGGGGAGGATCCTGATATGCACCCTTCACCCTACAGTGCTCCGGGATGTGCCTGAATTTCCACCAGTAAAAGGTACTGAAGTGACTACCATGTCCGTTCCCGTTCTGGCTCTGACCCAGCTGGGTCTCGCCTGTCCTGCATTCCCCCTGCATATGCTTTTCTGAGGCCTAGCTCCACCTGTGGGGAGCTATACCATCGAGCTGCCTTATCACCGACCTCAGTGGACTGCTGCAGCGCTGGTGCTTCTCACCAGATACCACAGTGGCGTCACAAACTCTTATAAAATTAACAATTATCCACCTTTTTAAAGAGTGACCCCAGGGTACTGGCCCGGGAGCCGATCACCGCGACATCCCAAAGGCCAGGCAAAGGCCCGGGTACTGAGTCATCCCCATCCCCTGGGCTAGTCACATCCTCCTCCACCTCCTCTGCTGACCTCATCGACTGGCTGACTGTGGGTTGACAGTAAGTGGGATCTCCAACCTCGTCATCATCACCCTGTGTGTTCTCACACCCGTCGTCCTCAGAGCCAACCACTTCCTGCCCTGACCGAAAAGTCAAGTTGTCGCTCCAATCAGGTATTTGAGTCTCATCATCGTCTTCATCATTGTCTCCACCAACAGGAGTTACAGTTTGGGAACGAGGGTCTACATTATGCTCAGAACCTTCTTCATCTGGTCCTGGATCCGACTCATAAAGATTCTGGGCATCAGTGCAGATCATTTCCTCGTCTGGATTAACAGAAGCTCTGGAGCAGACCTCCATTTCCCAGGCTATAGTATGAGTAAACAGCTGTGCAGACTCAACCATCTATGTTACCCCATACTCAGACGGGCAGCTGGAGACTTGGGAGCTGTGAGGAAGCAAGTGCGATTGGGGTGACACCTCTGATGACTGGAGTATTTGTGATGTTGAAGTTGAGGTGGAGGAGAGCCCACTTGAAGGAGCACTTGATATCTGTTGAAGCACCTGCTGTTTTTGTGCCTCATCTGGAATTTGTATCGATGGGAATGTCCATAAGAAAGGGATCGTATCACATTGTCCACGAAAAAAAGTAGACATCTTAGTTTGGCTGGAAGATGGTCTTTCTTCTGCAGATGTTACTCCTCCCCCACCGTGGGGGGGCTCGACCCACAAGCAGACAGGCACCAGTATTGGGAGAGGGGGGCTGGCCGTCAGGGTCCACCGCGGCTCTGGCACAAACCCGGCGACACGGAGGTCGCACGGGCAGGAACGGACTGGCCATTTCGGCTTCGCACTCCAGCGTAGTCCCTCTGCCCGCTCGCGCCCGTAACCTCAAAGGGATGCGCAAGCGGCTTTTCTTCCCAGGGCTGTTCCCCGCCCAGCAGGAACGTGGGGGAGCTCAGGTCGGCCTTCCACTGTACTCCCTTACCTCCCTCGCCCTCTTTCCGTCTTCCGTTCTCCATCTAACCCCTCGGCTCTGTGGTGTCCGCTCTCCCTCCAGCTCTCTCCTTCTCACAGGTGGACTACCGCGTGTATTCACACTGTGGTGAATCTTTTGGGCCCAGGCATAAGAAGTTGTCGAGGTAATGGATAATATGTGCCCCCTTAGAAACGTCCATTACAACCCATTCGAGGAAGCAACTAAACGCCTCAAATAGTGAGCAGGATCTGGACCACCACATGGGCAAACAGCAATCTATATAGTATGCTCCTTCCCAGAAGCAGCCCAATAGGTGGACACTATTCAAAGGCACAGGTAGTAAGTAACCGGAACGCCGCATCAATGTCTGTTTTGGCCATTAGGGTGACCCTTCCCAACTTCTTGATCCGCCTGATTGCCTTGTCAAAGGATGTACAGTATATACTACTGTACTTGGTTCCGCGTCGATGTTGTCGTTTACTGACCTACCCCTTGGATATGACAAATGGTGGATTAGTCCGAATGTATTGGGTTCCGCTTTTGGCACAACTCACAACGGGGATACCACTATGTCTTGTAAGGAAAGTGTTCTGAATGGAACCACCATTCTACCTAAAGATATTTCTCTTTTTAATTTTCTTGTCACGACGTCTGGGTGTTGGTATGCTGATTTTAGATTTTTACTCCAGCCTTTCTTGATTTTAGAAGGGCATGACATGCCTATATCTGTGTCTCCCCCTCCTTTTACTCCTCCATCTCTTTTCTTTTCGCATGACTATATGTACTTGTCACTTTTCCATGTCTTAGTTGTGTCTTCTGAGCAGTTTGTCAGCTTTTGGACACATTTGAAGTGTTTTCTATGTGTTTCCATGTGTTTTTGTTTGCCTGCCATTGGTTTTAATGGTGTTCGAAGGTGTTCGATGAACAGTTCAACGAACATACGGGTGTTCGACGAACCGAACCGAACTCGAACACTACGGGGGTGGCTCAACACTACTAAGCATCTCTGGGAACTCCTTCAAGATTGTTGGAAGACCATTTCCGGTGACTACCTCTTGACGCTCGTCAAGAGAATGCCAAGAGTGTGCAAAGCAGTCATCAAAGCAAAAGGTGGCTACTTTGAAGAACCTAGAATATAAGACATATTTTCAATTGTTTCACACTTTTTTGTTAAGTATATAATTCCACATGTGTTAATTCATAGTTTTGATGCCTTCAGTGTGAATGTATAATTTTCATTGTCATGAAAATACAGAAAAATCTTTAAATGAGAAGGTGTGTCCAAACTTTTGGTCTGTACTGTATGTCTGCAGCATTTAGCAATTTCAATTTTATAAGCAGCCCCCCACTTACCACGTGACATTTATAATACTGCTGGCTTTTTTTGGGGGGGAGCTAGCAGGCTCAAGGACTAGGGTGCTATCTATGCACTTCCTCACCTATATTTGAATATCCCAATTCATTATTGCATTTGCTCCTGGTTTTTGGTGAGTTTTTGGTGTTTTGATACATTTTTTTTTGTTTGTACCACAATGGTTTAATGCAGAAAAAATTTGCGCAAAATTTATGAACTGTTTGCGCCTTTTTGATGAATTTGATGGATTAAACGTCAGCGAATACTACAATTCAAAAGCAGAAAAGGGACTTAAAAAAAACCCTCGAAAATGATAAATTGTGCCCGAAATGTCTAAAAAAGGCAAAGACTAAAACCAATAATAAAATTAATAGTAATAATAAATAATAATAAAATGATTAACGTCACTGAATACTTATATTATTATCTAATATGTTAGCATATTCTAGCATACACTGTGTTGTACTAGTTAAAGGGCCACTCCGATAAATTTTTTAAATTTCCTCCTTCGTTAGCAATCATGGATGTATGTGTAATGAGCACAGATACTATATATACTTTATGCTCGCCATCTTCAGCCATTATCAGCAGAGCTCTGGTTCGTTCTGGCATCACTTGACCGCAGGATCATACAGTGTCTTCTATGTGAAGCTCCAGTTACTTTCTCAATGTAAGTCTATGAGATTCAGAGCAAAGCTCTCTTGTCTTATAGACTTACATTGAGAACATTTAAAAAGTGACTTCCGCTCCACAGAGCAGACAGTGTGTGATTCGGTAGGTGATAATTGCGATCAAGTGACTCCGTAACAGACTGGAGCGCCGCTGAAAACGTCAGAAGATTCCAACAGGTTAGGATATTGATTACATATGCACACATGTTTACTAACAAAAAAATTCACTGGAGTGTTCCTTTAAGGAACTGAAGGGGTGGAGCATGGCTCAGGAAGTCTCTCTTTGGTATTCTTTCATTTCCTGTGTCATGCCCCACCCCTTTCCTGCCCTATTTTAGGCAGAACCCAGTGTATAAGTTTTAACCTTTGTGTTAATTTCATGATTGACTTTGCTTTCAATTATTAGTTTGGTAAGAAAAAAAAATATAATAGTAAAGCTGATAAATGTATATATTCATATCACAAATATTCTAGTTAAACTGAGTAACATGTTATCAATTATAATAATTTATTTTGCATTTGAATTTAAAATCATTGGTAACATTTTTATGTATTAATTTTATACACATATACAAAAACTATTTTGTATGTGTGGACACGCCTGAGAATGGTGGTGGAGGTGGTGGCTCAGGAGGTTCAACCTGGGGGTAACTCACGGAAACATCTATTTGGCCTCGATAGCAACTTGACATGTTAAGGAAATGAATCAGATCTATAATTGATCATGTTTTATGTTGAGACAGTTGCATAATAAAATTATAAATGAGGGGAGCCATCCATAGGTTGATCCACATGACCCCGGTATAGAGCAGAATCTGTGTCATTTGTCAATGAATACGAATAGACAGGAGAGCATTCTACGAGCCATGCTTGTGTTAATAGCGCTCTTCCCAGTGATACATGGTCCTTGGTGGAGTATTGTTCAGGAGAAATAAACTTTAATGTGGTTGTAAAAGTAGAAATCAACCCTGTTGACCTTCATTTACACATGTGCCTCTGGCATTTCCCATGATCAGGAAACATGAAGCCCTCACACGGACAAGAACTGTTCTAAACTTGGCCCTCAAACCTTCCACGTTGACCTCTGTGTCTAAACAATCGTGTTGTAAAAAGTAGTGTCAATTTCATGAATATTTTACTATGACCTGTCACTTGGAGAGTGTACTCATATGCCATGTGTGAGGTGGTGTGTGGTTCTTGGTTGTCTCTTGGTTACTTATATTGCTTGTCTCATAAAACAACATCTTTTCAGATGGTAGTTGGCCCAACGATTAACACATCAACAAGACTTTGCTCCAAAAATCATACATGAAGCCTTGGAATACTTGGACGTTCTGACAGTGCAAGATTCTCTTTCATAGCTGGTGCTGTAAGATGAATATTAAAATGTGATTACTCATCTATGATGTCTACGTGACCCAAAATGGCATTTATAAAGTGTAGAATGTGAATGATTGGCAGAACATCATCACTTCCGGTAGCGAAGGGTCCAATGAATCAGCGGATTTGGACTGACAGATTATCCAATAGGCAAATAAAGCCATTTCCTTATGTTTATAAATGCATTACTCTTTGCCCACTTTTTAAAAAAAACCCTAAAAAACACAAAAATTTAATTTGATTAAGTACCATATTTTTTGGACTATAAGACCCATCGGACCATAAGACACAGAGGAGGAAAATAGAAAAAAAAATTAAATGTGGTCACGATGCACTGTTAAGGGGGAGCGGGTCTGCTGCTGACACTGGAATAGGGGTAATGTCCCCCAATTCTGATAATATCCCCCATCCTGGTAGATATGCCCCCCTTCCTATTATACGTGGCTCCCATCCCCATCCTGATATGCATGGCACCCCTCCATCCTGATATGTATGGCACCCCGCATCCTTATCCTGGTATGCATGGCACCCCTCATCCCTATCCTGGTATGCATGGCACCCCTCATCCCTATCCTGGTATGCATGGCACCCATCATCCTTACCCTGGTATGTGTGGCCCCCTCATCCTTACCCTGGTATGTATGGCCCCCTCATCCTTATCCTAGTATGCATGGTCCCCCTAATCCCCATCAGGCTGCACATAAAAATTAAACACTCCTACTCACCTTTCTTCCCTCTCCTCCAACGCTGCATCCTGTCTGCCTGCACTGATCTCTCTGACTCGCCCCCAGGGCCGTGGGGTACTCGGCAGCTGGGCCTCTGGTTAACGGGGGATATCACGGTGGCTGGCCCGGTCCGTGGCCCAGGGCGGTCACTCAAAAAGGGGAATATGAATAGGGGATTTGTCGTGATGCCACCTGTGGTGACTGGTGAGGATCACCATCGCTGCAACAGTCCTCTGAGGCAGATGTTAGGGCAGCTTGTGATGGGACGGCTCCCCACAGGTGGAGCAGGTCTCAGGGCAGTGAAGATAAATGGAGGTGCGCTGGGCGTTGTAGTGCAGGGAGGGAAATGGCGCCGGTGAAATAAAGGAACGGAGGCAGCTCAGTGCAATCATCCAAGATTTACTCACAGTTCTTAGACAGTCCACAGGTGCACTGTACTGGTGCAAGCCTCCCGCGTCGCACTGCGTTCACCGGGCAGGGGTTCAGTCCTTCCTCAGGCTGCTCGGGTGTACCTGGCAGAACCCCACTTTCTTATGTACCTTTCTAGACCGACTTCACGCTGGGTCTTATTCCCTCCTGCCCTGCGCTTCCCACTGTGAATCCTGTTCGGGTGCTGCGAGGTCCCCCCTGTCCGTCGGAGTTGCACAGACCTGCTTGACCTTACTTGGATTGAAGTGAGGGTTTGCCTTGTGGCTATAGAAGCCAGAAGCCTCCGGTTTTTCCAGCCGAGGCTTGAAGCTGCACAACTGGGCCAGGGGCCGGTCCCCTTCTTGCGGCCTAGATCCTCCTGACACTTGGCAGGTTCGGGGTGTACGGGTGCTGCCTGCACTCGCCGTACCCCCTAGGATCCCCTCTGCACAAATGCAGCTCACTCCCTGCTCACCTCCTGGGCCTCTGTCCTAGGCCCTTGTAGTGGAGCAGAGCTCCTATAGAGACTCTGCTCCCAGACTGTTCCTCTGAACTGTACTGTCCTGACTGACTCCCTTAAACTAAGATGGCTTCCATTTTTATATCTTTACTGTATGAGTGCTCCCCTAAACTACTTCCTCCACCCACACCCACTACTGGTTCCCCCTACCTTTGGTTCCCCCCACTCCAGCCAGGGTCAGGGCTCAGCACCTGCGCTCTGCATGTTGCCCCTCCAGCCTTCCTGGAGCAGTGTAGTGTTGGATGCAGGTGTTGGGGTTCCGTGCAGCAGTCCCTCCTTACCTGAGAGAAGGGAGACACCACACCTCTGGGTGAGGTGCAGTACCTCTGTGGCGACCGAACCCTCAGGGGCGCCACATCTCCATGTGAGCCGCGCATGATGTCACTGCCATGCGCGGCTCACAAGGAGAGATCAGCTGCCAGAAATCACTGCTCCCCACGCCGGGACTGTGTGCGTGGGGAGCAGTGACTTCATGCTCCTTAATAGCCGGCACACAGCGTAGCCGCAGTGGGCGTGGGGAGGGGGTGAATATTCATGCCCTTTAACAGCGGGCACACGCGATCGCCCGGCAGCAGCAGGAGCCGCGCTGCTGATACACTGTGTACGGCTATTAAGGAGCATGAATATTCAGTGCTCCCCACACCTATGGGCATGGGAAAGCAGTGAATATTCATTTTCTCTAGCAGCGATGACAGTGTAGGCTGCAGCAGGCGACTGCTGCCTCCTGTGCCCCGCTCCTCCGCCGCAACTGCTCCCGCCAGCACAGTAAATATATATATCTATATACCCCCCAGCAACATTCGGACTATAAGACGCACCCCCATTATCCTCCAAAATTTTGGAGGAAAAAAGTGCGTCATATAGTCCGAAAAATACGGTAAGTCCTAAAATCAATGTGCAACTCTCAGAGGTGAAAATGTGTAACTGGGCAGCTGGGTTTCCACCTACCATGTGCTATTTGTAACACTGATGTCTTCTTACATTTGAGAGGTGCCTTTGAGTTCCCTAAGGACCGGGTATGAGTGCTACCTTTGCACCCCTATAATTTTGACCTATTTTTGAATTTGCTGCTTAAAATTTTTCCATAGCCTATAAGATGGCAGATAACTCCACATGTTGTATGAATGAGTTGTTTAAAGGTGATATCCATGATTAGGAAAAATAGTTGCTCTATTCTAAAAACAGCGCAATGACTGTTCATAGGTTGTGTGTGGTATTGAAGCACAGCCCTATTTAAATGGGTTGTCCACTACTCAGACACCCCTTTGTAAATACTATATTCTCAGGTATGAAATAAAAATGAACAGATATTCACCTCCTGCAAAGGTTCCCAAGGCTCTCATGATATCTGCCACTTGAGTGCTGCAGCCAGTCAGTGGACGCTAATTGGCTTCAGTTCTCATTCCTCCTTTGGACTTCCAGGGGAAGTTTAAAGGGCTATTCACATCTCCAAGATCCTAGCTAATATGATTGTGTGATATTATTGTGCCACGTGAGCACTGCAGACAATCAGCTGGCTACTTCTCTTAGAAATGTGGTATAGTTCTTCTGATAAGCTATGTCACTTACTTCATGTGCAGGGCATTGCAATAGCTTATGTATCCATGTTTATGACCACTCATATAGTGACAGTTAATTGCTAGTAGTCATAACCATGGATACCTAAACTTCTGCAATGTCCTGCACATGAGGTAAGCGACATACAGTGGGGAAAAAAAAGTATTTAGTCAGCCACCAATTGTGCAAGTTCTCCCACTTAAAAAGATGAGAGAGGCCTGTAATTGACATCATAGGTCGACCTCAACTATGAGAGACAAAATGAGAAAACAAATCCTGAAAATCACATTGTCTGATTTGGAAAGAATTTTTTTTTCAAATTTTGGTGGAAAATAAGTATTTGGTCAATTACAAAAGTTCATCTCAATACTTTGTTATATATCCTTTGTTGGCAATGACAGAGGTCAAAGGTTTTCTGTAAGTCTTCACGAGGTTAGCACACACTGTTGCTGGTATGTTGGCCCATTCCTCCATGCAGATCTCCTCTAGAGCAGTGATGTTTTGGGGCTGTCACTGGGCAACACGGACTTTCAACTCCCTCCAAAGGTTTTCTATAGGATTTAGATCTGGAGACTGGCTAGGCCACTCCAGGACCTTGGAATGCTTTTTACGAAGCCACTCCTTCATTTCTCTGGCGGTGTGCTTGGGATCATTGTCATGCTGAAAGACCCAGCCATGTTTCATCTTCAATGCCCTTGCTGATGGAAGGAGGTTTGCACTCAAAATCTCACGATACATGGCCCCATTCATTCTTTCATGCACATGAATCAGTTGTCCTGGTCCCTTGGTAGAGAAACAGCCCCAAAGCATGATGTTGCCACCCCCATGCTTCACAGTAGGTATGGTGTTCTTTGGATGCAACTCAGCATTCTTTCTCCTCCAAACACGACGAGTTGTGTTTCTACCAAACAGTTCTACTTTGGTTTCATCTGACCATATGACATTCTCCCAAAACTCTTATGGATCATCCAAATGCTCTCTAGCAAAATTCAGACAGGTCCGGACATGTAATGGCTTAAGCAGGGGGACACGTCTGGCACTGCAGGATCTGACTCCCTGGCGGCGTAGTGTGTTACTGATAGTAGCTGTGTAACGTTGGTCCCAGCTCTCTGCAGGTCATTTACTAGGTCCCCCCGTGTGGTTCTGGGATTTTTGCTCACCGTTCTTGAGATCATTTTGACCCCATGGGGTGAGATCTTGTGTGGAGCACCAGTTCGAGGGAGATTATCAGTGGTCTTGTATGTCTTCCATTTTCTAATTATTGCTCCCACAGTTGATTTCTTCACACCAAGCTGCTTGCCTATTGCAGATTCAGTCTTCCCAGCCTGGTGCAGGACTACAATTTTGTTTCTGGTGTCCTTCGACAGCTCTTTGGTCTTCACCATAGTGGAGTTTGGAGTGTGACTGTATGAGGATGCGGACAGGTGTCTTTTATACAGATAACAAGTTCAAACAGGTGCCAGTACTACAGGTAATGAGTGGAGGACAGAGGAGCCTCTTAAAGAAGAAGTTACAGGTCTGTGAGAGCCAGAAATCTTGCTTGTTTGTAATTGACCAAAATACTTATTTTCCACCAAAATTTGAAAAAAATTTCTTTCCAAATCAGACAATGTGATTTTCAGGATTTGTTTTCTCATTTTGTCTCTCATAGTTGAGGTCGACCTATGATGTCAATTACAGGCCTCTCTCATCTTTTTAAGTGGGAGAACTTGCACAATTGGTGGCTGACTAAATACTTTTTTTCCCCACTGTAGCTAATCAGGAGAACTAGACTACATTTCTAATTGAATTTATTTGCAAATAGTATTATTATTACATCTACTACATATTGGGATAGGATCTTGGAGATGGGAATAAACCTTTAAGAGAAGTAGCCCACTGATTGTCTGCAGTGCTCACGTGGCACAACAATATCACACGATCCCTGGGAGATCTATCGCCAGAATGGGAGGTCAGTATCTATTTTTATTTTACACTGGGGAATGCAGTATGTCCATGTAGTGGACAACCCCATTAATTTGCAATTCCTATAACAACCCATGGACAGGCATGAAACTGTTTTTTTAAACAAAAAATCAAACAAAATAATAAAAAAAACAAAAAACAAAAACAAACGGCCGTTCTTTTATAACCCTGGACAATGAATATGAGACTTTTTGGTCAGGTTGGATAATGTGATGGGAAAATTAAAAGTTGCTCAAACTTTAATTTGTCATCTCTGGAAACATATGGATATCTCTAAACACAATGACTACACTATATGGCAACACATACATCATTTGTAAAAATGTGTTCATTTTTATGGCCTACACATGAAAATTATTTCAGCCAATAACTATATACTCAAAAAATAAAACTAAACATGTGTGCCTTTGAAACAAGTGCTTTAGAAGTTTATTTTTCTCCCGTTGGAATTCCACTTGCATGGCAAAAAGATTCCGAGCAGCTGTGTTTATCGCTCATATAGTAGCAGGTTCACTGTTTCCATGACGACGGCCTTATTCCGACAAAAACAATAATCCGCACTGTCATAAACACAAACAATATGAAGTGGAATACATTGTGGAATCTCAGCCCAAGAAACAATCCGTTAACCTTTGTTTATGGGATCTTTCTCGTATACACACGTCATCAAACAAGAAGATGCATCACCAAGGCAGGTCTACCGGGAGACGGAGGAGCAGATCGGCAATGGGACTTTGTTATTCTAGTTAGTAGTAAATGGAAATGAGCAACTCTGATTATTCTAAAACTGTTTTAGTTGATTTTATAATGCACAATATGGTGGGTGATATTTTTGACTAATGCAAGCCTCCATTACCAAGCCTAAAATTTGCTATTAGAGCAATAGAGCCAGAAGTGTCATCCAACTCTCTGTCCAGTTACCATGAAGTCAAGCCTTCTCATAGACCTACAGTGGGTACGGAAAGTATTCAGACCCCTTTAAATTTTTCACTCTTTGTTTCATTGCAGCCATTTGGTAAATTCTAAAAAGTATTATTTTTTTTCTCATTAAACACTGCACCCCATCTTGACTGAAAAAAAAACAGAAATGTAGACATTTTTGCAAATTTATTAAAAAAGAAAAACATGGTCATAAGCATTTAGACCCTTTGCTCAGTATTGAGTAGAAACACCCTTTTGAGCTAGTACAGCCATGAATCTTCTTGGGAATAATGCAACAAGTTTTCCACACCTGGATTTGGGGATCCTCTGCCATTCTTCCTTGCAGATCTTCTCCAGTTCCGTCAGGTTGGATGGTGAACGTTGGTGGACAGCCATTTTCAGGTCTCTCCAGAGATGCTCAATTGGGTTTAGGTCAGAGCTCTGGCTGGGCCAGTCAAGAAAGGTCACGGAGTTGTTCTGAAGCCACTCCTTTGTTATTTTAGCTGTGTGCTTAGGGTCATTGTATTGTTGGAAGGTGAACCATCGGCCACGTCTGAGGTCCAGAGCACTCTGGAAGAGGTTTTCATCCAGGATATCTCTGTACGTGGCTGCATTCATGTTTCCTTCAATTGCAACCAGTCGTCCTGTCCCTGCAGCTGAAAAACACCCCCATAGCATGATGTTGCCACCACCATGTTTCACTGTTGGGATTGTATTGGGCAGGCGATGAGCAGTGCCTGGTTTTCTCCACACATACCGCTTAGAATTATCACCAAAAAGTTCTATCTTCATCTCATCAGACCAGAGAATCTTATTTCTCATAGTCTGGGAGTCCTTCATGTGTTTTTGAGCAAATTCTATGAGGGCTTTCATATGTCTTGCACTGAGGAGAGGCTTCCATCGGGCCACTCTGCCATAAAGGCTCGACTGGTGGAGGGCTGCAGTGATAGTTGACTTTGTGGAACTTTCTCTCATCTCCCTACTGCATCTCTGGAGCTCAGCCACAGTGATCTTGGGGTTCTTATTTACCTCTTTCACCAAGGATCTTTTCCCATGGTTGCTTAGTTTGGCTGGACGGCCAGGTCTAGGAAGACTTCTGGTGGTCCCAAACTTCTTCCATTTAAAGATTATTGAGGCCACTGTGCTCTTAGGAACCTTGAGTAATGCAGAAATTCTTTTGTATCCTTGGCCAGATCTGTGCCTTGCCACAATTCCGTCTCTGAGCTCCTTGGGCAGTTCCTTTGAGCTCATGATTCTCATTTGGTCTGACATGCACTGTGAGCTGTGAGGTCTTATATAGACAGGTGTGTACCTTTCCAAATCAAGTCCTATCAGTTTAATTAAACACAGCTGGACTCCAATGAAGGAGTAGAACCATCTCAAGGAGGATCACAAGGAAATGGACAGCATGTGACTTAAATATGAGTGTCTGCGCAAAGGGTCTGAATACTTATGACCATGTGATGTTTCAGTTTTTCTTTTTTAATAAATTTGCAAAAATTTCTACATTTCTGTTTTTTTTCAGTCAAGATGGGGTGCGGAGAGTACTTTAATGAGAAAAAAAATGAACTTTTTAGAATTTACTAAATGGCTGCAATGAAATCAAGGGTGAAAATTTTAAAGGGGTCTGAATACTTTCCGTACCCACTGTATTACATCTGACAAAACTGGTCAATAGTTTGTTAATCTAATGTGTATAAAGCCCACCATAGATTTAAGAGAGCTGTTGTTCGGATGGCGGGCTATTTCAATTGGCTGAGTGTTCTTGTGTTTTCTATGAGAAAGTCACTGCCAGGCTCCTCTGGTGGCAGCTTATCTTCCAGAAAAGGATTGGCAGTCCGAAATAGGACATAACTGATCCTTAACTTCCCCGACGTCTTTTGGAGCTCCATACACATCAGACTGTTGACCGATCCCATCAATGGTAGTCCTTTAGATCACAAAGCATCTGGCTCTTCACTAGGCTGTCTCCATCAGTCTCTTAGACATTTTATGGTGTAGCCACTTGCATGCTTGACCAAAGCTCCGTTCAGACTCCTCCTTATTGTTCAATAAGGGCTCAGCACACCTATTCTAATGATGGTGGGGACTTGCCTGTATTACGTATCCTGTGATAAAAATTATCATTGATGATAAAACATCTTGAATTTATGCATATGGTTGCCTTCACTGTTGTGGTCATAATATATAAATCATGAAGGGATCTGGATTAGAAAAGGGTAAGAAGGACTCCTCGTTGATATCAGGAGAAATTATGGAAGATAATTCCCAGTCCATGGCTATTTGGTGGTACATAAAATATAATTTTTATTTATTTTATTGACCCTACAAGGTTAAAAAATGTTTACACTACATATCAATCACTTAGCAACACATAGAAGGGTACAAGCAAAATTAAGCTAAAAATGGCTAAGCAAAAAACAGGTACTATGGAGAGAGAACCCTGCCCACGAGGGCTTCCAATCTATGAGGGAACGGGAAAGAAGACATTCAGTGAGGGTAAAAGCTGCTGATGTGATAGTGTGGTGGCAGTAAGGTTATTGTAGGTTGTAGGTTTTCTTGAAGAGGTGGGTTTTCAGGTTGCATTTGGAGACCTCAAAAGTCAGGGATAGTCTGATGGGTCAGGTCAATAAGTTACAGAATATAGGAGAAGCACAGGAGAAATCTTACAGATTGTCAGGTGAGGAGAAAACAAGAGAAGAACTCAGAAGAAAATCTTGAGAGGACGGGAGATTTCATGTGAAGAGGTATCGGGAGATTAGGTCAGAGATGTATGGAGGGCACAAGTTATGGAGGGTCTTGTAAGTCATTAGTCATTCTCTGGGCAATGGGTAACCAGTGGAGGGATAGGCTAAGGGGAATGGCAATAGAGTAACGAGAGGAGAGGTGTATTCTTTGGGGAACAAAGTTAAGGATAGATTGTAAGGGTGTGAGAGTATGAGATGGAAGACCACAGAAGAGGATATTGCAGTAGTCCAAAGAGTTTTGTTAGACTAACAAAAGGGAATTTCAGTGGTTAAGCATAAGCAATAAAATCACTGAATATGCCTTGCTCCAACCAATTTTACTTATATTTAGCCTGGGGGGTGTATTCATCAGACTAAGAGCACAGTGTGAATCAAGAAGAAGTTGAGAGATCATACATCAAACTTAACGAGAGTTTGAAGACTACATGGTGATGCACAAAAACACCAGCTGTTACTCCCCAAGTACAGAATCTTTGGTGCTACATGAAATTATTCATCAAGATGTATCTACTCCCAGTTTTATGTGCATAGACTACACCAGGGTGAAACATACTGTATATACCATTGGGGCTGAATGTCTATAGATGTTTGAAGGTTCTCAAACTCTTAGGACCTCCTTAAAAATCATGACTTTGTTTGGATCCACGGATTGTAAAACTCAGAAGCTACTATGTAACAGAAAAGAAAAATTCCCAGTAATTAAATAAAAAAAAAATCAATTCATAAATGTTTTTTTAAATTATTGATGGCTTGCTCTTGGTTTCCAACTTTGAACCCTAGAAATTGTAATTCCCTTGATAGTCAAAAAATTAGTGAAAAAGTTACACACTTACAAAATCTTTCTATTTGCGCAGCTCTGATGGGAGACTCAGAATCAGTGGAGCCGTATAAAAATTCATGTGTATTGATGTGAACTTTGTAAGAAACTCCTCAGCTTTCCAAGAACGTTTGCATAAAGTTTGCCTTGGCTGCGATACATGAGCTACACAACTCTGTCAAGTTGAGTGATAAACTTTTTGTTAATATGCAACATTTTCCCCCAAACGTGCAAAGACATTCCCAGGCCGCTATCCAGAGACATACTGTAAATGACTTGAGGCTGGAGTTTGTAGCACTGAGAACTAAACGAGAAGGGGTATAAAAACAATAGAATGCAATAAACAGAATAGTAAACAGCATAACTGAGGCTAGTCATTCTTAAAGGGGATTTTTTGAAAATTCACAAAAAAAAAGTTTTTCACTTATTACTATTCTTGCTTGCCTGAATTTTTCCCCGCTTCTTGTTTCCTATGATAAATTATTCATACTAGCATCATAAATAGCTGCATACCTCAATGCCTCGCCACCATGTGCAACATGTTATCGTGCACTCTTGGTAGTAAGGAAGGGTGGGAGACATAGAAGTTAGGTGCTCGGGAAACAAAAGAAAAAAAGGTAAATTTGTTCTATTGAAAACATTTTTTTAAATACCTTTAATAGGCGGATTTGTTAATATGGCTGTTTTCCACCAGACACAGCGCCTCACCTGTCTGTGTGTTTGGTCTTGGTATTGCAGCTAAGCTCTATTGTGCTACAGATCACAAAATCCTTATGTGAAACAAACAGCATGCCCAATGCTTGATTGCCCGCCAAGTACTCTTCCTGTGTTGTAATAGTCCCTAAAGCCAAGGCCTCACTATCAGTATTTGGCCACGACCCCACTATCAGTATTTTGTCAGTATTCGGTCAGTATTTTTTCTTAGGAGTGGGAGCCAAAACCAGGTGAGGAACAATCAGAGAAAATGTATAATAGAAACAAGCCACCAATTCTGCATTTATCACCCACTCCTGGTTTTGGCTCCCACTCCGGAGAAAAAATACTGACCGAATACTGACCAAATACTGATAGCAGGGCCATGGCCTCAGGGCACAACTTTTCTGAATGCATAGGTGCAGTCATAAACTCTTTCTCATGCTCTGTTGAATATTGTGCTAGACTATGCCTATGTGGGTGATGTCTACTATAGCGACACGTTCATTAGAAGCAGGCTTCCATCGAGGGATGTCACTCTTTCCCCTAGACCTGAAGAGAAGCTTCATGGTTGTGATATAGAACTGGAGAAAGTACATGAAAAAGTTGCAGAAGGTGAAAGTGTGGGTGAACTACAAGAAAAAAAAGTCCTGGAAAAAAACCTTTAAATTGACCAAAGGATTCAAGTGAAAGTTCTACCACCCTTCGCTAGAGACAATATAAGGGGAATCGTTGGCCCAAGCCTATACTAGATGTCAACGTGGCCTTTGTGAACGAAGTAAGGTTGCACAGCTGGTGACATCAATCAGTCGTCACGTCATGTCACTGGGTTTCTAATTTTTTTTATTATTTAGCCCCTACTAATGATTAATATACCCCATGGGGATCCATAATGGATGTCCAGTCACTGAGACATTTGGCTTTTTAAAAAAAATTTTTTTAAATACTTCTAGAGCAGATAGAGGGGTTTTCAGCAATAGACCATGATAAACCTTAATATGGGTTGTCCGGTACTTTTATCCTGATGACCTATCCTTAGAATTGGTCATCCATACCAAAGCGGTGGGGGTGCGACATTCGGCACCCCTGTCGATCAACTGTTCCTGGTGGCAGCGGTGGCTGGATGTCATCACTTGAAAAATGGATCCATTAACTGTATGGTGGTCGCAGTAGTGTATTACAGATCCACCGGTATTCATTGCAGCAGGAATGGATGTGCAGTACCCGGACGCAGCTACTATCCCATGCTGCAACTCTTTACATCCGCATGGGAACAGCTGATGGCGGAGTGCCGGGTGTCACACCTCCTCCGATCTGATTTGATGGCCTATCCAATGGCATATCATCAATATAAAAGTATCGGACAACCCAATTAAAAACATTCCTCTTACTAATCCATGAAACAATCAAAATGACCATGTCTGACCACATTGTATTCCAGATAGTGATGAGCGAATCTGCTGAATTTCGATTCTACAAAACTGCTGCAATTTGTACTTTAAATTTAAATCGTATCAAATTTATTCACTGGGAATCGAATGTGTCTTATGTTGCTTTGAGGTGACTCGGCTCAATACAACAACATAACGATGGTTGGGTGCTGTTATGATGTTTTGAGGCCTTGTGAAGAACTGAGAGGCCAAATATGCTGGAACACAGCCGACCGGCCTGGAACGAAGCGGAAAGGAGCTGCTCGTATGGACCGGTGAGGGCTGGAAAGAGGTGAGTGTTATTATTATTTCCAACTTTATTCCACATCTATTGTGTACTCGGTCATTGATATGATATGTTGTGTTATTGATTTTTAGGTAACACGGACTTCTACATAATGGTGATTGGGCCTCACGTGACGTCATAATGTTGCGGGGTCTAGTAATCATAAAAAGAGCATTCGAGTCTGTATTGCTCTGGTCCAGGTGCTGCGGAGTACCCAAGTGGATGTCTGAACAGGTATACCTCATGTAGTACCCATCCCCCGATAACTGCATTTGGGTCTTTTTTACTCCTCATGGATCCTGAGCAGTGATGAATATGTTTTGGTCTGGTGTGACCGCGCGGTGAGTCGTGTTTTCTAGGTATTGCTGAGCTGTTAGTAAGAAAGACCATTACATGAGGTCTGATACAGTCACCACCCATAGACGCCGTTTGGCCATTAATCACTTGTCTCTAGGATTACTCTGCTGTCTTTCCTTTCCTTCTATTATGTTGCAGAAAATGGGAGCAATAATATAAGCCAAGAGCAGAGAGAAATGTTATACTACAGTCAGGGTAGATAAATATGAGATAGATAGATAGATAGATAGATAGATAGATAATAGATAGATACTAGATAGATAGATAGATGATAGATAGATAGATAGATGATAGATAGATGATAGATAGATAGATAGATAATAGATAGATAGAGAGATAGATAATAGATAGATAGATAGATGATAGATAGATGATAGATAGATAAATAGATAATAGATAGATAGACGATAGATAGATAGATGATAGATAGATAGATGATAGATAGATAATAGATGATAGATAGAGAGATAGATAGAGGGATAGATATATAGATAGATGATAGATAGATGATAGAGAGATAGATAGATAGATAGATAGATAGATAGATAGATACATAGATATGGATAGATAGATAGATAGATACTAGATAGATAGATAATAGATAGATAGATAATAGATAGATAGTAGATAGATAGATAGATAGATAATAGATAGATACTAGATAGATAGATAATAGATAGATAGATAATAGATAGATAGTAGATAGTAGATAGATAGATAGATGATAGATAGATAGATGATAGATAGATGATAGATAGATGGATAGATAGATAGATAGATAATAGATAGATAGATGATAGATAGATAGATAATAGATAGATAGATAGATAGATAATAGATAGATGATAGATAGATGATAGATAGATGATAGATAGATAAATAGATAATAGATAGATAGATGATAGATAGAAGATAGATAGATAATAGATGATAGATAGAGAGATAGATAGAGGGATATATATATAGATAGATGATAGATAGATAATAGATGATAGATAGATGATAGATAGATAGATGATAGATAGATAATAGATAGATAATAGATAGATAGATAGATGATAGATAGATAATAGATAGATAGATAATAGATAGATAGATAATAGATGATAGATAGATGATAGATAGATGATAGATAGATAGATGATAGATAGATGATAGATAGATAGTAATACAGAAAAGCCATATAATAGCTATGAAAAGATGGGAGGATATCTAGTCAAGTGGTGAGCATCCGTCCAACCGCATGCTGGAAAAGCATATCAGAAAGAGGAGGAGAACTCAGCATATCTTTGCAAAAAAGTGTCTTTATTTAAACATATATAGAAAAATAAGTCTTTAAACCAGACAAATTGTGGGTAAAAGATGACTGGATAGGAACATACTGAAAAATCAAATACATATACTAATGCGACAATGATTTTAGCCCTTTAGTATAGATAGAATTGCACAATTGCCCATGGTAAATCATAAATATAGTAGAAACAATAAATATACTATATATGATAAAAACATTCCACTTATATGGAGTAAAGAGGTACCGTTAATGTGACAAGGTCGCAATCTTGGTGACATATTGACATTCTATATATGTTTAAATAAAGACACTTTTTTGCAAAGATATGCTGAGTTCTCCTCTTCTTTCAGATAGATAGATAGATGATAGATAGATAGATAATAGATAGATAGATAGATGATAGATAGATGATAGATAGATAATAGATAGATAGATAGATGATAGATAGATGATAGATAGATAGATAGATAATAGATAGATAGATGATAGATAGATAGATGATAGATAGATAGATGATAGATAGATAGATAATAGATAGATAGATGATAGATAGATAGATAATAGATAATAGATAGATGGATAGATGATAGATAGATGATAGATAGATAACAGATAGCTAATAGATAGATAGATAGATAATAGATAGATGGATAGATGATAGATAGATGATAGATAGATAGATAATAGATAGACAATAGATAGATAGATAGATATGGGATAGATAGATAGATAGATAATAGATAGATGAATAGATGATAGATAGATGATAGATAGATAGATAATAGATAGACAATAGATAGATAGTTTCATAGTTTATAAGGCCGAAAAAAGACAAGCGTCCATCCAGTTCAGCCTATTTCTTGTGCACTGCAGCTATTCCGCAGCGTTGATCCAGGGGAAGGCAACAAAAAAACATGCGGTATAGGCCAATTTACATCATTGAGGAAAAATTCACTTCCCGACACCAATCTGGCAGTCAGATTAAATCCCTGGATTAATTAACTAAGCATAAGATCTAATTTTATTGTTCTCAAGAAAGGCGTCCAGGCCTCTCTTGAACTCGTTAAGTGAGTTGGACATCAGCACTTCCTCTCCCAGAGAGTTCCAGTCTCACGGCTCTGACCGTAAAGAATCCCCTTCTATGCTGGTGCAGGAACCTCCTTTCCTCCAGACGCATAGTGTGCCCCCTCGTCTTTGTCACCATCCTTGGTATAAACAGGTCATGGGAGAGATCTCTGTACTGCCCCCTGATGTATTTATACATGTTTATGAGGTCTCCCCTAAGCCTTCTCTTTTCCAACGTAAATAGGCCTAATTTTGACAACCTCTCTGGGTATTCTAGTCCCTCCATTCCCTTTATTACCTTAGTCGCCCTCCTTTGTACCCTCTCTAGCTCCAATATGTCTTTCCTGAGCACCGGAGCCCAGAACTGTGCACAATATTCTAAGTGCGGCCTTACCAGCGCTTTATACAGAGGAAGAACAATGTTCTCATCACATGCTCCTATTCCTCTTCTGATGCATGCCATGACTCTATTTGCCTTCGCAGCTGCTGCCTGACACTGGGCACTCCAATTTAATTTGCTGCTAACCAAGACGCCCAGGTCCTTCTCCATGTCAGATTTCCCCAACGGTTTCCCATTTAATATGTATGGGTGACTGCTGTTTTTCTTTCCCATGTGCATGACCTTACATTTATCGGCATTGAACCCCATTTGCCATTTTTTGGCCCAACTCCCCAATTTATCTAAATCCTCCTGTAGCTGTGCCCTATCCTCATCTGTATTAACTACTTTACAAAGTTTAGTATCATCTGCAAATATTGCTATTTTACTATGCAACCCTTCCACTAGATCATTAATAAATATATTAAATAATATAGGGCCCAAGACAGACCCTTGAGGCACCCCGCTAGTAACCCTGACACACCCTGAGCTTACTCCATTGATAACCACCCTCTGCTTTCTATCACTCAGCCAGCTATTTACCCACTTGCACACATTATCCCCCAGACCAAGCATTCTCATTTTATATACCAACCTTTTGTGTGGCACGGTATCAAACGCTTTGGAGAAGTCAAGGTATACAACATCCACTGACTCTCCCCGGTCCAGCTGTGAGCTCACCTCCTCGTAGAAGGCAATCAGGTTTGTTTGGCAGGAGCGATCCCTCATGAATCCATGTTGATATGGAGTTAGACAGTTATTATCATTAAGATATTCTACAATAGCATCTCTAAGAAATCCTTCAAACAATTTACCCACAACAGACGTTAAGCTGACTGGTCTATAGTTCCCAGGGTCACTTTTAGACCCCTTTTTGAATATTGGTACCACATTTGCTTGGCGCCAGTCTAGTGGGACAGACCCTGTCCATAAAGAGTGCTTGAATATAAGATACAGCGGTCTGTCTATCACATTACTTAATTCTTTTAGTACCCGGGGGTGTATGCCATCTGGGCCTGGTGACTTGTCTATTTTGATATTATTTAGGCGTTTCTGAACTTCCTCCTGGGTTAGGTGGGTGATATTTAGCGGAGGGTTTACTTTATCACTCTGCATTTCCTCCGATAAATTGTTTTCTTTTGTGAAAACAGTGGAGAAGAAGCTATTGAGTAGGTTTGCTTTACCCTCATCGCCCTCTATGATTTTACCCAGGTTATTTTTCAATGGGTCAACTCCATCAGTTTTAATCCTTTTACTGTTTATATAGTTAAAGAACAGTTTGGGATTCGTTTTACTTTCTTTGGCAATTAGTCTCTCTGTCTCCTCTTTTGCTATTCTTATTTGTTTCTTACAGATTTTGTTTTTTTCCCTATAAGATATTAGCGCTTCCTCGCTGCCTTCTTGTTTAAGTTTACCGAAAGCCCTTTTTTTGTTTTTCATTGCCCTCTTGACTTCCTTATTTAGCCACATTGGCTTCCTCCTATTCCTAGCCCTTTTATTCCCATAAGGGATGTACCTTCTACAGTGACTATGTAGGACTGTTTTGAAAATTTCCCATTTTCTATCTGTGCTCCTATTACTGAAGATACTATCCCAGTCTATAAGGTGAAGGGCATCTCTTAGCTGATCAAACTTTGCCCTCCTGAAGTTCAGTGTTTTTGTGACTCCCTTGCTGGGCACCCTACTGAAGCACATGTGGAATTGTATAATGTTGTGGTCACTATTTCCCAGGTGCCCCCCGACCTGCACCCCAGTTATTCTGTCTGGCCTGTTAGTTAATATTAAGTCTAAAAGGGCCGTCCCTCTAGTTGGTTCCTGCACAAGTTGTGACAAATAATTGTCTTTGATAATTGACAGAAACCTGTTTCCTTTCTGAGATCTACAGCTTTCGGTTTCCCAGTCTATATCGGGGTAGTTGAAGTCCCCCATAATAATCACCTCGTTATTTTTTGCTACTTCGTCTATTTGTCTCATTAATAGACTTTCTGTGGCTTCTGCTATATTTGGTGGTTTATAACAGACTCCTATGATAATTTTATTATTGTTTTTTGCTCCATGTACCCATAAGGACTCGACCTCCTCATTTCCCTCCCATACATCCTCCCGTATTGTAGGCTTTAGACACGTCTTTACATATAGACAGACTCCACCCCCTTTCCGACTTCTTCGATCCCTTCTAAACAGACTGTAACCCTGTAAGTTAACTGCCCAGTCATAGCTTTCATCTAACCATGTCTCGGTTATTCCCACTATGTCATAGTTACCTGTAGATATTTCTGCTTCCAGTTCATCCATCTTGTTTGTCAGGCTCCTGGCATTTGCTAGCATGCAGTTTACACGATTTTGTTTTGTTCCAATCTTCTCCCTGTGGATTGTATTAGAAATTTTCTTACCTCCCTTCCAAGTATCTTGTCTTGGACCTTCTTTGTCGCACTTCATATCTTTCATTAGTATGTTCTCTGGTTGCATGTTCGTGTCCGGCGTTTTTCTTCCCATCCCCTCTTCTTCTAGTTTAACGCCCTCCTGATGAGTGTTGCGAGTCTCCTGGCGAATGTGTGTTTCCCGGGTTTGTTGATGTGTAGTCCGTCTCTGGCAAGGAGTCCGTCATAGAGGTAATTCACACCGTGGTCCAGGAATCCAAATCCTTGTTGTCTGCACCATCGTCTCAGCCAGTTGTTCACATCAAGGATCCTGTTCCATCTCCTGACGCCATGCCCGTCTACTGGAAGGATAGAAGAAAAAACTACCTGCGCATCCAGTTCTTTTACTTTCTTCCCCAATGCTTCAAAGTCCTTGCAGATTGTCGGTAGGTCCTTCTTTGCCGTGTCATTGGTGCCAACATGTATCAAAAGAAATGGGTGGACATCCTTGGAACTGATGAGCTTCGGTATCCTATCGGTAACATCCTTGATCTTCGCCCCTGGGAGGCAGCATACTTCTCTTGCGGTTATGTCCGGTCTGCAGATAGCTGCTTCTGTTCCTCTCAGTAGTGAGTCTCCAACCACCACCACTCTTCTTCCCTTCTTGGCTGTCCTTTTTCTTGTCGCTTCTGGGTGTTTCTGGGTGCTCTTTTCTTTTTTGCTTGCTGGTAGTTCCTCATCCTTAGATGTGCCATCTTCGTCCTCCACAAGTCCTTGGAATCTGTTTCTCAGTTGTGTGGTTGGTGGTGTCTCCATGGTCTTCTTGCTTCTTTTGGTCACTTGCCTCCACTTGTCTGCCTCTGGAGGTTCTCTGACGCTTCCTTCACTTTCCGTGACCAGTAGTGACGCTTCTGTTCTGTCCAGGAAGTCTTCATTTTCCTTGATTAGTTTTAATGTCGCAATTCTTTCTTCCAGTCCCCGCACCTTTTCTTCTAAAAGAGCCAGTAGTCTACACTTCTGGCAGGTGAAGTTGGTTTCAGCTTCTGGTCGATCTGTGAACATGTAGCACATGTTGCAGCTCACCATGTAGGTTGTCACATCTGCCATGCTGCTCCTTGTCCCTGCTGACTTGATGTCTGTCTTCTTTCTTGTGATACCCTAGGATAAACAAATTAAACAAAATCGCGCGCCTAACGGCGCGCAGTTTGGCGATGCTTTCCAAGCAGCTGGTCCCGGCTGTACCCAACCATCTTCTAGCTGAAGGAGACTCTTCGCTTTTCCCAGAAGGCACCTGGAATATGCAAATTGTCCTCTTCAAGCCTCAATCCCTGGTTTGGCGATGCTTTCCAAGCAGCTGGTCCCGGCTGTACCCAACGATCTTCTAGCTGAAGGAGACTCTTCGCTTTTCCCAGAAGGCACCTGGAATATGCAAATTGTCCTCTTCAAGCCTCAATCCCTGGTTTGGCGATGCTTTCCAAGCAGCTGGTCCCGGCTGTACCCAACGATCTTCTAGCTGAAGGAGACTCTTCGCTTTTCCCAGAAGGCACCTGGAATATGCAAATTGTCCTCTTCAAGCCTCAATCCCTGGTTTGAGATATGGGATATGAGATATGGGATAGATAGATAGATGATAGATAGATGATAGATAGATATGGGATAGATAGATAACAGATAGATAGATAGATAGATAGATAGATAGATAGATAGATAGATCACACTTGCTTTATTCTCTTTGGAGAGTTTGGTCAGTTTTTTGTAACACCTCATTGTACGTAGTTGTAAACGTGCCCGGGGTGGTAGCCGTAGACAAGTGTAAAGTGTCCAACACCGCAGCACATTACAGATTAACGAGTGTTGTGGGTGCGCATGTACAACATTATTCCTGCGTCTGTTGCCACCATCGTCCGTCCTATTACATTTGGTGCAGAATCACTCACTTTGATTCTTTCAACCACGAGGCCGGACCAGATCTTACAATGTCCATTTTATGAACGGCCAAACTGGTGAACTGTGGACAACAGATTATGCATTCTCCTTCGTCATCCTCCATACAATACACCGGCTCCTTTCTCAGAGTTGCAGTTTGCATGTTGTTCCTGGCAACAGGTACAGCAAATGAATAGGGAGAAGTTGGAATTGGCTGCATCTTCCTAGGAGTAGGATGTGTCGCTATGACCCTGATACCCTGAGTCCTTGCCTATATCAGTCCCAGGGGCCTCTTGTTGAGACGATGCTCCCTGTTTCAGTACTCACAGCAGGGCGCTACCTTGTCCCAAAGTCTCCTTCTCTCTACACAGCACGTTTCTTGGACTTATAAGCTTTCCTTGCAGGGGTCCCCACTTGCCTGTGATGTCCTGCCACCTCTTTAACTAGTTCCTTTCCTGTCTTCTCCATTTCAACTGCTCTCCAACACTGACTAATTACCTTCCATATCCCTAAAACCTTCCCACTGGTTTCCCTATAGGCCGCCATTTCCCCCTCCCCACCAGGGGCCAGCCTTGCACTTAACACAGCAGGAACTTGACACAAACAATGGTCATAGGGATAAAATACTTTTTATACTATGCACAAATATAACCACACAAAATAACTTTCAGCACACTTGCCACAACATCCTCATAAGGGGGACATGATTCCTTGTCCACCCTCTTACATAGTGACTGTCTCCTTATGTGACTGAGATCCTCCCATCAGTCTATAGCTGTATTTCTCTGTATTTGTAGCTTTTAGCCCAGGCGAGCCAAGCCTGATAAATATTAGCTTTAGGGTCCCATTAGAGAAAGGTACAACTTGTCGTGGCTGGAGGACTCACACAAATTGGCCAATTTATGTGCTAAGTACCTTTATTTTATAAGTAAATTCGATATAGCATTAATGAATCCAAATGTCAATGTTTGCAGATAGGTCCAGGACAAGTTATTTTGGTACCCTATGTAGATTAAACCAGTGGCAACCCACCCAGCCCACTGATAAATCCTCAGCCCCAATATACAGTATGATGTCTATCACAGCCCCCTATACAATATGGTCACCACAGCCACCTATACAGAATAATATCCCCCACAGCACCCTATACAGATTGGTCACCACAGCCCCTAGCATATCCCCTACAGCTCCCAATACAGTATGGTCACCGCAGACCCCAGTTTGTCCCCTACAGCTCCCAATACAGTATGGTCACCACAGCCCCCAGTATTATGTCCCACACAGCCCCTTATACAGTATGATGTCTTCAAAGCAAGCCACCAGTATAATTTTCCCCACAGCCAACCACCAGTATAATGTACCCCACTCCCGTATATATTCTGAGCTTGGGCAAGCTATCATTGCCAGAGCTAGCTTCATGCTGCATGGTTCTTGGAGTGTGGTGGAGAGTTCTTGTTTGAGAAGGCGTTTAGTGGATTTAAGCTTAGACTGATGTGTGGTTTAGGTTGTGTGTTAATCCTATTCTTCTCCTATTTTTTGAATTAATCCTGAATTGAACCTGAAGTGAACTGAAGGTAACTGGATACTTTGTCACAGTAAACAATGTTTGTCTTTGTTTTTTCTCTCACCCCCTTAATCCTTCACTTCTTACAACCACCCCTAATCCCTACACCTAGTAAGGAACTCTTCATCTCTCCCTCCATTCTCCCCACCCATCTCACCTCCTCCTCAGAGCTATTCCTCAACGTACAATCCTTTGTCTCCAAACACAGACAGCCACCTCATGCCCTCTCCTGCTCCCACCTACTAATGCTTTCTCTGCTCCTCCTTACTGCCGATGACATCTCTCCACATCCCGGTCCTCCTCACCACATCCCTACACTCACTTCCACCTCCTACCCACAATCTATCCTAAACTCTCGTAACCCTGCTAACCTTATACCCATCCGCCCAGCCCCCGCTTCCCTAGTCCCACTAATAGGAGCTCTATGGAACGCTCGCTCCGTCTGCAACAAACTTTCCTACATTCACGATCTCTTCATCACTAACAAGCTTTCCTTCCTCGGCATCACTGAAACCTGGCTCACCCCCTCCGACACAGCCTCTCCTGCTGCACTTTCGTATGGCGGATTCCACCTCTCCCATACCCCCTGCCCCACCGGCAAGCACGGTGGAGGAATAGGTTTCCTCCTCTCAGAAAACTGCTCCTTCACCCATATCCCACTGCCGCCCTCAATTACTCTCCCCTCTTTTGAAGTGCACTGCGTGAGCATCTACTCACCATCCAACCTCCAACTGGCTGTCATCTACCGCCCTCCAGGATCAACCACCACTTTCTTTGACCACTTCACCACTTGGCTACTTCATTTCCTCTCCGTTGACATCCCCACTATCCTCATGGGCGACTTTAACATCCCCATTGACACTTCCCTCTCAGGTGCCTCTAAGCTTCTATCCCTCGCTTCCTCCTTTGGTCTTACTCAGTGGTCTTCCACACCCACCCACAAAGACGGCCACATGCTGGACCTCATCTTCACCCGCCTCTGTTCCCTATCTAACCTCTCTAACTCACCTCTCCCCCTTTCTGACCACAACCTACTCACATTCTCTTCTCTCTCCTCCCAGTGGCAACAATCCCCACTACACAAACTTGCATACCCTCGCAGAAATCTAAAACACCTTGACCTACACTCACTCTCTGAAACCCTCCTCCCTCTTACAGACATTAGTTCCTTACATGATGCAGATGTTGCTGCCACTTTATACAACACCACAACCGCTGCAGCTCTCGATTCGGTCGCCCCCCTCACACATTCCAAGGCTCCCACAATCAACAGACAACCCTGGCACACCAGCCTAACTAGAGAACTGCGATGGGCCTCCAGGGTTGCTGAGCGTAGATGGAAAAGGTCCCACTCCCATGAGCACTTCATCGCATTCAAACAGTCCCTCACTACCTTCAAGTCCACACTCACTGCAGCAAAACAAACATACTTCACATCTCTCATATCCTCCCTGTCTCACAACCCCAAACAACTATTCAACACCTTCAATTCTCTCCTCTGTCCTCCAGTGCCTCCTCCCTCTCCTCTTATTTCAGCCGAAGACTTTGCCTCATTCTTCAAGCAGAAGATTGACACCATCAGACAAAGCTTTTGCCTAAAGCCCCCACAGCCCCTCCCCACACCTACTCAATCCTCTTCCTCCAAAACCGCCTTCTCCACCATTTCTGAAGATCAACTTTCCTCCCTACTCTCCAAATCACACCTCACCACCTGTAAACTTGACCCAATCCCGTCCCACCTCATCCCAAACCTTACCACTATCTTCATCCCAGCCCTAGCCCACCTCTTCAACCTGTCACTAACAACTGGTGTCTTCCCCTCATGCTTCAAACATGCCTCAATCACACCCATCCTCAAAAAGCCCTCCCTTGACCCATCCTCTGTGTCTAGCTATCGCGCCATATCACTTCTCCCCTATGCCTCAAAACTACTGAAACAACATGTCCATTCTGAACTGTCCTCCCACCTCTCCTCCTGCTCCCTCTTTGACCGCCTACAATCTTGTTTCCGACCGCACCATTCTACTGAAACTGCACTGACTAAAGTCACCAACGACCTAGTAACCGCCAAATCTAAGCGACACTACTCTGTCCTCCTCCTCCTAGACCTGTCATCTGCCTTTGACACAGTGGACCATTCCCTCTTACTACAGACTCTCTCATCTATCGGCATCACAGACTTGGCCCTATCCTGGATCTCCTCATACCTAACAGACCGGACATTCAGTGTCTCCCACTCACACACCACCTCCTCATCTCGCCCCCTATCTGTTGGTGTCCCCCAAGGTTCAGTTCTAGGACCGCTGCTCTTCTCCATCTACACCTTCGGCCTGGGACAGCTCATAGAGTCTCACGGCTTTCATTATCACCTCTATGCTGATGACACACAGATCTACCTCTCTGGACGCGATATCACCTCCTTACTAACCAAAATCCCACAATGTCTGTCTGCTATTTCATCCTTCTTCTCTGCCAGATTTCTAAAAGTTAACATGGACAAAACAGAATTCATCATCTTGCCGCCATCTCATTCAACCCCCCCAACTGACCTATCTATCAACGTCAATGGCTGCGAACTCTCCCCAGTCCCTCAAGCTCGCTGCCTTGGGGTAACCCTGGACTCTGAACTCTCCTTCAAAGCGCATATCCAAGCCCTTTCCACTTCCTGCCGACTCCAACTCAAAAATATCTCCTGGATCCACACATTCCTCAACCATGAATCTGCAAAAACACTAGTGCACGCCCTCATCATCTCCCGCCTTGACTATTGCAACCTCCTGCTCTGTGGCCTCCCCTCTAACACTCTCGCACCCCTCCAATCTATCCTAAACTCCGCTGCTCGACTAATCAACCTGTCCCCTCGCTATTCCCCGGCATCTCCTCTCTGTCAATCTCTTCACTGGCTGGCTCCCCATTGCTCAGAGACTCCAATTCAAAACCCTAACCATGACATACAAAGCCATTCACAACCTGTCTCCTCCATATATCTCTGACCTAGTCTCCCGTTACATACCCGCACGCAACCTCCGATCCTCACAAGATCTCCTTCTCTACTCCCCTCTTATCTCCTCCTCCCACAATCGCATGCAAGATTTCTCCCGTGCTTCCCCCCTACTCTGGAACTCTCTACCCCAACGTATCAGACTCTCGCCTACCGTGGAAACCTTCAAAAGGAACCTGAAGACCCACCTCTTCCGACAAGCCTACAACCTGCAGTAACCACCGTTCCACCATACCGCTGCATGACCAGCTCTACCCTCACCTACTGTATCCTCACCCATCCCTTGTAGATTGTGAGCCCTCGCGGGCAGGGTCCTCGTTCCTCCTGTACCAGTTGCTGTCACATTGTGTTCAAGATTATTGTAATTGTTCTTGTATTATACCCCTTTTTCACATGTAAAGCGCCATGGAATAAATGGCGCTATAATAATAAATAATAATAATAATATTTTGGTTTGTTCCCCATCATCCACTTCCCAGTGTTAATCTCTGTTGTTTGTGTGCATATATTTGCATGATTGGTATTTTCCTTTAGCCCTATTTGTATTACCTTGTAAGTTTGGTTGGTGTACTGCTATGCCCTACTACTCCCCTCTTCCCTGGGTGGAGGAAGGGAACAGACTGAGGGTGGATGGAGGAGCTCAGACAAGGTATGTGGCCTGGCGTGTTCACCTTCAGAAGTAATTTGGGGAACAGGGCCAGCTAAGGCACCCTTAGCATTAGGGACAGAGTAGGAGCCCCTGGCCCTGAGATACCCGACAACAGAGTCGTGACAGAAATCTACAATAGGATTGATGAGCTGCAGATTCTACAATGGATTCTAACTCCTCAATCCTGTGCAGATTTTTTTCCTCATTTTAGAATCCCCATTCACGTTTTATAGTTTAAATCTACTTTTGTGTAGTGATATCAGACAGATTTTCAGAATATGTGTGGTAGAAGTTGTAAAACCAAAATTTTTAGTTGATGTGCACATCTATATAGCTTATACCCTAATACACCCCGACCTTATTATTCTGACTTACATGTAGTGTATGAGTCACCTTCATCACACCTCAAAATCTACACCTTAAAAGAAATAGATCCCAGACTGCCTGAACAAATATAGGCTCCAGACCCCCAAATAAATATAGACTAAAAATATAGACCCCTTATATAAATAAATAAAAACAGACCCAAGACCAAACTCCTATGCACATATAAACCCTACACTAGAACCCATGAATTAATACCGATCCCAGATCAGACTGCCTAAACTAGGGGTGGAGAACCTCAGGCCCACGGACCGTTTATGGCCAACAATGTAATTTCCTCAACCACCCAGCAGATCCCAGGGAACTGCAGTGCTTGTACTGGTAGCCCGTTGTGCCGGCTGGCGGACTTTTAATCCCTCCTTACACTGCGAGCATGCATTCTCAGCTTTCACTTCTGAATGCTGTGGTGCATGCAATGAAGGGTTACTTCCTGACGTTCTTTGCGGGAAGAGTTAGCACACACTGTGCTCCCGTTCCATTCCTATTAAGATGGTGTCCTATCTGATATATATATATATACAGCAGTCTCTATGTCTCCTATGTGATGTATATACAGCAATCTTGGCTGTTCCTATGTGATGTATATACAGTAGTATAGGTGTCTCCTATATTATGTATATACATCAGTCTCTGTGTCTCCTATGTGATGTACACAGCAGTCCCAGTGTCTCCCATTTGATGTCTATACAGCAGTCTTAGTATTTTATATGTGATGTGTACAGAGCAGTCTCAGTGTCTCCTATGTGATGTACAGTATATACAGAAGTCTCAGTGTGAAGTGGTTTCAGTGATCACATTAGGGGGAGAGTTAATTAAATATTTAATCAAATATAACAGGATCATTTTCAAGTTAAAATAAAATCTATGCAGACTCTAGGCTAGACCCTCCAAAGAAATAAAACAGACCCAAAATCAGACCCCCTGAACAAATACAATGCCTAGACTATACCCCCTAAACAAGAGCAGACTGAAATTTTGAAATGAGTATTTATAAAAAAAAAAAACACTACCGTTTTATGTTTACATCTCCTATGAAGAATTATGTATTTCCATGGTTACAGACTACAAACTCTAAGTGTCGCGCCCCCAGGGCAATGGGGTACTCGGAGTCCAGGCCGATAGATGCAGGGGGAAAGGGATATGTCACAATGGCTGGCCCGGTCCGTTGCCCAGGGCGGTCAACTAAGAAGGGGGGAAAGTTTATATGGGGTTTATAGTTCGATCGTGACGCCACCTGTGGTTTCTGGTAATTTGTACCAACGCTGCTGCAGACCTCTGAGGCAGTTGATAAAGCAGCTGGGATGGAACGGCTCCCCACAGGTGGAGCGGGCCTCAGGGCAGGGTAGAGTTTGATGGTGGGTGGTGATGCTGGGACCTGTAGTGCAGGCGGAATGGCGCAGCAGGAGTAACTGACAGAGACAGGTGATTCGCTTCAATACATTTACTGGTGTGGATGTCAGGTACGGTCCAGGGTACTCAGTAGGATGGGTGCACTTCAGGACTTCTCCAAGTGAGTGGGTATAAGGCCTCCTGGTCCGTGTCTGCCTCTCTGTATGCTCCTGGCCAGCCTGCAACTGGGCCTAGCTTATGTGTCGTGCTGTTCCTTCACCTGTCGCTTGGTAGTAGGACCTTCGGCTGGCAACCACTATCCCTGGTAACACTGGGGCCTTCATGGTTCCTGATCTTGTTAAGGGTTTAGCTTCAGGTTGGCCAGGGACTTGTAGTCCTCCTGGTATGTCGGTGATCCCTACTGGGTATAATGGACCCTGTAGGCGCGGACCCGGTGTCCGGTTTTTATATTCGGGTGAGCCTATGATGTGTTATGATCTGCTACAGGGACTAAGGAAAGACAGGAGATCTGTCCCTACAATAGAACTAAACTAGATCCCTACGATGTAACGGGGAACCTGATCCTGCGATCAGACCCGCTAAAGTCCTCGGCTAGTCTGTATGAAGACCTATAGAAGTGAGGGAGGGATCCCTACAAGAACTAGGGACTGGGATAAGTTGGACACCTCCTAGCAGAAATAGTAGCAGTCAAAGACAAACACACAACAAAAAGCATAGAGGTCAGAAGACCTAGCAAAACTAACAGAGAACGGCAACAGAGCACCAAGCTAGCTCAAGAGTAGTAAATACAATGAAGTCCAGCAAGGCCAGGAGGGCGGAGCCGGATTAAATAGGCAAAAATGGTCATGTGACCAGCAAACTAAAAAAAACCTAACAGGAGAGTTATAACATGATGCTCCTCTGCCCCCTCAACTCCTCTCTCCTCTCCTCCTCGCCGTCAGCCACACTCGGGGCCCTCAGAACACAGCAACAGATGTGCTGCGTCTTCACTGCTTTCAGCGTCAGCACGCTCTCAGACTCTCTGACTCTGTCTAACTGACTGAACTGCCTGGCTTTACCCTCCATATATATATCCCTATCGGGCTCCCTCTGGTGGTATGAGGTGGAAGGGTGGAGGTGTTTGTATGTAATGAGGGCCTCTTGTGGAGAAGTCCATCCATGCACCCTGGGTGCTGTGGTACCTGTGAACAGCAGGGTGCCACATAAGCGTAGTCTAATCCTGCACTTCCTCTATACCGGTATAGGTTATTCATACTGTACAGTATAAGTGTAATATTTATCACTTATATATAGACTTGTGCATAGGTTTTATTGACAAGATATACCATTAAATGGGTTTTACAGGATTAGAAAAATATGGCTTTTTTCTTACAATAAACAGTGCCATGTCTGTCCAAAGGTTGTATGAAGTACTGCAGCTCAGCTAGATTTACAATGTAGATGAGCTACAATACACACGTTGGGGCAGCCATGTTTTTTTTTTTTTTTTTTTACTTAGGTACAATCCCTTTAAGGTTGACTATGTAGAATGAAAGATTCATAGAATTTGAAAAGGAAAAAGAAAACAAATGGATTTTTGGAACCATGTGGAGTATTAAAATTAGTCCAAGACATACTGCGCATTTTTGTAGAAATTATTTGGATCGAAACCTAAATAACAAGGATGCCGACTTCTGGGAACCAAGGAATAGAGCAAGGGAATCTGGGAAAAAAAACAACCGCCTGTAACTTTATATATATGGCTGGTACATAGTGCTGATTACAGCCGGACATGAGCAAAGTACGAGGAATGTAACGGCAAACATGGCAGGTCACACCAGGAAACAGGAGAAGCTTCGTCACAGTGTAACGGGTTACCGGAGGCCGAATAATGCAGAAAAATCCACTGGGAGGAAAGAAAATGACATATTATGGACGACAGAAGCTCATTTCACAGGATGGAGGAGGAAATTAAATTGCACGATAATACTGGTTATAGGGGTCTTCTCACAAAAAACATCAGTTATCTACAAGATAGGAGCTATTATATTGGGGGAAGGTTTTTGTGACCACCGCTCGACAGATAAATGAAGAAAGTCCAGCCCCATTTCCCCCTGTAACACGGGTACTCTAGATGCAGTGACACAGAAACACAGAGCAGCCAATACAGGGTTAATAAACAGGGGAAGTTTATAATAACAGGGTCAATCTCCAGGCAGAGAGTAACAGGGGAAAATATGGGGAAAAACAAGGAAAGTAGCAGGTAAAAGTCTTTAACTGACAGTTCACAGTTTAACTAGATATAGCAGAGTCGAACCGGTTGTAAACGACAGTTTTTACACATAGCTGACTCTTTTCCTTCACAAGGCAGTTGCCAGCTGAGGACGGTGTTGATTTCTTCAGGCTTCCCCGCCCAAACAATGCTCTGTCTACTGGCGGCAGCGGGCGGTCTCCAGTTTTACCCGCTGAGCCCCTAGCCCATAACACGGTACCTCACGTGCCCGGGTCCACCGACCCTGCATCTCTTCTCTAGTCGGCTTGACTCCTCCGAACCACTGCACTCGGCTCTTGCTCCCAGTCCTGGAGTCAGGAGCCTGGACCCTCTCACACTGCTCTGCTGTGCAGGACCCAGCTCCGCTTTCCCACGCAAACGTCCTTGTCTCTTCCTCTCTCTACCCACGTAACCAGTCTCTCAGTCACCTGACCTCCCAGCTCTCACTCTGGACACTCCCCCAGCTTCCCAATCACCTGACTCCTGTGCTCGCAGTCTGTCTTCCCCCTGCAACCAGAGGCACGGCCCCGGCAGTTCCAGATCCCTTGCTCTGAAAGTACTTACATCCCCGGTCTTCCCCCTTACACCCCGATGTATAATATCTGGCCCTTGCCCCTGGTATATAACTTCCGGCCCCCCATGTTGTCTTCCTTTACTAACATGTGACAGAACAGCCGGTGGAGCAGGGCTCACCGATACCAGCGCGGTCCTGTAATAGGAGCCACTGGGGGAACAAGTTCGTCCATGACATTTCTTCTTCTTATCCTTCTGATATTACTGAGAAGTGGAAGAAACCGCAGAAACTCAGCCACGAAGTGGAGACCCCATAATGTTACAGAGCGGGGGGCCGAGTGCTGAGGAGCAGAGGGCAGAAAAGTCACCACCGCTCTGCTGACCCCATAACTGCAGAGTCCAGACCTCCTCTGGTATTGACATCAGCACAAACACTCCGCCCCCGCCGGGAGCTTCATGGCCGAGCAGCTGCATGCAGCCGTACATCACCAAGCACAATGGCTAGCGTTGGATGGAGTGGTGAAAAGCCGCCATCACTGGACTCTGGAGGAGACGTGTTCTGTGCAGTGACAGATCACACTTCTCTATCTGCGTCTGATGGAGGAGTCTGGGTTTGGTGAATGCAGGAGGACGTTACCCCCTAACTGCATTGTTCCCGCTGGAGGAGTATAATGCTATGGGCTGTTATCATGGGGTGGCCTCGGTCACATAGTCCCAGTGATGGGAAATCGTAAAACTTCAGCACAAGACATTGTGGACAATTGTAGCTTCTTCTTTGTGGGAACAGTTTGGGCAAGGCCGTTTTCTATGTCCCAATACTTTTGACTATATAGTCCTTGTGGAGAGTGACATACCGGCTCTGGCATGCCAAGGTAAGGAGGCTTATTTTCAGTGCAATGCTCCTCCGGGAAATTTAATGTGCAAATTGCCTCTTCAGAGATGAAGCGGACTTGAACTCTATAGCACCACCTGTTGGAAGCAGCAAACCTACAAGTCACAATCAACCCTTTAATGAGTCGTGCAATATGACTTAGGATAAAAGCCAAATCAGAATCTCAATTTGCAGACACGGTGTTTCAGGCTGTTGGCCATCGTGAGTGCAAAGTATGAGAACTGATTTGGCTATTCGCTTAGAACAACCCAGATCAATACTGCCTTTTCCAGGCTTTGTTCGCACTGGCATTGACATACATTCTGGTATTTTTGAAGGCAGAAGTAGCAAAGTCAAGAGTTTCGGAACCCTCATAGATCCTTCTCTAGAATTTCCGGTATACCTTCAAAATCAGATCTGGTGCAGCCATCGTCGCTACATTAAAAAATGAAGCTGTGGTCACACTGGTGTGAACAGAACCTTGTACTCTGCCGATAATGTTCTGCATACATGTGCCTTTAAATAGTATAATAATGCCCACGCTGCGCCAGTCTCGTAAGGTAATAAAACTGTGAGAGCTCAGATAAAAATGCCAAGCATTCCGTCATTCACTTTTGTTCTTTTATTACCTGCCATGCAATTATCGACAAACTCCGAGCCCCAAGAAGATGAAGAGGGAACTGCAGGGCAGCGGTCTGGAATGATACAGATCGGGCCAGCTGGCAGCCCTGTCAGTGTTTCAGGTTACTCTGCACATTTATGACCTATGTATTCCAAAAAAAAAATAATAATTAGATTAGGCTATTTGATATTCAGGGAATGTAATGGCCGATCGCCAGACATATCTTAGGAACACATCTTTACGGTTAATTAGTTTGTTCTAAATTTCGCTGCGAGGCTTAAAAAAAGAGCAAAAAAGACAAATAGCTCTTATCGTCAGTTCCTTCAAGTTGTTCTAGGTCCAGGAAAAAAATTGAAATATTCTGATTGGCGGCAGATTTGAGTAAATCTTCACCCCCTCCTCCTCTGACTATGAGTTGTTGTCATATAGTTTTGGTCTAGTAAAGGCTCAAATTCTCAAAGTTTTCAAACATCTCACATCCAGTTATTGGTATTGTGGAGCCCGTGTCTATAGAGCCACAAAATGCCTGCATGTGTAATATAATTCATATGTATTGCCAGTTATGGTGAGGGTAAGTTCTCTGCTGTTTTCATTACATACACATAGTTTTACCCGATCCCTTAATGAAGGACTGTACACTTTTGCCTAAACCAGGAAGTTGGACACATCCCTCAGAAAGAGGAGGAGCTGCTTCATTGGTAGTTGTAGTGTATGTGAGGAAGAAGCAGCATCATGGAGTTCTCTGTGCAAGGGAGAGAAGTGTGCTCTCTGCATGTACAAGCTGCATAAGGCAGGGTCCAGTCCCTAGAACCCAGAGACTCCCAGAGTCTGTGCTAAACTGAAAGACTGCTTGGTCTTCATGTAACGAGTAGTGATGAGCAACCATGCTCTCTACTGCTCGGTGCTCGCCCGAGCATCTCACTGCTCGAGATGCTCGCTGAGTATTTCTGGGGTTGCTCAGCGGGAGCATGTTTGGCGCTCTTTATAGAGCCAATGAACATGCTGGGATTGCCTGCCACTCACTGTAATGCCGCAGCCATGTTGGTTGTGGCATTACAGTGATTGGCTGGCCGCACAGCGTCATCAGATCTATATCAGACCTGGCGCCGCCATGCTCGTCACAGTCACTCCGGAGTCAGGCAGTGTAGGGAGAGCTGCTGCTGAGCTAGGGAGAGATTTGCTTGTTTATTAGGTAGTGTAGGTAGAACAGAAGTATATTACACATATCCATCTCAGCAAACAGTCCTTCTGAGGACTAATCCATCTGCAGAGATATGAGGCAGGCAGTGTATATAGGCTGGCAGTGTATATAGCAGACTGCAGTGCATATAGCACAAGAGGCTCCATTCCAGTTTTGTCTGCTGCTGCTGTTAGACATTTCTAGACATAGGCCCAGGTCTCAGGGGCCAGGAAAAAATTTTTTTTTGGATCTTAATCCTCATTATTCGCTTAAAAAGCAATCCAGAAAACAATGTTTTTCTGCGCCATTTGCTTGTTGGCACTGCAGAATATAGCAGGTCCTTTCCATATTAGAGCGCTAGAAATCCAGCTATTTAAAACTGTGGTTTGTCTGTCACATGGATCACATATAATTGTGCTGAAAATATTGCCATTTCTGGCCTCCATTGAAATTTTGTTTCAGTGTGTCAGTAAAGCAATTGATACCAGTTTGCTGTTCAAAATAGTTATCTACAGGCCAGGTATTTAAAACTGTGTTTTCGCCGTCACACGGATCACATATACGTTTTCAGAAAATACTGCCATTTCTGGCTTCTAATAAAAATTTGTTTCAGTGTGTCTATCTCTTATTCCTGAGGCGGACAGGTCTACAAAAATGGGGCAGTACCAGAAAGCCCTTGTTGTGGAACTATTAAAAAAATTCACATCTGAAAACGCCGGCGGCATAGGTCACAGTTCGTTGGACAACCAAGGACCACAGGCGAGAGAGACACAACTCCAATCCAGCAGAGGCAGGGGAACACTGTCAACATTCTGGGAGAATTTTCTCAGCCCCTCCCATCGCACAGGCCCTGAGGCGTGGGGTACTCTCACAAGGAGTGCAAACTTTGGGAAGATGCTGAGGTAGTACCTTGCCGACCGTACCAACGTCTTCCGTGATTCCTCTGTGCCTTATAATTATTGGGTATCCAAGCTGGATCGGTGGAATGAACTGGCTCTCTACGCCTTGGAGGTCCTGGCCTGCACTGCTGCTAGCGTTTTATTAGAGCAGGTTTTTAGTGCCGCTGGTGGAATTATAACTGATAAGCGCATCCGCCTATCATCTGAAAATGCTGTCGGGCTGACTCTTATAAAAATGAACAAGGGCTGGTTTGGGCCAGACTTCTCAACACCACCGAATGATAGCAACGTAACATAAACTCAAATCCAGTGTCTTTTTTTGGGAGGTGTATTGCCGTGAACCTTTTCACACCCACACATGTGTGAACGCTTCCTGATTTTGGCTATTTGCTCTTGTCCTCCTCCTTCTCCTCATCCGCATTCTCCACCATATCACCAGGGTGACGTGGTCCGTGATGCAACACCCACATAATTTTTTTAAAGGTTGTTTATGATGCCCGTAAAAAAATTTTTTTATACAGTATGCGTCACGGTGTAGGGGGAATGCTGGAGAGGAAAAGGCAGATACGGGCAGGGTGAGCAAGGAAAACTAGTCTGTCCCTAGACTGGGAACCCTGAATAGCCCTGACCCCGAAGGTATCTCTGATGGTGAGAAGGTTCGGGTCTCCACCCTAAGCCCTAACTCCTCCACAAGCCCTGTGCTAATCCCCCTCACCTCCCTCCACTGAAAAGTTACAGCAACTTCAAAGGAAAGGACTTCAGCGGCACAAACAAACAGGTCAGAACAGCATGGCTTCCAGGTATAGAGTGAAACTCTATCAGTAGCACCACCTGGTGGAAGAAGAGGCTACTTTAAGGCTAGGAGGAAGAGACTCACACATTAACTCACATCCACCAGGACATGGCAATAGAACTGGCATTAACTCATGCAGTACTAGGGGAAATAACACAGTTAAAGTTACATCAGCATCTAGAATAGACCGCATACTTAGCGCTAGACAGCGCGTGACAGTACCCCATCTTTTAAGAGAGGCCTCCGGACTCGAAACTGGACACGTCCGGAAAAGGTCCACATTTCCTGAGTGACGTGATATGAAAAATGTTACAGGTTTCCAACACTGGGTGTAGTTTCAGTTGGTATAACACATGGTTATAAATGGCCGATATCCTAAATGGACCAATAACCCTGGAGCTAGGACCCTCAGCAGCACTTCTCCACCTGATGAGCTTGGACAACACCCACACATACTCGTTCACTCTCAGGTCTGGACCTGCACGTTTATTTCCACATCTGCGGTTACAGTCAGAGGGCACACACTCAGAACGACAAACAGCAGCAGTGTCCCCTCGGGGCCCAGTGCTCCTTCCCCTGAAGAGCATAGTAGGAAGTTCCGCCCCTCCTCCTGGAACGACGCATAGACCCAACATTAATCTGAGGCTCAGTACAGACTCCACCCCCTTTTCCAGGCTCACTCCCAAACACTTCTGGTAGTGGGGTAGGAGTTCATGCAACCAGTACAGTAGAAATAGTTGTAGCTAGGCAATTACTCACACAGAAAGTCCCCCAACTTACAACTTTTCTGGCCCTCCAGTCAACCACCGGGTTTTGTTTCTCCAGCCAGGGAAGGCCCAATACAATGGGAGTGGGCAGGTTCTCCAAGAGGTGACTGGACAGGAGCTCCTGGTGGAGAGTTACTATGCTCAGGTTCACATTACGCACCACTTGGGAGAGGACCTTCTGGCTGAGAGGAACTGAGTCGATCGAAGTGATGGGAATGGGTCTCACTAAAGCACTGCTGGCGAGACCATGAACCCGAGCAAAACGAGAATCCATTAAATTGACAGCTGCTCCGCTATTGACCAGTACTGGTACAGTCTCGGTTTTACCACCCACCACAACCTCGGCAGATAGTGTGAACGGAGACCTAGCGAGGAAGGAAATATAAACCTTCTGGTCGTCTCCTCCTGAGCGACCCGAGGTAGGCTGCTTCTGAGACTACGTGGTTGTCTTGGAGCAAAGTGGACAAATCTTAATAAAATGGTCAGATTTTCCACAGAAAAAGCAAGCTCCACCCACTTGAGGAACAGTAGCCACAGGAGGTTTAACATGAGAACCTACTACCCCCAACTGCATGGGTTCATCGGGTTTAGTCTCCTCAGCAGGGATAGGAACAGGAGACAAAGTAGGTCTCGGTCTCTCTCTCAGGCGTCTGTCAACCCCTATGGCTAGGGACATCGCAGCCTCCAATGACTCAGGTGCAGTGTACTGAACCAGAGTGTCTTGCAGTCTAGCTGAAAAACCCAAGCTGAACTGACTCCGAGGGCAGGGTCGTTCCACTGGGTGTCAGTCGCCCATCTCCGAAACTCCGAGCAGTACTCCTCCACTGGCCGTTTTCCCTGCTTGAGTTTATGGAGATTAGACTCGGCAAAGGTCACCCTATTAGGTTCACCATACACCTGAGCCAGGGCAGCAAAAAACCCGTCCACCGACCGCAGCGATGGTGAGGCGGCCGTAAGGGAGAAGGCCCAGGTCTGGGGGTCCCCTTAAGAAGAGAGGCTATAATCCCCACCTGCTGTTCCTCACTTCCAGATGAACGGGGCCGGAGCCTGAAATAAAGCTTACAGGCTTCACGGACAACAAAAAATTTGTCTCGTCCACCAGAAAACCTATCTGGAAGAGAGACCTTGGGTTCTGGCGTGGCCTGAGCATGAGCCGATGCCAGGTAACCCACAACTTGCTGCAGCTGTTGCACTAGCTGAGTTCGCAGACCAGCTACCTCTTCAGGGATGGTCTGCATCAGGAGAGAAAATGCATCAGCTGAGGCAGTCTGAGACATAGTGACTCAAGGAAAATGGTAAGGCTGCTGATAATGTCATGGTGTAGGGGGAATGCTGGTGAGGAAAAGGCAGATACGGGCAGCGTGAGCAGGGAAAACTAGTCTGTCCCTAGACTGGGAACCCTGAAAAGCCCTGACCCCGAAGGTATCTCTGATGGTGAGAAGATTCGGGTCTCCACCCTAAGCCCTAACTCCTCCACAAGCCCTGTGCTAATCCCCCTCACCTCCCTCCACTGAAAAGGTACAGCAAATTCAAAGGAAAGGATTTCAGCGGCACAAACAAACAGGTCAGAACAGCATGGCTTCCAGGTATAGAGTGAAACTCTATCAGCAGCACCACATGGTGGAAGGAAAGGCTACTTAAAGGCTAGGGGGAGGAGACTCACACATTAACTCACATCCACCAGGACATGGCAATTGAACTGGCATTAACTCATGCAGTACTAGGGGAAATAGCACAGTTAAAGTTAAGGCCCCGTCACACTTAGCGACGCTGCCACGATCCCGACAACGATAGGACCTGTCAGGGATCGTTGCTGCATCGCTATGTGGTCACTGGTGAGCTGTCAAACAGGCAGGCTCACCAACAATCAGGGGAGCAGCGACATCGTGGAAAGAATCTTTCCACGATGTCCTGCTCCTGGTTACGAGCCTGCTGAAGCAGGAGCAGGCTGGTAACTATGGTAAACATCGGGTTACTAGGGGCACACGCGCACCTAGTAACCCGTTGTTTATCATGGTTACCACTCTGCTACAGTGAGCGGGAGGTTACCGCTCACTTTAGCAGGCTCGTAACCATGATAAACAACGGGTTACTAGGTGGGTGTGTGCCCCTAGTAACCCGATGTTTATCATGGTTACCAGCCTGATCGCTGCTCCCGCTGGTCACACACAGCGATGTGTGCTGACCAGCGGGAGAGCAACGACCAAAAAATGGTCCAGGACACTTTGCAGCGATCAGCGACCTCACAGCAGGGACCTGATCGTTGCAAAGTGTCACACATAGCAACATCGCTGGTGAGGTCGCTGTTGCGTCACCAAAACCGTGACACAGCAGCGACCTCGCTAGCGATCTCGCTATGTGAGACAGGGGCTTAACATCAGCATCTAGAATAGACCGCAGATACTTAGTGCTAGACAGCGCGTGACATTATGTTCATGTATAGCCCCCAGGGGTAAATGTTTGTCAGCCCATACACGTAGTGCATGGGCATTACAAGTATAGGAGACCAGCTCCTTTCTAATGGGAACATTTTTTATGAGGCCCTCCTCCACATCTCTTCCAAGGGATATTGGAGTGCCTCCCAATTTTTGGCAGCCCTTGCATTCACTGCATAGGCCAACACTATGGCAGACCCACTTCCTAATTATGGGAACATTGTTTTTAGGAGGCTCTCCGACCTCTACATCTCTTCCAAGGGGAATTGGAGTGCCTCCAAATTTTTGGCAGCTTATGCATTCCCTGCATAGGCAAACACTATGGGAGACTCACTTCCTAATAATGGCTACATTGTTTTTAGGAGGCTCTCCGACCTCTACGTCTCTTCGAAGGGGCATTGGAGTTCCTCCAAATATTTGGCCGCCGTTGCTTCACTGCATAGTCAAACAGTATGGGAGACCCTCTCCTATCTAATGGGAATTTGTCGTTACTGTGCCCTGCTCTATGTGTCTTTAAATTGTTAGTGGGGTTTTTCCTAAATTTTGTCAGCCGTTGGACTCACTGCATACCCTATAACTGTATAGCACACCCACTCCTTTGTAATGGAAACATGTCATTACTGTGGCCCTGCTCTATGTGTCTTTAAATTGTTAGTGGGATTTTCCCCAAATTTTGGCAGCCCTTGCAGTCACAGCATGGGCATTACCACTTATAAGAGACCCGCTCCTTTATAATGGGAACATTCTTATTACTGAGACCCTCCTCCATGTCTCTTCAAAGGGGTATTGGCTTGCGTCCAAATTTTTGTCAGCCCTTGCAGTCACTGGATATGGAATAACAGTATAGGAGACCCACTTGTTAATAATGGGAACAACAAAGCATAGCCAGCTGATGGCTCTCTAACAATAGCTAGGGCCAACTGCTGGCCTTTTAAGAATAGTAAGGGTCGTCTGATGTCCCTATAAAAATAGGCTTTATGACTTTCAGAGTCCCTCCATCATAAATAAAACAGGAAGTGTCTGATGATGTGTCACACACCACATTGCCAGCTAAGGTTGTAAAATGTTAAAATGACATTTCCCGGTGAATGCATTTGTCTTAAAAAAAAACTTAAAAAAACAAAGCAGTAGGATCTTTCTTTAGTATAAAAAACAGAGTCGCCAATGTAACCTCAATGTAATCACATTGTTCAGCTCCTGCACCTCCTCCTCCATCTCCGAAATTACCACATCAGTCACAAGTTGAAAGCACTGCAGCACTGCCTTAGCCAAGCGGCAACAGGCTGTGCTGAAGATAACATGCTTAATGCTTAGGTGACAAACCGCCCAGCGCTGCAGAGTTGTTGAAAGCTGTAACATAGCAGCCTGATCTGTGGCTCTCACTGCTGAACATACAGCGAGGCATGGTCATGTGTGACAATGGGCGGAACCTGGTGACTTAGAAATGACAGCCGGAGTAGATACGGTTTCCCTCTATGTCAGTCCTTTCACCGAGCTAAAGAATATGACTGTGGTGAAATACAACTCCCACTGAGAAGCAGTTTAAAACTGAAAAACATTGGGCCCACCAGAGGATTTGATTCTGAAGGCTCACCTTTCTCCCTCGTTCAAGAGCCCCATAGCTGCTGCAAAGTTTGCGCTATCATGAACTCTCCTGAGAAGCCAGGGCCCACCCGTGGACTCACAGGTGGGACTGTCCAACCCTGTCGAGAAGCAGTCCTGTCTAAGAAAAGTGTGTGGGAATATTCCTGGACACTCTATGGCTCCTTTTTTACTGAGGTGGAAACCCACGCAAACACGGGGAGAACATACAAAATCCTTGCAGATGTTGTCCTTGCTGGGATTTGAACCCAGGATCCCAGCGCTGCAAGGCTTCAGTGCTAACTGAGCGAATGTGCTTCCGTTCAACCTGTGATATCTAACAGGCTGGAGAAACTTGCACCTACTGCCACTCTATCTTCAGCTCCTTTGTGAGAAGCAAATGTATTTGGGCAGCCACTCAGTCTACCAAATAGAATTCCTGAGAAAGAATTTGGGGATGGCTTCACTACTGGTACTCGGGGCAGTGCTAATACCATGGCGTCGTACCATAGTTCACTGGAAATATTACAGGCTGGGAGGAGGCAAGCAGATTCCCACAGAAAAGTACCTGCAGTAATGTTCAGGGACCCTTGCTTGTGGAAGGCGGAGACGATACCGGGAGAAATAGTGGTGGCTGGGGACTGAGTATGGACACCCGGTTGCCGTTGGAATGAGGTTGTGAAAAGCTTATGCCTCCACGAGCCTAAAAGGCCACATTTCAAGTGCAAGCAACTTTAGAGGACATCCTGGGAGAAATGACAGCTGGCGTAGATACGGTTTCCCAAAAGTCAGTCCTTTCACCGAGCTAAAGAATATGGCTGTGGTGAAATACAACTCACCGACAAGCTGTGGATTGGCTACGTACCGTCCCTGGCCACATTCACTTGGCCACGTGTTTGTGGTCAGGCGTTCCTTCCCAGTGAGTGCACTGGGGAGGGCATGAGTAATGTTGTAGGACCCGTGCTTGTGGAAGGCGGAGACGACATCGGGACAAATAGTGGCAGCTCGGGACTGAGTATGGACACCCGGCCGCCGTCGGCATGAGGCTGTGGACAGCTTCCACCTCCACGAGCCTAAAAGCCACATTTCAAGTGCAAGCAGCTTTAGAGGACTTCCTGGGAGAAGTGACAGCTGGAGTTTCCCAAGTTCTTTCAACAATCTAAAGAATATGGCTGTGGTGAAATACAACTCACTGACAAGCTGTGGACTGGCTCTGTACCGTCCCTGGCCACATTCACTTGACCACGTGTTTGTGGTTAGGCGGTCCTTCCCAGTAAGTCCACTGGGGAAGGCACGGGTAATGTTGTGGGACCCATGCTTGTGGAAGGCGGAGACGATACCGGGAGAAATTGTGGTGGCTGGGGACTGCGTATGGACACCCGGCCGCCGCCGGCATGAGGTTGTGAAAAGCTTACGCCTCCACGAGCCTAAAAGGCCACATTTCAAGTGCAAGCAACTTTAGAGGACTTCCTGGGAGAAATGAAAGCAGGAGTAGATACGGTTTCCCAAAAGTCAGTCCTTTCACCAAGCTAAAAAATATGGCTGTGGTGAAATACAACTCACCGACAAGCTGTGGACTGGCTCCGTACTGTCTCTGGCCACATTCACTTGACCACGTGTTTGTGGGTAGGCGGTCCTTCCCAGTAAGTCCACTGGGGAGGGCACGAGTAATGTTGTGGTACTCGTGCTGTTGGAAGGCAGAGACGACACCGGGACAAATAGTGATGGCTGGGGACCAAGTATGGATACCCGTTCGCGGCCGCCATAAGGTTGTGGACAGCTTCCGCCTCCACGAGCCTAAAAGGCCACATTTCAAGTGCAAGTGTGTCACCCTGGCCTGGATGCCACAAATATAATAAAGCTGTGTCTGAAAGCAAGGGGCAGGTCCTCTAGTTAAGGATCATTAGCATGCAGCACCTCCTGTCCCAGACCAGTAGGGGAGAGCAGGCTGCCCCTATAAAAGCTGGAGCTGGGGGCAGGGTTAGGGAGAACTGGACAACCTGTCTCTGGATTGAGAGGTGTCCCAGAGCAGGGACAGACAGTTGTGTTGCAGCCTAAGAGGCCGTGTGGCAGTAGGAGAGCCACGAGCCAGGGACAAAAGGCGAAGTTAGCCTGTCCTGGTAGATAAAGAAACTAATCTACCAGACTTTGGTGTCTGAGGCTGGGAGGATTCCAGGTCCTACAGCAGATAACCAGTCCGCAGGGGACTGTATGTTCCTTGGCCTAAGAAGCCCAGAGGCTCCGCCACAGCAGAAGGGACCAGCAAAGCCGTACCAGGCCGGGAGTAGAAAGGGACCCAAGTTGCAAGCCATACGGGCGAGAGGACTCGGTGAGCTCGGGAATGTGGGCTGTTACACTACAAGGAGGGAAATAGCCAGAAGGAGCACAGAGAGCACGGTAGGCCTACACCCTCACCCTGACCAGGGTCAGCTTCCCACTTGTTCTCAGACATCCAGGCCCCCTCCTAGCCGGGCCTGTTTCTGGGTCATTTTACCTGTTCTAATAAAGACCCTGAACTGTTTAAGAGGCCTCCGTTTACTGGCTATCGCGGTCGGAATCATCCCCTCCATCATCCCTTATATATACTGCCCTGGGGCCATACTCCTCCCGTGGGGAGTTGAGCTATTCAGTGCTGCACATTTATATCAGCCCCAACGGTCTGCACTGCAGCAGCGGTTAGCCCTGACCGCAATCCACGGGTGGCGTAGTCGGACATTACCTACAGCACATAGCAGACTACCACTGGTCTGACCACCCTGAGCCACGGAACCGGGTCGCCACTACTACTCCCAGCATTGCCCTGAAGCCCGGTTCCAAGTGCCCCACGGCCCAGGGGGCGAGTCAGCTTTGGCGTAGTCGGCAGGATTGTAACCAACCCGCCACAAACGGGTATTGCGTGCCTGAAAAAGACTGTACACGTACCTGAAGAAGAGTTTTCCCGCCATCTGGAACCGGTTCCCGCCATTTTCAGCCGTCTCCCGCCATTTTCCGTCGGTTCCCGCCATCTTCAGCCGTTTTCCCGCCATCGGACGCCATCTTCAGGACGCCGCGCGGGAAGAAGAGGGGCGTAGACGTCTAAACCACGCGAGACCCGAAGCTCTGCCCGATGCACCGATGCTACGCAAGGTCCTGGAAGGGAGAGAGAGCGACGCTGACGTCACCAGGACGCGACGCAAGGTCCTCGTCCAGAGCAGCACCAGCGGAGCCGCGGCCCACAGAAGAGGATCGTCGGAAGGTAGGCCATGCTTAACTAATGGGGGAGGAAGATGTCGGACACGGAGGCGCCCACTACCACCAGCACAGCTGCAGCAGCAGTGATGCCATTTTCCCTGCCCTACATCCCTGGGGCGGCCTGGCTGCCTAAGTATTCAGGGGAGCCCCATGCCCTAACTGACTTTAAGGAAAGGCTGTACAGTTTGTTCCAAGTTTACCCCCTGACAGAGGAACAGAAGATTAGCATACTGACAGGGCAGTTAAGTGGCGCAGCCCAGCGGGAGGTAAAGTCATGGCCCGCTGAGGAGAAAAGAACTGTAAAGGACATTCTGGCCCGGCTGCGGGGTACCTTTGATACCCGTACCTCCCCTGAAATTAAAATGCGGTTCTATGGATGTAAGCAGCGGGCACAGGCCAGCATCAGAGACTATGCCCTAAATTTGCAGGAAGCCTTGAGAGCCATCAAACAAGCTGACCCTGGCAGCGTGCAGGATAAGGATAAGCTACTAACAGAACAGTTCATAGAAGGTCTGCTGTCTAGCGCCCACAGGATCCAGCTGCGCCTCATGTTCTTTCAGAACCCTGACCTTTGCCCAATTCAAGGACAGGGCCATAAGGGTGCTCCGTGAACCCGCAACAAGTGGCGCTATAAACCCCCGGCGCCCTGCTCTCACCTACCACCAGGAGGCGGCGCACTCCTCTGTGGACTCTGTGGGGGCCGATGCACAGGCCCTGAACCAAGCCCCGTCGAAAGACCTGCACCACCAAGTCCAGGAGCTGACGAGGAGCGTCGCGGCGTTGACCAGGACTGTCCAGGCGTTGCAAGTGGACCAGTCAAGACCCATCGAGTTGGCCTCAAGTCCGGAGGATGTCCAGTGGCGTCGAAAGAGGAGGATCCCGTCGTTCCGAGGGAGGCCCACAGATCGCTACGCAGAGGATGGACAGCCCATTTGCCGTCGATGCAACCAGCCCGGACACATCTCCAGGTACTGTAATTTAAACGGGTCCAACCTGGGGCAGAGGGCCAACCCCCAGGCATAAGATCACCGGGTCCTTATAATTGGCGTGATAAGTACGTTGGGGGGCGCCCGGTTTTACCCGTGGTGCTGGACGGTATCCCCATGAGCGCTTTGCTGGATACCGGGTCGCAAGTAACCACTATCCCTTATGTACTTTTTAAGCAGTATTGGACTGATGCTGATATAACACGGTATCCAGACAGTGACTTGAGCATCATCGCCAGTAATGGCTTGCCCGTGTCGCAGATGGGGTTCAAAGAGATGACCATTAAGATTGGTAAAGTTGAACTGCCGGCACAGGGAGTGATTATTGTGGACATTGACCGTCGTGAATGTCACCCTAAAATAACTGTGGGTACTAACGTGATTGAAAATTGTCTTTCAGAGGAAATTGTAATTCTTCAATAGGTGCCGGTGAATGCTAGTTCCAGCCCACAGAGAGTCCTCAACAAAGAGATAAAAGCCCTGATGAGATGGCAGCAGGTAGAACTGTCTGGTGGTGAGATCGGTAGCGTAAGACTGAGTGACCCATTCCCCATTTCCATGCCTCCCAAAAGTGAAATGATGATCTGGTGTCGGACTGCAATCGGGTTGAGAGGTAGAGACTACCAAGCCATGGTAGAACCCGTGTACTCAGGCAGCAGGCCCACCATTTTAACAGCCCGGGGGGTGGTTGATGTCCATCATGGGAGGGTGCCCGTTCGCATTCTCAACATTGGGGAGAGGGAGGTACACTTACCCAGGTACGCTACACTTGCCAAACTGTTTGCTGTTGAACACAAAGCTACCAGGGCCGTGGAGCCTTTGTCTCCATCTCCACAGGCTTAGGGTAATGACTCCCAGAAACAAAAGGAGGACTGGTGCCAGAAACTCCATGTGGGTGCTGACTCCACTCCCCTGCACCAAAAACAAGGAGTCTACCGGGTGGTCCAGGAGTACGAGAGAATTTTTAGTAAGCACCCGCTAGACTTCGGCAGACTAAAAGGGATAGAACACCATATCCCCACGGGGAGCCACCCACCAATAAAAGAGAGACACAGGCCTGTACCCCCTGCACATTATCAGAATGCCAAGGGTATGCTGAGGGAAATGAAAGAAGCTGGGGTCATTAGAGATAGCTGTAGCCCCTGGGCAGCCCCCTTGGTTCTGGTAAAAAAGAAAGACGGCACCATGAGAATGTGCGTGGACTATAGACAAATCAACTGTATCACCCACAAAGACGCATATCCGCTGCCTAGAATAGAGGAGTCTTTAGCCGCGCTAAAATCAGCTAACTTCTTTTCTACTTTGGACCTTTCTAGCGGGTACTGGCAGGTTCCTGTGGCAGAGGCTGACAAGGAGAAGACCGCCTTCACCACCCCGATGGGACTGAGCGAGTTCAACTGTATGCCCTTCGGGCTCTGCAACGCACCAGGGACCTTCCAGAGGCTGATGGAATGCTGTCTAGGGCACCGAATCTTCGAGACGGTCCTCCTTTACCTGGACGACTGATCGTCTATTTGAAGACTTACGAGGACCATCTAAAGCACCTGGCCGAGGTGTTCGAAGCCCTGGCAGGCTATGGCCTGAAGGTGAAACCATCAAAGTGTCACCTGTTGAAACCGAAGGTCCAGTACCTAGGGCACGTGGTAAGTGACGAAGGAGTAGCCCCCGACCCTGACAAGGTCACAGTAATCAAGAGCTGGCCAAGCCCCTCGAACATCAAAGAAGCGAGGCAATTCCTCGGGTTGGTAGGCTACTACCGAAGGTTCATCCCCGGGTTCACTAAGATGGCAGCTCCTATGCAGGACCTCCTGATAGGACAGTCTAAGTCCAGAAGCCAAAAGCCACCCTTCAAGTGGGATAAACCGGAAGAGGAGTCCTTCCGCCAGTTGAAGATGGCCCTCACAGGGGATGAGATCCTGGCCTACTCTGATTATGGCCAGCCTTTTATTCTCCACACAGACACCAGTAATGTGGGACTGGGAGCCGTACTGTCACAAAACCAACAGGGCAGAGAAAGGGTGATCGCGTACGCCAGCCGGAAGCTGAAGCCCACCGAGAGGAACCCGGAGAATTACAGCTCCTTCAAGCTAGAATTCTTGGCGGTGGTGTGGGCTGTAACGGAACGTTTCAAGCATTACCTGGCCTCCGCAAAGTTCACTGTGTACATGGACAACAACCCGTTAACACACCTAGACAGTGCAAGGCTTGGTGCCCTGGAACAGCGGTGGATTGCCCGTCTCTCCAATTATGACTTCGTGATCAAGTACCGGGCAGGCAAAACCAATGCCAACGCTGACGCCCTATCGAGAATGCCTCACTTACCTGAAGGTGACGAAGACCCGGAAGAGCTGGAGGAGGTAGAACTCCCCGCGTTTCACCGGTATGGAGCCGCTCAATACTCCCACCGCGTGAAGGAGGAAGATTTAACAACCGTTATGATCAATCCCCTACCTCACCACAGCTGGGCCGAGACCCAAGATAGTGACCCAACAATCCGCCTGGTGAAAGATCTGCTGACCCAGGAAGACGCCCGCTTATATCCGGATGCTCCAGAGGAAGCCAAGCAGCTATGGAAAGAGAAGAGCAAGCTGTTCCTCTATGAAGGCAAGCTGTGCAGAAGACTTGTCAACCACCGGACACACGAGCTGACCTGGCAAGTCGTGGTTCCAAGGCGGGATGCAGCTATGGTCCTGGGGGCTTACCATGACAGAGCGGGGCACTTCGGTTGGAAGAAACTGGAGTTCCTGCTAAGAGGACGGTTCTTTTGGGTCGGCATGAGAGGGGCTGTAGAGAAGTGGTGCAGGGACTGTGGCCCTTGTAACTTAAGGAGGAAAGACCGCACCAGCCAGGTGACACCCTTGAAGCCCATCGTCACCCAGCAGCCTCTTGAGCTGGTAGCTCTGGACCACGTCAAATTGGCTCCAAGTCGGTCAGGATACATCTACGCCCTGACAATCGTGGACCACTATTCTCGTTTTCTAGTGGTGGTGCCGATAAAAGACTTGACAGCCCAAACGGCGGCCAGAGCCTTCCAGCAATACTTCTGCCATCCACACGGGTACCCGGAACAAGTTCTGACAGACCAGGGTCCAGCGTTCGAGGCCGAAATCTTCCAAGAGTTCTGCAACCTCTATGGCTGTAAGAAGATTCGGACAACGCCTTACCACCCACAAACCAACGGGATGTGTGAGAAAATGAACAATATAGTCATTGATCTCCTGAAGACGTTGCCCCTGGAGGAACGCAGCCTGTGGCCAGAAAAACTGCCGGATCTGATAGACTTATACAACCATATCCTGGTGAATGCTACAAACTGCACCCCGGCTTACCTGATGCGAGCCAGACCAGGTAAGCTGCCCATGGACCTGGAGATGGGAGTCCTAACACCTGAGGACACCTCCCCGGATGCGGACTGGGATACGGAAAGGCGACTGCAGTACAAGAAGGTACAGGAGAGTGTGGAGAAGAGCCTGGCCCAGGTGAGAGAAAGGCAAGAAAGACTCTTCAACCAACACGCCCCTGCTGGTCCCCTAGAACCTGGTGAGCAGGTCCTGAAGCGAAAGAGAAGGCTACATAAGTTGGACGACCAGTGGGAAAGGGAACCCTACACCGTACTGCAGTCTGATCACGACAACTTGAAGGTGTGCGTGATCACCAAGGATGGAGGAGGAACCACTAGTACCGTCTCCAGAGACCACCTAAAAAGGTGCCCCGAGCAACTCCGTAGTGCAGAAGAGGATCAAAGTGACCTTGAACCCGCAGAGGACAAGGAAGAAATGATCAGCACCGTTCTCGGAGAGTTCCCTCAGTCCTGGACTCGAATAAACGATGCCATAGTGGTACCCGTCCTGCATTTCCTGCAACCGGCTCAGCAATAACCTACACCAGAGCCGGAAGGTGAAGAAGAGCAAGCAGTTCCAGAGGCAGAAGAGCCTGTACCAGCAGCCCAGGAGAGTCAACCCTCTGCTGACAGTGAGCCTGCCATGCCTGCGGTAAGCCAAAGGACCCGCAGACAGCTGCCTGCCCTACCTGTACACCAAGCTGGTAGCTGTACCCGCTAGTGGGGAAAGCCAGGTCGGTCCACCATCAGACAGTGGGTTACGCAGGTCAACCAGGAGCACAAAGGGGCAGATACCCGCTCGCTGGAGAATATAGGGTGCACTAAAACTGTAAATAACCCTGTTGCCAAGTGTTGAAATGTTTGCAAAGTTACCTGCATGATTAGTTATTGTGTATTTCAGTTTCTTACAGTTACCGTACGGACTCAAAGGTTATGGACTTTTAATAACCGGGACTTGTATGGACTGCGTTCGGAGCCTAACCAAGGAATGAACTAAAACTGTAATGGACTTGGGGCTAGGACAGACCCCCACCTGGTTAAGGCTCCCCGTTGTGTTGGTGAAATGGACACCCGATCACAGACCATACTGTGACCTTAAGAACTCAACCTGTGCGTCGTTTGTCTACTGATGTTTTATGGTCATGCATATTATCTTTGTTTATTGTTTAGTCCCGGAGTACTAAATTTTACTAGGGGGGAATGTGTCACCCTGGCCTGGATGCCACAAATATAATAAAGCTGTGTCTGAGAGCAAGGGGGAGGTCCTCTAGTCAAGGATCATTAGCATGCAGCACCTCCTGTCCCAGACCAGTAGGGGGGAGCAGGCTGCCCCTATAAAAGCTGGAGCTGGGGGCAGGGATAGGGAGAACTGGACGACCTGTCTCTGGATTGAGAGGTGTCCCAGAGCAGGGACAGACAGTTGTGTTGCAGCCTAAGAGGCCGTGTGGCAGTAGGAGAGCCACGAGCCAGGGACAAAAGGCGAAGTGAGCCTGTGCTGGCAGATAAAGAAACTAATCTACCAGACTTTGGTGTCTGAGGCTGGGAGGATTCCAGGTCCTACAGCAGATAACCAGTCCGCAGGGGACTGTATGTTCCTTGGCCTAAGAAGTCCGGAGGCTCCGCCACAGCAGAAGGGACCAGCAAAGCCGTACCAGGCCGGGAGTAGAAAGGGACCCAAGTTGCAAGCCATACGGGCGAGAGGACACGGTGAGCTCGGGAACGTGGGCTGTTACACTACAAGGAGGGAAATAGCCAGAAGGAGCACAGAGAGCATGGTAGGCCTACACCCTCACCCTGACCAGGGTCAGCTTCCCACTTGTTCTCAGACATCCAGGCCCCCTCCTAGCCGGGCCTGTTTCTGGGTCATTTTACCTGTTCTAATAAAGACCCTGAACTGTTTAAGAGGCCTCCGTTTACTGGCTATCGCGGTCTGAATCATCCCCTCCATCATTCCTTATATATACTGCCCTGGGGCCATACTCCTCCCGTGGGGAGTTGAACTATTCAGTGCTGCACATTTATATCAGCCCCAGCGGTCTGCACTGCAGCGGCGGTTAGCCCTGACCGCAATCCATGGGTGGCGTAGTCGGACATTACCTACAGCACATAGCAGACTACCACTGGTCTTACCAGACTGAGCCACGGAATCGGGTCGCCACTACTACTCCCAGCATTGCCCTGAAGCCCGGTTCCGAGTGCCCCACGGCCCAGGGGGCGAGTCAGCTTTGGCGTAGTCGGCAGGATTGTAACCAACCCACCACAAACGGGTATTGTGTGCCTGAAAAAGACTGTACACGTACCTGAAGAAGAGTTTTCCCGCCATCCGGAGCCGGTTCCCGCCATTTTCAGCCGTCTCCCGCCATTTTCCGTCGGTTCCCGCCATCTTCAGCCGTTTTCCCGCCATCGGACGCCATCTTCAGGACGCCACGCGGGAAGATGAGGGGCGTAGACGGACATTACCTACAGCACATAGCAGACTACCACTGGTCTGACCACCCTGAGCCACGGAACCGGGTCGCCACTACTACTCCCAGCATTGCCCTGAAGCCCGGTTCCGAGTGCCCCACGGCCCAGGGGGCGAGTCACAAGCAGCTGTCAAAAATTTGGCAGTATAGTATTGCAGCCTGTGGGTGGCTGGCTGCATACTTTCGCTTGCATTCCTAGGAATGGGGTAGGGATAACTGCACACTGCACTGGGACAAGGATATGGACGGTGATTGTTGCAAGTCTGCAATGACAGGTGTCTGGCGGGAGGCATCTTTGCATGATCCTTGGCATGCGCCAAGGATCACTTATGATGGGCACACTTTTAGGCTGTAACCTGGGAGTCAGAGATGCTTCCAGGGGTCTTCCGCATGCTGTTGCCATGTCTTTTCAGCACTGTATGCATGTGTCTGATGATGTGTCACACACCATATGGCCAGATAAGGTAGTAAAATGTTAAAATGACATTTTCCAGTGAATGCATGGTTTTGGTTGAAAGCAATGCAAAAACGCATCAAAAACGCTACGTGTGAATATAGCCCAGGGTGTTGAGGAGCATTTTTGTTTTTGAATATTTATTTTGCCTTATATACAAGTCATTACCCTGGAAAGGATGCTCCTTAACATATTTCCCATCAAAATCCATTTTGTTTTTGTTTTTGTACGTTTTATTGTGAGTCTGTAAAAGTGACGTAATACCTCTGACAACGTTGTTGACAGCAGTGACCTGGGAGTCAGAAATAGTTCCAGGTGTCTTCCCCATGCTGTTCCCATGTCATTTGAGCCCTGTTCCCATCGATTTGGGCAATTTTTAGACCCTCTGCAGACCGGGGGGAGCCGCCTGAAAAATGCTCGAGTTTCCCATAGACTTACATTGGGCTCGTTGCAGAACTCCAGTAAAAAGGTACAAACTGGTTATTACCCCATCTGAAGCAAATTATTTTCTGCTGCGCCATTCCTGCTCCAACCCCCCTGGGAGCCAGCCCTGGTTGGGAAGGGTTAACCACCTGGCGCTGCTCATCACCACCTAACTCCCTGGGATCTACATCAGTGCCCGCCATACCAGGCCGAACATCCCAACTGGCGTCACACTTTTTATTATTTTATTATTAACCCCCACAATTGATAAAGACTGTCGCGCGTCCCCGGTCGGACCATACCAGCACTTGGACCGCCGTGCACCACTACCGTGACCGCAGTGGCCTGGTCGGGGCAGCACAGCCTCTTTCCTGGCGTCACGAACAGGATCCTGTGCGCCTAAGTACCCTAACTCTTCTAAGGAACCGCTATTTTGTCTCAAGTCCCTGCAGCAGCAAGGGAGTTCCGGTGATCGGCTGTGCATGCAGTGGCGGGACTCGCTGTGGGTGGAGCATCTCTATCTCACTCCACTTGAGGTCCGGCTACCCAGGATCCCAACAGAAAACGCATCAGCGGAGTAAAGACCCTCTGCAACAGAATTGAGATTCCTCGCATACACAGAGCGGAATAACCCCTGAAATGGCACTGAGCGACGACGACAAGCTATCAGTGAGTGGTGCGGAGGCTGGCAATAGCTCCGCCCATCATGGGCATATTAAGATGGAAATGGCATGAAAATCTGTCTGATATGGGCGTTGCCCTGAGCTCAGGTTGCAGCCCCCTGTGAGCAGTGCCCGTCCATCATGGGTACAACAAAGGAAGAAGAAACTCCGCCTGTTAATGATGATCCCTAAATTGCCTAGCCTTCCTATTTTGTGCAAATCACATCGTGATACACAGGGACAGACCCCTTCTCGCTATAGGAATGATTCATAGAGCAAGGAAAACTAATAAGTAGATTTGTATTTATGTTAAACTATGCTTTATGTAACGTTAATGAAAATGTTGAAAAATGAGATGTGCCCACATGGACTAATGTGAGATTTCAGCAACCATTACGCTTTCTTTCCCTACAAGAACTCTTGTAAGGACTTATGAACTGAAAGGAGCCCGGTACATTGTGCCTTTGTGAAGGAGACATCCAAAACGGCCAGTGCAGTGAATTCCATATTATGGTCTGTGTGCCCCGCAGCTGCACTCGGGGACGATCAGGAGTGGTTTTGGGCAGTAATCCACAACTAGATTAATACGACTGTTTATATATGTTCAGGTTAATGATATTTTGTTTTATTATGGACTGCCTATCGGCTAAGTAGCCCGAGGACGTGCTACTCTTCACTAGGGGGGAATGTGGCGCCCATGTCTATAGCGTCACAAAATGCCCTCATGTGTAATATAATTCATATGCATTGCCAGTTATGGTGAGGGTAAGTTCTCTGCTGTTTTCATTACATACACATAGTGTTACCCGATCCCTTAATGAAGGACTGTACACTTTTGCCTAAACCAGGAAGTTGGACACATCCCTCAGAAAGAGGAGGAGCTGCTTCATTGGTAGTTGTAGTGTATGTGAGGAAGAAGCAGCATCATGGAGTTCTCTGTGCAAGGGAGAGAAGTGTGCTCTCTGCATGTACAAGCTGCATAAGGCAGGGTCCAGTCCCTAGAGCACAGAGACTCCCAGAGTCTGTGCTAAACTGAAAGACTGCTCGGTCTTCATGTAACGAGCAGTGAAGTGTTTTCCCGGGAGCTCAGCAACCGCATGGAGTCACAGAGACACTGCTGCAGTAGAAAGTGAGTGTCCTGACAGGAATCATGTTGCCTGCTCGCTGGAAGGGATCACAGATCCAGTAACTGTTCACCTTGGACCCCTGGTGATCCAAGGAATCATCTACCAGAGGTATAATTAGCAGCAGGAAGGCTGCAGAAGCTCACAGCAGAGAATCTGAACCCTCACCATGCAGGTCTGTCCAAAACCCTGTATGTGAATTGTACAGAAGCTTCTGGAACTGTTCGCAGAACTCCAGTAAAAGTACAAACTGGTTATTACCCTGTATGAAGCTGATTATTTCCTGCTGTGCCATTCCTACTCCAAATCCCGTGGTAGCCAGTCCTGGTTGGGAAGGGTTAACTACCTGGCACTGCTCATTACCACCCAACTCCCAGGGGCCCTCATCAGTGCCCGGCCATACCAGGCCGAACATCCCAACTGGCATCACAAACCTTTTTATTATTTTATTATTAACCCCCACAATTGATAAAGACTGTCGCGCGTCACCGGTCGGACCATACCAGCACTCGGACCGCCGTGCACCACTAGAATTCTCCATGGCTGTACCTGACTAGTGGGACTATAGAGTCATCACCTTCATTAGATATAACTCCATGAATGGGTAGTCTGGCCATTTAGACATTTTTAAAAATCGCATTTATTGGTTGTAAATAAACAATGCTCACACTACCAACCTCCATTGCTCCTGTTCTTACATTTCCCCAGTGCTTGTGCTACCGGCTCTCTGCTCCTGCACATGGGACCACTGACAGAAGTAAGTACAGAGACTGGTAGTGGAAATGTGACCTCTGTAGCAAATGACTGGCTGCAGCAGTGATCAACATGTCTATTTTCTGCAGCCAGTGATTGGCTGCAGCAGTCACATGTCTTTCAAAACAGGGCAGGAAGCAGAGAGACTAGTAGAGGACCTAGGGCACATTGGAATGTGAGCCGCAGGGGATTTACAAGGTGAGTATTATTACTTTTATTATTTTACACAATACTGAGCAGTTTAAAAAAAATAATGGGACCGGCCAATCCCTGTGTATGAATAAAATGTGCAATGCAGATAAATTGTACACAAGTAAACTGGGAGATCAGAAATAGTTTCAAAGGGGACCTGTCACCAGGTCAAAAGTGACTATTTTATTCCTGCTGCTATCCCTCCTCCCTGCTGCTACTCATCTCTGCCCCCCTTAAATTATGGACATCTCCTCAGTGTCCCTCGTCCTTGCTACTGAATTTCCACTCCCCCAATCTGATTGACAGCTCCTCAGTGTCCTTCCTTCCTGCTGCTAAAGCTCCACTCATCTAACATTATTGACATCTCCTCAATATCCATCCTCTCTGCTGCTGTTGAATCTCCACCCACCTAGCATAACTGACATCTCAGTGTCCTTCCTCCCTGCTGCTGCTGAATCTCTGCCCTCTTAGCATAATGGACATCTCCTCAGTGTCCCTCCTCCCTATTGCTGAATCTCTGCCCACCTAACCTGATTGACAGCTCCTCAGTGTCCCTCTTCTCTGCTGCTGAATTTCAGGAACAATGCGAGATCCAACAAGATTCTCCTACAACCCACTGCTGTGACATTTACAACACGAGAATTACAAATGTCTAACAGTACATGACTGGAGGGACCTACCAACTTTCCTTTATCCAAACCCATCCTTGTAATGAAGGCCACAGCTGCCATTGTATTTACCACAACTAATTTTATCAAAAAATTCACAATTAGAGCTGAGCGAATTTGTTTGAGGCAAATTGAATTGGCCTTAACATTTTACAAAAACATTCACACTTCTCTATCTGGCATCTGATGGACAAGTCTGGGTTTGATGAAAGCCAGGAGCATGTTACCCGCCTGACTGCATTGTGCAGTTTGGTGGAGGAGGATAATGCTATAGATTTGCTCTCATGGGTCGGCCTCGACCTCTTAGTTACGGTGAAGATAAATCTTAATGCTTCAGCACAAGACATTGTGGACAATTGTAGCTTCCAGTTTTGTGGGAACTGTTTGGTGAAGGCCCTTTTCTGTTCCCCACGACTGTGCCCAGTGCACATGGTCCATAAACACGTGGTTGGAGGAGTTTGATGGAAGAACATGACCGGATCCTGAGCTTCATCCAACACGTTTGGGATGAACTAGACGAAAGATTGTGAGCCCGGCCTCTCCCCAAAATCTCTGGGGAGAGGCAGGACCTCACAAATGCTCTCCTGGATGAATGGCCAATCTTGTAGAAAGAAATATTGATGGATAGGTGGATGGATAGATGGATGGACAGACATTTTGGATTTAAGATTTCTAGGTGGCTTGTGCCATTACGCTCTTTGCACAAAATCAGGTCTCATTTGATCTACAGGAGCATGACAGCTAAGCACAAGAAATGAGGAAATATTCTCTTCGATTTCTTTATGGAATGTTTCCATCCTTCCTTATAATGACATCTCTCGATGCAGTGTACAAGGGGAATAACTTGTGATTATTTTGGGCGTATTCATAGGAACCCAAATTGTAAAACAATGTCCTTATGTGTAAACAGTCCTTGTTAAACAGTCCTTGTCCTTATGAATACAGCTCCTCATATGTTAGTCATTAATTTCGCTTCCATAATCTATTTGTTGACAACAAAGGAAAGTAACGGAAAACAATTTTCATCTATTACTTCTGCGGATCAATGCGATCACTGTTGTCAACAGTCGAATGTTTGTGGTAATTTCACAGGACGAACTATTTTTCATGTCAAAATCCATTTAACTGAAACTGAATCCCTGAATGTATTATTGGCTTATAGGAAGTAAGAGCCTGGGGAGGGGTAATTTGCAATCAGAATAAATCCTTTTCATTAGAAAGATGGTTTTTATATATTATTCATGACCCGCTTACTCTTGAGATTGTCACCATGTTCTTCACATTAGAAGAATGTTAAATATGGGAAGGGTTGTATAATAGTGGATCTGTCAGTTGGATATGCTGCCCTAAGTCATACAACTCTGCTGGTACATCAGAGAGTCTCTCGGAAAAAGGAGATCCCAGCAGAGTTGTGAAATCTCTTGGGAGCCACCTAAATTCCATGGAAACCCCCTGGAAGCAATCAGTTCTAGTGATGAGCGAGCATGCTCGTTTAACCCTTTAAATGAGCACGCTCGGTTGCAATTCATGCATGTGTCACAGTTGTCTAACAGCCATGACACTTGCAGCCGCGGTGACAGTAAAAGAAATGCCGAGCATGCCAAAATACTCGGCGAGCACCTGAGGGTGCTCGCCAAAAGGGTTGATGAGACATAAATGCTCATCACTAATCAGTTACTGAAATTTCCTTAAACTCTTAAAAAGAATATGAGATCTGATTTGGCTGTAGGAGAGGCTTATGGGGTCTAATCTCCCAGAGGCACATTTCATGGCCTATAAGTCTCCCTACACTGACATGTCACTCTCCACAAGGAGAGACGTTACCCCTTAGACCTATTAAAAAGTAGGCACGTTCACCAGAGAAAAATGTGCATTCCAAGCCAAGGATAACCTGGTCAGCCAACTTGAACATTTTACATGTATATCCTTTGTAAGGGCACTGCCGCCATGAGATCATGGACAACTGTGCAGGTAATATTATGGGGTTACATTGCATTTAGAGTAGAGCAGGGAGTGATGGAAAATTCTATTTTCTAGTAATGAATCCAGTGCAGCATGCTCCAGGCGTCTGCATCGACTCCAGAAGCGTTGACTGATGCTGTCCTGATGACACAGGACTAATGAAGCCTTTGATTTGGTGGAACAGTCAGGTGACTAGGACAGAGAGTCTTGGGTTGTTTCCCCTTGAGTCACCTGACTGCGGCAGCCAATCACAGGCTACAGCGCAGTCATCGCTTGAGTATGCCTCTGTTGTTTTGAAAAGATCCATGCCCTGGAGAAAAAAAAATTCAATGCCAAATAATCCTTTTTAGAGAAGCAGTAAATCCAAAAGGGGATTTAGCTAGTTCTTCAATTAGTAATGGTCCAGAGATGTACATGTCAAAACCTACTGTTTCATCAAATGATATATAAATTGCTGAGATGAGTCCAGAGGATAAGTCTGATTGCAGCCTGCGCATGCGCTTTGCACAGATGGATGAAGTCAAGGAAAGTGCAACATAATATAATATAATCATTGACTTGTAGCAACATTTTGAGACTTAAAAGTCCTTCATCAAGCTGTCAGGATGCAATACAGTTAATTATAGGAACCTCATCAGTATATATAATAAATGGGGCTCCATAAATGATGAGAATGGTCTCCTGGTGGTCGATCTGGCACTTCAAAAATCAGAATAGAAGGTCAAAAGAAGCAATACGTCTTCTGGACAATTTACGGGAGTTTCGAAATGTTTGGTCTTTTTTTCATGTTCTTAGGATGGATCGAATTCCCAAAAGTGGAAACCACCCCACCTCCAACATTTATGACATATTTATTTAACTGCCTTTGGCCCGATCTTGAGCCATGGTGACTTGATGGATGAACGATCTGTAGGAAGATTGATCTTGTGAAAGCTTAGATACTGTAGGTCCACCAGGGTCTTCTCCACCGTTATTTTGATTGTATCAAGCCATTGTGTTACTGGTCTTCCTCTTGATGGAGAGTACAAACTTGATGGAGAGTGCAACTAATTTATGATATACAGTACATTTATTATCTACACACAATTAATATTTCATATAAGGAGCAAACTTTAATTTTTTAGATATTTGTAAGTGGTATATTCAGACAGTGTGGCTTCTTGACCAACATCCTTGGCACAAATAATAACATTTTTAAACAAAAAGTAAACAAATTTGAAGGCAAAAAGTCCCTTTCAAATACATTTCAAGCAATTTGGAAACCTATCAAGACTCTCAAAATTAACAAGGTCCCCCAGGTTAGTGAGTGAGTTGTGCACTAATGAAAATTGTCCTCCAATTTCTGAGTAATTCGCAGTGATCGTAGAATAGGGAAAAAATAAAAATGCTTGTGCAATACAACAATCTGTTCTTTATGAGTGCAGAATTTTGACAGTAGGTCACTGTAAGCGGAAATGTTAAATACACTTCCATGCACTTATTAGAACAATGATTTCAATTGGAGCAATAAAAGGCCGAGCAATTGGATAATTTCTAACAGACGTTCTTCGGCATCCCAGAAATGTCAGCACCCTAAGGAGATTTCTTAGGAAAGACAGTAGATCTGGGAGGTAGCAAATATGGATGGAACTGGTTTTAATGAAGGCAATTATTTCAATTCCTTAACATGACATATCATTGAGAAGGCTGTAAAAATGTCAATATTATATTAGCAACGTTTGACTATATGGTATTATTTTAATGGTTTGGGTCTTCGGGCGTTGGAAATTCCCTACTTGGTGGAAGATTCCTGGAAGATAAACTGAAATGTTCTCCTTTTGGAACCTCAAGTGATCAACTGAAGATCTTTTTAGAACCCTGTTCAATTTCCCTGCAGTGCCACCAGTGGAGAGAGTAATTATTACACAATTTTTACACAATTCCTATTCAAATTAATTTGGGTATATCAGGACACAACCTTCAGAGTGATATTTTTTTTTGTAACTCTCCGCTGTGGTTTGGCCAGGAGATGAGAATCCCAAACATAGAACTCTCTATTAAACCAAAATTCCCTATTATGGTACATGACAATAAAATTTCTAAACTAGACATTCCCTTTAAATTTTATTTGCCTAATTTCTTTGTTATTGTCAAGAGGATATCTCAGCGATGCCACCAATTGGTCACGAACAACCAGAGGAATTAACCAGATATCTCACTGTTGCCACCAATTTGTCAGGAACCACCACTGCGCTGCCTTCAATCGTCAGTACAGTTACACAATGTTGCGGATCCGGGTGGTGGAACCTCTGTGCTGCGGTGCAAGGAGGGACCAGAGGGGCATAACTAGGTATCAACTTGGACTCACCAAGGTCGCACGGCGGCTCAATCGACTCCGTGAACCAGAGAAGGACTGAGCAGAGGGACCAGGTGCTACTCTGGACCAGTCCTTGTATGAGAGCAGGTGACTCCCACGGGTCAGAAGGCAGGGACTGACCGGTACAGCAGATGAGCACGGCAGGCTGACGGGTGATCCGGGTAGACGGACTGGCGGACACCACGGGTAACTGGCAGGAGCCTACAGGTAGGCTGGCTGGTAGGCACGGCAGGTAACAAGCAGGAGCCTCCAGGTAGGCTGGCTGGTAGGCATGGTAGGTAACTGGTACGTTCTCTGAGCAGGCAAGCCTGGCCCATAGACAGACTGGTGGGTTTGGATCGTAAGCAGACTGTCGGGCAGGACTGGTAGTTAGGCTGGCGGATTGGACTGGTTGTCAGGCTGGCGGACAGGACTGGTAGTCAGGCTGGCGGAATGGACTGGTTGTCAGGCTGGCGGACTGGACTGGTAGTCAGGCTGGCAGACTGGACTGGTAGTCAAGCTGGCGAACTGGACTGGAAGTCAGACTAGCAGCGGGACCTGAGGGCTGAAGCAGAGTTTAGAACACAGAGCAACAACCTTGCACGGGCACCTCCATTTTCGAGGAGGTGCCTTTTATATGAGAAGTCCTCCGGCCATTGGCTGGGGACTCCTTAGGACGGCGCGCGGCCCCTTTAAGAGGGAGGGTGCACACGCGCGCGCCCTAAGCACAGTGCCCGGGAAGCTGCGCACGCAGGCAGCAGCAGGAGAGCCAGAAGACGCCGGGCCAGGAGCGCAGCGGTAAGGGGGACGGCGTCTCTGCCTGTACCCCCCCCCCCCTTTACGCCCCCTATTTTTTAGGCCTGAAAGAAATTTTTTAAGAAGAAGCGGGGTGTGGATGTTCTCCCTGGGTTCCCAAGTTCTCTCCTCTGGGCCAAACCCCTTCCAATCCACCAGAAAAAAGGTTTTTCCTCTAACCCTCTTGGTGGCCAGAATGTTCTCTACCTCATAGACGTCCTTAGCGGAGACCGGAGCTGGGGTGGTACCTGGATCGTCGGAAAAAGAATTAAGAACAACCGGTTTGAGGAGAGATACGTGGAAAGAGTTGGGAATCCGTAAGGTGGCCGGGAGTTTTAACTTGTAGGCCACTGGATTGATTTGCTTGAGGACTTCAAATGGACCGATGAACCGTGGACCCAGCTTGTAGGAGGGTATTTTGAGATGAACATGTTTGGAGGAGAGCCAAACCTTGTCTCCCGGACGAAATTGAGGTGGGTCCAGACGTCTCTTGTCGGCATGTCTGTTCATCCGCTCGGAGGATTGAAGAAGTGCGGATCTAGTGTCCTCCCAAATAGTGGAAAATTCACTGACCAGAGACTCCGTGGCAGGATTGTCCACTGAAGCGGAGACGGGAAACGGAATCCGGGGGTTTTGACCGTAGACCACAAAGAACGGGGACTTGGAAGAAGATTCGCTCTCATGGTTGTTATAGGAGAACTCGACCCATGGTAGGAGCTCTACCCAATCGGTATGGTGAGCATTGACGAAGCCAGCACAGATGCAGACGGAAGACCAGGCAGAGGGATAAAGTGGGCCATTTTAGAAAAGCGGTCAGCGACCACTCAAATGACAGTACAACCGGCAGAAACAGGGAGATCAGTAATACACTGTGTTCCAAATTATTATGCAAAAAGTGTTTAGGAGTGATAAGGTAAGAATTTTTTTGTTTGTCAGTTAAACTCATTGATGGTGATGTGTGTCAGGGCTCTTTATATCACTGTAAGCAATTGCAGACACCTGTGCTAGATAGTTTGGCAGGTGTGTCCAATGAAAGGCAAGACTACTTAAGAATTCTGTCCCACATTATTAAGCAGCCTACATTTTCTGGCAAAATGGGAAAGAAAAAAGGATGTGTCGGCTGCTGAGAAGAAACAAATTGTGGAGTGTTTAGGTCAAGGCATGACTACAATCAACATTGCCGAGACACTTCATCGTGATCATCGCACAATCAAGAAGTATGTAGCTGATTCACAGTACACACGTGTGCGTGCTGATAAGGGAAAATTGAGGACTCTTTCCTACAGGCAATTACGTCAGGTTAAAAGAGCAGTGGCAAAAAAGCCTTGTCATAGCAGCAGACAAGTTTTTGAAGCTGCTGGTGCCTCCAACGTCCCCCGAACAACAAGATGCAGGGTCCTTCAGAGGTTTGCAGCTGTGCGTAAGCCATCCTGTCAACCTCCTCTATCTACTGCACACAAGCAGAAATGGCTCCAGTGGGCCAAACAATACATGGAGACTGACTTCAAAACTGTTTTGTTCACCGATGAGTGCCGTGCAACGCTCGATGGTCCAGATGGATGGAGTGGAGGATGGCTGGTTGATGGACACCGCATGCAAACACGGCTACGGCGCCAACAAGGAGGAGGTGGAGTAATGTTTTGGGCTGGAATCATGGGGAGAAAGATTGTCGGCCCCTTTAGGATCCCTGAAGGGGTAAAGATGAACTCCATAATGTATGTTGAGTTTCTCAAACAGCACTTCCTGCCATGATTCAAGAAGAAGAACCGTGCATTCCGCAGCAAGATCATTTTCATGCATGATAATGCACCGTCTCATGCTGCACATAACAAATCTGCATCTCTGCTATGGGCATAAAAGGGTGCAAACTTATGGTGTGGCCCCCATGCTCCCTCTGACCTCAACGCCATTGAGAACCTCTGGAGCATCATCAAAAGGAGTGTCTATGATGGCGGGAGGCAGTTCACATCTAAGCAACAGCTCTGGGAGGGTATTCTGTCCTCATGCAAAACAATTGAAGCAGAAACCATCCAAAACCTGACAAATTCAATGGACAAGAGAGTTCAGAAGCTCCTTTCGAACAAGGGGTCCTAAGTGCAAATGTAACATCACCTAGAATAAAGTTTTGAGTTGAAAATTGTTTGATTTCAGTTTGCAATAACCTGCTAATGCTTATAATTTAAAAAATGACCATTTTTTTGTTCTTTATTAAAATGAAAAGGTTGAAAACTCTGCTGTGCATATTAATTTGGAACGTGCAGTTTGAGTGTTTTATTTTTTTAAAAATATACTGTTATCATAGGCAGTTTGTACAAAAACCTTTCAATTGTACTCTGATAGTTATTTGACTGGAAAATTACAATGACTGCAATTCATATAGGTAATTTGGGAAAATCTGAGAAAATATTATTTGCATAATAATTTGGAACACAGTGTAAAGTCCATAGCAATGTGTTGCCACAGGGCAGCAGGTACGGGAAGAGGCAGGAGACGGCTGGCTGGAAGATGTCTGGGAACCTTGTTGCGGGCACAGGATGAACAGGCCGTGACGAAGTCTACAACATTCTTGCGCAGGGAAGGCCGCCAGTAATGCCGGGTAATGAGCAGAAAGGTCTTCCTCTGACCAGCATGGCCGGCTAATTTAGATGAATGACCCCAGTGAAGAACCCTCTTATGATCCGGAACCGCTACAAACGTTTTACCGTGTGGGAGACGAGACAGGTCCAAGGGAGCCAAATTCATCACTTTGGAGGGATCGATGATATGCATAGGCTCCTCCTCTTGATCGGAAGACAGCAAGGATCGGGACAAAGCGTCGGCTTTAACGTTGTTGTCCGCAGGGCGGTAATGTAGGGTAAAGTTGAAACGGGCAAAGAACAAGGACCACCGGGCCTGACGCGGATTAAGTCTTTGGGCATTTTGTAGATATGCCAGGTTTTTGTGGTCAGTCTACTGTAGATGACCACTGGGTGCAGAGCCCCCTCTAGCAGGTAACACCACTTCTCCAGCGCCAATTTGAAGGCTAGCAGTTCTCGGTTTCCTATGGAGTAGTTGCGCTCGGACGAGGAGAAGAGCTTGGAGAAGAAGCCGCAGGTTACCATTCACCCGGACGGAGATTTCTGGGTGAGCACCGCTCCGGCTCCGGAAGAGGAAGCATCAACCTCCAGAAAGAACTGTTTGTTGCAATCCGGACGGTGCAGCACCGGGGCAGAAGAGAAGGCTTGTTTTAAGGAGAGCAAGGCCTCCTCCTCTTCGGACGTCCATTCCTTAGGATTTTCTCCCTTATGGGTGAGCGCAGAGATGGGTGCCGTCCGGGAAGAGAAATGTGGGATGAAGAGGCGGTAATAGTTAGGGAAGCCCAGGAATCACTGAATCACCTTCAACCCCTCCGGTCGGGGCCACTTTAAGACGGCAGAGACCTTCTCGGGGTCCATCCGTAGACCAGTCTTAGAGACAATATAGCCCAGGAATGGAAGAGTGGTCTGCTCGAAGAGGCATTTCTCAAATTTTGCGTATAGGTGATTCTGCCTGAGCCTAAGCAGGACTTGACGAACATCCCTCCGGTGTGTGTGTGTCACCCTACCTGGATGCCACAAGTGTAATAAAGCTGTGTCTGAGAGCAAGGGGGAGGTTCTCTGGTCAGGGGAACATTAGCATGCAATGCCTCCTGTCTCAGGCCAGTAGGGGGAGCAGGCTGCCCCTATAAAAGCTGGTACTGGGGACAGGGTTAGGGAGAACTGGATTGCCTGTCTCAGCTTTGAGACGTGTCCCAGAGTGGAGCAGGGACAGAAAGTTGATTGCATCTAAGAGGAAGTGTGGCAGGAGGAGAGAGTCACCAGCCAGAGACAAGAGGCGAAGAGAGCCTGTCTTGGCAGAGAAAAGACTTAATTTTACCAGACTTTGGTGTCTGAGGCTGGAAGGATTCCACATCCCCCAGCAGAGAACCAGCCCGCAAGGGACTGTACATTCCTTGGCCTAAGAAGCCTGGAGGCCCTGCCGCAACCGAAGGGACCAGTAAAGCCGTACAAGGCTGGGAGCAGAAAGGAACCCACGTCGCAGGCCATACAGGCGAGAAAGCACGGAAGCTCGGAAACGTGGGCTGTTATCCTATCAGGAGGAGATAGTCAGAAGGAGCGCAGAAAGCACGGTAGGCCTACACCCTCACCCTGACCAGGGCCAATTTCCCCGTTGCTCTCAGACATCCAGGTCCCCTCCTAGCTGGGACTGTTTGTGGGTCAGTTTACCTGTTCAAGTAAAGACCCTGGACTGCAACCTGTTGTCTGTGTGCTCCTTGCTCCTCCAGCACTATCATCACTGGGACTCTCACTACCATCACTCCCACCATCCACTATACTGCCCTGGGGCCGCACTCTTCCCGTGGGGAGTCACACTACCATAGCTGCACATCTCATCAGCCCCAGCGGTCTGCATGCAGCGGCGGTTCCTAATAACCGCAAATCCACGGGTGGCGTAGTCGGACATAATCAATATAACGGACTACCACTGGCCTGACCACCCTGAGCCACGGAATCGGGTTGCCACTACTACTCCCATCGTTCCCTATTGCCCGGATCCGAGTGCCCCACAGCCCAGGGGGCGAGTCAGCTTTGGCGTAGTCGGCAGGATTTCGTGCCCGCAACCACCGGGTACTGCGTGCCTGAAAAAGACTTTTGTAACTTACCTGTGGCGAAGTTTCCCGCCGTCCGGAGTCGTTTCCTGTCATCCGGAGCCGATTCCCGCCATCAGACGCCATCTTGGACCGTTTCTCGCCGTCTTCTGCCGTCTTCCCGCCATCCGCAGCTGCTTCCCGCCATCGGACGCCATCTTCAGGACGCCGTGCGGGAAGAAGAGGGGCGTGGACGTCAAAACCGCGCGAGATCCGAAGCTCCGCCCCACGCACCGACGCTGCGCAAGGTCCTGGAAGGGAGAGAGAGTGACGCTGACGTCATCAGGAGGCGACGCCAGGTCCTCGTCCATAGGAGCAGCAGCGGAGCCGCGGCCTACTTAAGAGGATCGTCGGAAGGTAGGCCACACTTCACTAGGGGGGGAGGAAGATGTCGGACACAGAGGCGCCCACTACCACCAACGCAGCTGCAGCAGCGGTGATGCCCTTTTCCTTGCCCTACATCCCTGGAGCGGCCTGGCTGCCCAAATACTCAGGGGAGCCCCATGCCCTAACTGACTTCAAGGAAAGACTGTATAGTTTGTTCCAAGTTTACCCCCTGACAGAGGAACAGAAGGTCAGCATATTGACAGGGCAGTTAACTGGCGCAGCCCAAAGGGAGGTAAAATCATGGCCCATTGAGGAGAAAGGGACTGTGAAGGGTATTCTGGCCCGGCTGCGGGGTACCTTTGATACACGTACCTCCGCTGAAATTAAAATGAGGTTCTATGGATGTAAGCAGCGGGCACAGGACAGCATCAGAGACTATGCCCTAAATCTGCAGGAAGCCTTGAGGGCTATTCAACAAACTGACCCTGGCAGTGTGCAGGAAACCGATAAACTGCTAACAGAACAATTCATAGAGGGTCTGCTGTCTAGCGCCCACAGGGCCCAACTGCGCCTCATGTTCTTTCAGAACCCCGACCTGACCTTTGCCCAATTTAAGGACAGGGCCATAAGGGTGCTCCGTGAATCTGCAACCAGTGGCGCTATAAACCCCCGGCGCCCTGCTATCACCTACCACCAAGAGGCGGCGCCCTCCTCTATGGACTCCGTGGAGGCTGATGCACAGGCCCTGAACCAAGCCCCGTCGAAAGATCTGCAACACCAAGTCCAGGAGCTGACCAGGAGCGTCGCGGCGTTGACCAGGACCATCCAGGCGTTGCAAGTGGACCCGTCAAGACCCATCGAGCTGGCTTCAAGTCCGGAGGATGTCCCGTGGCATCGACAGAGGAGGATCCCGTCGTTCCGAGGGAGGCCCACAGACCGCTACGCAGAGGATGGACAGCCCATTTGCCGTCGATGCAACCAGCCCGGACACATTTCCAGGTACTGTAATTTAAACGGGTCCAACCTGGGGCAGAGGGCCGACCCCCAGGCATAAGATCACCAGGCCCTTATAATTGGCGTGATAAGTACGTTGGGGGGCGCCCGGTTTTACCCGTGGTGCTGGACGGTATCCCCATGAGCGCCTTGCTGGATACTGGGTCACAAGTAACCACAATCCCTTATGTATTTTTTAAGCAGTATTGGACTGATGCTGATATCACACGGTATCCAGACAGTAACTTGAGCATCATCGCCAGTAATGGCTTACCCGTGCCGCAGATGGGGTTCAAGGAGATGACCATTAAAATTGGTAAAGTTGAACTGCCGGCACAGGGAGTGATTATTGTGGACATTGACCGTCGTGAAAGTCACCCTAAAATAACTGTGGGTACTAACCTAATTGAAAATTGTCTTTCAGAGGTAATTGTAATTCTACAACAGGTGGTGGTGAATGCTAGTTCCAGCCAACAGAGAGTCCTCAACAAGGAGATAAAAGCCCTGATGAGACGGCAGCAGGTAGAACTGTCTGGTGGTGAGATCGGTAGCGTAAGACTCAGTGATCCATTCCCCATTTCCATGCCTCCCAAAAGTGAAATGATGATCTGGTGTCGGACTGCAATCGGGTTGAGAGGTAGAGACTACCAAGCCATGGTAGAACCCGTGTACTCAGACAGCAGGCCCACCATTTTGACAGCCCGGGGGGTGATTGATGTCCGTCATGGGAGGGTGCCCGTCCGCATCCTCAACATTGGGGAGAGGGAAGTACACTTACCCAGGTACGCTACACTCGCCAAACTGTTTGTCGTCGAACACCAAGCTATCAGGGCCGTGGAACCCTTGCCTCCATCTCCTCAGGCGGAGGGTAATGGCTCCCAGAAACAAAAGGAGGACTGGTGCCAGAAACTCCACGTGGGTGCTGACTCCACTCCCCTGCACCAAAAACAAGGAGTCTACCGGGTGGTACGGGAGTACGAGAGAGTCTTTAGTAAGCACCCACTGGACTTCGGCAGAGTAAAAGGGATAGAACACCACATCCCCACAGGGAGCCATCCACCAATAAAAGAGAGGCACAGACCTGTACCCCCTGCACATTATCAGAACGCCAAGGGTATGCCAAGGGAGATGAAAGAAGCTGGGGTCATTAGAGACAGCTGTAGCCCCTGGGCAGCCCCCTTGGTTCTGGTCAAAAAGAAAGACGGCACCATGAGAATGTGCGTGGACTATAGACAAATCAACCGTATCACCCACAAAGACGCATATCCGCTGCCTAGAATAGAAGAGTCTTTAGCCGCACTAAAATCTGCTAACTTCTTTTCTACTTTGGACCTTACTAGCGGGTACTGGCAGGTTCCTGTGGCAGAGGCTGACAAGGAGAAGACCGCCTTCACCACCCCGATGGGACTGAGCGAATTCAACTGTATGCCTTTCGGGCTCTGCAACGCACCAGGGACCTTCCAGCGGCTGATGGAATGCTGTCTAGGGCACCGAAACTTCGAGACGGTCCTCCTTTACCTGGACGACGTGATCGTCTATTCGAAGACCTACGAGGACCATCTCAAGCACCTGGCTGAGGTGTTCGAAGCCCTGGCAGACTATGGCCTGAAGGTGAAACCATCGAAGTGCCACCTGCTGAAACCAAAGGTCCAGTACCTAGGGCACGTGGTAAGCGCGGAAGGAGTGGCCCCCGACCCTGACAAGGTCACGGCAATCAAGAGCTGGCCAAGCCCCTCGAACATCAAAGAGGTGAGACAGTTTCTCGGGTTGGTAGGCTACTACCGAAGGTTCATCCCCGGGTTCACTAAGATGGCAGCTCCTATGCAGGACCTCCTGATCGGACAGTCCAAGTCCAGAAGTCAAAAGCCACCCTTCAAGTGGGATAAACCGGAAGAGGAGTCCTTCCGCCAGCTAAAGTTGGCCCTCACTGGTGATGAGATCCTGGCCTACCCTGATTATGGCCAGCCTTTCATTCTCCACACAGATGCCAGCAATGTGGGACTGGGAGCCGTACTGTCCCAAAACCAACAGGGCAGAGAACGGGTGATCGCATACGCCAGCCGGAAGCTGAGGCCCACCGAAAGGAACCCGGAGAATTACAGCTCCTTCAAGCTAGAATTCTTGGCGGTGGTGTGGGCCGTGACGGAACGCTTCAAGCATTACCTGGCCTCCGCAAAGTTCACCGTGTACACGGACAACAACCCGTTGACACACCTGGACAATGCAAGACTGGGTGCCCTGGAACAGCGGTGGATGGCCCGTCTCTCCAACTATGACTTCGTGATCAAGTACCGGGCAGGCAAAACCAACGCCAACGCGGACGCCCTATCAAGAATGCCTCACTTACCTGAAGGTGACGAAGACCCAGAAGAGCTGGAAGAGGTAGAACTCCCCGCGTTTCACCGGTATGGAGCCGCTCAACACTCTCACCGCGTGAAGTAGGAGGATCTAACAACTGTGATGATGAATCCCCTACCTCACCACAGCTGGGCCGAGACCCAAGATAGTGACCCTGCAGTCCGCCTGGTGAAAGATCTGCTGACCCGGGAAGACGCCCGCCTAGATCCAGATGCCCCAGAGGAAGCCAAGCAGCTATGGAAGGAGAAGAGCAAGCTGTTCCTCTACGAAGGCAAGTTGTGCAGAAGGATTGTCAACCACCGGACGCACGAGCTGACCTGGCAAGTCGTGGTCCCAAGGCGAGATGCAGCTATGGTCCTGGGAGCTTACCATGACAGAGCGGGACACTTCGGTTGGAAGAAACTGGAGTTCCTACTAAGAGGAAGGTTCTTTTGGGTCGGCATGAGAGGAGCTGTGGAAAAATGGTGCAGAGACTGTGGCCCTTGTCACCTAAGGAGGAAGGACCGTACCAGCCAGAAGACACCCTTGAGGCCCATCGTCACCACGCAGCCTCTTGAGCTGGTAGCTCTGGACCACGTCAAATTGGCTCCAAGCCGGTCCGGATACATCTACGCCCTGACAATCGTGGACCACTATTCCCGTTTTCTAGTGGTGGTCCCGGTAAAGGACTTGACAGCCCAAACAGCGGCCAGAGCCTTCCAGCAATACTTCTGCCGTCCACATGGGTATCCGGAACAGGTCCTGACAGACCAGGGTCCAGCGTTCGAGGCTGAAATCTTCCAGGAGTTCTGCAACCTCTATGGCTGTAAGAAAATACGGACAACGCCTTACCACCCCCAAACCAACGGGATGTGTGAGAAGATGAACAATATAGTCATTGATCTCCTGAAGACGTTGCCCCTGGAGGAACGCAGCCTGTGGCCAGAAAAATTGCCGGACCTGGTAGACATGTACAACAACATCCCGGTGAACGCTACAAACTGCACCCCGGCTTACCTGATGCGAGGTAGACCGGGTAAGCTGCCAGTAGACCTGGAGATGGGAGTCCTAATACCTGAGGACACCTCCCCGGATGCGGACTGGGATACGGAAAGGCAACTGCAGTACAAGAAGGTACAGGAGAGTGTGGAGAAGAGCCTGGCCCAGGTGAGAGAGAAGCAAGAAAGACTCTTCAATCAACACGCCCCTGCTGGTCCCCTAGAACCTGGTGAGCAAGTCCTAAAGCGAAAAAGAAGGCTACATAAGTTGGACGACCAATGGGAAAGGGAACCCTACACCGTACTGCAGTCTGACCACGACAACCCAAAGGTGTGCGTAATCACCAGGGACGGAGGAGAAACCACTAGTGTCGTCTCCAGAGACCACCTCAAAAGGTGCCCCGAGCAACTCCGTAGTGCAGAAGAGGATCAGAGTGACCTTGAACCCGCAGAGGACAAGGAAGAAATGATCAGCACCGTTCTCGGAGAGTTCCCTCAGTCCTGGACTCGCATAAATGATGCCATAGTGGTACCTGTCCTGCATTTCCTGCAACCGGGACAGCAACAACCAACACCAGAGCCGGAAGGTGAAGAGGAGCAAGCGGTTCCAGAGGCAGAAGAGCCTGTACCAGCAGCCCAGGAGAATCAACCCTCTGCTGACAGTGAGCCTGCCATGCCTGCGGTAAGCCAAAGGACCCGCAGACAGCTGCCTGCCCTACCTGTACACCCAGCTGGTAGCTGTACCCCTAACGCTAGTGGGGAAAGCCAGGTTGGTCCACCACCAGACAGTGGGCTACGTAGGTCAACCAGGAGCACAAAGGGGCAGATACCCGCTCGCTGGAGAATATAGAGTGTACTAAGATTGTAAATAACCTTGTTGCCAAATGTTGAAATGTTTGCCAAGTTACCTGCGTGATTATTAATAGCGTGTTTCAGTTTCTTGCAGCCACCGTAAGGACTCAAAGGTTATGGACTTTTATAACCGGGACTTTGCATGGACTGCGTTCGGAGCTTAATCCAGGAATGAACTAAGACTGTTAAGGACTTGGGGTAGGACAGACCCCCACCTGGTTAAGGCTCCCCGTTGTGTTGGTGATATGGACACCTGGTCACAGACCACACTGTGACCTTAAGAACTCAATTTGTGCCTCATCTGTCTATTAATGTTTTATTGTTATGCATGTTATTCTTTGTTTATTGTTTAGTCCCGGAGTACTAAATTTCACTAGGGGGGAATGTGTCACCCTACCTGGATGCCACAAGTGTAATAAAGCTGTGTCTGAGAGCAAGGGGGAGGTTCTCTGGTCAGGGGAACATTAGCATGCAATGCCTCCTGTCTCAGGCCAGTAGGGGGAGCAGGCTGCCCCTATAAAAGCTGGTACTGGGGACAGGGTTAGGGAGAACTGGATTGCCTGTCTCAGCTTTGAGACGTGTCCCAGAGTGGAGCAGGGACAGAAAGTTGATTGCACCTAAGAGGAAGTGTGGCAGGAGGAGAGAGTCACCAGCCAGAGACAAGAGGCGAAGAGAGCCTGTCTTGGCAGAGAAAAGACTTAATTTTACCAGACTTTGGTGTCTGAGGCTGGAAGGATTCCACATCCCCCAGCAGAGAACCAGCCCACAAGGGACTGTACATTCCTTGGCCTAAGAAGCCTGGAGGCCCTGCCACAACCGAAGGGACCAGTAAAGCCGTACAAGGCTGGGAGCAGAAAGGAACCCACGTCGCAGGCCATACAGGCGAGAAAGCACGGAAGCTCGGAAACGTGGGCTGTTATCCTATCAGGAGGAGATAGTCAGAAGGAGCGCAGAAAGCACGGTAGGCCTACACCCTCACCCTGACCAGGGCCAATTTCCCCGTTGCTCTCAGACATCCAGGTCCCCTCCTAGCTGGGACTGTTTGTGGGTCAGTTTACCTGTTCAAGTAAAGACCCTGGACTGCAACCTGTTGTCTGTGTGCTCCTTGCTCCTCCAGCACTATCATCACTGGGACTCTCACTACCATCACTCCCACCATCCACTATACTGCCCTGGGGCCGCACTCTTCCCGTGGGGAGTCACACTACCATAGCTGCACATCTCATCAGCCCCAGCGGTCTGCATGCAGCGGCGGTTCCTAATAACCGCAAATCCACGGGTGGCGTAGTCGGACATAATCAATATAACGGACTACCACTGGCCTGACCACCCTGAGCCACGGAACCGGGTTGCCACTACTACTCCCATCGTTCCCTATTGCCCGGATCCGAGTGCCCCACGGCCCAGGGGGCGAGTCATGTGCGTAGATCCGGAGAGAAGACCAAGATGTCGTCCAGGTACACCACCACGCATGAATATAAGAGGTCACGGAAGATGTCGTTAACTAGTTCTTTGAAGACGGCTGGAGAATTACAGAGACCGAAGGGCATCACACGGTATTCATAGTGGCCGTCCTGGGTATTGAATGCCGTCTTCCACTCGTCTCCTTGGCGGATCCGGACCAAGTTATACGCCCCACGAAGATCGAGCTTGGTGAAGATCTTCGCGCCTTTAAGGCGGTCGAACAGCTCTGAGATGAGCGGCAGGGGGTATTTGTTTTTGATAGTAATCTGGTTGAGTCCCCTAAAATCGATACAGGGGCGTAGTGAACCGTCTTTCTTTTTTATGAAGAAGAATCCCGCTCCGGCCGGGGAAGTAGATTTCTGGATGAATCCCCTAGCCAGATTTTCTTCGATATATTCAGACATGGCCCCGGTTTTGGCCAGCGACAAGGGGTAGATACGCCCAAGGGGGGGAGAGGCACCAGGTACCAGGTCGATAGGGCAATCATATGGCCTATGAGGTGGCAGTGTCTCAGCTTCCTTCTTGTCGAAGACATCAGCATAGGACCAGTAAGGTGCTGGTAGACCAGGTAAATTAGCCGGAGTAGACGGAGGTCAAGCGGGGCAAACCGGAACCAGGCAGGTCTCATGGCAATCCTGCCCCCAACGGAGCACCTCACCGGATCACCAATTCAGAACGGGTTCATGTCTCTGTAGCCAGGGTAGACCTAGAAAAAGGGAGTGAGAGAGTCCGGATAGCACATGGAAGGAGATCCTCTCCGAGTGCAGCATTCCCACCTGAAGGGTTACAGGCTCAGTGACGAGCAAGATGGTCACCGGAAGGAGTCTTCCATCCATGAAAGTGACTGCCAATGGTTCAGCCAGGGGTTTGGTAGGAATCTGATACTTCTCTACAAGGGACTGAGAAATGAGATTCCCAACGGCTCCGGAATCCAGGTGGGCGGTTTCAAAGAAGCGGGTCTCTCCACAGGAAATAGAAACAGATAGAGTCAAGGACGGAAAGGTTTTACTCTTGCCTAGGACGACCTCTCCGAGTGGTCCTAGACACTGGAGTTTCCCGGCCTCACTGGACAGGAACGGATCAGATGCTCCTTACTACCACAGTAGAAACAGCTCCCCTCGGCTCGGCGTGTATCTTGGCGAGACTTGACCATCTTGGTCTGGTCGATCTGCATGGGTTCGGGCGAGCGTGCCCGGGGAGTTGCTGGTTGGGAGGCAGGTTTCTGGAAAACAGGAGCAAGACGATCAAATCTTCTCTCCCGGGTAGTCTCCTTAGCTCGTTCCAGGAAATGGATGTCAATCCGGGCAGCTAGTGACACCAGGTCATCCAGGGTGGTAGGAATGTCCCAGCCGGCTAGCTCGTCCTTGATCCATCCGGAAAGACCCTCCCAGAAGGTGGACACCAGGGTCTCGTTGTTCCAGGCAAGCTCAGATGTGAGGGTACGGAACTGTATGGCATACTGGCCCACGGTGAGACTCCCTTGGTGGAGACGGAGCAATGAGGAGGCAGTAGAAGTCTGCCTCAGGGCCTCAGGGCAGAGACTAGGATGGAGGGAGTTGTAGTGTAGGAGGTCTGGTGCTACATGGTGCGGTGCAGAAATAAAGAGTCCGGAGGCCATAGGGGTTGACTTCCAGGGTTTTTACTCACGGTGGAGAGTACAGCTGCAAGGTTTCTCCCTGCTCCTCACGGTGTTCTGCGGTCACCAGGGACGGGGGTCCCACAACCTCCGAGTAATTCAAGTGCTTAATCAGGACCCCGCACCAGAGTGTTCCTAGACTTCCGACCGAGTCCTTTCCTGTCTGTGTGTGTGTAGATAGGCCGGGTCTCCCTCTGGACTACACTCAGAAAAAGGGTACGGGTGGCTGTTCCGCTCCTTCTGTTACCTGGTGGGATCCTCTGGGCCTGCCAGACTTCCCTGACTAGGACGTAGAGTAGCAAAGTCAGGTGTCGGGGGCCGGTACCCCTCTTGCAGCCAGAATCCCTCTGACTAGGCCAGAATAGCGAGGACAGGTGGCGTATACCGCTCCGTCTGCATCCCCCTGGGATCCTTTTGCGGTGGAGCTACACTCCTTAGCTCCAGGCCTTCTTGGTTATGGTCCTTGACCAGGTTTGAGACATTCGTTTACTCCAACCTGCCCCTTGACTCAAGGCCAGGGTACGAGGGCCGTGTCTCCATCCGCTGCAGGTTCACCCAGAAGCCACATTCAGGGTTGGAGATCACAATCAAAGAACCATGAGCCCAAGATGGCTGTTTATTAAATATCAAATATTAAGTGTCAATAAAATGTGAGTCCTCCACCCTCACCTTCTACATGGTTCCCAATATCTTTTGGTTCCCCAGTCTCCCTTTTTCCAGTAGGGGCTGCACACTGGTGCCTACTAGCCCCCTCTGGTGGGAGAAGTGTGGTGTTGGATGTGGAGGTGGGGTCCTGACCATTGCACCGTTCTTACCTCGAAGGAGGAACACCACAGCCCATTGAAGAGGTGCAGCATCCCTGTGGCGGTCGAACCCTCAGGGGCGCCATAGAGGCGCCACCGGAGCGGGTGCCGCTCGGCTCGAGGCGGACACAGATGGGACGGATAGCGTGTCCAGGCGAGAGTTGACAGACTGCAGGTAGGTCAGGATGGTTTCCTGTTGGGATCTCTGACGAGAAACCTCCTGGTACAGGTCAGCAAGCAAAGGAGCCTGGGGGCCACCGGGTTCCATGGCCCGTGCAAACTGTTGCGGATCCGGATGGTGGAACCTCTGTGCTGCGGTGCAAGGAGGGACCAGAGGGGCGTAACTAGGTATCAACTCGGACTGACCAAGGTCGCACGGCGGCTCAATTGACTCCATGAACCAGGGAAGGACCGAGCAGTGGGACCAGGTGCTACTCTGGACCAGTCCTTGTATGAGAGCAGGTGACTCCCACGGGTCAGAAGGCAGGGACTGACCGGTACAGCAGATGAGCACGGCAGGCAGGCTGACGGGTGATCCGGGTAGACGGATTGCAGACACCACGGGTAACTGGCAGGAGCCTCCAGGTAGGCTGGCTGGTAGGCACGGCAGGTAACAAGCAGGAGCCTCCAGGTAGGCTGGCTGGTAGGCACGGTAGGTAACTGGTACATTCTCCGGGCAGGCAAGCCTAGCCCATAGACAGACTAGCGGGTTTGGATCGTAACAAGACTGTCGGGCAGGACTGGTAGTCAGGCTGGCAGACTGGACTGGTAGTCAGGCTGGCTGACTGGACTGGTAGTCAGGCTGGCAGACTGGACTGGTAGTCAAGCTGGCAGACTGGACTGGAAGTCAGACTAGCAGCGGGACCTGAAGGCTGAAGCAGAGTTTAGAACACAGAGCTACAACCTTGCACAGGCACCTCCATTTTGGAGGAGGTGCCTTTTATATGAGAAGTCCTCCGGCCATTGGCCGGGGACTCCTTAGGACGGCGCGCGCGGCCCCTTTAAGAGGGAGGGAGCGCGCGCGTGCCCTAAGCACAGTACCCGGGAAGCTGCGCGCGTCGGCAGCAGCAGCAGCAGGAGAGCCGGAAGAAGCCGGGCCAGAAGCGCGGCGGTAAGGGGGACGGCGTCTCTGCCTGTCAGGGGGCAGAGACGCTGATGCTACATACAAATGACTGATGATTGATGGTCGCTTTTACTACTAGGCCAGTTATTGTGCACTTCCCAGTCAATGCATGGTATATATACATATGATTCCAATGCATGGAATATAATCTATATAAATAAAAATGTAAATGTTCGTTTGTTCAAAATCTTAAATCTCCAAAAGTTCTTCACCGTTTGCTTTGAAATTTTGACACAACTCTGCATTCGAATACATGCATGTCTTTATATACCTACTATGTTATAATATACCAGCTGTTCGACATAAAAGCAACAGCAAGAGGGGGGTGTTACGAGCTCAGTCCCAGGCTGATTCTCCCCAGCCGCCCAGCATTCCCCCCCTTAGTGACAACTCATTCATAAACCCTTCTCCCTCTCCTTCATTCACCCCAGACGCTGCCTGTGCTCTGTTCCTTTGATGTCACCCGTGGGGGTTAGAGGGAAGGGGAATGACTAGTCCATCTGTTCGAGGCTGAAAGACGCTGCTGCTCATCACCACCACCGCCTGAGAGGCGGCCGCCTCTGCTCTCCAGCACCGCTGCTGAGGGTTCTTCTTCTCCTTAAGGTGAGTCTTATTTCCAATAGTGCAACAATAAGCGGGGAAGGGAGGGAAAGAGAGAGGGAGCTGCATGGAGAGGCGCAGGCCACGGCCTCTACTCTAGCCGCTGAGCTGGGACCGAGCCTCCCAGCAGTGGGCGAATAGCGAGCAAATGCAAATCCCACTGCGCCACCGGCGGGAGCGGCGCTGTGATTTGACCGGTACCAGCCTGGGACATGTCAAGCGGATCACCCCCTCCTCCTCTGCCGCCGCCTGCCTTCATCTCTGCGCCCCCTCCTGTCACATTCCCTCTGTACTAGGGAATTGCATAACAAGCAATCCCTGACATGACCGGCTCCATTGTGACACCTGACAGCAAGTACCGACCTCTTTAGTGACCTGTGCAGAGTACAGGCCTGCAGTGGTCACAGGGTACAGGCAGCCACCATACCTGCCTGATGGGCACAACTATCAACAGCGCCAGCATTTCCCCATCTGATATATATATATATATATATATATATATATATATATACAGTACAGTACAGACCAAAAGTTTGGATACACCTTCTCATTTAAAGATTTTTCTGTATTTTCATGACTTTGAAAATTGTACATTCACACTGAAGGCATCAAAACTATGAATTAACACATGTGGAATTATATAGTTAATAAAAAAGTGTGAAACAACTGAAAATATGTCTTATATTCTAGGTTCTTCAAAGTAGCCACCTTTTGCTTTCATGACTGCTTTGCACACTCTTGGCATTCTCTTGATGAGCTTCAAGAGGTAGTCACCGGAAATGGTTTTCATTTCACAGCTTTGCCCTGTCAGGTTTAATAAGGGGGATTTCTTGCCTTATAAATGGGGTTGGGACCATCAGTTGTGTTGTGCAGAAGTCTGGTGGATACACAGCTGATAGTCCTACTGAATAGACTGTTAGAATTTGTATTATGGCAAGAAAAAAGCAGCTAAGTAAGGAAAAACGAGTGGCCATCATTACTTTAAGAAATGAAGGTCAGTCAGTGCAAAAAATTGGGAAAACTTTGAAAGTGTCCCCAAGTGCAGTTGCAAAAACCATCAAGCGCTACAAAGAAACTGGCTCACATGAGGACCGCCCCAGAAAAGGAAGACCAAGAGTCACCTCTGCTTCTGAGGATAAGTTTATCCGAGTCACCAGCTTCAGAAATCGCAGGTTAACAGCAGCTCAGATTAGAGACCAGGTCAATGCCACACAAAGTTATAGCAGCAGACTCATCTCTTCAACAACTGTTAAGAGGAGACTTTGTGCAGCAGGCCTTCTTGGTAAAATAGCTGCTAGGAAACCACTGCTAAGGACAGGCAACAGGCAGAAGAGACTTGTTTGGGCTAAAGAACACAAGGAATGGACATTAGACCAATGGAAATCTGTGCTTTTGTCTGATGAGTCCAAGTTTGAGATCTTTGGTTCCAACCTCCGTGTCTTTGTGCGACACAGAAAAGGTGAACGGATGGACTCTACTTGCCTGGTTCCCACTGTGAAGCATGGAGGAGGAGGTGTGATGGTGTGGGGGGTGCTTTACTGGTGATACTGTTGGGGATTTATTCAAAATTGAAGGCATACTGAACCAGCATGGCTACCACAGCATCTTGCAGCGGCATGCTATTCCATCCGGTTTGCGTTTAGTTGGACCATCATTTATTTTTCAACAGGACAATGACCCCAAACACACCTCCAGGCTGTGTAAGGGCAATTTGACCAAGAAGGAGAGTGATGAGGTGCTACGCCAGATGACATGGCCTCCACAGTCACCAGACCTGAACCCAATCGAGATGGTTTGGAGTGAGCTGGACCGCAGAGTGAAGGCAAAAGGGCCAACAAGTGCTAAGCATCTCTGGGAACTCCTTCAAGATTGTTGGAAGACCATTTCCGGTGACTACCTCTTGAAGCTCATCAAGAGAATGTCAAGAGTGTGCAAAGCAGTCATCAAAGCAAAAGATGGCTACTTTGAAGAACCTAGAATGTAAGACATATTTTCAGTTGTTTCACACTTTTTTGTTAAGTATATAATTCCACATGTGTTAATTCATACTTTTGATGCCTTCAGTGTGAATGTACAATTTTCAAAGTCATGACAATACAGAAAAATCTTTAAATGAGGTGTGTCCAAACTTTTGGTCTGTACTGTATATATATATATATATATATATATATATATATATATATATATATATATATATGGCAAATCAGACAATCTTTATATCTACACAGACAATAGAACAACAAAAAATATTGTATACCCACAAGTATTGTGAAATTAAATATTTTAGAAACGTGCGCTTTCTCTTATCTTTCTTTTCCATTTAACCAGACTGAGCCACAGCAATGCATGGCCGGGTATATATGACGCGCCCCTGGGCCTGTGTCGCGCTGCGCTGCGCATGCGGGAGCTTACCCGGAGCCGGATCTGTGGAGGGTTGTAGTCTCGTGGCGGTGACCCGGTCCGTGCCCAGGGAGTCAAACTAGACGGCAGTCCATTAGTAGTAAATGGTTGATGACTACGCCACCCGTTGAGTGCAGCCAGGGGGCTGCTGCTGCAGGGCAGACCGCTGAGGACGATGGTGGGATTGTGCAGCGTGATAGTATAACCCCCAACGGGAGGGGTATGGCCTCAGGGCAGCCGACGTGGATGATGGGGGTAGCAGGAACCACTCAGAGACGGTACGGTGTAGTTCAGGGTCTTTACTGGTAACAACAAAAGACCCTCCCGGAGTACTTGCTAGCGGATGGGGCCTGGTCAGTCCTTGAGCAGATGGGATCTCCCCTGGCCAGGCGTAGTTGTAGGCCTCCCAAACTGACTGTACTCTTCTGGCTACCTTGCTAGGAGCTGATGTAAGTAGCCCACGTCCCTGAGTGTACCGTGTGGTGCTCACCCGTATGGCCGGTGACTCGGGGCCTTCTAATGGCTTCCGCTCCACGATGGCGGTGCTGGTCCCACGCGTGTGACCGTGCCTTCGGGCTTCTGGGCCAGAGGACCTGAAATCCCCTGCCTGACGGATTCTGCTGCTGGGCAGGAATTAGTCCCCACAGCCTCGGACTCCGGGTCCGGTAAAAAGTCTTCTTAGTCAGGGCGAACTCTGCAGCTGCCAGCCCCTGACTCCTTGTAACTGCTGTTTCTTCCTATGCTGTCTCTACTTCTTCTCTTCTTCTACTCACTCACCCTGCCTCAGCCCCAGGTTTATATAGGGGAAGTTCTTCCCCTCCCAAGACTGGGCAGGAGGTGTGGCATGCCCAGGATCCCTGACTAAAGGACCTCCCACCTGCTCTCAGACATAACATTACGTTACTGTGGCAACCAGACCCCTGGGGTGTCACATTCCCCCCTAGTAAAATTTAGTACTCCGGGACTAAACACATTTAGAAAACATAACAAGGCAAAACATTAATAATACAATAAGAAAACACATAAAGATGGTTACGGCGTGTCCGCAACCGGGTGCAGTCTCTGAAGAAAGCAAGGTGTCCATTTCACCAACACAGGGAGACGTAACCAGGTAGGGGTCTGTTCTACCCCGAGTCCTTGACAGTCTTTAGTCCATCCTGGGTTACGCTCCAACTATATACAAGGATTCCCGGTAAATCCACCAAGGATTCCTAAAAACAACTAGAAATACAAAATTACACACAAGCAACTATAGACAGGTAAACATTATAAAATAGCTTAAACATTTAGATCCTCCAACGTGCGGGTAACTGGCCTCTAGTGGCCCTAGTGGACCTACGGAGCTGACTGTCTGGCCCTGAACTACAGGGTGTAGGAGCTGTCAAGGGTAAACTGGGCAGCTGTCTACCGGCTCTTTGTCTCACTAGGGGTACGGCAGGCTCACTATAAGCAGAGGGTTGATTCTCCTGTTCTACTTGTGTGGAGTCTTCTGCCTCCTGGACCGGCTGTTCTTCCAGCTCTACCCGTTGCTCCGTAGGTTCTTGGGATGATGGTTGGAGGAAGGTGAGTACGGGTACCACAACTGCACCATTGACTTGAGTCCAAGACCGAGGGAAGTCCCCGAGCACGGTACTAACCATATCTTCCCTTTCTCCCACGGGTCGATGGTCTTCTTGTTCCTCTTCAGGGTTCCTCAGTTGTTCGGGACACTTCTTCAGGTGGTCCCGGGATACAATGGCTGTGGTTTCCCCTCCGTCTTTACTGATGGTACAGACCTTCGGGTTCTCGTGGCTTGAGGGCAGTACGGTGTACGGGTCCTTCTCCCACTGGTCATCCAACTTGTGGAGCCGTCTTTTCCTCTTCAAGACCTGCTCTCCGGGTACCAGGGGAACAGCGGGAGCATACTGGTTGTAAGTCTTCTCTTGTCTTTCCCTAGCCTGACAGAGACTTCGCTCCACGCTCTCCTGTACTCTCCGGTACTGCTGCTGCCTCTCTGTGTCCCAGTCTGTTTCTGGTGAAGTGTCCTCAGGTGTCAGGACTCCCATTTCCAGGTCAACAGGTAACTTACCAGGTCTCGCCCTCATTAGGTAAGCCGGGGTACAGTTGGTGGAACCTACCGGGATGTGGTTGTATAGGTCCACCAGATCGGGCAACTTCTCAGGCCACAGACTGCGTTCTTCCAGGGGCAATGTTTTTAGAAGATCCATTACCACCTGGTTCATTTTTTCACAAAGTCCATTAGTTTGCGGATGGTAGGGTGTCGTCCTTATCTTCCGGCAGCCATACAGATTGCAGAATTCCTGGAAGACCTCCGCTTCAAAGGCAGGTCCCTGGTCCGTCAGCACTTGGTCCGGGTACCCGTGTGGACGGCAGAAGTGCTGCTGGAAGGCCCTAGCTGCTGTTTGAGCCGTTAAGTCCTTGACGGGGACGACAACCAAGAACCGGGAGTAATGATCCACGATGGTTAACGCGTAGACGTAGCCACTTCTGCTTGGGGTCAGTTTTACATGATCCAAGGCTACCAGTTCCAACGGTTGCCGGGTGACGATGGACTGCAGGGGAGTCTTCTGGCTGGCCCGGTCCTTCCTTCTCAGATTGCACGGGCCACAGTCTCTGCACCACTTCTCGATGGTTCCCCTCATGCCTACCCAGTGGAACCGCTCGCGCAGCAGGAACTCCAGCTTTTTCCACCCGAAGTGTCCAGCTCCGTCGTGGTATGCCTCCATCACCATGGCTGCGTCTCTTCGGGGCACCACTACTTGCCAGAGTAGTTCATGCGTCCGGGAGTTGACCATTCTGCGGCACAACTTCCCCTTGTAAAGGAATAGTCGACTCTTCTCCGCCCATAGTTGTTTGGCTTCCTCCGGAGCGTCTGGTTCAAGGCGAGCCTCCGGCCGAGTCAGCATCTCCTTCACCAGTCGGACGGCAGGGTCGCTGTCTTGCGTTTCCGCCCAGTTGTAGTGGGGTAAGGGGTTCAACGTAGCAGCCTGCTTACCCCTTACCCGGTGGGAATACTGGATAGTCCCATGATGGTGGAACGCAGGGAGTTCAACTTCTTCCAGTCCCTCCGGATCTTCTCCTTCGTCCGGCAGGTTGGGCATCCTGGACAGGGCGTCCGCGTTAGTATTGGAGCGTCCTGCCCGGTATTTGATTGTGAACTCGTAGTTGGACAGACGGGCCATCCACCTCTGCTCCAGGGCACCGAGTCTTGCCGTGTCCAGGTGTGTCAACGGGTTGTTATCCGTGTATACGGTGAACCGGGAAGAAGCGAGGTAATGCCTAAAGCGCTCGGTGACTGCCCATACCACGGCCAGGAACTCTAGCTTAAATGAGCTGTAATTTTCGGGGTTCCTTTCGGTGGGTCGCAGTTTTCGGCTGGCATAGGAGATTACTCGTTCTCTCCCCTGCTGAATCTGGGACAGTACGGCTCCTAGCCCGATGTTACTGGCGTCGGTGTAGAGGATGAAGGGCTGGCTATAGTCCGGGTACGCCAAGATTTCATCCCCCGTGAGGGCCATCTTCAGCTGGCGGAAGGACTCTTCTTCTAGCTTTTCCCATTTGAAGGGCGGCTTCTGGTTCTTGGCCTTCCGGGACTGGCCTATCAGGAGGTCCTGCATAGGTGCTGCCTTTTTGGTGAAACCGGGAATAAACCTTCGGTAGTAGCCTACCAACCCTAGGAACTGCCGCACTTCTTTTACGCTGGAGGGGCTTGGCCATCCCTTAATTGCGGTGATCTTATCGGGGTCGGGAGCCACTCCGTCAGCGCTCACCACGTGTCCCAGGTATTGCACCTTTGGTTTCAGGAGGTGACACTTGGAGGGTTTCACCTTTAGGCCGTAACTCGCCAGAGCTTCGAACACCTCCGCCAGGTGTTTCAGGTGGTCCTCATAAGTTTTGGAGTATACGATGACATCGTCCAGGTACAACAGGACCGTCTCGAAGTTTCTGTGGCCCAGACAGCACTCCATTAATCGTTGGAAGGTTCCTGGGGCGTTGCAGAGTCCGAACGGCATGCAGGTGAACTCGCTAAGTCCCATCGGGGTGGTGAATGCGGTCTTCTCCCGGTCCGCCTCTGCTACAGGAACCTGCCAGTACCCGCTAGTGAGATCCAAGGTAGAGAAGAAGTTAGCAGATCTTAAAGCAGCCAATGACTCCTCTATCCTTGGTAAGGGGTACGCATCCTTGTGTGTGATACGGTTGATTTTCCGGTAATCTACACACATCCTCATGGTGTTGTCTTTCTTTTTGACTAAAACTAGTGGGGCTGCCCAGGGGCTACAGCTATCCCGGATTACCCCAGCCTCCTTCATGTCTCTAAGCATCCCCTTGGCGTGTTGGTAATGTGCAGGGGGTACGGGTCGATACCTCTCTTTTATGGGAGGATGATCTCCCGTGGGGATGCGGTGTTCTACCCCCTTGACTCGCCCGAAGTCTAACGGGTGTTTACTAAACACTCTCTCATACTCTTGAACCACCCGATAGACTCCTTGTTTCTGATGTGAGGGAGTGGAGTCAGTACCCAGATGTAGTTGCTGACACCAGTCCTCCATGTCTTTCTTAGAGCCGTTACCTTCCTCCGGGTGAGATGGAGGCAAGGGTTCCACAGATTGTATAGAATTTTGATTAGTGGTATATAATTTGGCTAGCGTGGCATACCGGGGCAGGTACACTTCCCTCTCCCCGATATTTATTATGCGAACGGGCACCCTCCCATGGCGTACATTGACCACCCCCCGTGCTGTCAAAATGGTGGGCCTACTGTCTGAGTAAACTGGTTCTACCATTGCCTGGTAATCTCTACCTCTCAGACCAATAGCTGCCCGGCACCAAATCATCATTTCACTTTTTGGGGGCATGGCAATAGGAAAAGGGTCACACATTCTTACGCTACCAATCTCACCGCCGGAGAGTTCCACTTGTTGCCGTTGCATCAGTGCCCGGATCTCTTTCTGGAGCACCCGCTGCTCGCCGGAGCTGGCGTTCTTGGCAACCTGCTGTAAAAGGAAAATCACCTCTGCAAGACAATTTTCAATTACGTTAGTTCCTAGAGTTATTTTTGGGTGACTCTCATGTTTATCAATATCTACAATGATCAGTCCCTGTGCGGCCAGTTCGACTCTACCGATTTTGAGGGTCACCTCTTTAAATCCGATCTGTGGCACGGGCTGGCCATTGCTGGCGATGATATTCAAGTCGTCGTCAGGGTAGCGGGTAATATCCGAGTCATTCCAGTACTGCTTGAAGAGCACGTACGGGATGGTGGTGACCTGTGACCCGGTATCCAGTAGGGCACTCATGGGAATGCCATCCAGTACCACAGGCAAGACTGGACGTCCTCCCACATATCTGTCGCGCCAGTTCGATGGGCCTGGTGATCTTTTTCCTGGGGGTTGGCCCTCTACCCCAGGTTGTGCCCATTTAAAGAACAGTACCTTTCCATATGTCCGGGTTGATTGCAGCGGCGGCAGATGGGTCGTCCGTCCTCGCTGTATCGGTCACTGGGTCTTCCTCTGGCCGGTGGGGTCCTCCTTGGTCGACGCCACGGGATGTCCTCCGGTCCGGATGCCAGCTGGATCTTCCCTGGGGTGGAAACCTGTAAAGACTGCACAGTTCGGGTTAGCGCAGCAACGCTCTTAACTAGCTCTTGGACCTGATGGTGTAGGTCTGGAGCCGGGTCATTGTCCAAAGCCTGCGCATGAGCTCCCACAGGCCCTGTCGACAAGGGCGCCGCCTCCTGGTGGTAAGTGATAGCTGGGCGCCTGTGGGTCACAACGCCACCCGGTGCTGGTTCTCGGAGCACCCGGATAGCTCTATCCTTGAACTGTGCAAAGTCCAGATGGGGATCCTGTAAGGCCATTGCCCGCAACTGGGTTCGGTGGGCATTGCAATATAAACCCTCTATAAATTGTTCAGTCAACAGCCTGTCCTCATTTCCCACCCCATCAGGGTCGGTCTGCTTTATGGCCCTCAGGGCCTCTTGTAGGTTTAGTGCATAGTCCCTTATACTCTCATGCGCTCGCTGCTTGCACCCGTAGAATCTAAGCTTGATCTCGGCTGAGGTGCGGGTATCGAAGGTGTCCCTCAGCCGGGTTAGTATCTCTGCGACAGTCCTCCTCCCAGGTGGCCAAGATTTTACTTCTCTTTTGGCTGCCCCGGTTAGTTGGGCCACCAGGATGCTCACTTTTTGCTCTTCTGTGAGGGGGTACACCTGGAAGAGGCTATCCAGCTTTTCTCTAAAGTCATGCAGGGTATGTGACTCCCCTGAGTACTGGGGTAGCCAAGCTGCTCCCGGGATATAGGGCATGGTGAAGGGCATAACTGCAGCAGCGGTAGCGCTGGCGGGGGTTGAGGCAGTGAAGCTCTCCTCCGTATCCGACATCTTCCTCCCCCCTAGTGGACCGTGGCCTACCTTGCGATGATCCTCTTCCGTAGGCCGCGGCTCCGCAGTGGATCGTCAGGGTTGAGGACCTTCCGTCGCGCTCCTGTGACGTCGGCGTCTGCTGGGCTCCTTCCAGGACCTTACGCAACGTCCGGACGTGAGGCGGGGCTTCAGTTCTCGCGCGCTTTCGGAGTCCACGCCCCTCTTCTTCCCGCGCGGCGTCCTCAAGATGGCGTCCAATGGCGGGAAAACTCCACGGATGGCGGGAAGAAGGTCGAAGATGGCGCCGGATGGCGGGAAACCTCCACGGATAGCGGGAATCTTCACCACTGGTAAGTTTGAACAGTCTTTGCTTTTCAGGCACGCAGTACCCGGTGGTTGCGGGCACGAAATCCTGCCGACTACGCCAAAGTTGACGCGCCCCTGGGCCTGTGTCGCGCTGCGCTGCGCATGCGGGAGCTTACCCGGAGCCGGATCTGTGGAGGGTTGTAGTCTCGTGGCGGTGACCCGGTCCGTGCCCAGGGAGTCAAACTAGACGGCAGTCCATTAGTAGTAAATGGTTGATGACTACGCCACCCGTTGAGTGCAGCCAGGGGGCTGCTGCTGCAGGGCAGACCGCTGAGGACGATGATGGGATTGTGCAGCGTGATAGTATAACCCCCAACGGGAGGGGTATGGCCTCAGGGCAGCCGACGTGGATGATGGGGGTAGCAGGAACCACTCAGAGACGGTACGGTGTAGTTCAGGGTCTTTACTGGTAACAACAAAAGACCCTCCCGGAGTACTTGCTAGCGGATGGGGCCTGGTCAGTCCTTGAGCAGATGGGATCTCCCCTGGCCAGGCGTAGTTGTAGGCCTCCCAAACTGACTGTACTCTTCTGGCTACCTTGCTAGGAGCTGATGTAAGTAGCCCACGTCCCTGAGTGTACCGTGTGGTGCTCACCCGTATGGCCGGTGACTCGGGGCCTTCTAATGGCTTCCGCTCCACGATGGCGGTGCTGGTCCCACGCGTGTGACCGTGCCTTCGGGCTTCTGGGCCAGAGGACCTGAAATCCCCTGCCTGACGGATTCTGCTGCTGGGCAGGAATTAGTCCCCACAGCCTCGGACTCCGGGTCCGGTAAAAAGTCTTCTTAGTCAGGGCGAACTCTGCAGCTGCCAGCCCCTGACTCCTTGTAACTGCTGTTTCTTCCTATGCTGTCTCTACTTCTTCTCTTCTTCTACTCACTCACCCTGCCTCAGCCCCAGGTTTATATAGGGGAAGTTCTTCCCCTCCCAAGACTGGGCAGGAGGTGTGGCATGCCCAGGATCCCTGACTAAAGGACCTCCCACCTGCTCTCAGACATAACATTACGTTACTGTGGCAACCAGACCCCTGGGGTGTCACATATATATATACACATATATACACATCGGTACGGTCATTGTTAAGCTCCGTAATAAGCCAGGAAAAACTAGCTGTCACCACCAATCGTTTATGCAGGCCTATTGGACACCCCTTTCAGGTAACGTACAGCCTCACAAGGCTTCAGGGATGCTTTTTATAGAGTAAGATATGTTACAAAAGGTACAAAACAATACAGTAGACACAATTACATAAAATAAAAAGGATGACAAATGAAAAGTACTAAACCTGTGGTCACAAAAATCTTTTAAGGAGGGAAGCACTCCGATTAGGAAAATGGAACAATCCTACAGCAAGCTGTATCTTCTGGCAGTGAAGAATGATTATTATTCCGAATCTGTTTTTATTAGATAATAGTCACGTCCACATACCTCCCCTTGATGACCTCAGAGGGGGCTGGTCATAAGGATTCAGCTAGGTCCCAAAAAAATATGGGATCCCAAATCTTAAGGATATCTGCCTCCCTTGGAGGTCCCAGGAGGGGTATATTAATTTTCCTTCATGATTTTAGCTTTCAATAGATAGACTAAGTTGGATATGCCATGTCTCCTATCTGGCTGATATTAACTTGGGGCTAAAGTGCAGACCACACAGGGATGTAAGTAAATGTGTTACATCTGGCACTTCTTCACAATGCCGAAAATATGTCTCCCATAACTATAGGACCTATAGTACATCTGTCATAAAAAAAAATTGTTATGCGTCTGGGTTTGAACCCTTGAGCCTATATTTTGTGGCTGGTTTCTCTGTCCGCCGAGCTACAGCAGATATGCCTTTTCTCCTGGAGTTTAGTTTCTGTTATTCTTGCTTCAGTCTTTTTAGGGTAATCGGTGTTTTCATTTACTCATTTGTCTGCCCTATCACATTTCGGGTGCGGCTTTATATACTTTCCCCCTGCTGGTATTTCCTGCTGGTGATAGTCTAATTTGGATGTCCAGCCATACTGCTGTAGTTTAAGACAGTCATTGACAGACTAGCTAGGGTTCGTATCTTTTTAGGAAGTAGGTGGCATATTCTCTAACAGTACATACTTACTCCTTTATTTTGTAGTTTGTTTTACTCACTTTGGGATCTCTTTCTGTTTCAGCAGACTTTCCCTTCTGTAGGTAATTTGCACTCTACTCTGCCTTCCTTTTCTTTAAGAGGAACGTGAAGTGCTAGATTGCCTTTCGGGCAGCATAGGTTCGAGTTGCTATTGTCTAGTCTGTGATTAGGGCTATCTTAGCTAATGCAGGAACCACTTGGGACCGCCGGGTCAGGATCTCTAGTCTGTACAGGGTCAGTTGCAGTTTTTAGTGTGTTACCTATTTTCCCAAGTGAGTTGCTACACTATCATAACAGCATCTGACTGTAATTCCTTTGAACACAGGAACAGTTATTTCCACAGGTGCTAAAAGCGTTGCCTCCCAACCTTTGGTATAGACTTTGTGTCTGGTCTCCATTGGATAACCCACTTCAATTACCTGTTCACAGCAGGGGGTTATAACTGAACTGGGGGTCATACAGAGAGTTTAAAAAAACTTCTTGATAAAATTTCTTGATGATTCTCTGATTTCATGATTGCTGTGATCAAGGCCTCCAGTACCAGATGCCGCAAAGCAACCCCACAGCATTATGGATCCTCCACCATGCTTAACTGTTGGTAAGGTGTTCTTTTCCTTATAAGCTTCATTGAGCCATCTGTAAACAAACTGTTGCTTTGCGTTACCAAAAAACTCTATTTTTGTTTGATCTGTCCACAGAACATTTTCCCAGAAGATTATGGTTTGTCAAGGTATTCTTTGGCAAAGATCAGTAGTTCCATTTTATGTCTTTTCTTCAGCAATGGTTTCTTCCCTGGCTTTCGCACTTAAACCTCGGCTTGGTTTAGTGTGAGGAATATGGTACTTGTTGAAACCATGACCCCAGACTGTTCCAGGTTGGCCTTCAGGTCTTTGGATCTTTGACATGGTGTTTTTTCCACCATTCACACCAACCTTCGAAGACATCTCTTGTCAATTTTCCTCTTTCCCCCACGTCCAGGGAGGTTCTTGACGGTTCCATGCTTGGCAAACTTCTTAATAACATTTCACACTGTTCAAAACTTGGATACCAAAGTCTTTGGAGATGGCCTTATACCCTTTAGAAGTCTTGTGTTTGCTAATAATAGCAGTTCTAATGTTCTCAGACAGCTCCTTTGTCTTCATCAATGTGACAAAGGAACAGGGCCTACCATGTGGCTTTTTAAAACACTGAAGTCATCATTCATTCATTGCTAATTCATGTCACATGGGTACCTACAATTAATCACAGGTGAATCTATTTTATGATTTCCCACAGGTGAGTCAAAATGTGTTTCCATACTAAATTACTGTAAAGGGTGCCAATAGCAGTGTCACAGCAAGCTTTAGGTTTTTCTATTTCTCCCTCCCATTGTTTTTTGTTTTAAATTTTTATCATTTGTTGTTTTGTATTTAACACAAGTGCTCTATGCAAAAAAACTGTTTCACTTGATTCATTTTTTCAGGAGATATTTCACATTATGTACTTAAACTTCATGAGTGCCAATAACGATGAGCAGGACTGTATGTGGCCTTTTCCAAAGCATTTAACTATATCTAACCCTTACTGCTGCTAACTGTATCCCTCTAACTGTCCACCTGTTTCCTTAATGGACAGCCCTCTCCCACTCCCTGGGGAATGCCTTGAGGTACATAAGTGAACCTGTACAACCCTTTGCTTTATTTTATTTAGAAAACTGAAGTTTCGATTTTTATTTGTCATTTGTTTTTGACCCACCATGTTCACATACAGTTAAATAATGCAACTGGTATTCAAATAATATGCTTAGAATAGCTAAATATTAAAATTAACAGACTTTAATAGGCCGGGTCATATTGACCCGAACAGTACAAGTGTATAGTCAATATGAACAGAACAGCAGGGTTAAAAGTAGAGGCAAACACTTGCGTCTCCACTAGAGTTAAACGAATCTCTCAGCCATAGTCGCTCAATTCTGGAGGTCAGAATCGCTGAATTTACAGATTTGATTTTGTGAAAATAGAATCTATTGGGAATTGGTAACAATAAAATATTCTACTCCGCTCTCCTTGGTCCTTTCCCCATCTGTCCTGCTGTGGCAGCTCCAAGCCAGGTTCTGTGCGCTCCTCTTTGGTTTTCTTTTCAATCTGGATTCTTACGGTGCTCATTAGGTCCTATATGCAGCATAACATACGTGATAAATGACAATGACATACATCGTACCCCATGTGTGTGGACTAGTCAGCACCGAAAGATTCCAGACCGAAGTGAGGAACAAGCAGAGCTGTGGCGGCAAGACAGGTAAGGGGATGGCCAAGGAAAGGTATTATAACAAAATATTTTTAAAAAATTAACTCAGTCATTATCCCTCAGAATCAAGCAAAATTGCAGCCCAATGGAATTGCACAAATCAAATCCCCCAAAATTTGGAAAATTTGCTAAAATCAAAATTGTTTGGAAAGGTCATGGGGAAATTGATTCTTTTAGATTTGATTCATTCAAACACCTCTTTTGACTAGATACTCCAAATAGCTATCGAATCCCATTTTTTTTTAGAGTTGACTACCCAAATAAAGAATGACTGATAGGCTGTGTGCCCACGATGCGTTTTTTAAGCGTTTCCGCAGCCGCAAAAACGCTGCAGAAACACTTAAAAGCGCATGGTAGAAGGCCTGCCATGTCCCCCAATGATAATCCGCATGTGCTGTGCACATGCTGGGAAATTTCCACTGCGGATTATCATTGCGGAAAAAAACGCAGCACTATCAATTATTTTGTGGAAGTGCTGCGTTTTCGCCGCCATTGACTTGCATTAGAACGCGCCAATTCCGCAAGACTGCACCTGTACTTGCATAATTGGCGCTTTCTAATGTGCGGATGGTACCTGGGTGTAGAGGAGAGGAGAGTCTCATCCACACCCAGGTACCATTAAAAAAGCTGTAAAAAAAGAATAAAATAAAAAATAAATATATATTTATCTTCCGGCGGCCCGCGCTGCGCTCCTCCTTGCTTCCCGGCACTTCGCGATGGAATGAAGGACCTGCGCTGATGTCAGAGTCATGTGACGGGTCACGCGATGCTGACGTCGGCAGGTCCTTCAGTTACCGCTGCCGGCAAGGGAGAACGGAGTGAAGCAGGACACCGGGGGCCATCGGAGGGTAAGTATACATTTATTTTTTTATTTTTTGACATTCTCTCGGGTCACACTATATAAATCCATGCCGGTTGCATGGATTTATATAGTGTGACCAAGTTGTCAAGCACTTTCCAAGTGATGCTAAAATCGCTTGGAAAGCGCTTGACAACCCGCATGCGGAAATGCATGTGAAGAACGCTTCACATCCGCATGTCCCTGGCAGGAAAAACGCATGTACAATCCGCATGTACAATCCGCATGTACAATCCGCATGTACAATCCGCATGCGTTTTTTTCTGCCAGGGAGATGCAGAAACGCTCAGGAAAAAATCCTGAGCATTTCTGCATCGTGGGCACATAGCCATAGGGTCATATCTAGATAAATATAGATACATACATAATAAAAAATACAGATGTGCCCTCCATGACTTTCCTCATACCTTGATGCTCCTGAGATGAGTGTCTCTTGATATCAAACTTTAAAAAAAAAACTTGGTGTTTATGCTTTATGTGGTCACCTAGTGATTGTGATGTGGTGTTTCTAGCATGTCATGATATTGTATTGAATTTGTGTCAGGGTAAATTGGGGTTCTGAACGAAATTTGCGGAAAGTTAAGGTAGAACGTATATGTAGTGAATATGTCATAAAAGTTGACTCTGGGAAAACCCTTCTCGTGAAGTTCCGGTGGTTTTGGTACAGCACTGATTATATTAAAGCCTGTATGGTTTAAGGAGTGACACAAGACATTGAATCATGAATGGCTGCTAAAATCATCCAACACCTGTAGATAAACTTACCATTTGCTCATAATACTATTATTGCACGTTGAATATTTCATACTCTATGTTTTTCGTGGAAATCGTGTCTGCAGCTGCCGGGGCAGTGATGAATGCTTTTTGCCAAGAGTTTTACAATGAAAAAGCAGATGTGGTTTATTTAACTGAGGTCACGAGGTCACTAGCGGAGCATTTTTATTATTTACTATCTGTGTCATGTATTGTATTCCGTGGTGTTACTTTGCTTATACAGATTGGTTTTCTTTTTTATTCCTTTCTACTTTAGCTGACTTCTAGAATAAAAACTTGTTTTTGCATTCTACTGGAATTATCCCTTCTCTATATAGAGATGTTAAGACTTTTGGTTTATGATGGAGATGCCCTGATTCACCACTTACCTTTACGTATATAATCATAAATGGTAATTAGGTGTTTTCTGTGTTAAATGCTCTGCTTTTCTTGTAATTTGGGTTGTTAGAAAAGAGAAGATACATAAACAGATACTAGTGGCGTGGCATTGGGATCAGTACTGGGTCATATTCTCTGTAATATATTTATGAATAGCAGTAAAAAATATGGTACAAAGCTGTGTAACATAATAATAATTAGCTGTGGTTTTCCTTCATTTAGGTCATAAAATGTAACATAACTTTAAACTGGCTTCACAGTAAATCTCCTGCTATATTGTACATACAAATAGCACCACTATATCCAGGGGCAGTCATACCGCCGGTGTAGCAAGCGGGGCTGCACAGAGGCACAAAGGTGGATGGCACATGGACCCATAGTGTTTCATAGATCCCTTCGCACATTCCTGAAAATCATGAATCCGAGAGTGAGATCCAGAGCATCTCCTGTTCTGATCCGATTGTCAGGATAAGAATAAAACATGCTCAATGGGTCTGTGCGCTGTTTGAGAAAAACATCCGGCAGCACACCAACGCTTCACATTAATGTGTGAATGTAGCGTTATTATGTATAGTGCCGTCCCTTAGTATATAGTGTACTCTCTTGTTACATATAGTGCAGTCCCTAAGTATATAGTGTACTTTCTTGTTATTTATTTATAGTACAGTCCCTTAGTATACAGTGTACTTTCTTGTTACATATAGTTCATTCCCTTAGTATATAGTGCACTCTCTTGTTGTGTATAGTTCTGTCCCTTAGTATATAGTGTACTTGTAAGGGGGTAAGGAGTTGAAGATGCGGTTCATCAAAGTTCCACGGCACTTGTGACCAAATGTTGCCATCTACTGAGCAAGTTGAGTAAAGTGTTTAATTGGTTACTCCCGCCTCATCTCTATCTGCGTGTTGCATTCTAATAACCTGTTCACAATTGGAGTAGTCAGCAGGATGCAACATTCTAGTGCAGAAATGGTGGATCAGTCAGTAACCGAGTCTGCCAGGGGAAACATTCCCCTGGGGGCTATGCTTAGCAATCTTCCAAAGCTTATGGGAAGCAATTTGTTACTATGGGACTGGGTGGAGCGACTGCAGAGTATGTTACTCATGCACCGCATGACACCTGTCTTACAGGTGGATATGGCCCTGCTGACCTTAGAGGTCTGGCAGATGGCTATGTTCCGACAGCCAAGGGATTGTGATATGTTAGACAAAGTTATCTGAATTTTAAAGGGCGTGCATGGTGATACCACTGACATGGATGACTTACGCAAATGCCTATTTTGTCGGGTTCAGAGGGTGTGTGAAACAGTGGCCCAATATGTGAATGCTCTGCAGGAAGTAATGACCCATATCACTAAGAAGACTCATGAAGAGTATCGAGGGCAGGGGCTTCTGGATAAGGTGCTGATGGAGAAACTAGTTGCGAGACTGAGAGACCCCTACCTGAAACAAGCCCTGAAGGAGCACCTACACTATAACCCCAATATGAGTTTCCTGGAGGTTGAGTTGCCAAACGCCGAGTCGGACTGGGCTCGAGAATTATGGTAGGAAATGCAAGACATTAGGGGAGAATTACGCAGAAACAGAGGAACCCCTGCTAATTCCACTATGCCTAGCACTGTGACCCAGTATGGGGAGAAGTCAGAACAGGAATATCTCTCTCTCCGTGGCCAACAGCACTGATCACGTCATGCACTAGAGGAATGTGGTATAGAATGCTGGACTTGTGGTGGAAGACACACATCTCCCAGAAATGTCCTACTCGGGAAAGAAGATGGAGAGGGCGGTTGTTAAACTAACGCGCCCCGCAGTCGAGGAGCACACTGTGGGGCTCAGCACCCCTAGAATGAGGAAACTCCAAAGGCATTGTTTTTGAAAAAAACACAACCTGGGCCGAGTTCAATCGGCAAAGGATCCACTGCTTAGTGGACACCGAGTCCCAGGTGACAACTATGCCAGAAGAATACTTCCAGTACCACTTCCCGAACATTGCCCACTCCAGGGAGAAACCAACCATATGACTGGTGGCTGCCAACCCGCTGCTCATTGCCGTGGCAAGAGTGGTGTGCATGACCATACGAGTGTGCAGAAAGGATCTGGGAAGGAATGGAATCATATTAATAAAAACCCCGGTGTGAAAGGACCCATCACGACCCTGGGAATGAATGTCTTGAGAAAAGTGGGACAATTTCTGGCTGACTAGTGGCGACTGAACAGCTGGGCTTGTGTAACCTGGCATCATGTGAGCAACAGTGTGTTCCAACAACTGGTTCCAGTTAGCCAGATTCAAATGTTACCAACTGCATCTCAGTACCTTGGAAAAGTGGTGGTGCTTCCGAAGCTGCCGTGATTCTGCCATTAGGACAAACCATCCTCACCATGCCAGTCTGGGCCCATGTGTCATTGGGGTGGTGGAGGGACAAGGCGAACCCGCAAAGGGAGAAGAAGTAACCTCAGGGTTGCTGGTCGCCCGCACTCTAGCCACCATATGCCAAGGACGTGTACTAGTGTGGTGCATTAACTTGAGTGGGGCAAACCTACAGCTAACCCCTAGAAAGGAATTGACTCAAGTGTATGTGATGCCGGAAGAGTTCATACGGTCCGACGCCATAGAACTGACTCCCATGAAAGGAGACCCAAGGACCCTGACAATGTTCCTCAATCCAAAAGAACATAGGGGTGAAGCCAGAGCTGGCCGCAATATCTTGGAAGCGGGGCAGGTAGAATACCTACTTAGGCAATATCAAAGGGTGTTTGCTCAACACGATGACGACTTTGGGTGCCCTAAGGCTATCCAGCGTGAAAACCTTACAGAAGGTACTGCCCCTATCCAAGAAAAGTTACTTCAGATCCCACCTCAAATGTACCAGGAAGTGAAAGACTTATTATCACATACAGTATGCTATAAAACAAAGTAATATGGGAGAGTCAGAGCCCCTGGGCCTCACCCATTGTACTGGTCCAGAAGACGGTTGTGACATTAAGATACTATGTGCACTATCGGCGATTGAATGCCTGCACCATATGAATGCCTACACCGTATGAATCGACGATTGAATGCCTTCCAAGGATTAAAGAATTTTTGTCCACCTTGGCAAAGGCCAAATACTTCTCTTTTCTTGATCTGACCACTGGCTATTGGCAGGTCCCCGTGGCTGTGAAGGACTGACCAAAGACTGCCTTCATCCTTCCAATGGTGTTATATTCAAATTCAATCAAATGCCGTTCGAGTTAACTAATGTGCCAGAAACAATTCAGTACCTGGTGGAAAGATGCCTTGGGGACCTAAACTTCAAAGCAACCCTACTATATATCTTGATGACATCATGATCTACTGTGCCACCATCAGATTGGGGCAGGTGTTGTAATGGCTTCAGAGGCATGGACTGAAAATAAAATCCTGAAAGTGTTACCTGTTTCAGAGGGAGATCGAGTATCTTGGGCACACAGTCTCCAGCACAGGGGTCTATCAGAGAATGTAGCTGTTGTACAGAAATGGCCTATGCCCACAACACTGTGGAAGCTGAGAGCATTTCTGAGACTGTCCAGGTACTATCTGAGGTTTATCAAGGACTTTGCCAAGACTGCTCATCATTACATAAGTTACTAAGGGGGACAGCCAGAGGGACCAAGTGACGGTTGATCCAATTTGGTGCAAGGCAAGAAGAGGCTTTTCAGGCTCTGAAACTGGCACTAACCAATGCCCCCATCCTGGTGTATACTGACTTCTTCCAACCCTTCGTGTTGTACATCAATAGAAGCTTTTACAGTCTGGGGCCAGTGTTGGCTCAGGTTCAAGAAGGGTGGGAATGAATGATCACATACTCCAGTTGGTCACTGAAGGACACCGAGAAGAACAGCGATAACTACAGCTCATTCAAGTTGGAGTTGCTGGTGCTGGTGTCGGTCATGACAGGAAAGTTTGCAGAGTACCTGTCGGGATCGGAAGTACATGTACAAACTGATAGCAATCCACTCACCCACCTGGAGAATGCAAGGTTGGGTACACCGGAGAAGCTCTCCTCTCAGTCAAAAGCTGAGAATATGCATGCAGACACACTGTCCAGGGTAACCCAGGAATGTCCAAAGCTTGATGCAGATGAAGAACTGTAAGGTGATGAGACGCTAGACTTTAAGTGCTTTGCAACAGATCCTCAGATCCTGAGACACCCAAGAGAAGCCCATGAAAGAGGCGCACACTCTGGTGCTGAGAGAACCATCCTGTGGTTGCAGCGGCTGGTGTATTGGCCTCAACTACGCTGAGCAGTGGAAAAAATTTGTTGACGTTGTAGACAGTGTGAGCTGATCAAACCCCAAGAACAAAGGGCCCCGATCCAAGCGATCCGAACTTCTGCGCCACTACAAGTATTGATGTTCAACTACCTGATGATTGGATCATCCCATAATGGCCACGAATACTGCTTGGTAATGACTGGTCACTTCACCAAGTTCGCAGTAGTGACTCCAACCAAAGATCAGATGGCTGAGGCGGCAACTAGGGGTATATGTCAGAATTTTATTTGCGTGTATGGGTGCCCAAAGAAGACACACTCAGACCAGGGAGCCTGTTTCCAAGGGAGAGTAATGAAAGAATTACTCCAACTCTATGGAATAAATAAGTTCTGAACAATACCATACCATCCACTTGGGAATGGAGCCTGCGAACGCTTCAATAGAACATTGCTGCAAATGTTGCGAACATTGGAGGAAGATCGGAAGCTGAGGTAGCCCGTATTCATCTCGGAATTGGTGTGGGTGTGAATTAGAGCTTGATCCCGAGGAAGAATGCACGAATAGCTCAAGCACCTGGGTCTGGGAGCATAGACATTGGCTCCAGACGATGAGACGACTAGTGGATCAAACATTTTGGGAGCTGGATCTTTCAGATGTAACCCTAGTACAGAAAGAACCACTACAGCCAGGACATCAGGTTCTGGTATGAGCCAAACGGTTAGGTTACAGCTGGGAGGCAGCGCCCCACTGAGTAACAAGGAGAGTCCACCTCGACAACTTGGTGTACGAGGTCTGACCTGAGTGAGAAGAGGCCCCTGTGTTGCACTGGAAAATGCTCCGGCCCTGTCTCTAACAAATGGAAAAACTAAGAAGACGAAGTCCCTGAAAGAACAGCATAATTCCACAATGGTAAAGCCTATCAGCGACGAGGATGAATGGTTTGCAGTGCCCACTGAACCACAGGAAACTACAGCACCACTTTCAGCAGAACCAAAAAACGGGCCTGAGGCCAAACCTCTGCAAGAAGCGCCTGAAGTTCCAAGGGCCCCTGAAGCGCCCTTGCAGGAGGAACCATGTAGAGCTGAACACACCAAAGCCGATGTTTCCCCCACCAGATATGCACCAGATGTACACAAGATGAGTTCATCTGGCAGCAAATAAGGCAGAAGACTCCGGAGTGCGCTAAGCTTTTGGCAGAAATAGGACCACCCCCTAAGAATATTCAGTCACCTGAAGGCCCTTCTCGCCTGAGGACTGGGCTAAAAGGAGGGAGGAATGTAAGAGGGTGGGGAGTCGAAGATTCAGCTCATCAATGTTCCACGGCACTTGTAACCAAATGTTGCCATCTACTGAACAAGCTGAGTAAGGTGGAACCGAAACATGGAGGAAGCGTTTCTCGGGGGATGAATTTGAAGAGATGGTAGCTGTGGCGCAGTTATCAAATATAAAACGGCGGAAGGCAGTTGGCACCAACCAGTGAGAGAGTAAGGATGTGTGAACGGTGGAACACAGAGGCAGAACAACCAATGAGTGGCTAGGGACTGAAACCAGCGAGACATCGTCGATCAAGCACCAAAGTCCAGACTAAGCCGGTCAAGACTCGAAGCCCAGACTGCTCCGGTTAAGATCCGATGTCCAGGCACTGCAAGTCAAGCACCGAGGATCGAATTGTGATCATGATAGGGATGTCTGCCATGGTGACCAGGAGACGCAAGTGAACCAGGCCGTTACTTCCAGCTTAGATACACAATACAGGGTGTGGGCCAGGGGTGTGCAGCGGAAAGGGCCGGTCAGTGTGAGCAGTACGCGTAGAGTATTAAGTGACTAGCTGCTAAAGACTTCTGGCCTAGCGGGAAAGACCGATGACCCCGTTAGTGCCAGTACAATAATCGAAAATGCTCGAAGGATATTATTGTAGTGATCGGCCTATCGTTGTGAGTGCTGCCCATGAAAGTTAAAGTGGAAGGACATTAAAGCGTCATTCACACTGAAAGATACTTAGAGAGAATAGATATTAAGATATTGAAACTGTTGAACTGTTGCTATCGCTATTACTGTTAATATTGTGTGATTTGATATCCTGTGTCCGAACAACTGACTGTTTCCATAATTAACATCTTCATTTCTTTGTTAGGAAATAAATAGCTTAGTTGGTTACTTCTGCCTCATCTCTATTTGCGGGTTGCATTCTAATAACCTGTTCATATACAGTACTCTCTTGTTACATATAGTGTATTCTTGTTACATATAGCACAGTCCCATAGTATATAGTGTACTCTTGTTATGCATAGCGCAGTTCCTTAGTACATAGTGTACTTTTTTTTTATGTATAGTCCCATAGTTTTAGTTTATAGTGTACACTCTTGTTATATATAGTCCCGTCCCTTAGTATACCGTGTACTCTCTTGTTCTGTATAGTGTCGTACCTTAATATATAGTGTTCTCTTGTTATATATAGCTCAGTCCTTTAGTATATAATGTACTTTCGTGCTATGTATAGCACTATCCCTTAGTATATAGTGTACTCTGTGTAATTATACATATACTGTACATATATGCATATATATATATATATATATGTATATATATATATATATATTGTGTATATAATCTGTAGCTTTGTTGCAATAAAAGGAAAGGAGCCCAGAAACACTTCTTGCACAGGGACCTCAAGCTGTCAGTGTCAGCCTGGGTGAAGCAGGGGAAGGCTAATTTGCAGACTTCGTTTTTCCATGTAATTTTGCTAATAAGACTCTATACATCAGTTTACTATATAGCTTTATGATAAAAAAAAAGAATACTATGAATTTGGATGAGAAAGGGAAGATGACAGGAAGTAATTAATTTAATGATCCAACAGCCACCATGTTAAACTTGACCCGCCCCTGCTTATTTATGTAGACAGAGGGTTAAAAGTTAACTCCGTCATTGATGCCTCCCGAAGCCTCGTCTAGATTGTCCTTTTACGTTGATCAATTTAAATATGCAATTTTTTTTTATAAATTCATTGCCAACTTCTTCAATACTATTTAGGTAAGAACAGAACATGTGGTCAATTGTAAGCAAACTTTTTGAAACTTCTCAAACTTTTTTTTGCGTTTACTCCCAAAAACAATGCACCTACAGAAAATTCTGATACTCTGTAATCACCTAGGCTGCTGAGAACTGAACATAGTTGGCAGAAATAACTGGGAGTTCACCGGTGAATGTGGTTTAAAGTAGAAGCTTTTGCTTTTTTCTTTTTTTTTTTTTTTTTACAAAGTCCTGAAAAATGTTTTTGATCTGACTTCACGGACTTCTGAAGGAATCCGAAATTTCCTCCTTTAAAGTAGAGATGTCAGGAAAGTATTTTTTTTAACAGAAAAGCAAAGTCTTGCCTCAGTCATTTGCTGCTTGAAAGCTGTTAATTTGCTTACTTTAAGATACAGATTAAACACTGTGATGTTGTTTTTGGAGTTTCTTTGAAACGGACTATATATAAAACATGTCTTAGGCTATAGACCGGTTAGCTATTCACTTCGATTTACTTAAGGAAAATAAATTCAGTTTTGTAAAGCATTTTGCTGCTATGAAAGCTATCAGAAATGTGGATATTTAACAATGAACTAGGAAAAAATGTTAAGTACAGTCCTTAGGCTATGCTCACAGAAAGTTTTCGCTCGGAATCCGCCTGAAAAAAGCCATTGTAGGCAAATAGTCTTGGGAAAAACTCCCTTTTTCAAGTAATTTTTCTTTTGTTGAAGTGCTTAGGTTATGTGCCTTGGTAAGTCCCTTATGGTATGTGCACACTGAATTCTTTTTAGGAGTTTTTTGAGGAGAAACTGAGAAGAAACTCTCCACATCCTCCTCCTACGTGTGTACATACCCTTTGGAAGAGTTTTTTTTTCCTGAAGCGTTCTTTGCTACCTTTTGATTGGACAATGCCTAGTTTGGAGGGTTTACCATCAGGATCCACATCAAAAAGTAACATTTACTTTCTTCTTTTCCACCAGGAATTATTCTAAACTTCTTCAAGATGAAAAAAAACTCCTTTCATGCAGATCAAAGTGGATTTCCCGTAGAAATGAATAGGAAGAGTTTTCAAGCACTTTTGAAGCAGTTTTTGAGAAGAACTTTGGAGACAACCTCCAAATCCTGAAAGTTTTTGATCAAGTCTCACAGTTGCATATTAAAAGAAATAGTACCTCACTGATCCCTTCTTTTCTACTCCCATTCCAACTTTTACTAGGTCTCCCGCCAGTCTCAACTTCCTGGTTCCCACAGAAAAACACCGCTCAGCCAATCATGGGCTGCAGCAGTGACAAAGATCAACCAGTGATTGGCTGAAGTTCCATGTCCCTGGTATTTGCTTCCATTTCTGCAGTAAGTAGAGACTGGCTGGTGACTGGACAACATTGGTTCGGTACTGACCTCTACTTTGGCTACTAAACCATGACTATTATAGGAATCCTCCTGGAAAGGTTAAGATTAAAAACCCAGAACATTCATTAGAGTCTACACCCATTATCTGCATCATACAGATTATGGCTAGGAGAAACCATATTCCATGTAATGGCAGTTTCACATGGTTCCCATTGAAGACCATTGGTTGTCCAAGTAAGACAAGCTCACAACAGGTCAGAAAAGGAGCAGAAATGTTGTTTGTTGATGCTCCTTCTCCAGATGATTCATGGAGGTTCTGAATAAGGGACCCCTCTATTAACTCAGCATGTCCTAATGTAGCATATAAAAATTGGTTGGTAAATCACTGCCTTAGTGGAAATAGGCAAAAGCAGATATACATAGAAAAAGAAATAAAGCAGATACAGTAAGAATAAAGTTAGCACATGTTTGGTGTGGAAGTTTCCAATTTTACTGGCTGCATGCAAGATGCTCCCTTTATTCTTTCAACTATTGACCTGAATACTATCAATCATGTCCTCCATGCCGCTCTCTTAAAAGACACATCTGTTTTCTATGAATTCTTAGTTTTATGAAATAAGCAACTGAAAAGATTATGTTTTGTATGATTTCTGCTCCATTACTGCCGGATGTGTGTAGGGTTCTGACATGGACAAATATGCAACATCATAGTGACGCGCCCCCTGGGCCGTGGGGTATTCGGTGCCGGGCTGGTCGTTGCTAGGGGAGATGTCACAGTGGAACCCGGCCCACGATGGGAGGTGGTTTCTTGTTGTCTTTTGCACATAATGGCGCCCGTTCTTCTGGGGTGGGCGCCACATTCAGTATAGAACACAGTCTCTAGGCGCACAATACCCAGTGATAACGGGTGGGTTCATATCCTGTTCGTGATGCCAAAGATGACGTGCCCCCTGGGCCATGGGGTACTCGGTGTCGGGCCGGTCGTTGCTAGGGGAGATGTCACAGTGGCGGTGACCCAGGGCGGTCGATCAAAAGGGGAATATTATTTACAGGGGATTTACAGTTCTTATATACAGTTCGTGACGCCACCTGTGGTATGTGGCTATGTGGAGCCGTCGCTGCGGAGCAGGGCCTCTGGAGCTGATGTCAGTGCAGCAGAGTTGGTTCAGCTCTCCACAGGTAGAGCTTAGCACCAGGGCAGTATAGATGTTAAAGATGTTGCTGTGTAGTGCAGGGGATGATGGCGCAGCAGTAATAATTGACAGAGACAGTGGGGTGCAGTCTTCAGAGTTTACTCACAGTTGTTAAGTTCCTCAGGTTGCACTTTCCGGATTACGACCTCCCACGTCGCGCTGCGTTCACCAGGCAGGGGTTCAGCAAACTCCCAGGTGTTTCAAGAGTGCCTGACAGGACCTCGTTCTATATGACCTTCTCAGCCGTCTTCCTGCGCTGGCCCTCACCCTTCTTGCCCTGCGCCTCGCCAAACAATGTCCCAAGCCGGTATCCTCGGATCTTTCTGGGCAACCTGGAGTTCCCTGGATCCTATGTGGTTACCTTTTTGGCGACTTGAGTGCGGATATGGCAACTGCACCCTGAAAGTGCAGAAGCCTCCAGTTTAACTTTGTAATTCTCACTGATTAGGGGCCGGTCCCCTCTGTGGCCCGATCCCTCCACCGCCTGGCAGATTCGGGCGTACGGGTGGCCTCCAGCACTGCCCGTACCCCTAGGATCCCTTCTTCGTCCCTGGAGCCTTCCTCCTGCTCCTCTCCTCCTCAGTCTGTTCTGGGCCTCTCTGGCTAGGCCCTACTCCTCTTGAGCAGAGTTCCTGCAGAGCTCCTGCTCCCTCTACTTCTCCTCCCAGACTGAACTGTCCTTTCAAGATGGCTTCTCTATTTATATCACTTCTTCCAATGCTCCCCTGATTTACTTCCTCCACCCACACCCACTACATGGTTCCTTCTCTTTTGGTTCCCACCACTCCAGCCAGGGACAGGGCTCAGCAGGGAAGCGACGCATCTTGCCCCTCCTGCTGGTCTGGAGTAGTGTAGTGTGGGATGCAGTTGTTAGGGTCCCAGGCAGCACTCTATCCTTACCTGAGAGTGAGGTACCACACCTCTGGGTGAGATGCAGCACCTCTGTGGCAACTGAACCCGCAGGGGCGCAACATACCCCTCTGGTAAAACACAGCACGTCCGCGGGCTGGAACAGAGCAAAAACAAGGCCCGCGGGCTGGAACAGAGCAAAAACAAGGCACTTCAGACTTACAATATTTTTAGATGCATCACATAGAAGAATTTTTCAAATAACTTTTCTTCCCTTTATGGGAGGCACATTACTTAAACGTTGCAGGTTACTATAGAAAACGTTTTAAAGAACACTTTTTCCTTCTTCACACATATAAAACATTCTTCACATAAAACATTCTCAACAGGTTACAGCGCGGTCTGTAACCAGGTGTCCATTCCACCAAACCAGGTATAATCTGTGCAACATGAGGGACCCGTCCGAAAACCCTCAACGTAGGCCCTGGGCGTGGCTGCAGGGCATAGGTGATCCAGGTGTTGGACCACGTCTTCGGCCACGCCAAATGGGTTTTTGTTCTGAGGTCAGTCTTGTTATATAAAACCAAGAAGGGTCACTTTAAGAAGTGCAACTATTTACAGTAAAGTTTTTGGCTGCTCACAGTCCTCAGCCTATCAGTTTTTGGTACCCTTACCGGGTAATTATGCACACACACAGAACTTTTTAAACTTGCAGTGTCTCTGTTCTACCCTTCCGGGTAACTATATACAGTTCAGTTAACTAAAACAGTTTAACAGTGGGGCTCCCACCAGGGGAACTCCTGGTTCTTACAGGCTGACCCAGCCGGGTCATCAGCCTCGTACTGCGGGGGCATGTCCCTCCTCTCCTTCATCACTCTGTATACTTGGAAGGCATACCACCCATGCTCGCCCTTGTGCCGGTAAAGGTGACATGGTCACCGGTGTAGAGGTCTCGGCCGGGATGCCCCTGTTGGAGATGGGGCTCAACTTCCCGCCGATTAACAAAGACGTCCCGATCCGTCTGCGGCTCTCTGACGAAGCGCCACTCGGCATCCAGGTCGAACTTCACCACTATCCCCTCCAGAAGGGGACTGGATGTGGTGGACCTTGCCTTGTGGGCCCGGGTTTTGGCCGCCATGTTCCGGGCCTCCATTTGCTCCCACCGCACCTGCCATTCGTCACGCTCCTTCTCCAGCTGCAGGAGCTCCCGTCTGCAGTACTCCTCCCTCCTGAGGGCCTGGGTCTGGGTCTCCCACGGGAACCTCATGAGGTCCCCCTCCCGGTTGTCCCACCGAAACTCCTCTCCTTCTTGGGCAGGCGCCACATTCAGTATAGAACACAGTCTCTAGGCGCACAATGCCCGGTGATAATGGGTGGGTTCTTATCCTGTTCGTGATGCCAAAGATGACGCACCCCCTGGGCCGCGGGGTACTCGGTGTCGGGCCAGTCGTTGCTAGGGGAGATGTCACAGTGGCGGTGACCCGTTCTGTGACCCAGGGCAGTCAATCAAAAGGGGAATATTATTTACAGGGGATTTACAGCTCTTATATACAGTTCATGACGCCACCTGTGGTATGCGGCTATACGGAGCCGCCACTGCAGAGCAGGTCCTCTGGAGCTGATGTCAGTGCTGCAGAGTTGGTTTAGCTCTACACAGGTAGAGCTTAGCACCAGGGCAGTGTAGATGTTAAAGATGTTGCTGTGTAGTGCCGGGGATGATGACGCAGCAGTAATAATTGACAAAGACAGTGGGATGCAGTCTTCAGAGTTTACTCACAGTTCCTCAGGTTGCACTTTCCGGATTACGACCTCCCACGTCGCGCTGCGTTCACCAGGCAGGGGTTCAGCAAACTCCCAGGTGTTTCAAGAGTGCCTGACAGGACCCCGTTCTATATGACCTTCTCAGCCGTCTTCCTGCGCTGGCCCTCACCCTTCTTGCCCTGCGCCTCGCCAAAACAATGTCCCAAACCGGTATCCTCGGATCTTTCTGGGCAACCTGGAGTTCCCTGGATCCTATGTGATTACCTTTTTGGCAACTTGAGTGCGGATGTGGCAACTGCACCCTGAAAGTACAGAAGCCTCCGGTTTCCAGTTGATCTTTGTAATTCTCACTGATTAGGGGCCAGTCCCCTCTGCGGCTCGATCCCTCCACCGCCTGGCAGATTCGGGCGTACGGGTGTCCTCCAGCACTGCCCATACCCCTGGGATCCCTTCTTCGTCCCTGAAGCCTTCCTCCTGCTCCTCTCCTCCTCAGTCTGTTCTGGGCCTCTCTGGCTAGGCCCTACTCCTCCTGAGCAGAGCTCCTGCAGAGCTCCTGCTCCCTCTACTTCTCCTCCCAGTCTGAACTGTCCTTTCAAGATGGCTTCTCTATTTAGATCACAACTTCCAATGCTCCCCTGATTTACTTCCTCCACCCACACCCACTACATGGTTCCCCTTCTCTTGGTTCCCTTCACTCCAACCAGGGACAGGGCTCAGCAGGGAAGCGACGCATCTTGCCCCTCCTGCTGGTCTGGAGAAGTGTAGTGTTGGATGCAGGTGTTAGGGTCCCAGGCAGCACTCTATCCTTACCTGAGAGTGAGGTACCACACCTCTGGGTGAGATGCAGCACCTCTGTGGCGACTGAACCCGCAGGGGCGCCACAATAGGAATGTGTGACAAAGGACTGACCACCTTTGGCTAAAGCTGACCATACCCATCTCCTAAATACCTCAGTCTGTACATCGCTGCAATATTTACAACTTTTTTGATACAATATGCAACTGAGGATTAAAATTTGGGGGCAGGGGTGTACATAGAAATCATGGGGCCCCTTAACAGAAGTTCTAATTTGGCTCCCCCTCCCAAAAAAAAGATCCAAAAAAAATCAATAATTGTCGGGGTCACAGAAGATCAGATCTCACAACTTGCCATCCTTTACATAGTAATTTTCCTCCTGCTGAAGTCCTTGATTCCTCTTTCATTGCCCCCATAAAAAGTATGATGCCGACAAAAGTGCCCCCCCTAAACACAGTATGATACCCCCATGGTGAATTCCTCCACATGCACAGTATAGTGACCCTACTGTACCCTACCTCAACTCCCAGGGCAAAGTATGGTGACCCCAACACAGTATGATCCCCCCAACTGTGACCCCCACACAGCCCTCCATGCACATTAAACGGCCTAAATACAATATAATGGCCCGCACTAGCCCTCCAAACAGTAAGATGGCCCCCACACAAACCTTCACACTGTATAATTGCTTGCACACAGTATAATGGCCCCACATAACCCTCCAAATATTATAATGGCCCCACATAGCCCTCCATATAGTATAATGCACCCCCCATAATCCTCAATAGATTATAATGCACTCACCATGGTCCTCCATGCAATAAAATACACTCTCCATGGTCCTCAATGCAATAAAATGAACTCCCCATGGTCCTCCATGCAATGAAATGCACTCCTCATGGTCCTCCATTCAATGAAAAGCACTCCTTATGGTCCTCCATGCAATGAAATGCACTCCTCATGGTCTTCCGTGCAATGAAATGCACTCCACATGGTCCTCCACGCAATGAAATGCACCTGCCCCGTGGTCCTCCACGCAATATTATGCACCCCCCATCGTCCTCCATGCAATATTATGCACCCCCATGGTCCTCCATACAGCAGAATGCACCCCATGGTCCCCCATATAGTATACTGCACTCCTGATAGTCTTCCACACAATATAATGCAGCTCCCATGGTCCTCCATATAGTATAATCCGGCCCCCATAGGGCTTAATGCGGCCCCCATAGGGCTTAGTACGACCCCCATAGGGCATAGTGCAGCCACAGTCCTCCAGTAATATGGGCACCACATTTAAATAAATAAATGCACACTCACCGCTCCTCGTTCCCCCGCTGCTTCAGTCTCTGCAGCGCGTCTCCTCAGCTCCACTGCCTGACCCAGTGGTGCGGTGAAGTGACATCATCGCGCCGCTGCCTCGGACACAGATGGGGAAATGATGGGAGAGGCAGGGCCGGTTTTAGACAAAGTGGGGCCCTAGGCAAAAGTGGAGCCACAAATACTCACATATTGCACCAGCACACTCAAAGATTTTGGTTGTAATTACATGCGCTGAGCACAGGCCATTAAAGGGGGGTGATTGACAATACTGAAGTCGTTCTACACTTTTTTCTCAGCCTCTTTACACCAGCTGAGGAAGAATGATGGGGACAGAACAATCACTAATAGATCAGTCTGTCCCCATACACATCATGTTATCAGCAACATGTCTGCAGATTACATCAGGTGATGTGCTTCTGAGAACAATGATGTTTGTTCAGCCATAAACAATCCAATCACCTGATGAATGAGCAGCATTTTGCTCATTCGTTGGATGATTGCCGATATGTTTACACCTATGAGCTCTCGTCTGCACTGCCGGGATTTATAAATGAGGAAGCTACACACACACACACAGTGTCACATACTGCCACTCTCCCTCCTAGGTGCCCTGGAGGAGGACAGGAGCACGCTCCGCTTTCAATGCCAGGCCCTCATCAAAGGTCCTGAAACTCCCCAGACTGCAAGACCTGTGGTGACATCACGGTCACATGACAAGTCATGTTCGTGATGTCACTACAGGTCCTGAACCAGTCTCTACATTGGAAGCTTTACTGACAATGCTATTATCAGTGAAGCTCCTGCTGTAGACAGTGGGAGCCCGATGCGGGAGGGGGCTGATCCTGAGTTATGTCCAGCATTATACTCCAGAGCTGCACTCACTATTCTGCTGGTGCAGTCACTGTGTACATATATTACATTACTGATCCTGTACTGATCCTGAGTTACATCCTGTATTATACTCCAGAGCTGCACTCACTATTCTGCTGGTGCAGTCACTGTGTACATTCATTACATTACTGATCCTGTACTGATCCTGAGTTACATCCTGTATTATACTCCAGAGCTGCACTCACTATTCTGCTGGTGTAGTCACTGTGTACATACATTACATTACTTATCCTGTACTGACCCCGAGTTTCCTCCTGTATTATACTCCAGAGCTGCACTCACTATTCTTCTGATGCAGTCACTGTGTACATACATTACATTACTGATCCTGTGCTGATCCTGAGTTACATCCTGTATTTTTCTCCAGAGCTGCACTCATTCAGAGCTGCACTCACTAGTCATGAGCAAGCATGCTCGCTACTGCTCGGTACTCGCCCGAACATCTCACTGCTCGAGATGTTTGGCACTCGCCGAGTATTTTCGGGGTTGCTCGGCGGGAACTCGAGTCCCCTCCCTGCATGTTTGGCGCTCTTTAGAGAGCCAATGAACATGCAGGGTTTGTCTGCCACACACTGTAATGCCGAAGCCATGTTGGTTGTGGCATTACAGTGATTGGATGGCCGCACAGCGTCATCAGTTCTATATCAGTCATGGCGCCGCCATGCTCATCACAGTCTACTCCGGAATCAGGTAGTATAGGGAGAGGTGCTGCTGAGCTAGGGAGAGATTTGCTTGTTTCTTAGTTAGTGTAGGTATACCACAACTTATTTTACACATATCCATCTCAACTAACAGTCCTTCTGGGGACTAATCCAGCTGCAGAGATATCAGTGCTAGGTAGGCAGTGTATATAGGCAGGCAGGCAGGGTATATAGCAGACTGCAGTGCATATAGCACAAGAGGCTCCATTCCAGTTCTGTCTGCTGGTGCTTTTACAGATATTTCTAGAAATAGCCCCAGGTATCAGGGGCCAGGAATATTTTTTTTTATCTTGATCCTGATTATTTGCTTAAAAAGCAACGCAGAGAACACAGTTTTTCTGCTCCATTTGCTTGTTGGCACTGCAGAATACAGCCAGATCCTTTCCATATTACAGCGCTAAAAATCCATCTACTGTATTTAAAACTGTGGTTTGTCTGTCACACGGATCACATGGAGCTGGGGTCACAGGAGGCAGGGTCCTTCAGGAAGCTGGCGGAAGTGGAGGCATGCTGGTACCTAGTGGCCTGGCACTGGGGGCCTGGTGCCCTGGTACCTGGGGTGCTGGTGCTAGGGGCCTGGGGTGCTGGTGCTGGGGGCCTGGGGTGCTGGTGCGGGGGCCTGGGGTGCTGGTGCCTGGCATGGGGTGCTGCTGCTGGTGCCTGGCCTGGGGTGCTGGTGCCTGGCCTTGGGTGCTGGTGCCTGGCCTGGGGTGCGGGTGCCTGGCCTGGGGTGCAGGTGCCTGGCCTGGGGTGCTGGTGCCTGGCCTGGGGTGCTAGTGCGGGGGCCTGGGGTGCTGGTGCAGGGGCCTAGAGTGCTGGTGCCTGGCCTGGGGTGCTGGTGCCTGGCCTGGGGTGCTGGTGCCTGGCCTGGGGTGCGGGTGCCTGGCCTGGGGTGCTGGTGCCTGGCCTGGGGTGCTGGTGCCTGGCCTGGGGTGTGGGTGCCTGGCCTGGGGTGCTGGTGCCTGGCCTGGGGTGTGGGTGCCTGGCCTGGGGTGCTGGTGCCTGGCCTGGGGTGCGGGTGCCTGGCCTGGGGTGCTGGTGCCTGGCCTGGGGTGCTGGCGGCTTGGTGCCGATATATTGCTGTGGTGGTGGAGCGGGATCTGCCGAGTCGGCGGCCATTTTCCTGTAGAGCACAGCTTCAGGAACATGGCAGCGGCCACCGGAAGCCGCTCGCTCTGCTCTGCAAACTCCGCTCACAGCAATACACCAGCCCCGGTACCCGGCCAGGCCCGGCCCCCAGCCAGATACCGGCTCGCCTCACCTTTTCTTCTGCCGCCGCCCTGCGATCCTGCTCCACCTCCACCGGTAAGTTGCGTTCGAACCATAAGATGCACCCCCCATTTTCCTCCCAAATTTGGGGGGAAAAAAGTGCGTCTTATGGTCCGAAAAATACGGTATAAGGCTGTGTGCCCACGATGCGTTTTTTAAGCGTTTCCGGAGCGGCAAAAACGCTGCATAAACGATTAAAAAACGCATGGTAGAAGGTCTGCCATATTCCCCAATGATAATCCGCATGTGCTGTGCACATGCTACGGAAATTTCCGCTGTGGATTATCATTGCGGAAAAAAACACAGCACTACCAATTATTTTGCGGAAGTGCTGCTTTTTCGCTGCCATTGACTTGCATTAGATTACTGTATATATTACTGTATATGTAGTTGCGCATTCCATGCGTTCTAATGTGCGGATGGTACCCAGGACTAGAGGAGAGGAGACTCTCCTCTGGACCTGGGTACCATAGAAAACTGTAAAAAAAAAGAATAGAATAGAAAATAAATATATACTTACCTTCTGGCGGCCCCCGCTGCACTCGTCCTTTCATGCCGGCAGTTCGCGATGGACTGAAGGACCTGCGCTGACGTCATAGTCATGTGACGGGTCACGCGACGCTGACGTTGGCAGGTCCTTCAGTCTACCGCTGCCGGTAAGAGAGAACAGAGGGAAGCAAGACAGCGCGGGCCATCGGAGGGTAATTATATATTTATTTTTTTATTTTTTGACATTCTCTCGGGTCACACTATATAAATCCATGCTGTTGGCATGGATTTATTTAGTGTGACCAAGTTGTCAAGCACTTTCCAAGTGATGCTAAAATCGCTTGGAAAGCGCTTGACAACCCGCATGCGGAAATGCAAGTGAAGAACGCTTCACATCCGCATGTCCCTGGCAGGAAAACGCATGTACAATCCACATGCTTTTTTTCTGCCAGAGAGATGCAGAAACGCTCAGGAAAAAATCCTGAGCATTTCTGCATCGTGGGCACATAGCCTAACTGCGTTCAAAATTCTGCCATTTCTGGCTTCCATTTAAATGTTGTTACAGTGTGTTAGCGAAGTTATTGACACCAGTTCGCTGTTAAAAATAGTTACCTACAGGCCAGTTATAAAACTGTGGTTTTCCGTCACACGTATCACATATCACTGCGGATCAAATCCAGCCATTTGTAGTGAACGTGGAAAATATTGTCCTCCATTTAAAATGGGCAAGGCGGACGTGATGGTGATGATGGTGCATGCAGAGGACGAGGCCGAGGTCGTGGGCTAGCTGAAATTGTGCCACAACAAACACCCACATCTTCTCGCTCGACCTTCCTGTCCCAATTAATAGGGGACTGCAGAACACCACTATTGAACACAGAGCAGTGTGAAAAGGTTATTGGTTGGATAGCAGATAATTCTTCCAGTCACTTAGCCACCACCACCACCACCCTGTCTTCCACACGGTCAAGTCTCAGTAGCCGTGAGTCTGGACTGCATATTCCTGACCCTGATCCTTCTTCCTCCCACCATGCCGAGTGCCCGGAGAAAACTGAACTGATCCTATACGTGGACACTCTGAAGAGCTGTTCATTTTCCATTTATAGGGGTAGCAGCAGGGGTAGCAAAACGACCAGCGTGACCACCACCAGCATGATCAGGCACATGGCAGCAAAGCACCCAACTTTGTGATCTGAAACCCAGGGTCCAGGAACAGTGTCTGTGAGTGGCATCACTGCTTCTTCCGCTGTTGTGCATGCAAGCTAATCCCCTGTCCATGGCACATGCGAAGATGCCTCCTGCCCTGCATCTGCCATTGCACACTCTCAAGTAGCACCATCAGCAAGCACGTCCACGTCCTTGTCCCAGCGCAGCGTTCAGCTGTCCCTACCCCAGTCCTTGGAATGCAAGCGCAAATACGCAGCCAACGCCCCACAGGCCACACTACTAAACTCACACATTTCGCGCCTGCTTGCGCTCAAAATGTTGCCTTTTAGGGTCGTGGAGAAGGAAGCTTTCTGCAACCTGATGGCTGCTGCCATCCCTCGGTACTCGGTCCCCAGCCGCCACTATTTCTCCCGGTGTGCCGTCCCCGCATTACACAAGCATGTGTCCCACAACATTACCCGTGCCCACAACAATGCAGTTATTGGGAAAGTCCACCTAACCACGGACACGTAGACCAGTGCTTGTGGGCAGGGACGGTACATCTCGCTGACGGCACACTGGGTTAACATAGTGGAAGCTGGGACCCAGTGAGACCTTGGGATGGAACACCTCCTCCTGACGTCGAGGATTGCGGGCCCTAGGTCAATCAGGGTTGCCCCCACGGTCTACAGCTCCTGCACCTCATCCTCCTCCTTTTCCTCCTCTTCAGCCTCCACCTCAGAAATTACCAATTCAGTCAGAAGCTGGAAGCACTGCAGCACAAGCGGCAACAGGCTGTGCTGAAGCTAATATGCTTAGGTGACAAATCGCACAATGTTGAAGGGTTGTGGACAGCTCTGAAAGAGCAGGCAGATCTGTGGTTGATACCACTGAGCCTACAGCCAGGCATGGTCGTGTGTGACAATGGCTGGAACCTGGTGGTGGCTCTGAGGCGAGGTGAGCTCACATACGTACCATGCCTGGCCCATGTGCTTAACTTCATGGTTCAGTGGTTTCTCAAAAGCTACCCGGATCTGCTTGTCAAAGTACGCTGCCTGTGTGTCCATTTTAGAAAGTCACCTACAGCTTCCGCTTCCCTTGCCCTGTTTCAGCAGCGTTTGCAGCTTCCAGCTCACCGACTGGTGTGTAATGTCCCCATGCGTTGGAACTCTACATTGCAGATGTTGGGAAGGATTTGTGAGCAGAAGAGGGCAGTTGTTGACTACCAGCATCAACAAGGCCGTCGGTATTCAGTTCAGACTCCACACATAAGACCTCAGGAGTGGACATGTATGTCAGACATATGTACCATCCTCCAAAACTTTGAGGACACCACCAAGATGGTGAGCGGCGGTGATGCCATAATTAGCGTCACCATCCCGCTTCTCTGTCTTCTGAAATGCTCTCTGCTCACAATCAAAGAGGATGCATTGCAGGCGAAGCACGATGAGATGGAGCAAGGAACCATACAGGGTGATTACACACAACTCAGCCTCATCTCATCCCAACATGGATTGGGTGACAATGAGGAAGAGGAGGAGGAGGAGGAAGAGCTAGTTTAATGCGCTATAGACGGTACTGTTAGAACCCTCCTGTTTGTTTTTTCTATCTTGTGTTTGCGGTCACGTGACCATCTGCCTTTATATTCCAGCTCCACCCTCCTGGCTGTGCTGGACTTCAGTGTTTTACTGTCTCTCTAGCCTGGTGCTTCTGTGCATTTCTCTGTCAAATTTGCTTGGTCCTCTGGGACCTCTAGTACTTTTTGTCAGTTTGTCTTTTTGTGTTCTGCAACAACTTCTGTTTAGGAGGTGTCCCATTTTTGTTCCAGTCCTTAGTTCTTTTAGGGACCCCTCCCTTAATTCTATAGGTCTTCGTTCAGACTAGCCGAGGACTAAGGCAGGTCTGTTCACTAGGAACAGGCAGCCCGCTACATTGTAGGGATTCAGCTTACTGTAGTCTTACAGTAGGGACAGCTTTCCCCTATCTTTCCTTAGTACATGTTGCAGATCATAACAGGTACTACCTGCACAACTGTCATACCGTCTGTTCAGTGTGGATGGCCTGAGGACAGGGAGGAGGAGAGCATGGTCAGTCGTCCTTTTGGTGAGGACACGGAAGTCTTGCCTGTTAGCAATCCGGCACGCATGGCTGAGTTTATGTTACGCTGCTTTTCCCATGACCCTCGCGTTCTACAAATTTTGGGTGACAGTCATTACTGGTTGGTGACACTTCTAGACTCACGCTACAAGGAGAACTTTCTATCTCTTATTCCCGAGGCAGACAGGACTACTAAAATGGGGCAGTACTAGAAGGCCCTTGTTGCGTAATTATTTAAAATTCCCATCTGAAAACGCTGATGGCAGAGGTCACAGTTCATTGGACAACCAAGGAGTACAGGCAAGAGAGACACAACTCCAACCCAGCAGAGGCAGGGGAACACTGTCAAAGTTCTGGGAGAATTTTCTCAGCCCCTCCCATCGCACAGGCCCTGAGGCGTGGGGTACTCTCACAAGGAGTGCAAAGTTTGGGAAGATGCTGAGGCAGTACCTTGCCGACCGTACCAATGTCCTCCATGATTCCTCTGTGCCTTATAATTATTGGGTATCCAAGCTGGACACGTGGCATGAACTGGCTCTCTACGGTTTGGTGGTCCTGGCCTGCCCTGCTGCTAGTGTTTTATCAGAGCGGGTTTTTAGTGCCGCTGGTGGAATTATAACTGATAAGCGCATCTGCCTGTCAACTGAAAATGCTGACAGGCTGACTCTTATAAAAATGAACAAAGGCTGGATTGGGCCAGACTTCTCAACACCAGCGAATGATAGCAGCATAACATAAACTCAAATCCAGTGTCTTTTTTGGGAGGTGTATTCCCATGCACCTCTTCACACCCACACATGGGTATACACTTCCTGATTTTGGCTATTTTCTCTTGTCCTCCTCCTTCTCCTCATCCTCCATCACCATATCATTCACCACCATATCTACCATATCACCTCCTCTATTTGTCTTGCAATTGGAGTTCCTCCAAATATTTGACAGCCATTACATAGTTACATAGTTACATAGTTAGTAAAGCCGAATAAAGACTTGCGTCCATCAAGTTCGACCTGTTAGTTCTGTAATTGCTAAAGTTGATCCAGAGGAGGGCAAAAACCCCAAATGATTTGGCCAATCTTCACCTGAGGAAAAATTCCCTCCCGACTCTGAAACCAGCAGTCAGAATAAATCCCTGTATCAACCTACTATTTTATTTTATTTTTAAGTATATGCTGAAATCTGCCTGGTATCTAGAAAAGCATCCAGTCCCCGCTTGAACTGGTTTAGTGAATCCGACATTACCGTCTCCTCACTCAGTGAATTCCATATTCTCACTGCTCTTACCGTAAAGAACCCCTTCCTATGCTGGTGCTGAAACCTTTTCTCTTCCAGTCTTAGTGAATGCCCTCTTGTTACCGTAATATTCCTCCTTTTGAACAAATCCCGGGCAAGATCTCTATACTGTCCCCTAACATATTTGTACACATTTATTATGTCCCCCCTCAACCTTCTCTTTTCCAGGCTGAATAGTCCTAGTTTTGACAACCTCTCTGGGTATTGCAGTCCCTCCATTCCCTTTATTAATTTTGTTGCCCTCCTTTGTACCTTTTCAAGCTCATTTATATCCTTTCTATATATTGGGGCCCATAACTGAGCACAGTATTCCAAGTGTGGTCTGACCAGTGCTTTGTACAGTGGAAGAACAATGTTCTCATCCTTTGCAGCTATACCTCTTCTGATACATCCCATTACCCTGTTTGCCCTTACAGCAGCCGCCTGACTTTGGGCACTCCAATTTAGTTTGCTATCAATCAAGATGCCCAAGTCCTTCTCCATCTCTGAATTCCCCAATGATTTCCCATTCAGTGAGTACTGGTGACTTCCATTTTTCCTTCCCATATGTATGACCTTATATTTCTCCTCGTTAAACCTCATTTGCCATTTAATGCTCCACCTACCCAGCTTATCCAAATCCCTCTGTAGGTCTGCACTGTCCTCTTTTGTATTAATTGTTTTACATAACTTTGTGGCATCTGCAAATATTGATATTTTACTATTTATCCCGTTGACTATGTCGTTAATAAAGATATTAAATAACATTGGGCCTAGTACAGACCCCTGTGGTACCCCACTAGTGACGCTTACCCAATCTGAGTATGTTCCATTTATAACCACCCTCTGCCTTCTATCCTTTAGCCAGTTAGCTACCCACTTGCAGACATTTTCCCCCAGCCCCATCATTCTCATTTTGTATACCAACCTATTATGTGGCACGCTATCGAACGCTTTTGAGAAGTCGAGATACACGACATCCACTGGTTCCCCCTGATCTACTCGAGAGCTCACCTCCTCGTAGAAGTCAATCAGGTTAGTTTGACAGGAGCGATTCCTCATGAATCCATGTTGGTTCGGGGTTAATAGATTATTAGCATCAAGATACTCCATGACTGCCTCATTAATAAAGCCTTCAAAAATTTTGCCCACAACGGACGTCAGACTCACCGGCCAATAGTTTCCGGCGTCACTTTTCGCTCCCTTTTTGAATATTGGCACTACATTCGCCTGTCGCCAATCAAGTGGCACAGACCCAGTCTCAACAGAGTCCTTAAATATAAGATATAACGGTCTGTCTATCACATGACTTAGTTCCCTTAGTACCCGTGGGTGTATGCCATCAGGTCCTGGTGATTTGTTTATTTTAATGTTACTGAGGCGTTTCTGTACCCCAGCTTGGGTTAGATTAGTCATACTTAGTGGAGGATTAAGCTTGTCACTTCTCATTTCTCCTGTTAGTTCGATTTCCTTTGTGAAAGTTGACGAAAAAAATTTATTTAATAGATTAGCTTTATCCTCATCTTTCTCTATGATTTTGCCTTCATCACTTTTTATCGGTCCGATATTATCCGATTTAATCCTTTTACTATTTATATACGTAAAGAACAGTTTGGGATTTGATCTACTTTCCCTAGCAATACGTCTCTCTGTTTCCTCCTTCGCTATTTTTATTTGTTTTTTGCAGGTTCTCGTTTTTTCCTTGTAACACATTAGTGCCTCCTTACTGTTTTCCTGTTTTAATCTCTTGAATGCCTCTTTTTTGCTATTTAACGCCCCTTTTACGTTCTTGTTCAACCATATTGGTTTCCTCTTATTTCTGGCCCTTTTATTCCCATACGGTATATACCTCTCGCACTGAGTATTCAGAATTATTTTGAAGGTTTCCCATTGCTTCACTGCATAGGCAAACACTAAGGGAGATCCACTTCCTAATAATGGGAACATTTTTTCATGAGGCCCTCTGACCTCTACGTCTCTTCCAAGGGGCATTTGAGTGCCTCCAAATTTTTGACAGCTTTTGCATTCACTGCATAAGCAAACACTATGGGTGTTCCACTTCCTAATAATGGGAACATTGTTTTTAGTAGGCTCTCTGACCTCTACGTGTCTTGCAAGGAGCTTTGGAGTTCCTCCAATTTTTTGCCAGCTTTTGCATTCACTGCATAGGCAAACACTATGGGAGACCCACTTCCTAATAATGGGAACATTTTTTCATGAGGCCCTCCTCTACTTCTCTTCCAAGGGGCATTGGAGTGCCTCCAAATTTTTGGCAGCCATTGTACTCCCTGCATACCCTATAACTTTATAGCAAAGCCGCTCCTTTTGTAATGGGAACATGTTGTTACTGAGGCCCACCTCTATGTGTCTTTAAATTGCTATTGGGGTTTTTCAATAATTTAGGCAGCCGTTGAACTCATTGCATACCTTATAACCGCTGGTTTGTAATGGGAACATGTCGTTACTGTGGCCCTGCTCTATGTGTCTTTAAATTGGTAGTGGGGTTTTTCCCAAATTTTGTCAGGCCTTGCAGTCACAGCATCGGCATTACCACTATAGGAGACCCGCTCCTTTATAATGGGAACATTTTTTTTAACTGAGACCCTCCTCTACGTCTCTTCAAAGGAGTATTGGGTTACGTGCGTCCACATTTTTGGCAGCCCTTGCGATCACTGCATACGCAATAACAGTACAGGAGACCCACTCATTAATAATGGGAACAACAAAACATAGCCGGCTGATGGCTCTCCAACAATAGCGAGGGCCGACTGCTCGCCCTTTAAGAATAGTAAGGCTCGCCTGTTGCCCCTATAAAAATAGGCTTTGTGACTTTCAGAGTCCCTCCATCATAAATGAAGCAGGATGTGTGTGATGATGTGTCACACACCACATGGCCAGATAAGGTTGTAAAATGTTAAAATGACATTTCCCGGTGAATGCATTTGTCTTAAAAAATAATGTAAAAAAAACAACAACAGTAGGATCTTTCTTTAGTATAAAAAACAGAGTCGCCAATGTAACCTTAATGTAATCACATTGTTCAGCTCCTGCACCTCCTCCTCCATCTCCGAAATGACCACATCAGTCACAAGCTGACAGCACTGCAGCACTGCCTTAGCCAAGCGGCAATAGGCTGTGCTGAAGATAACATAATGCTGCGCTTAGGTGATAAACCGCCCACTGCTGCAGAGTTGTTGAAAGCTGTAACACAGCAGCCTGATCTGTGGCTCTCACCGCTGAACATATAGCCAGGCATGGTCGTGTGTGACAATGGGCGGAACCTGATGAGGGAGAAATGACAGCCGGAGTAGATACGGTTTCCCTCTATGCCGGGTCAAGCAAATTAGAATGCTCGGGTGCTCGAAGATCGGGTCGAGCACATTGGAATACTTGGGTGCTCGACCCAAGCAACGAGCCCAATGTAAGTCTATGGGAAACTCGAGCATTTTTCAGGCGGCTGCCCCTGGTGGTCTGCAGAGGGCCTAAAAATTGCCCAAATCGATGGGAAAAGTGCTCAAATGACATAGGAACAGCATGGGGAAGACCCCTGGAAGCATTTCTGACTCCCAGGTGACTTCTGTCAACAACGTTGTCATAGGTATTACGCCACTTTTACGGCCATACCAAAACTAAACCAAAATGGATTTTCCTGGGAAATATGTTAAGGAACATCATTTCCAGGGTAATGACTTATATATAAAGCAAAATAAATAACCAAAAACAAAAATGCTCCTCCACACCTTGGGCTATAGTCACACGTAGCGTTTTTGATGCGTTTTTTCACTTTTGCATTGATTTCAACCTTGACAAATGCATTCACCAGGAAATATCATTTTAACATTTTACAACCTTATCTGGCCATGTGATGTGTGAGATATCATCAGACACATCGTGTTTCATTTATGAAGAAGGGACTCTGAATGTCACAAAGCCTATTTTTATAGGGCCATCAGACGGCCTTTACTATTCTTAAAAGGCCAGCAGTCGGCCCTCACTATTCTTAGAGAGACATCAGCCGGCTATGTTTTATTGTTCCCATTACTAAACAGTGGGTCTCCTATACTGTTATTGCGTATGCAGTGAGTGGCAGGGCTGCCCAAAATTTGGACGCATCCCAATACCACTTTGAAAATATGGATGCACCCCAATACACTTTTGAAGAGACTTAGAGGAGGGACACCTGAAAACAATGTTCCCATTATTAGGAAGTAGGTCTCCCATTGTGTTTGCCTATGCAGTGAATGCAAGGGTTGCCAAAAATTGGGAGGCACTCCAATGACCATTGGAAGAGACGTGGAGGTCAGAGGGCCTCCTGAAAACAATATTCCCATTATTAGGAAGTGGGTCTCCCATTGTGTTTGCCTATGCAGTGAATGCAAGGGCTGCCAAAAATTGGGAGGCAATCCAATGCCCCTTGGAAGAGACGTGGAGGTCAGAGGGCCTCCTGAAAACAATGTTCCCATTATTAGGAAGTGGTTCTCCCATTGTGTTTGCCTATGCAGTGAAGGCAAGGGCTGCCAAAAATTGGGAGGCACTCCAATGCCCCTTGGAAGAGACGTGGAGGAGGGCCTCATAAAAAAATGTTCCCATTAGAAAGGAGCGGGCCTCCTATACTTGTAATGCCGATGCACTAAGTGTATGGGCTGACAAACAATTACCCCTGGGGGGTATACATGAATATACTGTATAATTTTTTTTTTACGGGCATCATAAACACCCTTTAAAAAAATTATGTGGGTGTTGCATCACGGACCACGGTCACCCTGTTGATGTGGTGGTGGAGGATGAGGAGAAGGAGGAGGACAAGAACAAATAGCCAAAATCAGGAAGCGTATACCCATGTGTGGGTGTGAAAAGGTGCATGGGAATACACCTCCCAAGAAAAGACACTGGATTCGAGTTTATGTTACGCTGCTATCATTCGGTGGTGTTGAGAAGTCTGGCCCAATCCAGCCTTTGTTCATTTTTATAAGAGTCAGCCTATCAGCATTTTCAGTTGACAGCCGGATGCGCTTATCAGTTAGAATTCCGCCAGCGGCACTAAAAACCCGCTCTGATAAAACACTAGCAGCAGGGCAGGCCAGAACCACCAAACCGTAGAGAGCCAGTTCATGCCATGTGTCCAGCTTGGATACCCAATAATTATAAGGCACAGAGGAATCACGGAGGACATTGGTTCCCCTGCCTCTGCTGGGTTGGAGTTGTTTCTCTCTTGCTTGTAGTCCTTGGTTGTCCAATGAACTGTGACCTCTGCCGCCAGCGTTTTCAGATGGGAATTTTCTAAATAATTCCGCAACAAGGGCCTTCTGGTACAGCCCCATTTTTGTAGACCTGTCCACCTCAGGAATAAGAAATATAAAGTTCTCCTTGTAGCGTGGGTCTAGAAGTGTCACCAAACAGTAATGACTGTCACCCAACATTTTGAGAACGCGAGGGTCAAGGGAAAGGCAGCGTAACATAAACTCAGCCATGCGTGCCAGACTACTAACAGGCAAGACTTCCGTGTCCTCACCAAGAGGATGACTGACCATGCTCTCCTCCTCCTCCTTTTTGTCCTCTGGCCATCCACGCTGATCAGACGGTATGACAGCTGTGCAGGTAGTACCATCTGTAGCGCATGAAACTAGCTCCTGTTCTTCCTCCTCCTCCTCTTCCTCATTGTCCCCTAATCCACATTGGGATGAGATGAGGCTGGGCTGTGTGTAATCACCCTGTATGGTTCCTTGCTCCATCTCATTGTGCTCCTCCTGCAATGACTCCTCTTTGATTGTGAGCAGAGAGCGTTTCAGAAGACAGAGAAGCGAGATGGTGATGCTAATTATGGCGTCATCGCCGCTCACCATCTTGGTGGAGTCCTCAAAGTTTTGGAGGATGGTACATATGTCTGACATCCATGTCCACTCCTGAGATCTTATGTGTGGAGTCTGAATTGAATACCGATGGCCTTGTTGATGCTGGTACTCAAAAACTGCCCTCTTCTGCTCACAAATCCTTCCCAACATCTGCAGTGTAGAGTTCCAACGTGTGGGGACATCACACACCAGTCTGTGAGCCGGAAGCTGCAAACGCTGTTGAAACACAGCAAGGGCGGCGGAAGCTGTAGGTGACTTTCTAAAATGGGCACACAGGCGGCGTACTTTAGCAAGCAGATCTAGCAGCTCCGGGTAGGATTTGAGAAACCGCTGAACCACGAGGTTAAGCACATGGGCCAGGCATGGTACATGTGTGAGCTCGCCTCGCCTCAGAGCCGCCACCAGGTTCCGGCCATTGTCACACACGACCATGCCTGGCTGTAGGTTCAGCGGTGTGAGACACAGATCTCACTGCTCTTTCAGAGCTGTCCACAACTCTTCAGCATTGTGTGGTTTGTCACCTAAGCATATTAGCTTCAGTACAGCCTGTTGCCACTTGGCCGAGGCAGTGCTGCAGTGCTTCCAGCTTGTGACTGATGTGGTCATTTCGGAGATGGATGCTAAAGAGAAGGAGGAGGCTGAGGAGGATGAGGTGCAGGAGTTGTAGACTGTAAGGGTTACCCTGATTGACCTAGGGCCCGCAATCCTTGGCATCGGGAGGACGTGTTCCATCCCAAGGTGCGACTGGGCCCCGGCTTCCACTATGTTAACCCAGTGTGTTGTCAGCGAGATGTAACGTCCCTGCCCACAAGCACTTGTCCATGTGTCCATGGTTAGGTGGTCTTTACCGGTAACTGTGTTGTTGAGGGCATGGCTAATGTTGTGGGACACGTGCTTGTGTAATGCGGGGACGGCACACTGGGAGAAATAGTGGCAGCGTGAAATGTGAGAATTTAGTAGTGTGGCCTGTGGGGCGTTGGCTGCGTATTTGCGCTTGCGTTCCAAGGACTGGGGTATGGACAAATGAACGCTGCGCTGGGACAAGGACGTGGACGTGCTTCCTGATGCTGCTACTTGAGAGTGTGCAATGACAGGTGCAGGGCAGGAGGCATCTTCACATGCACTATGGACAGGGGATTGGCTTGAATGCACAACAGCGGAAGAAGCAATGGTGCCACCCGCAGACACTGTTTCTGGACCCTGGGGTTCGACCCACAAAGTCGGGTGCTTTGCTGCCATATGCCTGATCATGCTGGTGGTGGTCAGGCTGATCGTTTTGCCACCCCTGCTGATGCTGGCCTGGCAGGTGGTGCAAATGGCCTTTTTGTGGTTATCAGCAGAGTCTTTAAAAAACAACCAGACTTGGGAAGACCTAACAGTTGTACTGGCAACTTCCTTCATGTTGGTGTTACGGGAAACGGTTGCCTGCCTTCTGTCTGCGGCCACCACACTGCTTCTTCCTGCCTGTTGGGGTGCTCTGCCTCCCTCCCCCTGTGTGCTGCTGTCCTCATTCTGCATGTCCTCCTGCCTGGTTGGGTCAGTTACTATATCATCCACCACCTCGTCTTCCACTTCCGCACCCTGGTCCTCCTCCTGACTTTCTGGCAATTGTGTCTCATCATCGTCCACCTCTTGTGACCCTTTCCCACCGTCGCCTTCGTGTGACCGTGGCTGCTCAAATATTTAGGCATCGCTACATGCGATGTCCTCTTGCCTCGCTTCAAGTGGACCGGGTGAGAGGCCCGAATCTATAAAGGGAAAAGTGAACAGCTCTTCAGAGTGTCCAATTGTGGGATCATTTGTCTCCGGGCACTCGGCATGGTGGGAGGAAGAAGAATCAGGGTGAGGAATATGCAGTCCAGACTCACGGCTACTGAGACTTGACCGTGTGGAAGACAGGGTGGTGGTGGCTAAGTGACTGGAAGCATTATCCGCTATCCAACCAACAACCTTTTCACACTGCTCTGGGTTCAATAGTGGTGTGTTGCGGTCGCCTAGGAATTGGAACAGGAAGGTCGGGCGAGAAGATGTGGGTGTTTGTTGTGGCACAATTTCAGCTTGCCCACGGCCTTGGCCTCTGCATGCACCATCACGTCCAGGTCCCCGTCCCTTGCCACGTGCCTTGCCCATTTTAAATGGAGGACAATATCTTCCACGCTCACTACAAATGACTGAATTTGGAGCGAACTTATATGTGATCAGTGTGACGGACAAACCACAGTTTTAAATATCTGGCCTGTAGGTAACTATTTTGAACTGCAATCTGGTGTCAATTGCTTCACTGACACACTGAAACAAATTTGTAATGGAGGTCATAAATGGCAGTATTTTCTGAAAACGTATATGTGATCCGTGTGACAGAGAAAACACAGTTTTAAATACCTGGCCTGTAGGTAACTATTTTGAACAGCAAACCGGCATCAAAGACTTCGTTGACACAGTGAAAAAAAATTGGAATGGAGGCCAAAAATGGCAATATGTTCTGAAAATGTATATGTGATCCGTGTGACGGAAAAAACATAGTTTTAAATAGCTGGATTTCTAGCGCTGTAATATGGAAAGGACCTGGCTGTATTCTGCAGTGCCAACAAGCAAATGGCGCAGAAAAATGTTGTTCTCTGGATTGCTTTTTAAGCAAATAATGAGGATTAAGAGCCAAAAAAAAGTATTCCTGGCCCCTGAGACCTGGGCCTTTGTATAGAAATATCTAACAGCAGCAGAAGGCAGAATAGGAATGGAGACTCTTGTGCTATATGCACTACAGTCTGCTATATACACTGCCTGCCTCCCTATATACACTGCCTGCCTATATACCCTGCCTGATATCTCTGCAGATGGATTAGTCCTCAGAAGGACTGTTTCCCTACACTACCTAATACACAACCAAATCTCTCCCTGACACAGCAGCAGCTCTCCCTACACTGTCTGATTCCGGAGTGACTGTGATGAGCACGGCGGCGTCAGGTCTGATATAGACCTGATGACGCTGTGCGGCCAGCCAATCACTGTAATGCCACAACCAACATGGCTACGGCATTACAGTGAGTGGCAGGCAATCCCTGCATGTTGATTGGCGCTCCGCCCGAGCATACTCACAAGTACTCAGCGAGCTCCGAGCATTTCGAGTACTGAGATGCTCGGGCGAGTAAAGAGTACTTGCGAGTATGCTCGCTCATCACTAGTAGTAATATAATCTGACTATGTTTCTATGCTAGTATACTGCGATTTTTGAGATTAATTTGGTGGCCAGCTGCTGGATTATTCTCTCCCCAGGTGCTTAAAGGGGTATTCCCAAATCCAAGATCCTATCCTAATATGTAGTAGGTTTAATACTAATTATATTAGCAACTACCTCCAATTAGAAATGTAGTATAGTTCTTCTGATTCACTATGTTGCTTATCTAATGTGCAGTGCATTGCAGTAGCTTAGGTATCCATGGTTATGACCACTCATATAGTGACAGTTAGTTGTTAGTGGTCGTAACATGGATACCTAACCTACTGCAATGCCCTGCAGATGGGGTAAGCGACATAGCAAATCAGAAGAACTACACTATATTTATAATTGCTAATATTTTTATTATTACACCTACTACATATTGGGATAGGATCTTGGAGATGGGAATACCCCTTTAAATCTCTTTTAAAAAAAAATCAGAATTTAACAAATTCTAGAAATTCACAATCTATGCTCTTTATAAGGATAATTCTATTTTTCTTTAACATATTGACAGCGCTGACGGTCGGTTCCCAATCTACTGATTTCCTAGAGACTGTTCAAACATTGTTGTAATAGAAAATCAACAAGTGCAAGAAAAATATCTCCTCCGAGGTCTCGGTAGCACGGTCAGTCCTTATATCATCGTTCCCAGCGTGATCGGTATAGAATGTCCAGGAAGACACGAATTGTGAGTTGTTGTTGGAAATGGGATGAGTATCTGGAGTTTTGGCTCCAAACAAGATAAGATTCATGTATTTTATTTTCTGCTGCCAAGTGAAAGATTTCCCCCTGCACGAACACACGTGTTGACCCACTTGCAAAAATATACAGCACCATATACGAGGGTGAGTCAAAAATATTACGCACTCTGGATGTAGAAATTACTTTAACCCCTTCACTACCTTTAATGTACATGTACTTGCACTCCGAGCCCACATCTTTCCTCGCACTTGATGGCTGATTTAACCCATTAGCGATTCACCCGCGGCTATTAACTAGTTAAATCCCACTGTCAATCACTGACTGCGGGATTTAACACACACTGGCCGGAAGCGCATCACAAATCCTGCCCATCGGCGCCCCTGTCACGTGATCGCAGGTGGCGAGCTGATGGGTTGTCATGAGAGCTGGAGGTCTGCAGGAGACCCCCAAGCTTGTCATTACAATACTCCTGTGAACATCGGCTTTGTCACAATTGAACTGACTTAACACATTCAAACCTGCACAGCAGTGACTGGAGAGACAGCGACCTCGTTTGGAAAGAGCTGATAAGTCAGAGTTTGGTACTGTTGCGGTGGGATGGCTTTTACGTTGTTTTCATCAAAACAATGTTGACTATATCCCCTATGTTATTTTCATGCACTATTACTATTTATTTACTTACTACAAGGTATTTGCTCATTTTGTTTTTATCTTACGTTCTTCACGTTATCAATAAATTAACATAATTAAAGTTGGAGCAAATTGATTTACAGTACCCATTCCATCGGTCAGGTCAGTAATCTGTGGTCGCTAGACGAGTGCCCTGAGGAAAACCTCCTACCTCCCCGCATCCTCGTCTCTTTTTTGGTTAACCAGCCTGGTGCAATGTCACATGTGCATCCCTCCGTAATGATAATTACCAAGCAGAAGAGCCGCGGATGCCAGGTGGCAGGAGATGGGTTTCTGGACTCCCTTTCAGCAACCACAGATTACTAATGTGGCCAAAAGGCCGGTGTGACAACATAGCATTTAATCTTAATTAGTCCAGATGTATTTTTATTCGGTGAGTCAAGAGACATAAGCCATTGTTGATATGAGCCTAAACGTTGACTCTTGAATTGATGTGTTTTTCTTCGGTGGGTCAAGAGACATACAGTGGGTACGGAAAGTATTCAGACCCCTTTAAATTTTTCACTCTTTGCTTCATTGCAGCCATTTGGTAAATTCTAAAAAGTTCTTTTTTTTCTCATTAAAGTACACTCTGCACCCCATCTTGACTGAAAAAAAAACAGAAATGTAGAATTTTTTTGCAAATTTATTAAAAAAGAAAAACTGAAATATCACATGGTCATAAGTATTCAGACCCTTTGCTCAGACACTCATATTTAAGTCACATGCTGTCCATTTCCTTGTGATCCTCCTTGAGATGGTTGTACTCCTTCATTGGAGTCCAGCTGTGTGTAATTAAACTGATAGGACTTGATTTGGAAAGGCAGACACCTGTCTATGTAAGACCTCACAGCTCACAGTGCATGTCAGACCAAATGAAAATCATGAGCTCAAAGGAACTGCCCAAGGAGCTCAGAGACATGGTTCTACTCCAATGGTTGTGATCCTCCTTGAGATGGTTCTACTCCAATGAAGGAGTAGAACCATCTCAAGGAGGATCACAAGGAAATGGACAGCATGTGACTTAAATATGAGTGTTTGAGCAAAGGGTCTGAAAACTTATGACCATGTGATATTTCAGTTTTTCTTTTTTAATAAATTTGTAAAAATTTCTACATTTCAGTTTTTTTCAGTCAAGATGGGGTGCAGAATGTACTTTAATGAGAAATGAACTTGTTAGAATTTACCAAATGGCTGCAATGAAACAAAGAGTGGAAAATTTAAAGGGATCTGAATACTTTCCGTACCCACTGTAGGCCATTGTTCATATGAGCCTAAATGTTGACTCTTGAATTGATGTCTTTTTCTTCGGTGGGTGAAGAGACATAGGCCATTGTTTTGGACCCGTAGAAGCACCGGAAGGTTGTGAAACGGCCGTTGTCCTCTGTTCCTTGTTCCCCCGCACGTCCCTCTGGGGCTCTCGTTGATAGCTGACTGCTACTATGTCCCGTCTTTGAGAATAAAGGACTGCTTTTACAAGATTCGATGAGTGCTGCCTTTACCGATTTTCTTCATATAGGCCATTGTTCATATGAGCCTAAATGTTGACTCTTGAATTGATTATTGTGTTGCTGTCCTTGGAGGACAGGGACCCAGGGTCATTGAACAATCGATGTTTGCTAATATGTTGATTACCCATTAGGACTGTTATATGTTATTGTCTGTTGGTGGTTCAATAAAGTATTGCCTCACTGTTTTACCCTCGCCCTGTGTTGTCTGAGTGGTATTCTGCCCACAAGAGAGGAGTGCGGATGTTCAGTGGGATGAGCCCTGGTCCATGCGGTCTTTCTAAAGACAGCCAGGTCAGCGAACGAGAGCAACCACTGACCCTCGTATCTCCACAACTGGGTCTAGTGAATCGAGGGTGGCAATTTATCTTCCTTGGTAACAAGAGATCGGACATATTGAATTACAACATGCCCAATCCTTTTTTCCTTTGACACATGCAGAATGTGGGACAAACATTTCATAATTGGCCAAGCCTGCTGAACTCATTGACCCAAAGTCAAATGTGTATGGCCACTTGTCAGAAAAAGTCCCCAGGGGGTATTTGCTCCTTATAACAAATTACCTGTTATTTTGTGATCACCTCTATGACATAGTACAGATGCTGTCCTTGAAGACTAGGTTACGAAACATTGCTTCACTTTGCTATTCCCTGTAGTGCCGAGTGGAAAACATGTGTAGGATTAACTCATATCTCAGAGCGAAGAATGAACGAATATGAAAAATAATCAACCGATCAGGACCAGAGCCATCTTCTCATTTTCTTTATGCTAAAAAATGAAACAAACATTTGCAATTCATCCATCATTGTCCCTCCTGAGAGAAGTGATAGCTTGCAAAAAAAAAAAAAGGACAACTTTTTTAGTTGGAATGTTCCATCCTCGGTCTTCTGTTTGCCATATTTCATCGGGATAGGAAGCAGCTTTGTGATTCCAAGAAAAAAAAGTTTTCGATGACCAGAACCTCACTGGAAGTGTGAGCTTCAATCTACTTGGAAGCCTGGCTGCGTGTTATTCAATCAGTATTTTGGTAGGACTGAATTTACATAGGGATATCATCCTTGGATATTTAACAAGTCTTAAACAAACAAATCCACCAAGCCACCGTTCGAAAGAGATTAATGGGACTGTTGTGTCTCATGCGGGGATATTGGCCATATGCCACAGAAGTAAACACACATTGTGATATGATTTGGAGTTAAACCCTGTCGGATCTTCTTGTATATACCTCTTACTTCTTGCGAGAAGCTATTTCTTTCAATAGATCATTGATTTCTTTATTATTCGAAGGAATTGTACAAACCTGTGCAAATACCATAATATTATCATATAACCCTGAAATAATATTCCAGCAGGAAGCCGGTTTAGTAGGAAAATTGGATATTGGGTTGTGTTTTATCACAGTGATAATGAAGATCATGGCGGATACTAAAGACGAGCAAATAAATTTGATGCAAATTGTAGTCATGTTGATTCTTTGTGAATTTGCCACAAATTTGAACTGAAAATCCTTTTGCGCCAATCTTCAAAAGTGGCCAAAGATTGCATCAGACAGAGGAGGCTCAGACAACCTCAGATGCAGCTAGGTGGACTTTCCCATAATGACTTGCAAGCTACCACATCACATGGTATAGCACAGCCATGCAGGAAGCTGTATAAAAGCTGAAGCAGGGAATGCAGCAGCCATTCTTGGCGAATCTGGATAGTGAGAGGACATCACAACTTGCAGATTAGCAATAGATATTGAGAGAAAGCCACAAAGCAGTGAGGAAACTGTAAAGATGCACTCATAGATTGAGATAGCGTTGTGTTCTTTTGCTGCATTTTCACAAATGTTGTGGTTCTATAGCAAAAAAACATAGTGTGGCCGCAACGTGTAAACACAGACTGAAGATCGTGTGTTTGAAAGCGAAGAAGAAAAAATTTTGAATGTTTAGGCTCTTCTCTGGGGAATGCTCCAAAACTCTATAAATGCCCATTTTGAGGCATGGTTATACAGACTACCACCCTTTTTAAAAGAATGTTCTGATATGTTTAAAGAAATGTTATCTATATACAGTAAATAACACAGGATCCACCTTTCACAATAGGTGATGTCACAGCTCACCTCCTCCTGTACAATGACTGATAGCACCTCTATATACAGTAAATAACACAGGATCCACCATTCACAATAGGTGATGGCACAGCTCACCTCCTCCTGTACAATGACTGATAACACCTCTATATACAGTAGATAACACAGGATCCACCATTCACAATAGGTGATGTCACAGCTCACCTCCTCCTGTACAATGACTGATAACACCTCTATATACAGTAGATAACACAGGAACCACCATTCACAATAGGTGATGTCACAGCTCACCTCCTCCTCCTGTACAATGACTGATAACTAGTGATAAGCGAGTATGTTCTATTTACCCTTTTGGCAAGTATGCTTGGGCCGAGCTCCGAGTATTTACAGCTGCTCGGTGATATGGTTGAATTGCTCCCGTGTGCATGATTTGCAACTGTTTGACAGCTTTATTACATGGGAGGAATGTGTAAGAAATAGACATTCCTCACATGTAATAAAACTGTCAAACAGTCGCAAATCATGCACACGGGAGCGGTTCAACCATATCACCGAGCAGCTGTAAATACTCGGATGTCGGCCCGAGCATACTCGGCGAAGGGTTAATAGAACATACTCGCTCAACACTACTGATAACACCTCTATATACAGTAGGTAACACAGGATCCACCATTCACAATAGGTGATGGCACAGCTCACCTCCTCCTCCTTCTGTACAATGACTGATAAAACCTCTATATACAGTAGATAACACAGGATCTACCATTCACAATAGGTGATATCACAGCTCACCTCCTCCTCCTGTACAATGACTGATAACACCTCTATATACAGTAGGTAACACAAGATCCACCATTCACAGTAGGTGATATCACAGCTCACCTCCTCCTCCTCTACAATGACTGATAACACCTCTATATACAGTAGATTACACAGGATCCACCATTCACAATAGGTGATATCACAGCTCACCTCCTCCTCCTCGTGTACACTGACTGATAACACCTCTATATACAGTAGATAACAAAGGATCCACCTTTCACAATAGGTGATATCACAGCTCACCTCCTCCTGTACAATGACTAATAACACCTCTATATACAGTAGATAACACAGGATCTACCATTCACAGTAGGTGATATCACAGCTCACCTCCTCCTCCTGTACAATGACTGATAACACCTCTATATACAGTAGGTAACACAAGATCCACCATTCACAGTAGGTGATATCACAGCTCACCTCCTCCTGTACAATGACTGATAACACCTCTATATACAGTAGGTAACACAGGATCCACCATTCACAGTAGTTGATATCACAGCTCACCTACTCCCTTCTAAGCACAGTCACCTTTGCACACATCACTGAGCAAACATAAGTCTACATATTCCCATGAGCCAGGTGGTCTCGGAATTTCGTACAGAAAACAGAATTAAAAAAAAATCTACAATAAAAAATAAAATAAAAACAGAATAGAAAAAAAGTGTTGGAAAGAAAGCAAACAAAAAATCTATATTTATCAGTATCTGGTTTTAATTATTGAAAAAATATAGGTGATAGATTTCTTTCAGGCTCTTCAGGTCTTAAGATGGGAGACATTGTTTTTGTTATCCTTGGAGGACAAGCAAAACCTGCGTCCAAAACAAATGAAGGCTGACAGAAGTAGTTAAGCTGCAGGACAGTTGTTGCTTTGCGTGAGATATCCATCCCATCATCATCCTCCCTCATTCACAAGCTGTGCTGGGAGATAGGCTCCTACTTCAAGTAAATGAGTCACGTTTGCGTCTGAGCCAGAACAATTAAACTTATTGTAGAAAACATGACCCCAAGACTTCCCTTCAGCACATCATCCCTCCGCAGGTTCCCGGGGGGTCAGCACTGACATTTCGCAGTTAACAGATTCATTTGTAACTCTCACGGAGCCATTCTGCATTTTCTCAAGTAAAATTAGATTACAGGGAACATTTAACATGGATTTTAGCGATTTAATTAATAGTCATCTCAACATGATCAGATTAGCCGAGCCTGTGATCATCTGTTTCACTTGAGAGATAAAAGAAAGACAAACTATATTTGTTTCGCTGGAAGAGAACGTGCGGATGTATCTGCTTCTGTGTAGTTTGCTTGAAAATTCCAAATTCTAAGCCCTATTTATAATTTGCACCTCGTTCCCCATTTTCCATCCTTTCTTTACTAACGAGACACTTCGGTATAGAAATGGCATCTTCTAATTAAAGAGGATTTCTGGAAATTACAATAGATAGGTCATCAATATCAGATCGGTAGGGGTCTAACTCTTGGCATCGCCACCGATCTGTTGAATGAGAAGAACATTGGCTCAGTGGTTAGGACCCTCTCCTTGCCACTTTGGCGTCCTGGGTTCAAATCCCACCAAGGACAACAACTGCAAGGAGTTTGGACGTTCTTCCCGTGTTTGGGTGGGTTTCCTCTGGGGATTACGTTGCCTCCTACACTAAATACTTGACTCGAGTTTTTCTTACGTCAATCTGGTTATTGATTATAATTTGTTCCTAGTTTTGATCTTTAGCTTTCATTCTTGAGTCTGGTTCGGATTTCTAAACTCGAGTTGTGAATATGCTTCTTGAGTTTAATTCTACTTAGTCCTGATGGTTGTTTGACTCCTCTGCTGACTTATCAGAGAATCCTCTGGTAGGTTCAGGCACTTACCCAATAATGGTCATTATTTATCACTTGTAGTCATAATTATATATTATGGTTTTCCAATGTGTCTGTAAAATTTACTGTCTGTCCGTATTTTTTTGAACTGTCCAGAAAAAAACAAAAATTCAAGCTTGCAACCCTGCCCCCTTTGTGCACCATGCAAAAGTCATGTACCCTTTGTAATGTCTTGCTTTGTGTCCCATATAATTATTATATCTTTGTTTGAGCTTCCATAAAGAAAATGATGTTCCCCTTTGTGCCTCTATGCAAAAATAATAATGCCCCCTTTATCTCATATAGTAAGCCTACGGCTCCCTGTTCCACCACAGTGCTTATCTGCATCCACGTACCTACCTGCCCATAGATCCGGGCCCGGTCGTTATGTCCCTGTCCTTGATGTTGGGGTCTACATGTTTGACCTCCTTTCTCCACTTCCCAGAAACCTTAATATCCATCTTCCTTGGAAGTTTTCATCTAGTGTAGCGGAGTTGTGCTTCTATCCTCCGCAATTTCTGGTTTCTCCACATCACTAAGTACAGGTCCCCTGTGAGCAATATGCCTCATGTGGCCACGAAGCAGTATCCTCTTGTTGAGGGAGTGTTGGCTCACTTCCTTGAAGGAATGTAGGTCACATAGCCCTCAGAATTCTCTGTTGTTCTTATAATCTTAACTACTCCTCTTAGGTTTTTTTCGCAATGCGTTTGTGGCGCCTCTGCGGGTTTAGTCGCCACAGAGGTACTGCATCTCCCCCACAGGTGTGGTATCTCACTCTCAGGTAAGGATAGAGTGCTGCCCAGGACCCTAACACCTGTATCCAACACTACACTAATCCAGACCAGCTGGAAGGGCAAGATGTGTCGCGCTTCCTACTGAGCCCTGACCCTGGGTGGAGTGGGGGGGGACCAAAGTAGGGGGAACCATGTAGTGGGTGTGGGTGGAGGACGTGGATCAGGGGAGCACTTGTTAGAGGTGATATAAAAGAGGGAACCATCTTGGAAAGACAAGCCAGTCAGTCAGTGGAGTTTGAGGGGAGCAGGAGCTCTGCTCGGGACTGTCCTGAGGAAGTAGTGTGATCACCACGAAACGCGTAGAAATAAGTCTATTTTATCATTACATCGACTTGGATTCCTCTGGTACATAATTCTGCCAGGCGAGCAGCGCAGTCTGATGCCCCATTCTCTTCACCCAACGGGAGGAGGGCCTGAGAGAGAGAGGCCCAAGACTGAGAAGGAGAGGAGGAAGGAAGAGAGGAGCAGGAGAAAGGCTCCAGGAAAGTGAAAAGGATCCCAGGGGTACCGGCAGTGCTGGAGGCCACCCGTACACCCGAATCTGCCAGGCGGTGGAGGGATCGAGCCGCAGAGGGGACTGGCCCCTAATCAGTGAGAATTACAAAGTTCAACTGGAAACTGGAGGCTTCTGTACTTTTAGGGTGCAGTTGCCACATCTGCACTCAAGTCGCCAAAAAGGTAACCACATAGGATCCAGGGAACTCCAGGTTGCCCAGAAAGATCTGAGGATACCGGCTTGGGACATTGTTTGGCGAGGCGCAGGGCAAGAAGGGTAAGGGCCGGCGCAGGAAGACGGCTGAGAAGGTCATATAGGACGGGGTCCTGTCAGGCACTCTTGAAACACCTGGGAGTTTGCTGAACCCCTGCCCGGTGAACGCAGCGTGACGTGGGAGGCTGTAAGCTGGACAGTGCAACCTGAGGAACTTAACAACTGTGAGTAAACTCTGAAGACTGCACCCCACTGTCTCTGCGAAATTATTGCTGCGCCATCACCCCCTGCACTACACCGTAACATCCATAACAACTCAGCACAGCCCTGGAGCTAAGCTCTACCTGTGGAGAGCTAAAGCAACTCTGCTGCATTCACACCAGCTCCAGAGGACCTGCTCCGCAGCGGCGGCTCCATATAGCCGCATACCACAGGTGGCGTCACGAACTCTATACAAGAGCTATAAATCCCCTGTAAATATCCCCTTTTGTTGACTGCCCTGAGTCACGGACCGGGTCACCGCCACTGTGACATCTCCCCTAGCAACGACCGGCCCGGCACCGAGTACCCCACGGCCCAGGGGAAGCGTCACGTTCTTCCCCACATTCAGTGGTTCCGTCGAGGCTTATGTCCAAACTCCTGGCAAAACTGGATTCAGACATATGCGTCAATAGGGCTATTGACTATAATGGTGCAGAGTCAACGTGCTCTGTCATGCTTCATTTTCAGGCGCCTACTGGAGGCAGATACCCAGACGCAGTCTACTACGTCTAGAACATGGGGAATAATGTAGTGTGAAAGGGGCCTTAGCTAAGAACATCTGCATATGAAATGATGAACCTTCCCTCATCTGGGGAACTACAGACTAAACTCTTAGGAAGCCTTTGCAGGAGTTTTTTGTTAATTATTCTACTGTACTGAGATAATGACTTCTGTGTTTTCATTGGCTGTAAGCCATAATCATCAACATTAACAGAAATAAACACTGGAAATAGATCACTCTGTTTGTAATGACTCTATATAATATAGGAGTTTCACTTTTTGTATTGAAGAACTGAAATAAATTAACTTTTGATGATAGTCTAATTTTTTGAGATGCGCCTGTGTCTAGGGAATGTGTGTATGTAAAACTGCAGAGTTACCATATGTTCATTAAAGGAACAATACACTACATAGCTTGCCTATAATATTCAGTAAAAAACGGAAGTTTCAGAAGGTGATAAGCTCCTTTATTGTCCTGACTCCAGTTATGGCCATCCCTTTAACAGCCGCCTTGCATGTAAGTACAGCTGACTTAAAATCCCCTCCTTATGACATGGGTCTAAACAATATATCATATAACAGAGGGTAATGTAGCGTTAAAATAATTCATTCTATAAAGGGCTCATATTTATCGGGTTTTCCATGGAACGAGATCCATAAAAATCCTTACTCTGAAAATAATGATATGTTCGTAGAACCAAAAGAAATATAAAATTGATGAGGATGAGGAAGATGATGTGAACAATTACCACCATGAACTGCTCTAACAGAAAAAAAAAAGTTCTTGAGTTTCGAGCTGTCGAGGGAAAGCTACGACAGCGAAGCTCAACTTGGTTCTGGAAGCAGAAAGCACAAAGCTTTACAAGCGCCACGCTCTCGCCTAATCAGTGACAGATGAGTTTATTATTCTGACCCGTCCCACAAATATTGAGATAAAAAGCGAGAAAATAAACGAAAGGGTGAATCGGAGTCCTAAATGAACTTTGTAAATGATGAAAATAGTTGAATTGAGAGCGGCCGGCACATCACTATCAGCCAGGACATTCCTCAGTTGGGTTGAGCTGTGAAGTTATATTTAAAATTAGTTTTGAGCTCATTTCCTCGCAGAGATCGTTCCTGAAATAAAACTTACCATACAAGCACTATTTTAAGGCAATATCATTATGTGTATATTGTACAACATGGAATATGCTAGGGGGAAAGTTCTTAAAACTTAACGCGTTTCAAGCCCACAAACAGAAATGCCAAAAAAGTTTGTGCTGATATAAAATGTATTTACAAAATTATTATTTTTTTTAATCTTCCAATTTCAAAGCGTTCATTTTTGTTTTAGGAGGCGGGGTGAAATTAACGGATTGTGTATGCTACATGCCTACAAATTACTGTTATTTCAGATGACTTTTCAGGAAAAAAATATGATGTGTGTACATGAGGAATAAAACTGTTATTGGCCATTATTGGATATGAATTCCACATTTTACAGAGATTTCCCCTCCGCACGCTCTGTTTCTAATTTTCAGTTCTCTCTGAGTTAGTGATAGTACAATAGCTGCTATGATGTCCGATGTCTCCCAGACACAGCACACACAGACATGAGATGAGGGATTCCTGCTCTATTGACACTATGTAGAATTTGTTCCAAAGCAGCAGCAGCATGGAGGACATTTCATAGCAGTACTGAGCAGTCTAGCTGTGAATCCAGCTCTGGAGTTTGAGAAACAATTACTAGAAAGCAGCAACCTGTGTGTGTTGTCACACACAGATACAAGGGATTCCTGCTCTCCCGGTGCTATGTAGAATTTAGTAATAAAGTATACTATCGCGCTTGCATAAAAAGGATATAGTAAGCTTCTATAGGATGAACCCTAGGCGCCTATAAATATCACTGACTATCCATAAATGTGATCTTTAGTAAGGGGAATTGCTGGTGCATAAAACCTATGAAGAAAATGAGGCCCCTGCCAAAGGGACCCCTCCTATAGCGGTGTAGGTGTGTTCAGGAAAAATAAATAGATTCAATAGGACTTAATCCCTTGATGGCAACGGAGTACTCATAAAGAGCCACAGATACGTACATGCGTAAACTGCAAATGTCAGAGTAAGATAGCCAAATGCTGAAATACCTGTGTTGCTCAGTCCGTCTTCCTGTGTTGCGTTTGAGTCCACATGTTGATCCTGCCGCAGGAGTCTGTTATGGGAGCGTCCTCCCGAGAATACTCAGCGATATTTATAGGTGCCTAGGTTTTATCCTATAGAAGAATACTATATCCTGTTTATGCAAGCTCGCTAGTATACTTTATTACTATTGTCATTATTTTAAGTCAGGGGGTCACACGGAGCCTACTCTACTACCAGCAGCTGCATGAAATTTTAGACAAGTGCAGCGCAAGTGTGTGGATATATACATTTTTTACTATGTAGAATTTGTTCCAAAGCAGTATCAGCATGGAGGACATTACATAGCAATACTGAGCAGTCTAGCTGTGAATCCTGCTCTGGGGTTTGAAAAATAATTAGTAGAAAGCAGCAGTAACCAGTATGTGTTGTCACACACAAATATGAGGGATTTCTGCTTTCCTGTCTATGTGTAGAATTTATTTCAAGGCAGTAGCAGCAAGGAGGACATTACATAGCAGTACTGAGAAGTGTAGCCATGAATCAAGCTCTTGGGTCTGAGAATCAATTATTAGAAGCAAACTGTGTGCATGTGTGTGTAACACTGGTTGGTGGTGGACCCACTTTGCCATGGGCCAGACTTACCCTGTAGGGGCGTGACATTGTGCCTACTGGGTCTTCACTAGAGCCCCTGATGGGGAGGATAGGCTGGGCTGCCAGTAGGCACCACTCCAAGGCAGTCCCCGGGACCTCAGAAGTCGACCCATGGGTTATAGCAGGGGGACGAAACAGAAGAGTAGTCAGATGGTCCGAGGTAGGGCAGGCAACACATGTGTAGTTGAGGTCAAGAGCGGAGAGAGCAGATAGGATGAGAAAACAATCCGAGTCAGTAATAGGAGGAATAAACAACAAAACACCTTGACAGGAACTAGATGCTAACAGCAACTGGAACCTAAGCTCAGGCAAAGGTGTTGAGGACGGCGTTGCCTGATATAGCACCTGCTGGTTGGTGATTAACTGGGCAATTCAAACCCTGCAGTACACAGCAGGGTTAAATTCCTGCAAGATCTGGCGGTGCCTTCCTATAGCCATGTGGAAACAGAAGACAGATGCAGCAGTGCTGAGGAGTGCTGCATGAGACAAACTCAGCAAGTCGGCCTGACACGAAGAGAAGCAGCACGGTGACCGCAGTGAGTAAGGCGGCACTGAGGAGGCATGCGAGTTACCTCCGTGACAGTGCTCCTCTCTCCTCCACCTCTATCTCCATACACTTCAAAAGGGTAGATGTAAACTGATCCCTCAGTGAACTGGTAGTCTGTCTTGAGTTAGATGGGTTTGAGCTGTTTTTCAGAATGAATAATGATTTCAGGAAGCAAGGGGAGTTGTAGAAGTGGCTCATAAGTAGAGAAAGAAGCATATTCCTCTTATAGAAGTTGTATTACAAATCGCTTGTACTATTGATTTGTGCATAAATTGATATAAAAAGCTGCATTCATAACCTACTTGTCCCATTGTTTAAGGGTTTTGCAAATGGGACAGCAAATAGGTGTAGTATAGGTACATTTTCATAAAAAAGGGGGAATTATGCTCAGTTTTAGAGACATTCCCAGACTAATCTTGGGTTGACTCTTACATGTTCGAGGTTCCAGAAGTCAAAGGTTGAGAGCTGTATTTAGGTATACCAGCTAATTGTGCTGGGTCCAGAGTTCAATTGCTTATAGATAGATACAGTTGTGCTCAAAAGTTTACATACTCCGTCAAAATTTTTCCTTTCTTGGCCTTGTTTCAGAGAATATGAATGATAACAAAAAAACTTTTTCTCCACTCATTTTTATTAGTTGGATGAAGCCATTTATTGTCAAACTACTGGGTTTTCTCTTTGTAAATCTTAATGACATCCAACAACATCCAAATGACCCTGATCAAAAGTTCCCATACCCCAGTTCTTAATACCGTGTATTGCCCCCTCTAACATCAATGACAGCTTGAAGTCTTTTGTGATAGTTGTGGATGAGGTTCTTTATTTTCTCAGATGCTAAAGCTGCCCTTCTTCTTGGCAAAAAGCCTCCAGTTCCTGTAAAGTCCTGGGCTGTCTAGCATGAACTCCGCGCTTGAGATCTCCCCAGAGCGGCTCAATGATATTAAGGTCAGGAGATTGAGATGGCCACTCCAGAACCTTCACTTTGTTCTTCTGTAGTCAATGAAAGGTCGACTTGGCCTTGTGTTTTGGATCGTTGTCATGTTGGAACGTCCAAGTACGTCCCATGCGCAGCTTCCGGGCTGATGAGTGGAAATTAGCCTCCAGCATTTGGTGATAACGTGATGCATTCATCTTTACTTCAACTTTTGCCAAGTTTCGTGTGCCTTTGTAGCTCACACATCCCCTAAACATCAGCGATCCACCTCCGTGCTTTACTGTAGGAATGGTGTTCCTTTCATCATAGACCTTGTTGACCTCTCTCCAAATGTAACGTTTATGGTTGTGGGCAAAAAGTTCAATTTTGGTCTCATCACTCCAAATTACCTTGTTCCAGAAGTTTTGGCACTTGTCTCTGTGCTGTTTGGCATATTGTAGGCGAGATACTTTGTGGCATTTGCACAGTAATGGCTTTCTTCTGGTGACTCGACCATGCAGCCCATTTTTCTTCAAGTGCCTTCTTATTGTGCATCTTGAAACAGCCACACCGTTAGTTTTCAGAGAGTTCTTAATTTCAGCTGATGTTATTTGTGGGTTTTTCTTTGCATCCCGAACAATTTTCCTGGCAGTTGTCTCCGAAATTTTTGTTGGTCTATCTGACCTTGGTTTGGATTTTACAGAGCCCTTGATTTTCCATTTGCTAATCATAGTTTGAACACTGCTGACTGGCATTATCAATTCCTTGGATATTTTTTTGTATCCCATAGATCCGTTGACAATTTTTTGGCTTTCCCCATGACTCACAATCTAGAAACATCAGTGGTTGGATGAAAGATGCAAGAGTCTGTCTGGATCCCAGAAATTCACTCAGCTTTTATGCACACACACTGATTACAAGCAAAGAGGTCACAGGTGAGGATGTTACCTTTAGTAGCCATTCAAACTCATTTGTGTCAAATTCTGTGCATGTTATCAGGCCAAATCACCAGGGTATGTGAACTTTTGACCAGGGTCATTTTTTTTTTGTCATTAAGATTTAAAAAGAGAAAACACAGTAGTTTGACAATAAATGGCTTCACCCAACCAATAACCATGAGTGGAGAAAATTTTTTTTTGTTATCATTCATATTCTCTGAAACAAGGCCAAGAAAGGAAAAATTCTGCTGGGGTATGTAAACATTTGAGCACAACTGTAAATCAGAGCAGACTCAAGGCAGCCATAGGGAAAATTGACAGGTCCCATCTGATTTCTGCAATGATGTTAGTAACCGATGAGAGAGGTAGTTCATGTTCTGTGGGGCAATACGTGGACAGAGTGGAAGTGGCCTTTGCAATGAGTTGATGTAAAAGTACGTCAAGGCATTTTGAATGGCATTAGCCTTTTGTCAAACTATCATGCCACGGAAGGGCTCACACATGATGTGAAATTCCACATTAAAGTTTAGCAAAACATCAGTGAATCTGGTTACAATAAACATCATTTACAAACAGTGTAAAAAAAATCTGCAGTGTACAAATCTGTTGCACTTTTTTGACACAGATTTCATCTATTGCGTATCATTGGGCAAAATCCACAACTAAAACTGACCATGCAATGTGAGACATTTCATTGGTACAGGGACTTCCAATTTTATCTATTGATCTAGTCGACCATCTTTTTCCCTTTTTACACTATGAATATTAAAAAGTAGAGTCATCTATTAATTTAAGCTTTTATCTCTTTTTCTTCTTCTTTTTTTCCTTCTTTACGACCTAAAATCTCATTCAGTACAGCTGCTTGGCTTTATTTGTAACCTGAATACCCCAATCCTTCTCTTGCTCTGTTTTCCTGCTTGGATTTATTGTAGATGCAGTTATTTTAATGCAGAGTCCTAGGTGTTTTACATTTATTAATATTTTGCCTTTCTTCTGCCATGTTTCCTCCTCTCTGCATATTGAGCTATATCTTATTAATACACATTGAGGTTCAAATATCAAGATTAAAGGAGTTTTATGCCATTAATATTTTGATGATTGAATCTTAAATCATCCATAGAGATGAGTGAATCTCCTGAATTTTCATTCAGGCAGATTTGCTCAATAAAAGGGTGGTGGGGAAGATTTGATTTGCATTGAATAAATTTGATGCAAATCTAATTTGCCAGTAAAGGGTTAAAAAAGCATCTTATACTCATATCATGTCCCACGACTTGGGAATCATATTATATTGTCATTGTATTGTTGCTGTTATACTGTTACTAGCTATTGAGCCCATTCTACGCCTGGGTGGCGAGCATTTTTATTGGTATATGGTCTCCCATGCTGGTATGTGCTGCCCCCATCCTGGTATTTGTGCTGCCCCCATCCTGGTATTTGTGCTGCCCCCATCCTGGTATTTGTGCTGCCCCCATCCTGGTATTTGTGCTACCCCCATCCTGTTATGTGCTGCCCTCATCCCTATCCTGGAATGCATAGCAACCCTCACCCCCAATCCTGGTACGCATGGCACCCCTCATCCCCCAATCCTGGTATGCATGGCCCCCTCATCCCCCAATCCTGGTATGTGTGGTTCCCTCATACCCCAATCCTGGTATGTGTGGCGCCCTCACCCCACAATCCTGGTATACATGTTACCCCTCATCCCTCAATCCTGCTATGTGTGGCCCCCTCACCCCCCAATCCTGGTGTGCATGGTACTCCTCTGCACACATACAAAAAAAAATAAACACTTATACTCACCTTTCTTCCCTGTGCTCCAACGCTGCTGTGTCCTGTTCTGCCGGAGGCCGGCGGAGGAGTGCGGCACCGGAGCGCCGTGCTGTCCGGCGCCATTTTGCTGAAGACACATGGCAAATGTGTCTTCAGTAAAATGGCGCCGGATAGCTCTATGCGCATGCGCCGATTCTGACGCTTTCACTCCGCCCCCGGTCTCCTGCCAGAAGATAGGCGCCACGACAACGCTCCTCCCGGTCAGGTAAGTATGGCGCCGGAGATCGCGGTATGCGTTCAGTGTCTACGCATACCGTGATCTCCAGCGCCATACACTCCTCTTACCTGTAACGGCTCCATGCGTTCTTCTGTCTGGAGCCAGACTGCGTGTTGCGCATGCGCAGTCTATAGAGGCTTCAAACAGAGGGACACTTGGCCGGTTATATTATAGATGGAATCAGTTTTGCCTTTCAGAACTTTGTCCTATCTCTTTCCCTGTAGCTGAGCTCTGATTTCAGTAACACCTCCCTTCTTCCTCAGGTAGTGTATGTAAGCCATCTTGCTAGGTTCATCTTTGTACGTCTCTGGTTCAGAATTGTCTTTTTACCTTCTGCATCTGTTGCAGCTTGCTATTGTGCATAATATAAGAATTCAGCCTGAAAATAAACATCTTCTGGAATCTTCATATGTGCCTCTGTCGAGTTGAAGCTATCTGATGAAGTTCTTTGTGCGAGTACTGGTCAGTACAGACATTCATAGAAACGCTGTTTAAGGAGCCTAACACTCACAGCCTAGTAATGGAGTCAGAAAAACTTTTTATAGATCCTTCCCATATCTGTCCTGCCTCTGCCCAACCCTCCTATCAATCATTTTCTCTTTGACCTTCCTCTACTTTGGGTATTTACCGGGTCTACACTCTTTTAGCGCTAGTGTTGACTAGACCATACAAGGTCACGTGGGATGTGACTCATGTCATTGGCAATGAGTCATTGGCACCCACTAATAGGCCAGGAAGAAGAAGAAGGTAGAAAAGAAGCAATTGAAGGACCAGGTGGAAAGTAGGACAGCTATAGGGAGGGCTGAGGAGAGATAAGTATAATATTTTTTTAATCTCTTCTAAGTCCTCCAAATTTAGGCAAAAAGATGACCAGATTTGTGGGTATTGAGTCTCAAAAAATTAATTTTTTTTATAATTGTATTTTTTTTAATCAATTTGTTTTTAATCAATTGGCTCATCTCTGGTCATATTGATTGGAGTCCAATAACATTGGCCACAATATATTTAGCTGGAACATCACAATTCCTTGCACTAGGTAGTGGCCGTTTTCAGGTACTGCAGCTCAGGTCTAGTGATGAGCGAGCATGCTCGCCACTGCTCGGTACTCGCCCGAGCATCTCAGTACTCGAGATGCTCGGAGCTCGCCGAGTACTTTCGAGATGCTCGGGCGGGAGCTCAGGTCCGCTCACTGCATGTCTGGCGCTATTTAGAGCACCAATCATGCAGGGATTGTCTGCCACTCACTGTAATGTCACAGCCATGGTGGTTGTGGCATTACAGTGATTGCCCAAATCGATGGGAACAGTGCTCACAGTGAAACATGAAAAGCCGGCAATTCATCAGCGGCATACACCGGTACCCGACAATTTAGAACAGAAAGAATAGAGCTTCACACATAGATTAGATAGATAGAAAGATGTCAGTCACATATACAATAATTACAGTGACAGTGTTGGTTACTGTACTTGTTATTTAGTGTTAAAATAAAGGATTTATTAAAAAAAAAAATAATAGTGTTTTCATGCACCCGTCTCTTTAAAAAAGCCGGCCGACAATTCAACAGTGGCATACATCGGTACCCGACAATTTAGAATGGAAAGAATAGAGCATCACACATAGATAAGATAGATAGAAACATGTCAGTCACATATATAATAAGTACAGTGATAGTGTTGATTACTGTACTTGTCATTTAGTGTTAAAATAAAGGATTTATTTAAAAAAAAATTGGCGTGGGGTTCCCCGTAATTTTAGTCTCTAGTGGAGGTTAAGCAGACGGCTGGGGCAGATGTTTGAAGCCTGGGAAGGGGGGTAATACCCACGGAGCTTCCCAGGCTACTAATATCAGCCCCCAGCTGAATACCTAGCCTTTACTAGCTATTAAAATGGAGGACCCCAAAAAAAATGATGTGGGGCCCCACCGCAATTTTATAAGCTAGCAAAGGCTAGGCAGACAGCTGGGGGTTGATATTAATAGCCCAGGAAGGGTGCCATGAATATTGGCCCCCACCCAGGCTATAAACACAAGCCGTTAGCCGCCCCAGAAATGGTGCACCCATAGGATGCTCCAATTCTGACACTTAGCCTCGCTCTTCCCACTGCCCTGTAGCGGGCAATGCCGTCCCAGCATGGGAGAATTCTCCTGCGCTCAGCGCTTGAGCAGGAGAATTCTCCCACGCTGGGATGGCATTCTGATGACAGGCTAGATCGCAGCTGAGCATTGCCATCCAGCTTGTCATCCGTCAGAGACACTGCAGAGTGCAAGCATGCCTGCGCTCTGCAGCATCTATGAAGGATGGCATGCTGGATGGCAGCGCTCATCTCAATGCCATCCCAGCGTGGGAGAATTCTCCTGCGGTCACCGCATGCGCAGGAGAATTCTCCCACACTGTCAGTTACGTGCATGAGGTGAGCTGAGTTCATTGGACATGAACTCGGCTCATCTGGATGCCGTCACAGCCAGACACTGAGGAGCGCAAGCATGCCTGCGCTTCTCAGTGTCTGCGGCATGGTAAGCTGGATGGCAGCTTTCGGCTGCGATCCAGCCTGTCATGTGAATGTAGCAGAGCTGGAGCCGTCCTGGGAACCATGGAAAGGTAAGGATGAGGTTGCTTTATTATTTTACTTTTATTGCAGAAGACATTGGCTTCAGCTGGAATGGGCGTGATGGTAAGTATGGTTTAATTTAGAACATTAAAGAATTGTGTGTTTATTTCAATTACACTGTGTTCCAAATTATTATGCAAATAATATTTTCTCAGATTTTCCAAAATTACCTATATGAATTGCAGTCATTGTAATTTTCCAGTCAAATAACTATTAGAGTACAATTGAAAGGTTTTTGTACAAACTGCCTATGATAACAGTATATTTTAAAATGAAAAGGCTGAAAACTCTGCTGTGCATAATAATTTGGAACATGCATTTTGAGTGCAGTTTGAGTGTTTTATTTTTTAAAAAATATGCTGTTATCATAGGCAGTTTGTACAAAAACCTTTCAATTGTACTCTAATAGCTATTTGACTGGAAAATTACAATGACTGCAATTCATATAGGTAATTTGGGAAAATCTGAGAAAATATTATTTGCATAATAATTTGGAACACAGTGTAAAGGACTTTATTCTGGGTGTTTGTGTTTTTTTTTAACTTTGACTATGGGGTTAGTAATGGGGGTGTCTTATAGATGCCTCTTGATTACTAACCTGGGCTTGATGTCAGCTGGCATTATATGCTGACATCAACCCCAGCCCTATTACCCCACTGCCACCGCTACAGGGCAGTGGGAAGAGCGAGGCTAAGTGCCAGAATTGGCGCATCCTATGGATGCGCCATTTCTGGGGCAGCTGACGGCTGGTGTTTCTAGCCTGGGAGGGGGCCAATATTCAAGGCACCCTTCCTGGGCTATTAATATCAGCCCCCAGCTGTCTGCCTAGCCTTTGCTAGCTTATAAAATAGGGGGGACCCCACGTCATTCTTTTTTGGGGTCCTCCATTTTAATAGCTAGTAAAGGCTAGGTATTCAGCTGGGGGCTGATATTAGTAGCCTGGGAAGCTCCGTGGGTATTATCCCCTTCCCAGGCTTCAAACATCTGCCCCAGCTGTCTGCTTAACCTCCGGTAGAGACTAAAATTACGGGGAACCCCACGCCAATTTTTTTTTCAATAAATCCTTTATTTTAACACTAAATGACACGTGCAGTAATCAACACTATCACTGTACTTATTATATATGTGACTGACATGTTTCTGACGCTTCCCCTGGGCTGTGTGTGGGGGAAATACCCAGAGCCGGATCTCTGTGTAATGCTGGGGGTTTGTAGTCTCCGTGGTGGTGACGTGGTCCCGTGGCTCAGGGTGGTCAAACCAGTGGCGGATCTGTTTATTTGGTTTTTAATGTTTAAATGTCCGACTACGCCACCCGTGGATTGCGGTCACTGAGAACCGCCGCTGCGGGGCAGACCGCTGAGGCTGATGTTGTGTGCGCAGCAGAGGGTAGTATAACTCCCCACAGGAGGAGTATAGCCTCAGGGCAGTGAGTGCAGATGGTGGGGGTGATGGTGCGCGGGAGCAACAGTAATGACTCAGAGTCCAGTGATGCAGTCCAGGGTCTTTACTCACAGTTTTACACTCCAAGCCACTTCTGCAGGTAATGGCTGCCCACGTTGTACTGTGTTCACCAGGTGAGGGGCTCGGCCAACTCCCAGGTACCTTTGGAATGCTTTTCAGGACCCCCTTCGTGTGTCCTTTCTCTGGCCCGTCGTACCCCACAATTGACCACGTTTCTGTCCAGCTGCCTCGAGCCTTGGCGGGCAAACGTATGTTCCGTTTCCCTGGGTCCTATATGGTGCCTTCCTAACGGGTGTAGTGAGGTGCCGTGACACGTGCAATGCCACGGCCTCCGGTTACTAGCTGAGGGTAGTTGCTCTCCTCCACTAGATGAGGGATCCGGTTCCCTTTCTTGGCCTGACCCCCCTACTCTGGTAGCGGCGGGCGTACGGTGGCGACTGGCCGGTTCGCACCCCTGGGATCCCTTCACTCCACTCCTGGAGCCTCCTCCGTTCCTCTCCTCTCCTTTCTTCTCCTCCAGGCCCAGGCCTTGGACTTGGCCTGCCCGCGGAGCAGAGCTCGTACAGAGCCCCTGCTCCCAGTCTTCTTCTCTCTCTTCTCTCTGACTGAACTCAGCAACTCTTCTCCCTGACGCCAAGATGGTGCCCACCTTATATACTCCTCCTTCAGTGCACCCTGGATCTACTCTCCCCACCCACACACTATCGGGTTCCCCCTTTCTAGGTGTTCCCTCCCCCCACTCCAGCCAGGGACAGGGGCAGTTGTGCTCACTCTTGGGAGCATTGTCGCCCTGCCCCCCGGAAATGTGGTGTAGTGCATGTGGATGTTAGGGGCCTGAGCCATACTCCATCCTTACCTGGAAGTGAGATACCACACCTCTGGGTGAGATGCAATACCTCTGTAGTGACCGAACCCTCGGGGCGCTACATTTCTATCTATCTAATCTATGTGTGATGCTCTATTCTTTCTGTTCTAAATTGTCTGGTACCAGTGTATGCTGCTGATGAATTGCCGGCCGACTTTTTTAAAGAGACAAAAACACTATTATTTTTTTTAATAAATCCTTTATTTTAACACTAAATAACAAGTACAGTAACCAACACTGTCACTGTACTTATTATACATGTGACTGACATGTTTCTATCTATCTAATCTATGTGTGACGCTCTATTCTTTCTGTTCTAAATTGTCGGGTACCGGTGTATGCGCTGATGAATTGCCGGCCGGATTTTTTAAAGAGACGGGTGCATGAAAATCAGAGGTCACTAGTGTGTTCCAAGTGCCCTGCTATGTTTTTCATGCACCCTCCTATATACCCTGCCTGCCTGTCTGCCTATATATTCTGCCTGCCTGACATTTAATTGAGCACCGTTCCCATCGATTTGGGCAATTTTTGACCTTCTGCAGACCGCCGGGGGGACCACCAGAAAAATGCTTGAGTTTCCCATAGACTTACATTGGGCTCGTTGCTCGGGTCGAGCACCCGAGTATTCCAATGTGCTCGACCCGAGCTTCGAGCACCCGAGCATTTTAGTGCTCGCTCATCACTACTCAGGTCACATTAATTTCGATGGGAGGTGGGCTGCAGTACCCGAGAAAGACCACTATGCAGTGCATGGAAATGTGAAATTCCGCCTAAATATACTATGAACTCCAGGTAATAGCAAATTACCAGGGTGCAGGGTATCAGGTCTGCCTGATCCTAAGGAGTTTAAAAACCTCTTTAATATCTTGGAAATATCCTCAAATGCATCCAAAAGGTTATGTAAATGCATTCTACATATATGGATTCCACAATTATCTGTCTGCTACAAAATAACAAATCCTCTCAATGTATAGTTTGCACACCAGGCATCACCATATGGGATCTTGTTTTGCAGAACTCTGGCAGAAAATCAAGGATTTTGTTTCTTGAGTTTTAGAGTTTTCATCACTTTTTCCTTCTTGCATAAAAATACAACCTTAACTACTTTACCAGGAAAACTCTTAGGTTTGAAAAATAATTGTGTTGAGCGCCAGCGCCTGCTATTGAAATTACCATCAATTCACTTTCAGTTTTAAACTCATGAAGAAGATACATTTTCACAAGAAATTTACCTTTTACCACGAGCGACTCAGCTGCCGTAAGGAGCAGCTGTGTTATTTGAGTATAATCTTCCTGAGACCGTAGTCAGACAAAAATCATTATCCTTGGAGTATATATAGAAAAAAGTAACCAGCAACTTCCCATCATGCAATTGCATATTTCGGTAACCCCGTGCTACTAACTATTGAGCCCAACAGGACATCTGTTATGAAAGAAAATGTTGCTTCGGCCAACGGGGATCATCTCAAAATATAGTCATATAGTCACTAATCATTCATGGCACCAGATCCCTTGGAATCATTGTGTAAGGGCATCTTGGCATCATTGTGTAAGGGCATCTATGGGTTTCCCTTGACCCATGCCTGTTTCATTTATAGGACTATTCTGTGCCCATCAGGTATTCTAATTCTGTCAACTGTTTTGGGAAACTGTCAAGAAGCTTGAGCTCCAATAATGCAGGGGAGCAGTTAGTTTTTTCACACATGGTATTACTGTACAATGACTGGTATACAGAGTATATTTTTCAAATCTTATATCATTATAGGCATATGGGAACAAATATTAAGTCAACTAAGAATCTTAGGGAGATTTCAGCTCTGAAGACTTCAGAATTATGAATGCAGCTCTGAAATTTAATACTCGTGATTTAAGATCAGTATAGTTTGCGCTGTGGATGGGGTTATGTTCTTTTAGTTGTGATTGGTCTTTGTTAGTGATGATCGAGTACTAAAATGCTCGAGTGCTTGGTACTCGAATCGAGCAGGTTAGATGCTCAGACGAGCTTGACTCTAGTATCGAGTGTAATTGAAGTCAATGGGAAAGTTGAGCATTTTTCCGGAAGACCGCAACACATACGTGTCAAACTATGGCCCATGGGCCAAATTTAGCTCGCAGGGTGATGATATTTGGCCCTTCGACGCTGGTACAGCCCCCTCTCTTCACCCCCCCCATCCCGACATTGCACCTTCAACTGTATCGGCATCCTGAGCGGTGAGGGACCAGGGTAGATGTATTTTATTTTTATTTTTTTAATGTGGGGCTATTATACTGTATGGAGGACTATGTGGGGCCATTATTCTGTAAGGAATGATAAAGAAATACTTCCTCAACTTTAGACATGTTTTTAATAAATATCGAGATTGGCCCGCGACTTTGTGTAAGTTTTTAATTTTGGCTCTGTGTATTTGTGTTTGACATCCCTGCCCTAACAGGAGGGCTTGGGGGGGTGGAGGGGCAGGAAAATTGCTGATATGGATGGAAACAGCGCTCAAATGATATGGGAACAGCATGAGGAAGACGCCTGGAAGCATCTCTGACTCCCAGGTCGCTGCTGGGAACAATGTTATCAGAGTATTACTCAACTTTTACGAAACTGACAATAAAACATACAAAACCGAAGATAAAATGGATTTTACAGGAAAAAATATTAAGAAACATTATTTACTGTATAATGACTTGTATATAAGGCAAAGTTAAAAAGAGAAAAAAAAAACTCCTCCTCCATCCCTTTGTTTAACCTAATAACTAAATAATTTAAAAAAATGACCTGGGGTCCCCAATATTTTTGATAACCAGCCAAGGTAAAGTAAACAGCTGCTTTCATTATCAGGCTGGGAAGATCCCTGGATATTGGGCCCTTCCCAGCCTAAAAATACAAGCCCGCAGCAACCCCAGAATTGCCGCATCACATTAGATGCGCCAATTCTGGTGCTTTGCCCGGCTCTTCCCGGTTACCCTGGTGCTGTGGCAATCCGGGTAATGGTAGTTGGGGTTGATATCAGCTGTGATTTGTCAAAAATCACATCTTCCATCAACACCTAGGGTTAGTAATGGAGAGGTGTCTATCAGACACCGCCATTACTAACCGGGTAATAAAAAATAAAAACTCACAGAAAAAAACTATTTATTTGAATAAATACTCCCTCACACTATCCCTCATTCACCAATTTATTGAAAAAATGTTCCCATGAAGTTCCGCCATAATCCATGTTCCTCAACTCTGGCTCCGTCGACTGTGAATAGCAGTAAAGTGACCACTATTCACAGGCGTGGTGTGCCTAGGATGTCTGTAGGCCACAGGTTTAAGCTATTTAAGTCTAAAGTGATTAACGTGTTTAATTTTAAAGGGGAGCTTGTGATGCCAAGAAAACCTGGTCATGTGGTAGTTTGACCTTGGTTTATAAATTGGTGGTGTGTTGATAACCTAGAGGTTGGAGTGACAGTGGACTGTAGGCCAAAATAAGACACAAGGAGCACATGGAGGCACTGCATAGTAGGTCACTTTCTTGGGACCAATAGATACTGCCACACAAGACCGAAAAAACTCCCCAGAGCAGAAGATGAGCTGACTTAAACTATCATTTTAGGTTTAGGGTAGTATGCTGGCATAGTCTAGCCACTTTAAGGGACAACTAGCTTTGTGTTGGCTTTCACTGAAATGATGTATGCTGAGCTTACACTGGGGAGTCTGGGGAGGCTACTGGCTCTGTGAAAGAGATGTCACCCCAGGAGGGAGCCAACAAGGTATGGATTTTGGGAAGTAGTAATCCTTTGCAGGCCAACATTGGGCCTTGAACGAATTGTACGAGCTAGGCTAGATAGTTCATTCCTATTAAGCAGTGGACTAAAGGGGAGCAGTCAGATAAAGGGAACCTGTCAGCTTCCTTATCTTATGCTTCAACATCTGAAACCAACATGCCATATGTGTTATTTGTGATAATGGGGTCATTAGATAAACTCCCAATTTAATCCTAGCAGCCAGCTCTGTGTAAGAAAAGTCTGATGCATTCATGAAATGCGCGCTCCACCACCTGCTGCTTATCGACAGCTTTCTTCTGATTATGTTCCAGGGTCCTTGGTTCAAATCTAACAGATGACACCACCCTTATAAGGTTTAAAGGGATTGTCTGGTCCAAATCGATAAGTCTGCAGTCACTCTGTCGGGAGGGGATAAACGCTGTACTTGACGGGAACAGTCTGTAAGAACTTCCTCGGCTTTCTGGACCCGACAAGGGCCGCTGCTTCATCTCACTAGCAGCACGTTTTCCTAACAAAGTCTATCAGCTCTCTCTGGGCCACTCTAGTGTCAGCCAGACCTCATCTGGCCTGCAGCCCTCCCTCTGCCCACGCCGGATACCGTAAATCTCTGCTGAAAATGATGGCCCGTCCAACACTTCTCCTCCGATCACCCATGCCCAGGCACGGGTCTCTGTCCGGGTATCCTCAGGGCTTCTTCGGTATTTGACCGCCGACAAGTGTCTCTTTGGTCCGTATCGATGGGGGCTGGCCCTTGGCTGTTGACGGGCATTATCTAGGTTGGGAGCCTTGACCGACGTTTGGGTCTCCGGTGCTTGACCATCAACTGGTGAAGTCTGGACCTTGACTGGCGTAGCTCTGGTCTTTGGTGCTTGACTGTCATGTAAGTCTGGGCCTTGCTGATCTAAACTGTCACGGCTCCTGGAGCTGCAGCAGGACCAATTGTCACTTCCCTTGGTGCCCAATTCTCTTCTGTTTTGGTGCTCTGGCCTTTTGTATCCAAGGCTGGCTTCATCACCGTCACCGACTAGGAGCACTGGCTCCTACCATCCCTCCTGCTACTGCTCTCCTCCGGATCAGTTTCGCAGGGTTTTGTTGAGACCTGAAAGCCGCACAGCATTGCAGCATTTTATCCCCGGTGCTCCGTTCTCCTACACAGTCACACAGAGTGACTTCAGCCTTATCGATTTGGACCGGATAACCCCTTTAAGTTTTCTTCCCTCGTTGTTTTCTCTTCATTTTCCGGTTTATTCCCACACTCCAAATCCATAATGATAGTTTTTATAACTTAATATAAAATGGACCCAAAGAGAGAAATAGTGAACAGGGAGTGATGTGAGTAATGTGACCACTGTACAACGCCATAGAATAGGTTGGTGCTATAGAAGTATAACACACCACTGAATAATATTACAAATAATATAAATGGCATATTTGCTGTCTTCTTGTATTGGATACTATTGTTTATTATAGCATAATATGTATATAGAACATATTGGAATATATTAACTCGTTGCATAAGTCAGCTCTGACCTCCCATGAACCAGAATATTTGAAATATTCAAGAATTGATTAATGGAGTTAATAGTACACTGTGTACCTCCATAGTTTCAATACTTGTGGTCACACATCTACTACTCTGTTATTGCTTTGTAAATAAATTATTCGATACTTTGAATAGACCGAGTCGGCTATATGATCTTTTGTCTGCTAAAGGAAAATGAAACTTATCATTTGCTTTGTCAGTGTTTCTCCAATGAGCACTTTTTCCCTTCACAGAGCAATATTTCTAAAATAGTGAAGTAGAGATGTATTTTTCAGCCTTCATTTTCCTCCCAGCCTTAACAGAGGAGATATAAAATATAGATAAAGCATGTGACATGCATGCTGCTTAACAGGGTACTGTCTAAAACCTATCCTGGGCCTTCAAATGAAAAAGCTATGGACACTTGAGAAAAAATGATTGTTAATGGTGACTTTTAGTTAATAAAATTGTGCTAAGCTTCAGGCTGCAATATTCATTTCTTCAGATCCAGGTTGTTTGCAGCCTGATTCAAGTTTCAGATTTTTCTCATGTAAGAGTGTCTTTCCGAGTAATATAGGCTGGATGTGAAATCTGCGTCTATCCAGTGTTCTGCTGTCTTCACTGCCCATATATTTTTTGCAGCTTCAATCCTTCACTTATATCATCTTTATCTAAATTCCTCCTTGTTTATAGCCTGTTTTTTTCTTCCCTCTCGGATATACTTTCTCCTCTCTCCCTGTTGTGGAAATCTGCATATTATCTGAGTAATGGAGCAAGCTGAAAAGAATTACCAAACAAACCAGGGTCAGAACTAAAGAGTAACTAGATGATGCCCATAGACACAGTCCAGCGTGGCTTGGTTAAATTTAAGAGACAGGCAAAATAAGGGTGAAACTGTCTAAAGTTGACACCTGAGTGTCAGCCCAACGGTTAATTGAGAAGAGAAGTCTAACAATAGTCACAAAATAGAAATGTAGTTCAAAAGATTCCATGCATTAGAGTTGCTGGGCATCAATTCTTAGGGCCTGGCTGGACGAGAACCCTAAGAACTGCTTCCTACCTGACGACATCCATGGCCCTTTTTTTGACTAGACGATCTGGTACAACGTCACACGAGCATCATACCACAATGATGAGGTCCCAGCAGACCAGCTAAGTAAAAGAGTAGCTGGGGATGCTGCCAACTAAGTGACTGTCAGAATTCCAGTTGTCCTTCTACAGTTTGACCACTAGTGGCTGCTATTGTTCAGCTTAATAATTGTGCTGCAATCATACTCCTTACCACTGGAGTCTGCTGTTGTGTTATGCAATTGCCCTTTACTAAGATGGCAGATTCTGAAACTGTGGGATCCATCTTGCTTCCTGTTTGGGCCTACTTAAAGCCGCACGGATCTCTCACTCATTGCTTGAGTATTGTGTCTAACTGTTAGCCTAGTTTCCAATCTCCAAGTTCCTGAACATTCTTACGTAGATTGTTCTCACCTATCTACAGATTGTTTCCTACAACTCCTCTTGCTAACTACAAGAACTTTTACTGCCGCTTGCTGTTATGCTCATGCTCCTTCTGGCACTGGTTTCCAGAAGTACTATGCCAGTATTGTAACAGAGACGGTTCTCATGACTCCCATGCAGCAACCATGACGTGGCCGATGGACTGTGTCTTGTGAATCGGTTTGCACCAACTCTGCAGGGCATATGATACAGAAAGCGTAAATAGGACCCCAGAACAAATGATTGACCCTTGAGTCAACCCTCTACTTGATCTACTGACAAGTGTTCCTGATTGGCCAGATAGATTCTCTGACTGGATAAGGAGAGTATCAATTAGTCAATGAACCTGAATGAATGTCCAAGGCCAATGTACATTGCCAGTGCCACCAAGAAGGCCAGAGTGGCAGCCACTGGCAGTGAAGAATGCCACAGGAACACGAAGTGATAAGTACATTATAAGGATAAGATCATGTAATAAACAATCATTTATTTATTACAGGAGACAAAAGCACAAATATATGAGGTTATTTTACGATCTAGGTTCTACAAAACCAATTTTTTTTTCAATCGAACCATTGATGTGAAATTCTAAAATTGAAAAAAAAATCACAGATTAATAGCAACTCTCACAACCAGCCAGTAAAAATAAAATCTGTCAGTGAATGGCATTGCAGGAAAAGTGCACAGGATAAGTACACATTCTGAGAGGCCACCACTGAGATTTCTATAAATATGACCTCATAAAAACAGCAATCAATTAACAATTTCTTCTTGGAACAGAGAATGGCTCAGCAGGTCTTATTTTTATGTATAATGGCACTGCTAGAGGCAAGAGTTTTGCAAACTTTAGAAGGAAAGAACAACCGTGCTTTCTCGGAAATCAAATAGGTTTTGTAATGTAATATTTAGGCATATAATGTCTAAGTGGAATAGAGTTTTGAGGGCCAGCTGTAGGTCTAAGGGGTTGTCTAAAGTATTTCCTTTGCAAAAAAAAAATAAAGTTTACTCATAGAGGTGAGTGAACCAATTCTAAATGAATCGAATAGGTGGCACTAGAGTTCAAGTCCTCTTCCTCTCTGAAGAGTCAATTTGTATATTTAATTTCCAAGAGGAGCATGCATGGCATATAAGCCTCCTCACTCTGACAAGCCAGGCCTGGCTTATCACTCTCCACAGGGAGAAATGTTAACCCATAGATCCCAGTCTTAATCCTCTCACGTAGCCAAAATCAGATCTCATACTTTGCACTGATGAGGGGCAACACCCCGAAACACCGAGTCTGCAAATTGACATTCTGGTTTGGCTTTTATCCTAAGTCATATTGCAAGGCTTGTTGAAGGGTCAGTCTTGACTTTTAGGATTGCTACTTCCAATAGTGGCATTAGAGTTCAAGTCCTCTTCCTTTCTGAACAGACAATTTGCATATTTAATTTTCCAGATGAGCATGCATGGCATTTAAGTCTCCTCACTCTGAGGCGTGGCTTGTAACTCTCCACTAGGAAAAATGTTACCCCTTAGATCCCATCATTTACAAATTCTCAAAATTCATGCATTCAGGAATATTTTTGATGATTTATTTTGATGGAGGCAGAGCTTTAAAAAAAATTGACAAATTATACTCACTTCGCCTTGGACTTCACCTATACAACCACGCAGCCCCTCTTCGCTCTGGCTCCATTTTCTCCCACCACATCCTGGCATCTTCGAGCCCTCCATGTTGACTAGGCAGCAAATCATGCATCGCTCCGGGTGGGAGAAGACACCTGAAGACTGGACCAGAGGGGAGAGAGGCGATGAGGCTAGACAGGTGAGGGCCAGCATGAGATGAGTATAATTTTTTTTTTATTTTATTAACCTATGTTTATTATGCTGTAGGGCCTGAGGATAATATGGCACTTTTGATTAGTAGAGAATAAATCAAATACAAATCGACTTTCCGGCTGTAAATTCTAGCTGATCTGCTGAATCCAATTTTAACAGATTTCCTCATCACAAGTTACTCATCTACCAATTTCCCACCGTTCCTATGGCACCATAGCATGGTTCCTCTTGCAATTTTCTTAAAGGCTGGAGTGCAGGTTGATGCATGGTTAAAGGAGTATTCTGAATAATTTTTTATTAGCCAAACATGTGTAAATGTATATGTAGTGTTGTGTAAGTGCAGTCTTGCCATCTTCCAGTGCCACTCCGGTCCTCGTCTCGCTCACGTGAATTCTTTTCCAACTTGCTGGATCACATTGGGGTATATGTTTAAGCTAGAAGTCGCTTTCACAGTACAAGTCTTTGGAAGGTAAGGAAGAAGCTCCATAGACTTTCCTGGGACCAGGAAGAAGCGCCTATTGAGGTGCGAAACAGCTGTTTTCCATATTTTGCAGTATTCCTCTGGCAATCACGCTATACTCTTTTAAAAATTTGTAGTAAAGTCTATTGATAATTTTATTCGGGAGAGTGTTGCAGTTTATCCTCTCTATATTGCTTATATGAGTTAGAAAGGGCCCGGAGCAGCACTGGAAACCGGGGAAGATGGCAATTGGTGAGTATATTTCTGTACTTACAGTACATTACACACAGATTTGCACAGTTTTAGTTAATACAAATTTAGTGAGCTTGCTTATTTAATCTACATCTATAATTTTATATCTATTGTTCTTCTTCCAGTCCGTGGGGTTTGGAGGTACCAACAGGGGGAACGGCAGTAGATCGATAAACAAGTAAACTTGTTTTTTTATTTAAACACCATGCTGGCAACATTTTTGAATAAAAAAATTGAACTTCTGGACATCCAATTTAATCTGAAAACTAGAAGGTACAGAGCCACTGGTGGATGACATCAACTTCAAAAATTTGTAACCGAAATAGCAATCAGATCATGAAAATTGCAAAATTACTAAATTCATGATATTTTGGAAGGACAAATGGTTCTTTATTCAATGAGCAAATACATTTTCCATATTTGAGTTTTTTTTTTTCAAGTCTAATGTAGAATCATCATGTACAAACTGAAGACTTTGACAATGCCATATAGGCTTCCTGCACACGGCTACAAGTATGAGTCCATGTAGTGCCCAAATAGTACAATGTACATTGTGTAAACATTCCATCGCTGCCACCAAAATGTGAAGACACTGGGTCTTCCGTGGGCGTAATACCATTCAGACAACACAGGGTGAGGGTAAAACAGTGTGGCAATACTTTATTGAACCACAAAAAAGGACAATAAACACATAGAACAGTCCCAGCAAATACCCAAGATGGCACAACATTACACAGTCCTCACCCTTCCGCTGGTCCGCCTGGGATAGAACAGCTGTGACTTTGGGAAATCCAGGGCCAACTACTTCAACCAGTGGCCTCCTGCTTCTGGAGGCCCCCATAGAGAGAGGGTAGCGGCAAGCTTAGGAAGCTAGCAGTCCATCGAGGTGCAAGGCAGGAGACCCGAGGGTCCCAACCTGGCCTCTCCGAGAGTTTCCATGGAGCCAGATGACCGGCTGGTCTCAATCTGGCATTTCCAAAAATCTCCATGGTTCCAGGTGACTGGAGGATCCCACCTGGCAACCTTAAACAACATAGAAATGGGGCCAGATGACTTCATCGTCCCAACCTGGTCTCCCCAAATGTATCCATGGGTTCTCTGGTCGTCAGTGGAGCAGATCTGTATCTTTCCAGTGCCCTCAGGCTGAAATCATGCAGAATTCAAATCTGTGTCTCTTTGGATGGAGCCACCATGCGATCCATCTACTGTCCTGAAGGATGCCTCTCATTCTTCTTGTAAAGTCTTTCTGATTCTCCTTGATTCGGCTTGTAAAGTTTCCTGCTACAGAAGCACATATCCTTTTTAAGTCCACATCCACAGGTAAGAGGTTAGGTTGGGCATTACTCACAGGGCTCAGGTCTCATTGTTTGAGCTAATCAATTTACATAGTTGGTATAGTAGGGGGCTCTTGTAAATAAACATCTAGCTAGTTTAGTATAATATGTCATTAGCGTATTAACAAACATCATTGTTTCCAAACGAAGAGAAGTCAACATTCAGTTTTATACACATAATAGTGTGTACTTCTTGACCAGCCATAGAAATACAGATACATTTACAAGTCAATACAAAGATAATAGTGTATTTCTCTTGGCTTAGCAAATTCAATAGTCTGGCTGATTAAGATTATAGGCTGTATCGTCACAGTTGGGAAATGTTGCAACATTTTATACAGGCCGGCATTGATGGAATTGGTGGATGCCCAGACCATCAGCATCAGTGGTGTCCCTTTTAGTAGGGAAAGTGATGACATGTTTCTCACCACTATCACCAGCCTTGTGGATAAGGTCTTAAAGGAGAGTACTTTCATGAAAATCTTTCCAATTATACCAATGTCTCCATCCAACATTGAATGAAAATCCACAGCAGATCAACTTTCACTTCAAGAAAAGCCACCAAAAGTCAACAGCAAATAGTCTTGTTTGCAAACTTTCCAGTGTTTGGAGCCCAATTGAACTCAATGCATGCCCATATTCACCATTGAGAAGGTGGATGGCAACTATATCAACCACATGGACTTGCTGTCTATGTCTTGACGGTGACCAGATAATTGTATCAATTAATCACAATTGGTTTGATGAGATAAACTGTGGTGTGAAGCCAAAGGGATTTCCCTGTTCCTCAAGGGGATTTGTTATTTTCTCAGAGGAATCCCAGGTCATGGTTCCCAGAGTAGTCATGAATTGGCAAAGTGAGCACAAAAAAGTCTGGAGCAGCATCCAAACAGCACTTTAGGTCAAAACTGGGCAGTTGGACAATGATCCAAGAAGCATGAGGAAAAGATAAAGTCATAACTCGGAAACTCAAACTTGAGATTTTAAACCATTTCTACCAGGTGGAAAACCTTAACATAAAGAGCAATATGTAGGCAAGGATAAAAGTCAGGGTCAAAGCACAGAAGTACCACAATTCATAGTTAATAGAGGGACATATGGAGCTTCTTTTGAATTCTCCACATGGTTTCATGTTATCTGAGTGTTCTGGTGGTCAAGGAAACCTGATGCCACCACTGACTGACCACTGGATCCGGGAATGATGAGTAGCAGTATGTTGAAGGAAATTTCCATGCCTATTTTGTCGCAATTTTTGCTCAATTCTTTGACATAAGCGACAAATATGTTTGTATGGCCTTTCTATGTCCAAGACTATGTGGACAAGAAAAATGGTCAAATGCAAATGACTTATTTTGAGACTTTGTTCTGACAAACAATATAAATATGAAGTCCTATTGTGTAGTAATGACACCTACTAAGGGTAAAAGCCGACCATCAGCTTAGGGATGGGCGAAACATGTTTTATCTTTCGTGTTATTCCGAATCCTCTGTCTTGCGGGACCGATTAGGAAATAACTTGGCGTGCAGTGGAGCAAGTCATTACTGGTGAGGAGAAAGCTCGGGATATAGCAATCACAACTTCCCTGCTGCTGAAACACTGCAGTCAACAAGTTTCCTTTATTTCCTACCAGCATGAAAGACCCTAAATTGCAATGTCTTGTGTTTTCAACAACTGCACTTGAGTTCTTCAGATGGTCCTAATTTAGAGGGCGACAACATTTGGAGTTATCAACGTTTCTTTTTTTTTTCTTTTTAAGACCCTTTTTTTAAAAAAAAAAAACTAACTAGAATAAAAATATATTAATATTTAGGGTCAATGCTGTGCTATTCCAGCCTTGCACCATTGAGACAGACTTGTTGCTGTCAACTATAGTCTTTCATGTTGGGTTTGCAAATTCCTAAAAATGAATCTGACTTGGATCACAAAGATGAATTATCAAAGAGATCAGGTGGAAGTATGACATTACCTCCAACCCTGTTTACTGTGATATCAAATTTGTATTTTAATGGGCATTTTTGGGAAATTTCCCCAGCCTGGATGATGTGCTAGATAGAGTGAAATGGTGGTCCCTTTTTCCTCTATGAATAAAAGACCATTTTAAAAGTTAAAGGGTGAGTGCCGCAGTTTATTCTAACTTTAGTAGATTTGCTGAATAACTCTGTTGAGCACAAGCACATACTAATTATAGTTCCCTTAAATTATTCTGTGAGCAGGCTTTTGCTATGTAATCTGAGAGCAGCATGTTGTAGGGGCAGAAACTCTGATTCCAGTGATATGTCACTTACTAGGCTGTGCGTTGCAGTTTCAATAAAATCAGTGTTTTTATCAGCAGGAAATGATCACTACAAGACTATGTGTCTCGTGCCTCCTAGTCAACTTGTTCTGCGTAACTCCGCCCCCACTACTGATTGTTAGCTTTCTGCCTATGCACAGTGTACACAGAAAGGTTCCAATCAGTGTTGTGGGCGGGGTTATACAGGGCTCTGCTAGATCTGCAGCAGAGAAAACATTGATTGTATCAAAGTGACTTTATGCAGACCGGCAAGTGACACATCGCCGGAATGAGGGTATCGGCCCCTACATAATGATGTTCTCGGATTACATAGCAAAAACTTGCTGACAGATTCCCGTTAAAAAATTGTTCAACACTCCAGATGCACCATTCAATTTCCAATATACTGATTGAGTGCTTCTGATAGTGCTGATCCAATTTCTTCATTTAAGATAATAATAATATTGATCCCTCTGAGCCTCCATATAGTAATTGCGCCCCACTCCATGCCTCCATAGAGTACCAGTGCCCCATTATGCCTCTACATAGTAATGCATACTATAGACTTATGCCAAAGTTTTTTGCAATAGCATTGACGACATTAAAAGTATCAGTGAGTCAGATTTGTGTATAAATATATATTACAAATCTAAAAAAACAGGTTTTTGTTTTTCCACTTTGGTAATTTTTAAACAGTTCGTTAATTCATAACTTGGGAGTGATGAGCGAGATGGGGGTTTGTAAGCAGAAATATAAGAAAGTGACTTTAGAAGTTGTACAAATCTAATTGCACCTATTAAAACAGAGAAATGAGAAGATTAACCTTTTCGGTTGGGGGTAAAATACCTTATCCTGATGTAGACAAGAGGCCAATGTATATTATAAATCCATTGAATGTATCTGGCCGCGGTCAGTGCAACTGTTTAGTTAAGAATTCTAATTTTACTGCATCTCCTGTAACACTATCTGCATGCAATCTGTCTTTAAAGGAAAGGAGGGTAAAGATGTCCCAGACCACCCTGAATTTGCCATCAAGTTCAACACTATTCTTCTCTATGAAATATTAGACTTTGGCTACTGCCTTTTAAGCTCTATTTAGGCTTTGACCTCAAGTTACATGATAAATCGTAATGTAACCCAACCAAGATTTATCCTCGATGGAGAAGCACAATGCTCGGAGATGCCACTTTCAGGACCTTGGTTTCTAATTTCACGCATGACCAGATGAACTAATTAATCCATCACGACTCACTTTGTTATCATACGACCTGATGACCAAACATGATGAGAACTACGATTTGTAGACGATAATTCAAAAATTTACAAAGGAAATACATAAAAAGTACAACCTGGCATGACGAAAGAAGTATCCATCAATGAGTACGTAAAGGTGTAGGCAATCAGTAGTGCGAACAGTACACAGTAAAGAAGAGTGGCTTGTTGACCATGACTTGGGGAACATATCCCCTAATTCTGCCACCAACACAGGAGGACTTGATCCCAAGAATGGAGTTTTTGTTGAATTTTAGTGGGAGTAGATAGAGTGACGGTACACTTGGCTGTCTCCATCAGTCCCATAGACAATGTGTAGAGCGGTGGTGAGCATAAACAGAGGATTCACATGCCCAATGTTCAAGATTCAAGGGGTCAAACCCCCAGCTATCACCTACCTTATCATATTGGAAATTCTACACGGGGAAAACCTGCAAATGAGCTCTTTTCAATTGTAAAGGTAGCCACCATGTAAGCCAATACCCCTGCTCTGCACTGAGGGGCAAGTGCAACCAAACAGCTCTGTGTAGGTGGGTGTCTGGGTTGGCTCATATATTTTGGAAAGCTAATTTCAGTAAATTGTAGGGTAAAAATTTGTAGTTACAGTATTCACAGACTTTTAGAGTATAAAATAATAGATAAAGCAATACTCACCCCCCCCCCAGGTCCAGTAATGCATCTCAGCAACTGCATCGGTCTTAGTTGACATGGTTAGTGGAAACATCAAGACTACAGTACACGTGACCGCTGCGGCCAATCACTGGGCTCAGCAGTTCTGCAGATGTAGACAGCATGAGATGCTGAGCCTAGTGACTGGCTACTGTCACTCAAAACCAGAGTAAATCCATTGTCTTGCTGCCAGCATCCCCTCCAACAAACGTGCCATCTCTTCTTTCTTAGTGGGCCTATCCTATTTGTTATCATTCTGCCAGCACTGTAGGTACTAAAGCTTCCTTTTTTTCCATGCTGTTATTCAATGGCTTGGCTACACTGAAGTCTGACTCTCTGTTATGCCTTTATGCCGTTTGAAAAACAGGAGGGCAGGAACAGAGAGGCAAAGCCTTCATTTCCTGTGGTGAAGAGACCATGAGCCACCCTGACTTCTGGTAGAGCAATAAAGCCTAGCCTCCTCTTCCTGTAGAGCAACAAAGAACCTACCCCATTTCCTATAATCCATTTCAACTTATCTGGTGTTAAAGATGAATTGCAGTTGACAACAGGCAGTAATAAGCAAAATACACATAAGGGAAACACCTACATAGTAGTTGGCACTTCGGAAATATTTTTTTTTCGATTCAACATGATATAGGCTAAACATTACTGTGTGATTTTGTTAATTATTGCACTGGCCATCAGATGAGACGAAGTTTACTAAAATGGCAGTGACTATTTAAAGGAATTGTTCAGAATTAGAAAAACTTGATATTTTTTACATTTCAGAAACATTGTTACACTTGTCCATGGATTGTGTCTGGTATCGGTGCTCAGTTCCACTGAAATGAATGTGGCTGAGCTGTAGTACTATTCACAAGAATACTACTACTTTTAGGTAGTAGCTGTAACTGACTGCAAATCTAGCTTTAACTGTGCAAAATCCTATAACATAATATTTATTTTTAATATGGAGACAGTCCATTAGTCCCCTATTTTTACTGACCGTCCATGAATCTTCAGATGGTTGACATCACTCACTTGGACATATGCAATGTTTCACAGTAATGAAAACGTAAACCATAATTTTTGACTTTTTTGAATTCTCCTGTAAATCTGCATAGCCAAAAAGATCAATGTATTTGTGAATTTCCATTTCCTTCCTTCTAAGTATTTCAAGTAACGAGCCTCATAGTTTTACAGTCTACGTGATTAGCATGTGTTGTGCAAAGTGGAACATCAAACTTTAGTTTGGCGGAAGGAAAAAAAATGCATTGCATTACTCTGAGGGATCCTAATCAAATGCAGGGAAACCCGTAGGAGAAATCTCTCTGGGTGGTCTCTCAGGCTGATATCTATTCACATCACCAGGAGAAAAAAATATATAAAAAATTCTCTTAAAAAAAAAGAGAGTAGAAAACAGAAATGCATAATTTATAAAGAAGATCAATCGTTGAATTCTGGAGACGTTTGTTATTATTCATGGTTTCGGGTTCAGTAGCGCTGGGTGGCCAGAACAGGTTGCTCAATCTGAAATAATTTCATGCCTCATTATAAAAAAAAATTAACTAGTAGCGTATCTCTGTTGTGATGCTGCCAACTCTAAGTAGCGTTGCACTGACTTTCCCACTTTCTTGGGTGGTGAGTTGATTTTGGACTTTTTTTTTTATTCCTCGTCTGGAAAATTTCTAACATTTTGTGTTAAATGTTTATCCGGGGGATATGACAAGTATGCAGCTTTAAAAGTTTGATAAAGCTTATAAAATTCATATGGATTAACTTAGTAAAAGAACTCAGGACCTGTGTGTTCTATCGGAGATAAGAAACGGGTGTCGAGATAAAAAACGAGATGGGATTTGTGGCCCGAAAACAAACCGCGATTAGATGATTTCATCTGAAAAAGTTCTATGGGAAAGTTGCCAAAAAAATTCATGATTATTGTTAAAGGGGTCAACCAGACTTAATTCTGTTTTCTAGGCATGGGATGTAATAAAATAAATGAGGGCATATTCACTTTTTCTCATTTTCATGAAGCCAACACAATGGCGCTCCAGTAGCCGACTCCGACTCTGGAAATGATGACTGTGCCGTCCAGTCCACGACTGGAAAAGTGTATCATCTGAATTTTGTCTGTATTTTATTAAACTCCAAAAAGGAGTTTATAAGATGTTTCAATTGTTCATGGTCTTCAATACCTCTGCTTGCTGTTAATCAATGGGATCCTTCATTACTATGATTACTATGATGGACAGCATTGCACGCTTACCCACATCATACTATTCTAAAACCTATCATCTGAGCATCACAATTTCGATGGGCAGTTTTCAACATTGCTCTTGGCAAAAAAGAGACATCTAATTACCATTCCTGGTCCTGAGAAGGCAATGCCCAAACCCCCAACTAGTAACACTCCCAAAGTTAATCAAGATCTCCCACTTTGGCCAATGGTTTATATAAATCCACCCCTTTTTGACACACTTTTTGGACATTCCTGAATTTGCCAGGAATGTATCCAAATTGCCAAGGCAGCATTTTACAAGCATCCTAGATTTGGTAAAATCTAAAACATCTGTGTCGATGTTTATATTAGTGTAAAATTGGCCATGTTTTTGTCATGTGCCATTTGTATTGCCTTCATGTTGCATCTATATTGAATTAATTTTTTTTCCATAACCATTTATTTCACTGAACTTTTATTTATCCATTGACTCAACAATGGATCAGTGAAAAGCAGATAAAACTCAGATGGAACTCGGAAAATCTGTCCTCAGTGTTCCATCCATCTCATACAGATCCCCATTGATATTAAAGTCCGAGTCTGATCCACAAAACGGATGAGAATAGGAAGCACTCGGGGTCTCATGGACATGTTTTTAAATGGATGTGTGTATGGATTGATGAAACTTTATGGGTCAGAGGTCTGTCCAAGAAAATAACAGACATGTCACACGAGGGTGTGACTGTATCGTTAGCTTAAACAAAATTTTAAAGTATAAGAGACTGGAGAGTAAGAAACGATTTCGAGTAGTGAGGTTGTAGAGTTTTTCACCATATTACTTATATATTCATATACACCACACTACATTGTAACACTGTTATCCATTGTATTACATCAACATTATCAAACTGGATTCAATGTGAATAATTTGAACAGTGGATTGTATAAAGTTCAGCTACCACTTACAGTGGTGGCCAAAAGTATTGGCACCCCTGCTATTCTGTCAGATAATACTCAGTTTCTTCCTGAAAATGATTGCAATCACAAATTCTTTGGTATTATTATCTTCATTTAGTTTGCTTGCAAGGAAAAAACACAAAAGAGAATGAAGCAAAAATCAAATCATTGATCATTTCACACAAAACTCCAAAAATGGGCCAGACAAAAGTATTGGCACCCTCAGCCTAATACTTGGTTGCACAACCTTTAGCCAAAATAGCTGCGAACAACCGCTTCCGGTAACCATCAATGAGTTTCTTACAATGCTCTGCTGGAATTGTAGACCATTCTTCTTTGGCAAACTGCTCCTGGTCCCTGATATTTGAAGGGTGCCTTCTCCAAACTGCCATTTTGAGATCTCTCCACAGGTGTTCTATGGGATTCAGGTCTGGACTCATTGCTGGCCACCTTAGAAGTCTCCAGTGCTTTCTCTCAAACCATTTTATAGTGCTTTTGGAAGTGTGTCATTGGGTCATTGTCCTGCTGGAAGACCCATGACCTCTGAGGGAGACCCAGCTTTCTCACACTGGGCCCTACATTATGCTGCAAAATTTGTTGGTAGTCTTCAGACTTCATAATGCCATGCACACTGTCAAGCAGTCCAGTGCCAGAGGCAGCAAAGCAACCCCAAAACATCAGGGAACCTCCGCCATGTTTGACTGTAGGGACCGTGTTCTTTTCTTTGAATGCCTCTTTTTTTTTCCTGTACACTCTATGTTGATGCTTTTTCCCAAAAAGCACTACTTTTGTCTCATCTGACCAGAGAACATTCTTCCAAAACGTTTTAGGCTTTCTCAGGTAAGTTTTGGCAAACTCCAGCCTGGCTTTTTTATGTCTCGGGGTAAGAAGTGGGGTCTTCCTGGGTATCCTACCATACAGTCCCTTTTCATTCAGACGCCGACGGATAGTACGGGTTGACACTGTTGTACCCTCGGACTGCAGGGCAGCTTGAACTTGTTTGGATGTTAGTCGAGGTTCTTTATCCACCATCCGCACAATCTTGCATTGAAATCTCTCGTCAATTTTTCTTTTCCGTCCACATCTAGGGAGGTTAGCCACAGTGCCATGGGCTTTAAACTTCTTGATGACACTGCACACGGAAGACACAGGAACATTCAGGTCTTTGGAGATGGACTTGTAGCGTTGAGATTGCTCATGCTTCCTCACAATTTGGTTTCTAAAGTCCTCAGACAGTTCTTTGGTCTTCTTTCTTTTCTCCATGCTCAATGTGGTACACACAAGGACACAGGACAGAGGTTGAGTCAACTTTAATCCATGTTAACTGGCTGCAAGTGTGATTTAGTTATTGCCAACACCTGTTAGGTGCCACAGGTAAGTTACAGGTGCTGTTAATTACACGAATTAGAGAAGCATCACATGATTTTTCAAACAGTGCCAATACTTTTGTCCACCCCCTTTTTTAGGTTTGGTGTGGAATTATATCCAATTTGGCTTTAGGACAATTCTTTTTGTGTTTTTTCATTGAAGACAAATTAAATGAAGATAATAATACCAAAGAATTTGTGATTGCAATCATTTTCAGGAAGAAACTGAGTATTATCTGACAGAATTGCAGGGGTGCCAATACTTTTGGCCAGCACTGTATCATCATGGATAATATTCTGCCATTCCAGGTACTGAATGCCATCATCAGCTCTGGGAGGATGGGATCTCTAGGTGCCAGTTGGCTTTTTTTTCCATCTTACCTCGATCTTAGGAATTGTACATAACCCTACAATATCTCCTAATCTGCTCAGCTGGGGGAAGCTGGAAGAATTTTCACATTTACCCACACAGTTCATGAAAAATAAACAAGTGTCAGGAGCAATTCATGATTATGATGCTATCCAGATACTTTTTATACAGTCATGGCCGAAAGTGTTGGCACCCTTGAAATTGTTTCAGAAAATGAAGTATTTCTCCTAGAAAAATTATTGCAATTCCCACGTTTTGTTATACACGTTTATTTCCTTTGTGTGTATTGGAACAACACAAAAAAAACCAGAAAAAAAAGGCAAATTGGACATAATATTACACAAAACCCCCAAAATGGGCAGGACAAAATTTTTAGCACCCTCAACTTAATATTTGGCTGCAATTTGGAATAAATAACTGTAATCGATCTGTTCCTATAACCATCGACAAGCTTCTTTCACCTCTCAACTGGAATTTTGGACCAGCCTTCTTATGCAAACTGCTCCAGGTCTCTCATATGTGAAGGCGTCTTCTCCCAACAGCAATTTTAAGATCTCGCCACAGGTGTTCAATGGGATTTAGATCCGGACTCATTGCTGCCACTTCAGAACTCTCCAGCGCTTTGTTCCCATCCATTTCTGGGTGCTTCTTGAAGTATCTTTGGGGTCATTTTCCTACTGGAAGACCCATGACCTAGGACGCAAACTCAGCTTTCTGACAATGGGCACTACATTGCGACCCAAAATCCTTTGCTAATTTTCAGATTTCATGTCGCCTTGCACACAGTCAAGGCACGCAGTTCTAGAGGCAACAAAACAACCCCAAAACATCTTTGAACTTCCACCATATTTGACTGTAGATACTGTGTTCTTTTCTTTGTAGGCCTCATTCCATTTTTGGTAAAGAGTAGAATGATGTCTTTTACCAATAAACTCTATTTTGGTCTCATCTGTCCACAAAAGAAGAATTTTGGCAAACTGCAGTCTAGCTTTTTTGTGTCTCTGTGTCAGCAGTGGGGTCCTCCTGGGTCTCCTGCCATAGCATTTAATTTCATTCAAATGTCAACCGATAGTTCGCACTGACAGTGATGCACCGTGAGCCTACAGGACAGGTTGAATTTCTATGGAACTTGATTGGGGCTGCTTATGCACCATCTGGACTATCCTACATTGCAACCTTTCATCAATTTTTCTCTGCGGTCCACATCCAGGGAAATTAGCTACAGTGCCATGGGTTGTAAACTTCGTGATTATGTTGCGCACCATGGACAAAGGAACATCAAGATCTCTGGAGATGGACTTGTAACCTTTAACCTTGAAATTGTTGATATTTTTCAACAATTTTGGTTCTCAAGTCCTCAGACAGATCTCTTCTCCTCTTTCTGATCTCCATGCTTAGTGTGGCACATACAGACACACAATGCAAAGATTGAGTCAACTTCTCTCCTTTTTATCCGGATTCAGGTGTGATTTTCATATTGCCCACACCTGTTACTTACCGCAGATGAGTTTGAACGAGCATCACATGCTTGAAACAAAGTTGTTTGCCCACAATTTTGGAAAGGTGCCATCAATTTTGTCTGGAATATTTTTGGAGTTTTGTCTGACATGATATCCAGTTTGCCTTTTTTTCTCTGTTTTTTTGTTGTTGTTCCAATACACACAAAGGAAATAAACATATGTATAACAAAACATGTGTAATTGCAATAATTTTATGGGAGAAAAACTTAATTTTCTGGAATAATTTCAAGGATGCCAACACTTTGGGCCATGACTGTATATTCTATTGTGCATTCAGTGAGAATTGTAGATTACTGCGCTGCCTATTCATGACAACTAGAGGAGATTAATCCATTAGTCACAAAGATTCAAAATAGTAACTGGTTTAATTGATCAATAAACCAATAAGGGAAACTGTCAGCTTCAAAATTTTGTGTAATCTGTGGGCGGCATGTTACAGAGCAGGAAACGCTGATCAGAATGATATATAGGTTTGTGGGAACAGTTTCAACATTTACTGTATTAATGGAAATCTCTACTTTCTCTATGCTTAGGAGTCAAGTGGGCGGTCCTACTCCTGGCCCACCTCCTTGACTCTTCAGTCCAGAATGAGTAGGAATTTCAATTAATAAATTACAAGTTCTAATGAATCTGTTCCCACAAGCCTATATTTATGCTCAGTTCCTCCTGCTCTATAACATGGTGCTGGAGATTGAATGTTCGATGTGCTGGGCTGACTGCAAAGACTTTAAGTGCAAAACTGACCAGCGAGGCTACCGAGCGTGCAGAGGCTGATTGAGCATCCCAGAGGAAGCATAAGTACGGAGGGGCAGATAAGTACATAGTAAATCGCAATATCATAGTTTAACACAAGAGCATAGCTTGGTGTTTTTCCTTACTTGCCTTCTATTAGTTTTTCTGCTTTTACCTGTATTGTTTATCCCCATTTAATATGTGCTCCATGGACAATGCTACCAGGTGTGCATCTTGTAGGATGTATTCATGCCTTGACCTGCCGTTTGAGGGTGAATATGTCTGTGCTCGATTTCAGTGACTTTCATGTTTGGGACAACACTAAGGAGCATTGCAAACCTGGAGAGGAGTTTAGAGCTCACTGAGCTTGCGCTGGCTGGGGCCAGTGATATGGAGGAGGGTGGAGGTGGGGAAGATCAGGACCCAGAAGTACAGTAGGTAGCTGGGTAACAGTTAGAAGAAGGGGTAGGGGGGAAAGTGCCAGGGAGCCCAGTCCTGATGTGGCACAACATAGTAAATATGCCTGTTTGGCTGATATTAGGTATCCTAGCCCAGGGCTGGGATCACTGCAGCAGGACGTTGCTCCTAACAACCAGGAAGACGACTGCTGTAGGAAGGAGGGAAATAGGAGTGCAGCAAAGGCCAGACAGATGTTGGTGGTAGGGAACTCTATAATTAGGCGGACAGACAGGGTCATCTGCCGCCAAGACCGTGAATCTCGAACAGTGTGTTGTCTGCCGGGTGCTCGAGTTCGACATATTGCGGATCAGATAGACAGATTGCTGGGTGTAGCTAGGGAAAACCCAGCGGTCATGGTGCACATCGGTACCAATGACAAAGTTAGAGGGAGGTGGAAGGTCCTTAAAAATGATTACAGGGAACTAGGAGAGAAGCTGAAGGCCAGGACCTCCAAGGTGGTGTTTCCAGAAATACTGCCGGTGCCACGAGCGTCACTAGAAAGACAGCGGGAGCTTAGGGAGATAAATGAGTGGCTCAAAAATTGGTGCAGAAAGGAAGGGTTTGGGTTCATGGAGAACTGGGCCGACTTAGCTGTCGGCTACAGGCTCTATGGTAGGGACGGGCTGCATCTCAATGGGAAGGGTGCTGCTATGCTAGGGGAAAAAATGGTCAGACGGATGGAGGAGCTTTTAAACTAGGATCTGGGGGGAGGGAGGGCATACGTGCTTATAAGGGGATAGATATAGTAGACAGAGAGAGTTGGATAGCTGGGGTTATAGAGGATCTAGGGGGGCTGGGATATGCAAGGAAAGTAGGGAGCTGAGTAGGAGTAACAAATGTGCTAATGGTATTAAATGTTTGCTGGAAAAAGCAAGAAGTCTCGCAAACAAAATGGCTGAACTGGAGACTCTTATGTTGGTCACGGAATATGATGTGGTGGGTATTACGGAAACCTGGTTGGATGAAAGCCATGACTGCGTGACAAACATGGAGGGATAGACTACATTTAAAAAGGACAGGAAAGACAAAAAGGTGGAAGGGTGTGTATTTTCATAAGATCCAACTTAAAACCAGTTCTCAATGACAACATTGGGGGGAGATGCGACAATGTAGAGTCAGTCTGGGTTAATGTGAATGGGGATGGCCATAATGGAACATTTTTAATTGGAGTTTGTTACAATCCTCCTAATATAACTGAACTGGTAGAGGACGAAATGCTGCAACAAATGAAAAATACAGCAAACAATAATAGGGTCCTTATTATGGGGGATTTTAACTATCCAGATATCCAATGGGACATAGAATCATCCAGTTGTGCTAAAAGTTGAAAGTTCTTATCCACAGTTCAGGACAATTACCTCTAAGCTGGTAGATGAACCAACCACGGGAGGTAATCTGCTGGATCTGGTTCTATCAAATAGACCAGATACAATTTCAGATCTACAGGTCAGGGAGCATTTGGGAAGCAGTGACCATAATATGGTAAGTTTCAATAAAACATTTCACAAAGGAAATGCAAAAACCTGGAACTTTAGAAAATCTGATTTTAACAAATTAAGGGAAGAGCTTAATCGTGTAGACTGGGACCATGTCATGGTAACTGGGGATACAGAATGTAAATGGGACATTTTTAAGTAAATACTACTAGAATCCTGTAGAAAATGTATACCCTCTGGTAATAAAATGTCCAGGAATAAAAAGAAACCATTATGGATAAATAAGACAGTACAAAGTTCAATAAGATAAAAACAAAGGGCATTCAAAATCTTGAGGGTCGAGAATACAGAAATAGCATTTCAGGAGTATAAAGACCTAAATAAGAAATGTAAAAAATAAATCAAGTTAGCAAAATTATCTACAGAGCAACAAATCACAAGCAACATTAAAATAAATCCCAAAAAATGTTATACATACATCACTGTCCAAAAAAAAAAATCAGATGGTATCGGCCACTTAAAAACCGATAACAAGATAATTATAGAGGACAAAGAAAAGGCTGAGATATTAAACAAGCATTTTTCATCCATGTTCACCAACAAACCGTCCATTCCTGGGATCTTTCAAAAGGGCAAAAATCAAAGTTCACCACCTAATATACAGTACAGACCAAAAGTTTGGACATACCTTCTCATTGAAAGATTTTTCTGTATTTTCTTGACTATGAAAATTGTACATTCACACTGAAGGCATCAAAACTATGAATTAACACATGTGGAATTATATACTTAACAAAAAAGTGTGAAACAACTGAAAATATGTCTTATATTCTAGGTTCTTCAAAGTAGTCACCTTTTGCTTTGATGACTGCTTTGCACACTCTTGGGATTCTCTTGATGAGCTTCAAGCGGTAGTCACCGGAAATGGTCTTCCAACAATCTTGAAGGAGTTCCTAGAGATGCTTAGCACTTGTTGGCCCTTTTGCCTTCACTCTGCGGTCCAGCTCACCCCAAACCACCTCGATTGGGTTCAGGTCTGGTGACTGTGGAGGCCAGGTCATCTGGCGTAGCACCCCATCACTCTCCATCTTGGTAAAATAGCCCTTACACAGTCTGGAGGTGTGTTTGGGGTCATTGTCCTGTTGAAAAATAAATGATGGTCCAACTAAACGCAAACCGGATGGAATAGCATGCCCCTGCAAGATGATGTGGTAGCAATGCTGGTTCAGTATGCCTTCAATTTTGAATAAATCCCCAACAGTGTCACCAGAAAAGCACCCCCACATCATCACACCTCCTCCTCCATGCTTCACGGTGGGAACCAGGCATGTAGAGTCCATCCGTTCACCTTTTCTGCATCGCATAAAGACACGATGGTTGGAACCAAAGATCTCAAATTTGGACTCATCAGACCAAAGCACAGATTTTGACTGGTCTAATGTCCATTCCTTCTGTTCTTTAGCCCAAACAAGTCTCTTCTGCTTGTTGCCTGTCCTTAGCAGTGGTTTACTAGCAGCTATTTTACCATGAAGGCCTGCTGCACAAAGTCTCCTCTTAACAGTTGTTGAAGAGATGTGTCTGCTGCTAGAACTCTGTGTGGCATTGACCTGGTCTCTAATGTGAGCTGCTGTTAACCCGCGATTCCTGAGGCTGGTGACTCGGATAAACTTATCCTCAGAAGCAGAGGTGACTCTTGGTCTTCCTTTCCTGGGGCGTTCCTCATGTGAGACAGTTTCTTTGTAGCGCTTGATGGTTTTGCAACTGCACTTGGGGACACTTTCAAAGTTTTCCCAATTCTTTGGACTGACTGACCTTCATTTCTTAAAGTAATGATGGCCACTCGTTTTTCTTTACTTAGCTGCTTTTTTCTTGCCATAATACAAATTCTAACAGTCTATTCAGTAGGACTATCAGCTGTGTATCCACCAGACTTCTGCACAACACAACTGACGGTCCCAACCCCATTTATAAGGCAAGAAATCCCACTTATTAAACCTGACAGGGCACACCTGTGAAGTGAAAACCATTTCCGGTGACTACCTATTGAAGCTCATCAAGAGAATGCCAAGAGTGTGCAAAGCAGTCATCAAAGCAAAAGGTGGCTACTTTGAAGAACCTAGAATATAAGACATATTTTCAGTTGTTTCACACTTTTTTGTTAAGTATATAATTCCACATGTGTTAATTCATAGTTTTGATGCCTTCAGTGTGACTGTACAATTTTCATAGTCATGAAAATGCAGAAAAATCTTTAAATGAGCTAATTAAACATTGACAAATCCCCCGGCCCAGATGGTATTCATCCACGGATACAGAGGGAATTAAGCTCAGTAATTGACAAATCGCTGTATCTCATATTTTTAGACTCTCTGGTAACTGGGGCAGTGCCACAGGATTTTTGGATAGCCGATGTGGTACCGATATTTAAGAAATGTAAAAAGGTGGATACAGGTAACTACCGTCCGGTAAGTCTGTGATCAGTAGTGTGCAAAGTTTTTGAGGGCATCATAAGAGATGACCTGCAGAGTTATATCGCAGAGAATAATATAATAAATGATAATCAACACGGATTTATGAAAAATAGTAGTGCGGCTGATGTGATTTATCTGGACTTTGTAAAGGCATTTGATACTGTACCACATAACTGCCTTATACTGGAGCTACAGAAGCAAGGACTTGGGGGAACTATATGTAGATGGGTAAGGAATTGGCTAAATGGTAGGAAACAAAGGGTTGTCATAAATGGTACATTCTCTAAATGGGACATAGTCAGCAGTGGGGGCCGCAGGGATCTGTGCTAGGACCGATTCTTTTTAACCTCGTTATTAATGATCTTGGAGATGGGATTGAGAGTAAAATGTGGGTTTTTGCTGATGACACCAAACTATGTAGGATATTAAAATCTGATCTTGACATTACTGTCACAGAACTCCTTGGTGTTGCACAGATGGGATTCTCCCCAGTGGCCTCAATACATGCAGACACCTCCACCCAAGTCCACTAGATGGAGCCCTGTCAGGTATATATATACTGGGGGTGGAGTTCAGGAAGTCAGTCAGTGGGAAGCAGTGTAACACGATGCTGCAGCACCAGACAAGCTGAAGTCTGTGTGGCTGAAAGCCAGGCTAGGCCCAAACTGCGGGCTAGTCTGGCCAGTGAGAGCCTAGAGTGGGCTAGAAGGCAAGAAGGAAGAGAAGAGCCATGAGGGACAGAGGAATCACGGAGGGTTCGTCCCCTGTTGCAAGCCGGGCACTGGGCCCGAGCCTATTGGGAATCCGGCATACTGAGGAGGATTTCATATCCCTCAGTCCACCCGTGAATAGCGCACACTCAGAGGACTAGGTACCACAAAGGCCCCAGCATCCAGGGATCGTGGTAACCAGTGGGAAAGCCCTCGCCGCCAAGCAAGACGGGTGAGAGAAACATCAAGGGAGCTAGACCCTGTTCCAGGCAAGTCAGAAGCTCCAGGTAGAGAGACAGGAAGATACAGAAAGGAGGCCTTACATCCGCTCACTGGGGAGCAAGACCAGAAGTGCACACCACCTACAAGTGCCCCGGACCGTACCTGACTACCATCTGCAGTAAAGGTACTGAAACTAGCCCTGGTGTGTGTGTCTGTTCTTCCTCTGACCCGGCTGGGTCCCATCTCCCCTGCACCACCATCCATTACACCCCACGCTGCCCTGGAGCTAGCTCTACCTGTGGAGAACCACACCATCCCTGCTGCCGTAACACCAGCTCCAGAGGACTGCTCCGCAGCGGCGGCACCCCCTTAGCCGCATTCCACAGGTGGCGTCACGAACACTTTAAATCCCTTATAAATATCCCCCTTTTTACTGACCACCCTGGGTCACGGACAGGGCCAGCCACCGTGATATCCCCCAGCAACCGGAGGCCCGGCTGCCGAGTACCCAACGGCCCAGGGGGCGCGTCATTACGATATTGCAGAGCGATCTGGATAATGACTGAATGGGCAAACACTTGGCAGATGAGGTTTAATGTAGATAAATTTAGAGTAATGCACCGAGGACGGAGTAATCCTATTGCTACATATACTATAAATGGGAGTATACTCGGGACTACAGAACAGGAGAAGGACTTGGGTATTCTGGTTACAAGTAAGCTGAGCAGCAGTACTCAATGTCAGGCAGCAGCCACAAAAGCAAACAAGATTTTAGGATGTATAAAAAGAGATAAAATCCTGTGATCCCAACGTATTGTTGCCCCTTTATAAATCACTGGTGAGGCCACATCTGGAATATGGGATCCAGTTTTGGGCTCCACATTTTAAAAAGGATATTCAGAAGTTAGAGTCAGTTCAAAGGCGTGAAACTAGATTATTGCAAGGGATGGAAGCCTCATATGATGAGAGGTTGGAAAAGTTGAGCTTGTTTAGCTTAGAAAAACGACGTCTCAGAGGAGATCTCATTTACGTGTATAAATATATGTGTGGTCAGTACAATGGATAAGCACATGACTTATTCCTTCCAAAGACCATACTAAGGACCAGGGGGCACTCATTACAAGTGGAAGAAAGGCGATTCCGGCAGCTAAACAGGAAAGGGTTCTTTACAGTCAGAGCAGTCAGTCTGTGGAATGCTGACCACAAGTTTCAAAAAAGGGCTGGATGATTTCCTCGATACAGGTAAAATTGTGGGCTACAGTTAAACTAGTCAAAACATTACACCTATAGTATTACATTTGATATGATAATAGCAATTACATAACTAGTAATATAATTAAGTTTGATCCAGGGTTCTAGGACTGATCGCCTTTTCTTGGGGTCAAGAAGGAATTTTTCCCCTGTGATGCAAATTGGCTGAATGTGTCCTGGGGTTTTTGCCTTCTTCTGGATCAACAGATTTAGGTATAGGGATTTTAGTAATACCATTATTAGAATCACAAGAGTAATACAAAATATAAAACTAATTAAAAAATTATAAACGGGTTCATTTCTAATTGTAATAGTGCAGCAGTAATAAAAATGGTAATAATACATTTGTGAGGCCTAGTCCCAGTTAGTTAGTAAGTTAGTGTAGTGTTAGTGTAGTTCTCCTAGGAAGCCCACTCAGAGAATTAATATGGTAGTCATTGGCTCCCCACGATCTTGTCGCAAGAGAGGCCTTGGAGAGCCAGGGTACTTCACTATGGCAAACAAGAAATTTAAATGCTGCTGGCAATGATTGACAGTGGTATTTAAATGTAGCTTTGTTTGCTGTTGTTAAAAGCAGATGCCAGCTGTGTAACATTGTAACTCAGCCAGAGTCTGCCCAATAGCCTGAGCCCTCTCCATAAACCCAGCACGCCTCCTGTGATGGAAATGTACATCACAGGTCAGTAAGGAGTAAATATTGGGTGAGACAAGACCCTGATGTCATGAAAGTTCATAAGTTGCGCCAGATGGTTCAAAGATGCCGGAAGCTGGAAGATGCCAAAGATCCTGGACGCCACCAAACACCAAATATGGCCCAGTGAAGCCCGCACCTATGACCGTACCGATGAAGACGAGCCGCTGCTCAAGTCTCTGTGTTTTGGCTGCATCTGTGATGTCGACAGAGTGCATCACTACCAATTCCTGAGCTTGGCGGCTCGTGCCGTCTACCTTGGAAGTGTTGCTGAGCTCAGTTTTGGCTATGGCGGTGATTTTATTCTGTTGACGTGACGTCACTGCTGCAGCTAAAACACCGAGACCCAAGCAGCGGCCGAGACCTAGTAGGGTGAGCACCTGCTCTTTTTGTTATTTTAGGTATTGCAGAGCATTTGGACCCAGTATCCTGAAACTTGAAATTCCATTTAAGAACATATGAGACATAGCAATCACCCAAGCGTTCTCCAAGATGTTGGCACTCCATGGTGTCTTTCAATTCCTTCTGTATATTTTTCGAATGGCAACTCAAGAACATCCAAAAATGAAACGGTACAGTAGAGAAGTAATAGGAAACTGATGGATTATTTCATCTCTCCGCACTTACGAGCTAAGAACATTGGTAGAGCGCCTTCCATCTGATGCGCGACACCTCGAAATATAGGGCTACCAAAGAGATGAGAGATTTGGAAAGACTCGAAAGAAATGACTGAGTCATTGTTGGCACCGTGCAACACGCTCCGACTAACACAAAGGAGGAATCTCTTCCAAAGAGTTAGGAATATGAAGTCGACCCGACGGAGTATTTTATAATCCTGTGTTATTCGAAGAAAGACAATTGCTGGACAGTATTTAATAAATGTTCTATTTGTTAAGGAGGCATCCAGCAATGAACTGGCTCGTGTAAAAAGAGGACTTAGACCGAAACCGGAGATCAAAGATAAACTCCCCAGGGCTGGGATAAAAGGGAGAACAAGGGTACTGGAGCTGCCATTTTATTCGATTTTATAATATTTTTTTCTTAACATTTTTTTTTTTAATTTGACCATGGATTTAAGAAAAATGGAAGAGTCTCACATTCTTTAGATTTAGAAAAAAAAAGAACTGCCAAAGGAAAATGATTATGGTGTGCTATTATTTTGAGGTATTACATCTGTTGGCTATTTAATACTTACTGTTATTAGTTTATGAGACCCAGGAGTTTATATCTTGAAATAACATAATAGCAGGGAAAGAATCGGCTTATGTTATAGAACCGGAGTTTAGAAAATGAATCATCGACGTATATTTGGATTCTCTTAGATTTATGAAATGTAATAATGGGCCTTATTGGGGTTTTACAGCAATTATCTGCACAAGATGTTCCCTAATTGGGGATATAAAGCAACGCCACGCTATAGAGAGGCGAAATGCCTTCGGGGAGATTTAGCTCGCTGTCACGGTACTAACATTGTATACATGACTTAATGGGGTTGATCTGGAGCAGAAAAAAGGAACTTTATTTTTTTTTCAGAAACAGCGCCACATATATCCTCTGGCTGAGTCTGGTATTGCAGATAGGTCTGATTTATTATTTTGTTATTTAACAGTCTTCGGATCGATCTCGTGTCCATGGCGACTTAATGGACCTTCCTCTTCGCCTTCTCCAGTGATTGCTCTCTCCGTATGATGTGCCCAAAGTAGACAAGTTGTAGCTTGGTGATCCTTGTGATGCACCAAGGGGATGGGGACGACTCGGCGCCCGGGCCTTGCTGTTAGTTTTGGGGGATGTCGCGGTGGCCGGCTCCCGGGGCCGTACCCTGGCGTCACTCTTAAAAGCAAGGAATAATGGGGGAAAGGTGTATGGGAAAGGGGAATGTTCGTGACGCCACCCATGGTGTCTGGTGAGGATCACCAGCGCTGCTACAGTCCTCTGAGGCCGGTGATCAGGCAGCTTAGTTGGTACGGCTCCCCACAGGTGGAGCGGGGCCTCTGGGCAGCGTAGGAGAAGGGATGCAGGACAGAGGGGACCCAGCCGGGTTGGAGGAAGAATAGGCACACACAACAGTTCACTTCAGTACCTTTACTGGTGATGTTTCAGGCACGATCCAGGGCACTGTAGGGTGAAGGGTGCATTTCAGGACTCTCCCCAATGAGCGGGTGTGGGGCCTCCTATTTCTTGCCTTTTCCTGTTAAGTTTATGACCTGCCTGGAGCTAGGCCTAACTTGGTCTCTGTCTTGCACTGGCTGACCTGGTGGTAGGGTCTTCTGTTGGAGATCACACTCCCTGGTTTCGTGGGCCTCAGTGATTCCTGACCCTGGTATAACAGTCCGCCTTAGGTGTTCCTGGGACATGTAGTTCGCCAGGGGTTCCGGTTGTTTCTGCTGGTCCTAGAGATCCTTGCAGACGCGGACCCGGTGTCCGGTATATGGTTGTGGGGTGAGCTGGTTAAGCTCCTCTGCCCCCTATGTAGCTCGCTTACTCCACTTGCCTTTGGCCTCACTCGGGGCCCTCACTAGGCTTCGCACTGGCAGTAGGCCTCGCTACTCTTCACCGCTCTTATGGCGTCGGCACGCCTTGGGCTCACTAACCTGAGCTCCTTGAGTCTGGGCTGGTCTGCCAACCTCTCTGGCTGCAGCAGACTTTAGACTTAGACTGAAGATTCCAGACTTAGACTGTAACTGGACTCCTTACAGACTTCAGACTTACTCCAGACTGACTCTCTCCCAGACTGAACTGCCTAGCTCCACCTTCCCTTTTTATATCCCTAACGGGCTCCCTCTGGTGGTCTGAGGTGGAATGTGGAGGTGTGTGTATGCTGTGAGGGCCTCTTGTGGAGGAATCCGTCCATGCACCCCTCTAGGATCTGTGGTACCAATGTGCAGCAGCGCGCCACATTCCCCCCTAGCAAAGCTCAGTACTCCCGGACTGAAGTACTTTTTATAAAAACAATAATAACAATCTTCCCTTTATGGGATGCACCTGCTTGAACGTTACATATAAAACATTATAAATAACAAATATATACATATATACAATAAGCAACCTTAGAATTCAAGTCTCTCCTGGTGAGGTTCCCCAACAGGATGTCCATCTCACACGGCAGAGTATTGGTAGCTTGAGGGACCTGTACCAAACCCTCCACGTAGGCCCTGGGGTGGCTGCAGGGCATGGCAATCCTGAGTTGGACCTCCATTAGTGCCACACCAGACAGGTTTTTCTTCTGAGGTCACCTAAAGGGGCACTCCAGGGAGTGCAATTATTTACAAGAAGCAGTTTTTGGGCTGCACATAGTCCTCAGCCACTAAGTTCTTTATGTAACAAGGGAAGTGTCCATTTCACTTAAATTGTCCATTATAATGCAAAACACAAAGTTAATAAATACATACTTGAGAATATACAATATAATACCCCAGGGGCAACTATTTACACTGTCAGAGTTTCCTTCTTTATTCTCTGTATCTGACAGGGGTCTGACCTCGCGTGCTACGTGTCGACCTACGTGGTACTGGGATGCGTGAGGCACTAGTATTTGCACTACCTCCCATTCTGTCAGTTCTAAGTGTTGGGGAACTGCAGGGTTGCCTAAACCTCTCTAATGGACTGGGAAGTATACCATTGGCTGGGCCTTCTTGCTCTGCTCCAGCCGGGGATCCTTCTTCCGGGGATTCTTCTTGAGCAGGCTCTTCTGAAGCACTTACAGGCTCTACTTGCTGTGGAGGGTCGTCTGGCTGTTGAAAGAAGTGGATCACAGGTATTATTACTGCTCCTCCTAGTTGAGGCCAATCTGCCGGGAAATCTCCTAAATCAGTATGGAGTACTGCTTCTTTAGGCTCCTCCGGTACGGTGAGAGGCACTTCTTCTTGGGGCTTTAGCAGGTCTGGACACAACTTCAGATGGTCTCTAGATACCGTTGCAGTCGTTATTCCTCCATCCTTAGTAATTAGACAGGTCTTCCTGTTACCAAATCTTGAATTTAACACAGTGTAGGGTTCTCTCTCCCACTGGTCATCAAGTTTGTGGTTTCTTCTTTTTCTCTTTAACACCACCTCTCCTGGTGTGAAGGGTTCTGCGGGCGCACTTTTATTGTAGTGGGCTTCCTGCCTGTCCCTTACCCGAGTGAGACTGTCTTCGACACAGGCCTGTACTCTTCTGTACTGCTCCTGTCTGGTCGTGTCCCAGTCCTCAGTGGACATATCTGCTTCTGGTTCTACTACACCAAGCTCCAGGTCCATGGGCAACTTCCCGGGTCTTGCTCGCATGAGATATGCTGGAGTACAATTGGTGGAACTCACAGGTATGTGGTTGTACAGATCTACCAGGTCAGGTAGTAGGTCTGGCCACTGATTTCTCTCCTCTAGTGGTAAGGTCTTCAGCAGGTCGATGACGATGTTATTCATCTTTTCACAGAGACCGTTGGTTTGGGGGTGGTATGGTGTAGTCCGGATCTTTTTACACCCGTACAGATGTCTGAACTCCTTGAACAGTTCGGCTTCAAAGGCTGGGCCTTGATCCGTCGGCACCTGCTCCGGGTACCCATAGAGCCTGCAGAAGTACGCCTGAAACGTCTTCGCCACAGTTTCTGCCGTCAGATCCACGGGGGCGACCACCAGGAACCGGGAGTAGTGATCCACCATGGTCAGGGCATAGGAATATCCTGACCTGCTGGGTGACAGCTTGACATGATCCAGGGCCACAATCTCCAGGGGACAAGTCGTCTTGATGGGTTGCAGGGGTGCCTTCTGGCTGCTGTAGTCTTTTCTTCTGAGGCTACAGGGTCCCCAATTCCGGCACCACCTCTCAATGGAACTGCACATTCCTACCCAATAAAACTGACACTTCAGCAGGGTTTCTAGCTTCTTCCAGTCAAAGTGCCCTGCCTGATCGTGGTAGGCTTCCAACACCATCTGGATGTCTGTCTTGGGCACCACTATCTGCCATACCATCTCATGGGTTTTGGGGTCGACGTACCTCCGGCACAGCTTCTCTCTATAGATGAACAGCCGTTTTCTCTCATTCCACAGCTGCTTGGCTTGTAGAGATGCGTCCTTCTTCAGGGAGGAACCTTCTTGGGTTATCAGCTCTTTGATACAGCTGACAACCGGGTCACTGTCCTGGGTCTCCTTATAGCTGTGGTGAGGCAGGGGGTTTAACGTCTTACCGCGAGGCCTCCTGGAGGCTCGTTGCTCGTGGACCACTCCATTCCAATGAAAGGCAGGTATTTCAATCTCCTCCAAGTCATGCACTTCTTCTTCAGTGTCCGACTGGTGAGGCATCCTGGACAGGGCATTGGTGTTGGCGTTCTTGCGGCCCACCCGGTACTTAATAGTGAATTGGTAGTTTGACAGCTGAGCCATCCATCGTTGTTCCATGGCTCCTAACTTGGCTGTTTCTAGATGAGTCAAGGGATTGTTATCAGTGAAGGCAGTGAATTTACTGGAGGCTAGATAGTGCTTGAACCGCTCGGTGATGGCCCAGACCAGGGCCAGGAACTCTAACTTGAAGCTGCTATAGTTCTCTGGGTTCCTCTTGGTCGGGCGGAGCTTCCTGCTTGCATAGGCAATCACCTTCTCTTTGCCATTCTGCTTCTGACTCAGTACAGCTCCTAATCCTTCGTTGCTGGCGTCAGTGTACAGCAGGAACGGTTGGCTGTAGTCAGGGTAGGCTAAGATCTCTTCGCCGGTCAGGATCCCCTTCATCACCTCAAAGGATTCAGCTTGCTCCTTACCCCATTGGAACGGGGGGGGGGGGTTCTGCCTCTCCCGGACTGTCCTACCAGGAGATCTTGCAAAGGTGCTGCTTTCTTGGTATAGTCCTTCACAAACCTCCGGTAATCCTTGACTAGTCCCAGGAACTGACATACTTCCTTGAGGCTCTTCGGCTCCGGCCATTTCTGGATGGCAGTGACCTTCTCCGGGTCTGGTGCTACTCCCTCTGGACTAACGATGTGCCCCAGGTACTGTACCTTTCGCTTGAGCAGGTGGCACTTTGAGGGCTTCAGCTTCATCCCATACCGGGACAGCGACTCAAATACCTCCGCCAGGTGCTTCATGTGGTTCTCATACGTTTTGGAGTACACTATCACGTCGTCCAGGTATACACCGCGTGCAGAATTATTAGGCAAATGCGTATTTTGATCACTTTGATACTTTTTATACATGTTGTCCTACTCCAAGCTGCATAGGCTTGAGAGCCAACTACCAATTAAGTAAATCTGGTGATGTGTATCTCTGTAATGAGGAGGGGTGTTGACTAATGACATCAACACCCTATATAAGGTGTGCTTAATTATTAGGCAACTTCCTTTCCTTTGGCAAAATGGGTCAGAAGAGAGATTTGACGGGCTCTGAAAAGTCCAAAATTGTGAGATGTCTTGCAGAGGGATGCAGCAGTCTTGAAATTTCCAAACTTTTGAAGCGTGATCACCGAACAATCAAGCGTTTCATGGCAAATAGTCAACAGGGTCACAAGAAGCGTGTTGGCCAAAAAAGGCGCAAAATAACTGTCCATGAATTGAGGAAAATCAAGCGTGAAGCTGCCAAGATGCCATTCGCCACCAGTTTTGCCATACTTCAGAGCTGCAACGTTACTGGAGTATCAAAAAGTACAAGGTGTGCGATACTCAGGGACATGGCCAAGGTAAGGAAGGCTGAAAAACGACCACCTTTGAACAAGAAACATAAGATAAAATGTCAAGAATGGGTCAAGAAATATCTTAAGACTGATTTTTCAAAGGTTTTATGGACTGATGAAATGAGCGTGACTCTTGATGGGCCAGATGGATGGGCCAGAGGCTGGATCAATAAAGGGCAGAGAGCTCCACTCCGACTCAGATGCCAGCAAGGTGGAGGTGGGGTACTGGTATGGGCTGGTATCATCAAAGATGAACTTGTGGGACCTTTTCGGGTTGAGTATGGAGTGAAGCTCAACTCCCAGACCTACTGCCAGTTTCTGGAAGATAACTTCTTCAAGCAGTGGTACAGGAAGAAGTCGGTATCGTTCAAGAAAAACATGATTTTCATGCAGGACAATGCTCCATCACATGCATCCAACTACTCCACAGCGTGGCTGGCCAGTAAAGGTCTAAAAGAAGAAAAAATAATAACATGGCCCCCTTGTTCACCTGATCTGAACCCCATAGAGAACCTGTGGTCCATCATAAAATGTGAGATCTACAGGGAGGGAAAACAGTACACCTCTCGGAACAGTGTCTGGAAGGCTGTGGTGACTGCTGCACGCAATGTTGATTGAAAACAGATCAAGCAACTGACAGAATCTATGGATGGAAGGCTGTTGAGTGTCATCATAAAGAAAGGTGGCTATACTGATCACTCATTTTTTTGGTTTTTGTTTTTGCATGTCAGAAATGTTTATTTCTAAATTTTGTGCACTGATATTGGTTTACCTGGTGAAAATAAACAAGTGAGATGGGATTATATTTGGTTTTTATTAAGTTGCCTAATAATGCTGCACAGTAATAGTTACCTGCACAAACAGATATCCTCCTAAGATAGCCAAATCTAAAAAAAAAACACTCCAACTTCCAAAAATATTAAGCTTGGATATTTATGAGTCTTTTCAGTTGATTGAGAACATAGTTGTTGATCAATAATAAAAATAATCCTCTAAAATGCAACTTGCCTAATAGTTCTGCACACAGTGTAGTAGTACAGTCTCGAAGTTGCGGTGTCCCAGGCAGCACTCCATCAATCTCTGGAACGTTCCGGGGGCATTGCAGAGTCCAAACGGCATACTATTGAACTCGTATTCAATAGTATGCCCATCGGGGTGGTGAAGGCCGTCTTCTCCCGATCCTCCTCAGCAACAGCTACTTGCCAGTACCCACTAGTGAGGTCAAGGGTGGAGAAGTAATTTGCAGACTTGAAGGCAGCCAGGGATTCCTCTATACGTGGTAAAGGGTATGCATCTTTATGTGTAATGCGATTTACTTGTCAGTAATCTACACACATTCTCATGCTCCCGTCCTTTTTCCTAACTAGCACTAGGGGAGCTGCCCAGGGACTACAACTATCCCTTACTACCCCTGCCTTCTTCATGTCGTGCAACATCTCCTTCGCCTTCTGGTAGTGTGCTGGTGGTATAGGCCTGTAACGTTCTTTGATGAGTGGATGGTCACTTGTGGGGATATGGTGTTGAACCCCCTTAATCCTCCCAAAGTCAAGTGGGTGTTTGCTCGTATTCCTGAACCACCCGGTGTACACCTTGCTTCTGAGGGCAGGAGTGGTGTCTATCCCAACATGGAGCTGTTGACAGCAATCCTCCACCTGGGTTGCCGGGTCATTATCCTCCACTTCATCTGGTGAGGTTAAGGACTCCGCCGTGTGTATAGAGTTGTTATTTACTGTGTACAATTTGGCAACAGTGGCGTAGCGTGGTAATCTAACCTCGTCCTCCCCATAGTTTAGGAGGCATACGGGCACCCTCCCATTGCGTACATCCACTACCCCTCTGGCAGTCAAGAGTGTAGGCCTATGCTCCGAGCTAAGGGGCTCTACTACGTCTGGTAGCTCCGTCCTTTGAGACCTATTGCTGCTCTACACCAAATCAGCATTTCACTCATCGGGGGAATCACAATGGGTACCGGGTCTGTCACCTGTACATTACCAATTTCACCCCCTGTTAGCTTTACCTGTTGCTGGTACATAAGGGCTCGGATCTCTTTCTGGAGCGCCCTTCTCTGCCCTTGTCTGGCAGTGTCAGCTATCTGTTGGAGCAAGAACAACACTTCTCCCAAACAGTTACTAACAATATTCATGGCAAGTACAATATACAAGTCTGCATCATCAGGATTAGTCTCTACTACAATTAGTCCCTGGTCCTTCAGTTCCACTCTTCCCACCTTTACTGCCACATCGTTAACCCCGACTAGGTTAAGGGGGAGGCTGTTTGAGGCATACACGGAAAGATTTGGATCTGGTGGGTGAAGTTCGTCTATGGACCAGAACCTTTTGTAGAGGACATCAGGCACGATGGTTACCTGAGATCCGGTGTCCAGCAGAGCAGGTGTCGCGAGGCCGTCCAGCACGATGGGTTTGTTCGTTTAAAGGACAGCTCCGGACGGCGTGACCTGTCTTGTGGCAGCAGTGCCAGACAGGGTCTTTCGGCGGGCGGCGTTGGTCGCTGGTCCTCCCAGGGGGTGGCGTTGTCCTCCTCAGGGCTGTCGGCTAGCAGGATCCTTCCTTCCTCCTCGGGCTCCGTCCGCAGCTGCAGGGCACTCAGTACAGTGGTCAGTGCTTTGCTCAACTGACTCACTTCAGAGCACAGGCTGTCCAGCTCACTAGAGGACGTAGCTGGAACCTTGGCTTCAGCAGCCACCGGGGAAAAGGTGGCCCCACCCTGGTAACATTGGATAGCAGTTGTTTCCAGGGGCTGCAGTCCTTTTATAGCCATGTCCTTAAGGGTGTCAAAGGTGGCATCTGGATGATCCAGGGACCACCAATGCACAGTCCTGCTCTCCTCTTGAGACCTCAGTCCCCGGATAAACTGTTCCTTCAGCATTTTATTTTCATCATTGATGCTGGTTGTACTAACCTGTTTCAGAGCCCGCAGGGCCCCTTGTAAACGCCAGGCATAGTCCTGAACAATGTCCTCCGGTTCCTGAGAGCAGTTGTAGAACCTCATCCGGAGGTCTGTCTCAGTACGATTCTCAAAGACAGTCTGTAACTTTTTAAAGATTGCGGACACTGACTCCTAGTCTGCGGCCGACCAAGTTTCTACTTCTCGCTCCGCAGCACCAGTCAATTGTCCCAATACAACAGCGGCTCTTTGCTTGCCTGTCATAGAGTACATGTCCAGTATACCGCATATTTTCCTTTTGAATCCAGACAGGGTATCTGGTTTGCCGCTGTACTGGGGGAGCCACTTCGCTCCAGGGATGTACGGTAGGGCCATGGGTATGACAGGGGTTACAAGCCCTGCTGGTGGAGCGGCTGCTTCGGCCTGCTCGGCGCCGAGAGCGGGTTGATTATCAGAGCCGGTAACCGGTACTCCGGCGTTGTGCTGTTCCTCGTATATTCTGGCGCCCTCCTAGCGAACCGTGGCCTACCTTCTTTTCTTTTTTTTCCAGTAGGCCGCAGCTCCACAGGTGACGGTCTTCTTCAGCACCTTGCGTCGCTTGCGTCCTACGTCAGAGCGCTCACCGGGGCTCCTTCCCGGACCTGGCGCTTCCTGGTTTGACGGCTAGGCGTGGGGCGTGTCCGGAGCTTTGCGCGCTTCAGCAGGTACACCTCTCAGTTTTCCTGCGGTTACGCCCTTCTTCCCGCTCGGCGGCGCAACAATGGCGGCGATCTTCGCCACAGTTAAATACACAGTTTTTGATTAAAGGCGCACAGTACCCGGTGGCAACGGGCACAACACTCCGTCGTTGCAGCGGGCACAGTATCCTGTTCGTGACGCCAGGAAGAGATGATGCACCCAGGGGATGGGGACGACTCGGCGCCCGGGCCTTGCTGTTAGTTTTGGGGGGTGTCGCGGTGGCCGGCTCCCGGGGCCGTACCCTGGTGTCACTCTTAAAAGCAAGGAATAATGGGGGTAAGGTGTATGGGAAAGGGGAATGTTCGTGACGCCACCCGTGGTGTCTGGTGAGGATCACCAGCGCTGCTACAGTCCTCTGATGCCGGTGATCAGGCAGCTTAGTTGGTGCGGCTCCCCACAGGTGGAGCGGGGCCTCAGGGCAGCGTAGGAGAAGGGATGCAGGACAGAGGGGACCCAGCCGGGTTGGAGGAGGAATAGGCACACACACGACAGTTCACTTCAGTACCTTTACTGGTGGTGTTTCAGGCACGATCCAGGGCACTGTAGGGTGAAGGGTGCATTTCAGGACTCTCCCCAATGAGCGGATGTGGGGCCTCCTATTTCTTGCCTTTTCCTGTTAAGTTTATGATCTGCCTGGAGCTAGGCCTAACTTGGTCTCTGTCTTGCACTGGCTGACCTGGTGGTAGGGCCTTCTGTTGGAGATCACACTCCCTGGTTTCTTGGGCCTCAGTGATTCCTGACCCTGGTATAACAGTCCGCCTTAGGTGTTCCTGGGACATGTAGTTCGCCAGGGGTTCCGGTTGTTTCTGCTAGTCCTAGAGATCCTTGCAGACGCGGACCCGGTGTCCGGTATATGGTTGTGGGGTGAGCTGGTTAAGCTCCTCTGCCCCCTATGTAGCTCGCTTACTCCACTTGCCTTCGGCCTCGCTCGGGGCCCTCACTAGGCTTCGCACTGGCAGTATGCCTCGCTACTCTTCACTGCTCTTATGGCGTCGGCACGCCTTGGGCTCACTAACCTGAGCTCCTTGAGTCTGGGCTGGTCTGCCAACCTCTCTGGCTGCAGCAGACTTTAGACTTAGACTGTAACTGGACTCCTTACAGACTTCAGACTTACTCCAGACTGACTCTCTCCCAGACTGAACTGCCTAGCTCCTCCTTCCCTTTTTATATCCCTAACGAGCTCCCTCTGGTGGTCTGAGGTGGAAGGTGGAGGTGTATGTATGCTGTGAGGGCCTCTTGTGGAGGAATCCGTCCACGCACCCCTCTAGGATCTGTGGCACCAATGCGCAGCAGGGCGCCACACTTGCTTCTAGTGACATGTCTGGCTTGATTTATTCCAAAGTTGGTTTGTCTGTTCTTCTTGCCATCCATTGTACTGATAATATCCTTCTCCAGCATCACATTTCAAAGGAGTCGATTCTTCTTCTGTCTTGTTTCTTTATCCTCATTTACAGTCTCATTTACAGAATTTAAAAGGAGATGCCAGAAAATCTGATAACTAGCCATAAAGCTCACGTAATGACTCACATACATGTAATTTATAAGATCTGTTAGGACCAACTACAATAAACTGATCCAAACAAAATAACATCTATTCTCGTGCAAATTAGCTCTTTCCTAGAAGGTAAGAAAACTATCTCACTAGTGTCACCTATTGGAGGTAGCTGGTCAGTGTCCGGTCCTTTAGCAAGACTTCCAACAAGACTAGCCATATTGGCCAAGCCAGACCCCCATCTGAGATAGCTGTTCTTGGGTCCTTGCCCCTCATCAATACAGAGCTTTAAGTGAATGAGACTCCTTTAGTTAAAAAAAAGTTCAGACAATGACTTATAATTATAAGGTAACATCATCTGATAGGTAGAGCTAGCAATGTAGTTCTCTTTCCTTCTGGAAAACAGCTAATTTGTAAAGATGGGGAACCAAGAGATAGGGGAACCATTTAGTGGGTGAGGGTGGAGGACTCACATTTTAGTGACACTTTATATTTCATATTTAATACCCAGCCATCTTGGCTCTTGGTTCTTTTGACTGTTCCTTATCGTGATCTCTCCTCCCTGAGCGTGGATCCTGTGTGGACCTGCAGAGGACGGGGACACGGCCCCTCGTACCCCGGCCTTGGGTCGAGGGGCAGGCTGCAGATAATGTATGTCTCAGCCCGGTCAAGGACCATGACCAAGAAGGCCCGGAGCTTTAGAGTGTAGCTCCACCGCAAATGGATCCCAGGGAGGATGCAGACGGAGCGGTATGCGCCACCTGTCCTCACCAACCTGATATATTCAGAGGGATTCTGGCTGCAAGAGGGGTACCGGCCCCCGACACCCGACCTTGCTACTCCACGTCCTGGTCGGGAAAGCCCGGTAGGCTATGAGGATCCCACCGGGTAACGGAAGGAGCGGAGCTGTTACCCGTACCCTTTTTCTGAGAGGAGTTCAGAGGGAGACCCGGCCTATCTGCCCACACAGACAGGAAAGGGACCCGGTCTGAAGTCTAGGAACAATCTGGTGCGGGGTCCTGATTGAACACTGGACTTACTCGGAGGTTGCCGGACCCCCCCCCCCCCCGTCTCTGGTGACCGCAGAACTCCGCGAGGAGCAGGGAGAAGCCTTGCAGCTGTACTCTACAACGTGAGTAAAAACCCTGGAAGTTAACCCCTATGGCCTCCCGACTCTTTATTCTGCACTACACCGCACTACGCAGCACCAGACCTCCTGGACTACAACCACCTTCCTCCTGTCCTTCTGCCCTGAGGCCTTGCTCCGCCTGTGGGGAGTAGTAACAACGACGGCTGCCATAACACCATGCCTCGGCGGACTGCTGCAGCGCTGGTGGCCTTCACCAGGTGCCACAGGTGGCGTAGTCGAGATCAGCCACTCAACCCGGATAAGCCCATACCATCCTTTTTAGTGCGACGGCCCTGGGTACGGGCACTGTCAAACACAATCTGTACAGTTTATTCAGCGTTTTGTTGCTTTCTCTCCATATCTTTATTGTTGATCTGTAATGTTCTCTCACTGTTCAGATTCACCACAAAACAGCTGCTACATTCCCTACCTCTGCTTTTACACAGGCTCTGATAGTCCCTCCAGATTGACTGTGCTATACCATGTGGTGTTATCACTGCAAGGCATTTTGGTGAAGCCCACTTGAGGACACGTGATCCTTCTCTGGCGGATGCAAACTTCTGCAATCTGTATAATTGCTAATTGTTCAAATTCGCAATGTTCAGCGAATTCCTACAAAAGTAACACAAATTTAATTCACATCAAATTGATTCACTCATCACTACTAACTTACACACTTTTTGTCTAATAGAAACAAAATTAATATATTCTCTGCCTTAAGTAAGTAGGTTAAAAGTAATAGTACATAGATATAAAATAGGGCACTTAGTAAACACTGTTTTTGATCAAAAAAGCATAAAAGCCATCTCTGGTATTAAAACCTTACCATGTGTCAAAAATAACCACAATGTGTAATATGGCAGAGCAGAACCGGGACCCGACTATGGACACAAAGCAATGGGAAGCAGGTTGTATGTTCATTTTGTTTCTATCTTGCACTCAGTGCTTGAAAGTGCGCGGCCTACATATCTTTGAGCTGGGCATTACATTTATAAAGCTTCCCATGGCTGGGTGTCCATAGTCGGGCCCCGTTCCTGCTTGGCCCTTATTGACATTGACATCACTTTGACACATGGTAAGGTGTTAATGCTAGAGGTTAGGACCGTCCAGATTTGGGTACACCTTGACGCTGGTGGGATGGCTTTTACGCGGGTATATGTTCATTTTGGTTCTATCTTAGGTTTTGTTTGTTTAATGGCTAGTGAGAACATGCTCCTACTCGTTGCATGTATACCAATTTACAGTTGTGCTCAAAAGTTTACATACCCCGACAGCATTTTTCCTTTCTTGGCCTTCTTTCAGAGAATATGAGTGATAACAAAACAACTTTTTCTCCACTTATGGTTATTGGTTGGGTGAAGCCATTTATTGTCAAACTACTGTGTTTTCTCTTTTTACATCTTAATGACAATCAAAAACATCCAAATGACCCTGATCAAAAGTTCACATACCCTGGTGATTTTCGCCTGATAACATGCACAGAATTTAACACAAATGGGTTTGAATGGCTACTAAAGGTAACATCCTTACCTGTGACCTGTTTGCTTGTAATCAGTGTGTGCACGTAAAAGCTGAGTGAGTTTCTGGGATCCAGACAGACTCTTGCATCTTTCATCCAGCCACTGATGTTTCTGGATTGCGAGTCATGGTGAAAGCAAAAGAATTGTCAACAGATCTATGGGAAAAGGTAGTTGAACTGTATAATTGCTTTTTTTTATCAAAAACAGTGTTTACTAAGCACCCTGTTATTTATAAGCACTATTGCTTTTTACTTACTTACAGCTGTGTATATGTTCATTTTGCTTCTATCTTAGGTTTTGACTTTTTTCTATTTGTAGCATTGCCAATCAGAATTTACACACAGTCAATCTCCTTAGTGGTCATGTCCAGGACTATCATATTGATGACGTCAGATGGTTGAGGCACTTCCACTGATCAGTTGATTCCTGGAGATGGGGACGGCAGACGTCCACAGCATTCAGAGCCGGGATACTACAGTGCCATATACTCAGGCTTGGACTGGCCCACTGGAGAACAGGAAAATCCTCCGGTAGGCCCCTGTGAAGAAGTGCTAAAGAGTAGTGCAGAAAAAAATATTATCTTATCATTCAGCAAGCTAGCCAAATTAATATTACATAGAAGCAAAAGTAAATTTGTTTACTAGGGTCAGGTTAATTTTGCATGTAACTGAACAGTGGGCTCCAAGAATCATTGTTACTGGTGGACCTTTGCTAATCCAGTCCGACACTGCATACACTGTATTGTGGCTGCTCTCCAGTACAGCAGCTCAGCTCCTATTGAACTCCTATACTACACAGTGCACGGAGCAGTGCTGTATCGGCTCCGAACACTATGTCCTTCCAGGAGCAATATACTAAGAGAAGGTCATCAATATCATTGTCCTAGACAATGCATTTAATGAGACACCCACCAAAGCCGGTCCATTACATTTCAGTAACCTCACTCAATATTTTATGTAATCCTTCTCATGATGGCCTCTTAGAAAGCTTTCATCCTTGAAGCATTGACCACGTCTATAAATAGGGAAACGGAGGAAATCGTTCTCTTAGCCCTTATCATTTGGCATTTGGGTAAATCTTTTCTTATACCGTGGGGACAGGAACGCCTATACGGGAAGAGAATTCCGTTGACTTCTGGAAACCATCATCCATAGCTGGATTATCGCAGACAGAAGTGGACATTTCCAGAATATGCACTGAATTTTTTATTACCCCAATGTACATTAATAGGAAGATGAGCTGTTTTTAACGTCTTCACTGTTGCCAAGAACCAGATTATTGGAGGGAAAATTGTGACTGAAAATGGATAAAAATAGCAAATGAATTATTAGTATCAAGAGTATTGCAATTGGAGATAAACCTGGTGCTATATCAAAGAATTAAAGGTGCTGTTCACTCCCTTGTTGTTTGAAGGGTCTACTGATGGTGAACTGCTGTTGGGGAGTGTAATCTGCAGAGGAACCTGGTAACATATGTTTCATTTCCCTATAGTGCCTCCGCAGGTGAAATAGGACATTACATAAGTAGTGTTACAATCAATGTGTAGCGTCGGCGTCTCTGCTTCCTGCTGGGCAGAGACGCCGATCCCCTCACCACCGCGGTCCCGGTCCGGCATCCGCCGGCTCACCTCCTGCGCCTACCCGGGGTTCTCGCACCGCACGCAGTTCCCTGGGCACTGTGCTTAGGGCTCGCGCTCCTTCCCTCTTAAAGGGGCCGAGCATGCCGTCCTAAAGAGTCCCCGGCCAATGGCCGGAGGACTTCCCTTATATAAGGCACCTCCTCCAAAATGGAGGTGCCTGTGCAAGATTGTTGTTGGTGTGCTAACACTCTCCTCAGTCCTCAGGTTCCAGTGCCCACCAGCCTGTCTATCAGCCGTGCCCGCCAGCCTGTCTATCAGCCGTACCCACCTGCCGGTCTATCTGCCGTGCCCGCCTGCCTGCCTATCGGCCGTGTCTGTCTACCCGCATCACCTGCCTGTCTACCATCCGTACTCATCAGCTGTGCCTGTCGGCCATCAGTCCCGTGGGAGTCGCCTGCTCTTACACAAGATTGGTCCCAGAGTGGCACCTGGTTCACCTTCCCGGTCCCTCCTTGGTTCACGGAGTCGACTAAGCCGCCATGTGGCCAGGGTCGGTCCGGGTAGGCCCTTAGTTACACCCCTCTGGTCCCTCCTTGTATCACAGCACAGAGGTTCCACCGTAACAGTTTGCATAGGCCAAGGAATCCGGTGGCTCCCAGGCTCCTTCAGACCTGTACCAAGAGGTCTCTCGCCAGAGATCCCAACAGGATACTATCCTGTCCTATCTGCAGACAGTCAACTCCCGCCTGAACGCGCTGTCCACCCCTACTGTGTCCGCCTCTAACCGAGCGGCACCCGCTCCGGTGGCACCTCAGCCCAGTGGCGCTGTGGCATCCGGCTTTGGACCCCGGCTTTCTGCGCCTCCATGTTTTGGTGGTGACCCTGCCCTATGTCGGGGTTTCTTAACACGCTGCACTTTGAGCTCCTAGCACACCAGTTCACCTCCGACAGGGCCAAGGTGGCATTCATCATGTCTCATCTCATCGGAAAGGCGTTGGCGTGGCTTAAACCTCTGTGGGAGAGAGGGGATCCTCTGGTGTCCAATCTCCAGGCCTTACTCACGGCTTTCCGGAAGGTGTTCGATAAGCCTGGACGAAAATCTTCGACTGCCTCCTCTCTTCTCCGACTCCGCCAAGAGTGTCTCTGTGTGGGACAGTATGCCGTGCGTTTCCGCACCCTCGCTTCTGAATTTGCCTGGAACAATGAGGCTCTGGTGTCCACCTTTTGGGAGGGCCTTTCTGGACAGATCTAGTATGAGCTAGCCGGTCGTGACATACCTCCCTCCCTGGACGACCTGGTGTCATTAGCTACACGGTTTGACATCCGTTTTCAGGAGCGTTCTAAGGAGGTGACCCGTGAGAGAAGACCTCTGCGTCTCGCACCAACCTTCCAAAGGCGAGTCTCGCAACCAGCATCCCCCCGGTGTCTTCTCCAGAGTCTATGCAAATAGACAAAGTTAAGATGGTCAAGTCTTGCCAGGAGATCTGCTGCGCCGAGGGGAGTTGCTTCTTCTGTGGCAGTACATAGCATCTTATCCACTCCTGTCCGGTGAGGCCGGGAAACTCCAGCTTCTAGGATCGCTCGGAGAGGTCGTCCTAGGCAAAAGTTCTTCCTCTCCGCCCTTGACTCTGTCCGTTTCGGTTACCTGTGGTGAGATCCGCTTCTTCGAGACTGCCTATCTGGATTCCGGAGCCGCTGGGAACCTCATTCAACAGGCCGTTGTGGAGCAATATCAGATTCCTACCATACGTCTGGCTGATCCTTTAGCGGTTTCCTCGGTGGATGGAAAGCTTCTCTCTGAGACCATCTTGTTTGTCACTGAGCCTGTAACTCTTCAGGTGGGAATGCTACATTCGGAGAGGATCTCCTTTTACGTACTGTTCGGTCTCTCTCATCCCCTTTTGCTTGGCCTGCCTTGGTTACAGAGGCATGAGCCCGTCCTGAATTGGAGCTCAGGTGAGGTGCTCCGTTGGGGTCCGGAATGTCATAAGTCCTTTCTGGTTCCGGTTCGTCCTGCTCGACCTCCGACTACTCCAGCTAACCTACCTGGCCTGCCTGCACCCTACTGGTCATATGCGGACGTCTTTGATAAAAAGGAGGCAGAGACACTACCACCTCATAGGCGGTATGATTGCCCCATCGACCTAATACCTGGTGTTTCACCTCCTCGAAGGCGAATCTACCCCTTGTCGCTGGCTGAGACCCATGCTGTGTCTGAGTACATAGAAGAGAATCTTGCTACGGAATTTATCCAGAAATCCACCTCTCCGGCTTGAGCAGGATTCTTCTTCATCAAAAAGAAAGACGGCTCGCTTCGTCCATGTGTCGACTATAGGGGCCTAAACCAGATTACCAGAAAAAATAAGTACCCCCTGCCTCTCATCTCAGATTTGTTTGACCGCCTAAAAGGCGCGAAGATCTTCACTAAGCTCGATCTTTGTGAGGCATACAATCTGGTCCGGATTTACCAGGGAGACGAGTGGAAGACGGAAATCAACACTTGGGATGGTCAATATGAGTACCGCGTGATGCCCATTGGTCTCTGTAATGCTCCAACCGTCTTCCAGGAGTTAGTGAACGACATCTTCCGAAATCTCCAGTATTCCTGTGTGGTGGTGTACCTGGATGATATCTTGGTGTCTTCTCCTGATCAGCCCTCTCACCGGAGGGATGTTCGTCAGGTACTGCTGGGGCTCCGGAAGAATCGCCTGTATGCCAAGTACGAGAAATGCCTCTTTGAGCAGACCTCCCTGCCATTTTTGGGGTATATCATCTCTGAGACCGGACTGCAGATGGATCCCGAAAAGGTGTCTGCCATCTTAAAGTGGCCCCGACCTGAGGGGCTGAAGGCTATTCAGCGGTTTCTGGGATTCGCCAACTATTACCGCCTCTTCATTCCTTATTTCACCTCCTGGACTGCTCCCATCTCTGCTTTCACCCGTAAAGGAGCAAATCCCAGGGAATGGACTTCTGAGGCGGAAAGTGCCTTTGTCTCTCTTAAACAAGCCTTCTTCTCCGCTCCAGTGCTACATCGTCCAGATTGCAATAAACAGTTCTTTCTGGAGTTTGATGCCTCTTCCTCCAGGGCCGGAGTAGTGCTCACCCAGAAATCATCCGGGCGAATGGTGACCTGCGGCTTCTTCTCCAAACTCTTTTCTCCCTCCGAGCTCACTTACTTCATAGGAGATCGAGAATTGCTGGCCATCAAATTAGCACTGGAGGAGTGGCGCTACTTGCTTGAGGGGGCTCTGCACTCTGTGGTCATCTACACAGACCATAAAAACCTCGCTTACTTGCAGACCGCCCAAAGACTAAATCCGCATCAGGTCAGATGGTCTTTGTTCTTTGCTCGTTTCAGTTTCACTCTCCATTACCGCTCGGCAGACAAGAATATTAAAGCTGACGCTCTATCCCGCTCTTTTCTGTCTACCGACCAAGAGGAGGAGCCTCTACACATCATTGACCCCTCCAGAATAATGACTGTTGCTCCGTTTGCCCTGTCTCATCTACCTCCTAGTAAGACCTTTGTAGCGGCTCAGGATCGAAAGAGGGTCTTACTCTGGGGTCATTCGTCCAAACTGGCTGGTCATGCCAGCCAGAGGAAGACATTTCTGCTCATTGCCTGACATTATTGGTGGCCCACTCTGCGCAAGGATGTTGCGGATTTTGTCGCGGCTTGTTCCTCCTGTGCCCGTAACAAGATACCTAGGCACCTTCCAGCTGGTCGTCTTCTTCCTTTCCCCGTGCCTTCTGCTCCTTGGCAACATATTGCTATGGACTTCATCACTGATCTTCCGGTATCTGCCGGTTCTACTGTCATATGGGTGGTCGCTGACCGCTTCTCCAAGATGGCTCACTTCATTCCTTTGCCTGGTTTTCCATCCGCACCTGTGCTGGCTAAGGACTTCATCCGTCACATCTTTCGTTTCCACGGCTTACCCCTCCACATTGTCTCGGACAGAGGAGTTCAGTCACTACTCGCTTCTGGAGAGCCACGTGCAAGCTGCTGGATGTCACTTTGGATTTTTCTTCAGCCTATCATCCTCAGTCCAATGGTCAAGTGGAACGTATTAATCAGATCCTTACCAGTTTTCTTCGGCACTTTGTCAACGCTCACCATAGTGATTGGGTAGAACTTCTGCCTTGGGCCGAGTTTTCTTATAACAACCATGTGAGTGAGTCCTCTGCTAAATCTCCATTCTTTGTGGTTTACGGTCGACACCCCTGAATTCTGTTTCCCGTCTCTTCTTCAGTGGACAATCCTGCCGTGGAGTCTCTCGTCAGTGACTTTTCGGTGATTTAGGAAGACACTAGATCTGCGCTTCTTCAGTCCTCCGAGTGGACGAAGAAGCATGCTGATAAGAAACGTCTGGATCCGCCTCTGTTTCGTCCAGGAGACAAGGACCTTTCATGTGTCTCTCCTCAATCCTGTTGTCCTTAATCCTTTCTCTGACGATCCTGGTACCACCCCAGCTCCAGTCTCCGCTGAGGACGTCTTTGAGGTAGAGAATATTTTGGCCATCAAGAGGGTAAGAGGAAAGACTTTCTTTCTTTCTTGTGGATTGGAAGGGGTTTGGTCCTGAGGAGAGGTCTTGGGAGCCCAAGGAGAACATTCATACCCCTCATCTTCTAGAAAAATTTCTTGGGGGCCTAAAGAAGAGGGGGCGTAAAAGGGGGGGTACTGTAGCATTGACATCTCTGCGTCCTGCCGTGCAGAGACGCCGATCCCCTCACCGTCGCGGTCCTGGTCCAGCGTCCTCCGGCTCCCCTCCTTGGTCTGCTTGGGGTGCGCACACCGCGCGCAGTTCCCCGGGCACTGTGCTTAGGGCGTGTGCACTCCCTCCCTCTTAAAGGGGCCGTGCTCGCCATCCTAAAGAGTCCTCGGCTAATGGCCAGGGGTCTTCCCTTATATAAGGCACCTCCTCCAAAATGGAGGTGCCTGTGTAAGATTGTTGTTGCTGTGCTAACACTCTTCTCAGTCCTCAGGTTCCAGTGCCCACCAGCCTGTCTATCAGCCGTGCCCGCCAGCCTGTCTATCAGCCGTGCCCGCCATCCTGTCTATCAGCCGTGCCCGCAATCCTGTCTATCAGCCGTGCCTGCCTGCCTGTCTATCAGCCGTGCCCGCCACCGCCAGCCTGTCTATCAGTCGTGCCCGCCATCCTGTCTATCAGCCGTGCCCGCCTGCCTGTCTATCAGCCGTGCCCGCCACCGCCAGCCTGTCTATCAGCCGTGCCCGCCATCCTGTCTATCAGCCGTGCCCGCAATCCTGTCTATCAGCCGTGCCTGCCTGCCTGTCTATCAGCCGTGCCCGCCACCGCCAGCCTGTCTATCAGTCGTGCCCGCCATCCTGTCTATCAGCCGTGCCCGCCTGCCTGTCTATCAGCCGTGCCCGCCTGCCTGTCTATCAGCCATGCCCGCCAGCCTGTCTATCGGCCATGCCTGTCTACCCACATCACTTGCCTGTCTACCAGCCGTGCTCATCAGCTGTGCCTGTTGGCCTCGGCCATCAGTCCCGTGGGAGTCGCCTGCTCTCACACAAGGTCGGTCCCAGAGTGGCGCCTGGTTCACCTTCCTGGTCCCTCCTTGGTTCACGGAGTCGACTAAGCCGCCGTGTGGCCAGGGTTGGTCCGGGTAGGCCCTTAGTTACGCCCCTCTGGTCCCTCCTTGTATCACAGCACAGAGGTTCCACCACCCGGATCCATAACACAATGGACTATAATATAGGAATATGATGATTCCTCCAGAGTGAAAACCTCTGTATTTAGCCACGTTATGCTATGTTATGGCTACTAGTTAAGGTGCCTGAAAGGTGGATCACCATCTAAGATCTTGAAAATTTGGTTTCCAAATACATTCTCCTTAATGCGTGCCTGTCAGTATAGTCATGAGTATACATGAGGAAAAACACTATTTCTGGCTATTATATGTGTTGTATCCCACATGTGTCAGCAGTTTTCTCCTCTCCAGGCGCTATCTGTAATTTTTAGTTGGCTCTGAGCTAATGAGTGTAGACTAGTAGCTATGAGATCGGTCAGACACAGATGTGAGGGATTCCTGCCCTCCTGTCTCCATGAAGAACATGATCAGAAGCAGCAGCAGCATGGAGGACATTATACATCAGTATCAGTAATGAGCAGTGTGGCTGTGAATCAAGCACTGAAGTGAAACACATTTGCTAGAGGTTGCAGCTGTTTGGTCACTCATGGGATGTGTAACCTGACACCTCACTGTGCTGGCAGATTGTCTTGTTGTGACCAAAATGGATATGAGCTTTTTTTTTTTTTTTTTTAGAGTAAATGAGTTCAAGAGGCAGAATAAGAGGAAGAAATCGCTCATAAATGGAGAAAGAAACAGATTTCTCTGACAAAATATATTATAAAGTTTATTATGTTGGATGGTACTATTGATTTATGCAAATGTGACGCCCTCCCTGAGCAGATGGGGGATTTTGGATTTGGATGAGTGGTTGTTCGACTACGCCACCTGTGGTTTCTGGTGAAGGCCACCAGCGCTGCACCAGTTCTCTGAGGCTGATGTTCTGGCAGCTTGGTTGGTACTACTCCCCACTGGCGGAGTAGGCCTCAGGGCAGTGTTAGTTGAGCTGTGTGGAGGGATGGTGGGTGCTGTGCCGCGCGGGAATAACCAAGCGGAGGTGGTAAATGAAGTCATCCAGGTTTTTACTCACTTTAGATGAACTTTCAGCCGCAAAGCTTCTCTCTGCTACACACGGCATACTGCGGCCACCAGGAAGGGGGTTCAGCACTTCCCAGGTAGATCAGGAGCACCTGTCAAGACCCCGTTGGTGTGTTCCTCTCCTTCTCCTTCTCCTTCTCCTCCCGCTTGTGTTCCCCCTTGGGACCCACTAAGCCGCCGGGCTTTTCCAACAGTGACGTGAAGTACACAGTCAGATATCGGGGGCCGGTCACCCCTCTTGCAGCAGGAATCCCTCTGGCTTGGCCAGAGTGAAGAATACAGGTGGCGACTCCGCTCCGTCCGTATCCCCCTGGGATCCTTTTGCCTGTGGAGCCTTTCTCATCTGCTCCCCTACAAGGCCTTCTTAGAACGGGACCCTGACCGGGCAGAGACACTGGTTAACTCCGACCCGCTCCTCGTCTCGAGGCCTGAGAACGAGGACCGTGAATCTCCAGCCAGCTACAGACTCTTGCTGGACCCTGACAGAAGACCACAATCATAGGACCTTGAACTTAAGATGGCCGTAGATTTTATATGTTGCTATAAGTGCTTCTTGTAAGTTTTTCCTCCACCCTCACCCACTACTAGGTTCCCCCTATCTTTGGTTCCCCCCCATCTCCTCTATCCCGGAACGGGGCAGCACCCTGGTGCATTTAGGCCCCCTGCAGGACAGGAGTGGTGTAGTGTTGAGTGTGAAGTGGGGTCCTGGGTGATGCTCCATCCTTACCTGGAAGAGGAGATACCACACCTCTATCTGAGGTGCAGTACCCCTGTGGTGACTGAACCCTCAGGGGCGCCACATTTCCCCCTGGTGAAACACAGCACGTCCGCGGGCTGCAATAGAGTAAAGTATTGGTACAGACATTCAGAATTTTTTAAATTCTTTTGTGAACAATAAAACAATCTTCCCTTTATGGGAGGTTTGGACACTTTTAACGTTGCAAGATATATATTGTATAAATATCTAAAACATTAAGAAGGCATTATGCATGTAGAAGATTCACTGTAGTAAAATACTGTAGAAAGTGCTAGTTCAGCAGCATGAGGGACCTGCCCAAAACCCTCAACGTAGGCCCTGGGGTGGCTGCAGGGCATGGAGATCCTGAGTTGGACCTCCAGTAGAGCCACACCAAACAGGATTTGCTTCCGAGATCAGAGGTAGAAGTAGAAATGGTTTTGCATAAAACCAATAGGGAGCACCTAAATAGGTGCAAACTATTTACAATGTTAGTCTGTCTCCTACTCAGCGTCCGCAGGGACAAATGTTTGTAGATAAATGATCCGGGTGTAAAAAAAAAGAGAACATGAAAACAAAAGTTCGATCAACAAGGAGGTGCATCCTCCGGGGCTGCTTAACAGTGGCATCCCCACCGGGGAAAAGGCTCATTCTTCCCAACGGAGCCTGACTGGTCCTCTGTAGGTAGGTGCGTGGGGGCATCTTCCTTGAATACCCTATGTGACGCGCCCCCTGGGCCAGTGTTGTTTGGGGGATACCTGGAGCCGGATCAGATGGGGGTTGTAGTCTCCGAGTGGCGGTGACCCGGTCCGTGCCCAGGGTGTCAAGCTCAGTGTGTGGCAGTCCTACAGATGTTACTGGATGTTCTTTAGTGTCGACTACGCCACCCGTTGATTTGCGGTCACTACGGCCGCCGCTGCAGCAGGGTCCGCTGAGGCTGGTGGTGTGTGTGCAGCTCAGGTAGTATAACCCCCAACGGGAGGGGTATAGCCTCAGGGGGTCAGTTGTAGAGGGTGGTGGTTGTGGTGGTGCAGTGAGAGTGGTAATAAGACTCCGAGTCGGGCTGTGCAGTTCAGGGTTTTACTTACTGCTGTTGTTCTGGTCACTCCGGCCTTGAGTGACCGCCCGAGCCGTGCTGCGTCCACCAGGTCCTGGACTCGGCCAACCCCCAGGTAATTCTGGAGCGTGATCCTGAGCTCCCTTTCTGACTTGTCCTTCTCTCTGGCCTTCCCGACCAGGGATCCACCTATGTCCGGCTCCCTCGGGCCTCTTGTTGGTAAAACCCTTGTCTCTGGGTTCCCTGACCCTATTCACGGTTTGCCTTCCGGGTGGATTTAGTGGGTGGTCGTGGCAGATCCTGCCCACGACCTCCGGTCTCTGGCTAAGGATTAGGGCCCTCCACCAGCTTGGGATCCGGTACCCTTGTGCCAACTCTTCACCCTCTGGTCTAATTTTGGGTTCTTGGAGTTCCCTCTTCTCCCCCTCTGGGTCCTTCTTCCTCCTCTCTCTCTCTCTTGGCCTTAGAGCTGGCTGAGCTGCTCTGCTTCTCTGACTCAACTGTGACAGACTGACCCTGATCTAAGATGGTTCCCACCTTATATACTCCCTCTATGTGTGAGCTCAGGTGACCAGCACCCAATGAGCTCCTAGCTTTACCCAGACTGCTCCCCCTATCTGCCCCTACACTACTGGGATGTTCCACCCCCCTCCCACTCCAGCCAGGGACAGACGCTGTCGTACCTGCACATTTCTCTAGTGGGAGTACCATTGGTCTGTCCCCCAGAAATGGGATGTATGTAGTGCATGCAGCCTACTGAGCTCAGTTCCACACTCCATCCTTACCCGGGAGTGGAATACCACACCTCTGGCTTGAGGTGTAATACCCCTGTAGCAGCCGAATCCTCAGGGTGCTACATTCCCCCCTGGTAAATCACAGCACGTCCTCGGGCTGTAAGATATAAACATCCAAAACATACAATTTTTTTTTTTTTTCATAAACATAAACATATAAAACATCACATATATATCAGCATAAACTTTTCATAAATAACATTCTTGTTCCTCCGGCCACGGTGCAACTTGTGACCGGGTAAAGTGCGACAATCTCTTTAAGCAAAACAACAGTTTCCTATAAAACCGGTAGGGGGCGCCTTAGGAAGCGCAACTATATACAAGGGGAATATGGCCGCTCTCAGTCCTCGGCCAGGTAATGGGAATAGGGACACATGGGTTAACAGTTCACTCTTGTCCCAACGGGGACATATTTAAAGCAGCAACAGTTCACTGTACCCCGATGGGTAACTATTTACAGTCTCTTTACCGTACTTTAACGACGGCGTCCTCCTGCTCCTTCTTTATCTTCAGACCCGTCCGGGTCCTCTTGCTCCTCCTCACACCGCAGCTCCTCCTCCGTCAGGCGATGCACATGGAGGGCGTAGGGTCCTTTGGCACACTTGTGCCGGGTGAAGGTGACCTCGTCCCCTACGTACAGGTCATGACCTCTGTGTCCCTCCGGCAGATGGCTTTCTACGTCTCTGCGGGTGACAAAGACGTCGCCGGGGGTATGATGGTCTCTTATGAAGCCCCACCCATGCTGCAGGTTGAATTTAATCACAGTCCCGGTGGTACGGGGACCATGAGCTGCACGGGGATCTCTCCTGGTCCGGCTCTTCTGCTCCGCGCTCCTTATCTGTGCTTGCTGTTCCCGGACCCGCCTCTCTCTCCGCTCCTTCTCGAAGACCTCGAGCTGCTGGCGGCAGCACTCTGCACGCTCCGCTGCGGCCGCCCGAGTCTCCTGAGTGAACCCCATGAGGTCTCCTCCGGTGGGGTCCCACTCAAACTGTGCCTCCTCTAGCGGGGGCTGGGTCCTCCTGACGGGCTTCGGAACCGGAATCAGGGGCTCATCTAGGGGTCTTTCTTTCCGGAGTCGGGGTTGGTGAAACTCCGGTGGCCACACAAAGGGCTGCCCATCCGGGCACGTATGCTGGGCGAACAGGTCCTCACCCAGGTGCGGTACTTTAGGTGTTATGGGCGCTGTGGTGGTAGCGGCGCCCGCGTTGACCAGGCCTTGCGTCCAGGCTTGGGGCACGCTAAAGGAAAAGGGCACCGTAAGAACGGCGGCGCCCGTGGTTACTCGGCCCTGCGACCAGGCTGGTGGCTCCGCGGAGGTAGGGGGCGCTGTTGGAATGGCGGCGCCCGGGTGTACTAGGCCTTGCGACCAGGCCGATGGTATTTCCTGTTTTGCCGCGCTCAGGGTCGAAGCGCGTGACGTCACAGGGGTCGCGGCCGCGGTTTCCGGTTGAGGCCTAGTCTGCGGCGGTGACGATGCAGCGACGGGCACGGCAGGGGGAATTTCGGGCTCTGCGACGGGGAGCTGGGGCAGGCACGCGGTTTCCCGTCTCGGGGTAGAGACGTCCCCTTTACCTGCCTCCATTCGTTCAGCTCCCTTCTCGGCGCCGTCTCCGGCCTTGAGTCCTCCTGCACCATCCTCAGAGGCGGTCTGTCTCCTCGTCTCGGGTGGCGTGCTCCGCTGACGGGTTTCGGTCCGCTGAGCCATCTCTCGGCTCCACTCCGCCAACGTCTCTCGCTGCACCCGGGCCATCCTCCGTGCGAGGCCCTCCAGCGCAGTCTGTGCACACTCCCGGTCTCGGGGGAGCCGTGCCAGGACCTCCACTAGGCCTAGTGGGGTTGTGGCTTGTAGCAGGCTCCTGACCACTGGGGCGGTGCTGCCTGACTCTCCCTCCATCTCCGGGTAGGCTTTCTCTGGACTCCTCTCCAGACTTCTTGTCTCCGGGTGCGCTCTCACCAGACTGCTCCAGGCGACACCCATCTTCGCTCTCTTGTTCTGTCTCCGCCCACATTGAGGGTGGTCCCGGGGCAACTTAGTGATTGTCAGTTCCAGGGGCAGTTCTCTCACGCTGATGGACACTTCCAGCATCACAGTCTCTGTTGGTGGGCGCGGTTTCCGCTTTTGGCGCCATTCTTCGACCTGGCCCACGATGGGAGGTGGCCTCTTGCCACCCTCTGGCACGCCCATAATGGCGTCCGCTCTTCCAAGGCGGGAAATCTTTGGAAATGGCGGGAATCGTTTCCCAGTGGCGGGAAACTCCATGGATGGCGGGAAAAAGCTGCAAATGGCGGACAACCGGCGGGAAACGACCTGTGATGGGGCCCGTTGGCGGGGACCCTCCGGAACCGGCGGGAGACTTCTTTTTAAGGTAACGGTGAACTTCTCTTCAGGCACGCAGTACCCGGTTGTTGCGGGCACGTTATCCTGCCGACTACGCCAAAGTTGACGCGCCCCCTGGGCCAGTGTTGTTTGGGGGATACCCGGAGCCGGATCAGATGGGGGTTGTAGTCTCCGAGTGGCGGTGACCCGGTCCGTGCCCAGGGTGTCAAGCTCAGTGTGTGGCAGTCCTACAGATGTTACTGGATGTTCTTTAGTGTCGACTACGCCACCCGTTGATTTGCGGTCACTACGGCCGCCGCTGCAGCAGGGTCCGCTGAGGCTGGTGGTGTGTGTGCAGCTCAGGTAGTATAACCCCCAACGGGAGGGGTATAGCCTCAGGGGGTCAGTTGTAGAGGGTGGTGGTTGTGGTGGTGCAGTGAGAGTGGTAATAAGACTCCGAGTCGGGCTGTGCAGTTCAGGGTTTTACTTACTGCTGTTGTTTTGGTCACTCCGGCCTTGAGTGACCGCCCGAGCCGTGCTGCGTCCACCAGGTCCTGGACTCGGCCAACCCCCAGGTAATTCTGGAGCGTGATCCTGAGCTCCCTTTCTGACTTGTCCTTCTCTCTGGCCTTCCCCACCAGGGATCCACCTATGTCCGGCTCCCTCGGGCCTCTTGTTGGTAAAACCCTTGTCTCTGGGTTCCCTGACCCTATTCACGGTTTGCCTTCCGGGTGGATTTAGTGGGTGGTCGTGGCAGATCCTGCCCACGACATCCGGTCTCTGGCTAAGGATTAGGGCCCTCCACCAGCTTGGGATCCGGTACCCTTGTGCCAACTCTTCACCCTCTGGTCTAATTTTGGGTTCTTGGAGTTCCCTCTTCTCCCCCTCTGGGTCCTTCTTTCTCCTCTCTCTCTCTCTTGGCCTTGGAGCTGGCTGAGCTGCTCTGCTTCTCTGACTCAACTGTGACAGACTGACCCTGATCTAAGATGGTTCCCACCTTATATACTCCCTCTATGTGTGAGCTCAGGTGACCAGCACCCAATGAGCTCCTAGCTTTACCCAGACTGCTCCCCCTATCTGCCCCTACACTACTGGGATGTTCCACCCCCCTCCCACTCCAGCCAGGGACAGACGCTGTCGTACCTGCACATTTCTCTAGTGGGAGTACCATTGGTCTGTCCCCCGGAAATGGGATGTATGTAGTGCATGCAGCCTACTGAGCTCAGTTCCACACTCCATCCTTACCCGGGAGTGGAATACCACACCTCTGGCTTGAGGTGTAATACCCCTGTAGCAGCCGAATCCTCAGGGTGCTACATATGTACATCCAGGGCATACCACCCACGCTCCCCGTCGTGGCAGATGTAAGACACGAGATCACCCGGGTAGAGGATCTGGCCAGGGTGGCCTTGCTCCAGCCGCGGCTCGACGTCCCGCCGGTTAACAAAGACGTCCTGGCTGAACTGTGGGCTACAAATGAAGCCCCATCCTGCTTCCTGGTGGAAGAGCACGATAAGGCCTTCTTCCCGGGGGCTTGGACGGGTGGCCTCCGTCTGACGGGCCTGTGACTTGGCAGCCTTGGTGCGCACCTCCAGGCGCTCGCAGCGGATCCTCCTCCCTCGCCGCTCCTTGTCGAGCTGGAGGAGCTCCTTTCTGCAGAACTCCTCCCGCCTCCGCGCTTCGGACTAGGTCTCCTGGGGGAAGCCCATCAGGTCGCCCCCCTGGTTGTCCCAGGAAAACTCTTCTGCCGCCCGGCAGGCGACCGGAGGTTCGGGGAGCGGCAATAGCGGGGGTTACTGCGGGCCCTCTACTGGTGCTGACCAGTCCGGGTTGGGGCAGTTGTACACCCAGGTGAGTGCAGGGTTCTCCGGATTGGGAATCGGGAGGCTTAGCAGGCCTCCGGGAGTGGCGGTGGCTTGGACCTCGGCCTCCGGAGCCAGGAGTTGTTCCCACACGATGGCGCCCAGGGAGAGGGGTGACGGCAGGAGATTTAGGAGGGCCTCGGTGCGTCCCGCGCCCGGGATAGGGGTTTCGTCCTTACCCGCTCTTGGGCTGCACAGGGCTCCTGGGCTTCCTCCGCCTGGGCTGAGGCCTCCATATTCAGGTACGACGAGCTCTGGCGGCGGGCTTTAATCTTCCGCAGCACCTCTTCCCTCCAACCAGCGGCAGCCAGTCGTTGGGCCTCTTCGACCCTCTGGGTAAGATCCTGCGTTTCACCACGGAGGAACTCGGCCTCCTCCACGGTCAGTTGGATTCCCTCCATATTGAGGGAGGTAGCAGCTGGTGGGACAGCGACGGAGGGCATCTCCTTGGCTGCGTCCATCTCTGCTGCAGGGTGCGGTCTGCTTCTCCTCCTCTTTTCGGGGCGGCTCCAGGGCGGCTAGCTGACGGGCACTCCTTGGGACGTTCCATCCGTCTTGACGGACACTACTATGCGGACAGTCTCTGCTGAAGGGGGCGGTCGGCACTTTTGGCGCCATTGGGGAGCCAGGCCCACGATGGGAGGTCTTAGGTTGCTGTTGTTTTTGCACATAATGGCGTCTGTTCTTCTTAGGCGGGCGCCACATTGAGTGTGTAACGACAGTCTTTTGTGAAAGGCGCACAGTACCCGGCGGCAATGGGGATTATCTTCTTCCGTTGCTGCGGGCACGCAATCTTGCCGACTACGCCAGTTTTGTGACGCCCTCCCTGAGCAGATGGGGGATACTCGGAGCCGGGCCTTGCAGATGTTGGGGGGATGCAGTCGCGGCCTTGACCCGGTCCGTGCCCAGGGCTGTCACATGAAAAAATGGGCTTTTGGATTTGGATGAGTGGTTGTTCGACTACGCCACCTGTGGTTTCTGGTGAAGGCCACCAGCACTGCACCAGTCCTCTGAGGCTGATGTTCTAGCAGCTTGGTTGATACTACTACCCACAGGCGGAGTAGGCCTCAGGGCAGTGTTAGTTGAGCTGTGTGGAGGGATGGTGGGTGCTGTGCCGCGCGGGAATAACCAAGCGGAGGCGGTAAATGAAGTCATCAAGTTTTTTCTCACTTTAGATGAACTTTCAGCCGCAAAGCTTCTCTCTGCTACACACGGCGTACTGCGGCCACCAGGAAGGGGGTTCAGCACTTCCCAGGTAGATCAGGAGCACCTGTCAAGACCCCGTTGGTGTGTTCCTCTCCTTCTCCTTCTCCTCCCGCTTGTGTTCCCCCTTGGGACCCACTAAGCCGCCGGGCTTTTCCAACAGTGACATGAAGTACACAGTCAGATATCGGGGGCCGGTCACACATCTTGCAGCAGGAATCCCTCTGGCTAGGCCAGAGTGAAGAATACAGGTGGCGACTCCGCTCCATCCGTATCCCCCTGGGATCCTTTTGCCTGTGGAGCCTTTCTCCTCTGCTCCCCTCCAAGGCCTTCTTAGAACGGGACCCTGACCGGGCAGAGACACTGGTTAACTCCGACCCGCTCCTCGTCTCGAGGCCTGAGAACGAGGACCGTGAATCTCCAGCCAGCTACAGACTCTTGCTGGACCCTGACAGAAGACCACAATCATAGGACCTTGAACTTAAGATGGCTGTAGATTTTATATGTTGCTATAAGTGCTTCCTGTAAGTGTTTCCTCCACCCTCACCCACTACTAGGTTCCCCCTATCTTTGGTTCCCCCCCATCTCCTCTATCCCAGAACGGGGCAGCACCCTGGTGCATTTAGGCCCCCTGCAGGACAGGAGTGGTGTAGTGTTGAGTGTGAAATGGGTTCCTGGGTGATGCTCCATCCTTACCTGGAAGAGGAGATACCACACCTCTATCTGAGTTACAGTACCCCTGTGGCGACTGAACCCTCAGGGGCGCCACACAAAGTTTATTGAAATGACAAGGACTATTTAATGTACTTCGATTAAAAATTATTACTGTGGACCCCAGGGTGGGGGAATGTATAAAAGGGGCAGCATGGTCGCTTTGCTGCACTAGGGTCTTTAGTTCAAATCCTACTAAGGGCAAATTCAGCAAGGAGTTTGTATGTTCTCCCTGTGTTTATGTGGGTTTCCTCCGGGTTCTCCGGTTTCCTCCCACACTCCAAAGATATCCTGATAGGGAATGTAGATTGTGAGCCCCAATGGGGACATCGGTCACAATGACTGTAAAGTCCTGGTAATAAGTAATGTCATCTATGAAGTCCAGGAAGTTTAGCATTTTTACTTTTTTGTTTTGCTGCATTTTTTCTGCAAATCAAAAGCTGATTTTTACAGTGTCAGCAAAAGCTAGGAGATTTCAGAAATCTCCTCCACCCGCTTGTTTTTTTTTCTTCTTGACTGAATTTGAGAACTGCAGCGTTTTTAAATCTGCAGCATGTCAATCCTTTCAGTGTGTTTGCAGCCTTTTTTCACCCATAGAAATCAATGAGAAAGTGCAAAAAATACTGCAAAAATACAATAACCAGTTTTGCAATATTTTCGGGGCGTTTTTGGAGCGTTTTTTAGTGAATAAAACATTATTAAACATCTACTGTAGACAAAGCACACATGTAATCGGAACCCAAAAAGCGCAATGAAAACACATAAAAAAAGTTGTGAAATTGCCGGAAAACACATGTGAACATAGCCTAAGAAACTTGTTGGATTTTTGGTAATTTGCAGCAAAAAAAAAAAGTAAAGGGCTTCATCCAAATTGTCCACATCTGAATTTTTCATTAATTAATGTCAGATAATTAACACATGAGCTTCTATATGTGCAATATTATGAATTTGCAAACCTCGGTTCTGTAATATGGTGGTGTGCACGGAGCCGGAGTTACTCATTCTACTCTTTCCCAGATTATAATAAGTAACCAATAAAAACGTATGCATTCAGATCCTAATTGCTTTGCAGCTCCCTAAACGTCTGCAAAAAGGGGATTTTCAATGACTTCACCACCCAGCATTTGCATAACTTCAAAGAAATCGAGGATTATGATGCCGCGTGTTCTGTTTACCGAGCCTCAGACTTGTAAACTTGTTATCGGCTTATATTTGGTCTCTGGATTATTACATGATTCTCTTTTTTATTATTTTCTTTTTAAGCCCTGCCATTCCTCTCCACCCATTTCCGTTCCAGTCTCTTTTCTCCTCGGCGTGTTGACATTGGACCAGAGAATCAGATAAGAATATGCTGAAAGAAATGTTTTCAAACTTAATTAGATGATTGAAAGTTTCTTTTTTTTATCGTTTTTAATTCCCTAAAAAATTAAAATGCACAAATTCAAAACAAATTTGATAATATCTTCTTAGAATGAAGGTGTTCATATACAGTATATTAGATGTATTTCTATCAAACTTGTTAATTTTGGACGGATCAGCAAAAATATTTAAAGTTTTTGGAGACTTTCTGACAGCTCCCAATTAGAGACAATGGGGAAGGGGGGGGGATAAGGATCGAGCAGTTCGATTTTTTTTTTTCTTTGTTCTTAGGTTTCATTTATGTTTTCTATCCATGTTTTTAATTCATAAAATGCAGATCCATCACAGTCTTTGGGTGCATTCACATGTCCATTATTTGGGGAGAGACAGATAAACAAAAAATACCCTAAAAAATAACACACATATGTTTTTGATCCAATTTACCGATGGAATTTGAGCCACTGAATGGCTCCATTAACAAAATGGATACTAGTCTGTGTGTAATCCGAGAAAAATAGAGACCACACTGAATATATCACAGACTAAAAATGGATGAAAAATCGGATCCAGCAAACTGATGAAAAACTCTCCTCTTCCTATATGTGTTTGGGTGGGGTGGTGTATGACATTTTTACGTGTCCCTGTTTCCACACTGATGATTGCAGACTTTGCAGTGTCTCCTCTGATGCTTGGCGGCATGTTTTCTACCCAACCAAGATGATTGAAAGCCAGAGTAAGTGGACTTCAAGTGCGCTGCTGCTTCAAGAAAGAATCATAATTAGTTGAAGATGGTTTGTTTGTCAATGCATTACAGAGTCAAATCCGACTTCCTCCTCAGGACAACCGGATTTGACTTGGGTGGATCAGGGAAACGCAGTAGATATAGTATATATTGACTTCAGCAAAGCATTTGACAAAGTATCTCATACCATCCTTAGCGAAAAAATGACCAACTTTGGAATGGACAAGGCAACTGTTAGGTGGATTCATAACTGGCTTAGTGATCGGACCCTAAGAGTGGTCATAAATGGTTGCATATCCAGTTGGAAGAAGGTCTCAAGTGGGGTACCACAAATCTCTGTCCTGGGCCCTGTGTTGTTCAACATCTTTATCAATGATTTAGATGAAGCAATTCAGGGTAAACTTATTATATTTGCTGTTGACACAAAGCTAGGAGGGATGGCTAATACTAGAGAAGAGAGAGAGGATTCAAAAAGATCTAAACAAACTGGAACTGTGGGCAGCAACTAACATAATCGTTTTTAACAAGGAGAAATGCAAAGTTCTACATCTGGACAAGAAAAATAAAAAAAAGCATATACAGAATGGGAGGTATAGGACTAAGCAGCAGCACGTGTGAAAAAGGCTTTGGTATACTAATAGATCACAGACTGAACATGAGTCAACAGTGTAATGCAGCAGCAAAAAAGGCAAACACAATTCTGGGTTGCATTAACAGAAGCATAGAGTCTAGATCATGTGAAGTAATTATCGCCCTCTACCCCTCCTTGGTCAGACCTCATCTGTAATACTGTGTCAAGTTCTGGGCACCACATCTTAAAAAAGACATGAAGAACCTGGAGCAAGTTCGAAGAAGAGCTACCAGGATGGTGACCGGTCTGCAAACAGTGTCCTATGAGGAACGGTTAGAGGATTTGGGAATGTTTAGCTTGAAAAAGAGAAGACTGAGAGGAGACTTAATAGAGGTCTGCAAATATCTGAAGGTAAGTCACACTGTAGAGGGATCACCTTTATTCTCATTTGCACAAAGAAAGACTAGAAGCAATGGGATGAAACTGAAAGGGAGAAGATACAGATTAGATGTTGGAAAAAACCTTTTGACAGTGAGGGAGATCAATGAGGGGAACAGGCGGCCCTGAGAGGTGGTGAGTTCCCCTTCAATGGACGTCTTCAAACAGAGGCTGGACAGACATCTGTCTGAGATGGTTTAGTGAATCCTGCATTGAGCAGGGGGCTGGACCAGATGACCCTGGAGGTCCCCTCCAACTCTAACATTCTATGATTCTACCTTCAACTAATTTGTTTTATGATTCGTTCTTGAAGTCCACCTACTCTGGCTTTCTATTATATACAAATCTGTGGACGCTGCAGCGGCTGACAACTAGGCTATGATAGTGGTTGTGTCACACACAACCCTTACAGATGAGCAGCTTTCAACTAAATCTCTATTTACCCAGATAAGATCCTATTGCGCTTTGTATCTATTTACAACCAAGATGATTAGCAAAAATGTTTGAAAGATGGTCTTGTTAGCTGGCAGATCAGTAGGGTCAGTCATCGAAATAATCAGAGACTGAGTTTGGCTGCCTATGTTTATGGACAGCGCCCTCTTTAAAGTACGGTAATCCTTTGGCCATTATCACTTATTGTATGCATTACTACCTGGAAGATACGTTTGCTGTGTTTCTGGCCCTGCTTGTCTCGATTGCCCCTGCACTGTCTGACCTCTCTCTTGACTGCTATTATTTCCTCGCTTCCTAGACTAGACTACTTTTATTTTTAGATAAACTTATATTGTCCCTCTCCTCTCTGGTTCTGACCCAGTATATTTATTTTCTTTTCCCTTAACTTGCTCCACCGGCCAGCAGCTATTCTGTGGATGCAATTCCAGCTGTGAATATCAGATTCCCAAATGGGGGTGAAAGGTCAAAAAACAAGAATGCTCCTGGGACCAGTCTTCCAATGAAGACTTTACGCTAGCTTCCCATTTCTGAGTTGATGGATTCCCAATAGAAAATTAGGACAGAATACCCCTTTATGTAAGCTTGTATGTTCATCCAACTGTGACATTGGTAGAGTAATCTAACTAAAAATAACAAAACAGAAAACTTTCCCTGAATGCTAAAAATATAAAAAAAAGACTAAGTCTGAAAATTGTGGCTGCAAAACCCATCAGCTCTCAGGATACTCTGGAGTCAGATGTCTGATTTTATCTCTTTAGAAAGCACTGGTAGACATGTGAGCTTTCAGGAAAATCAACTGCATAGGAGATCTATTCCCACAGCCATAGCCAAAATCTGGGGCAGTGAGTTCCTTTTTCTTTTTCTTTTTTTGTGTTTAATCGGCCCTCCAAATGCAGTCTGGAAAATAAAACTTGAAAATTAGTCACAGCTGAAAAAATGAATAGGTAGGAGAGATAAAAGACTATTGAACAGACACATAGGAGACATTCAACCACAAAATAGCAAACCACACGCACAAAAATATTAACAAAAAGATCCCCATAAGCAATTAAAACAAGGGGGAAAGGGGAGAATATGGATGAAAGATGAGCAGTAGACTATTATTCCATACACTATTTCATATATGATGAAACCTAAAATATATAAGTGGTAAAGCTGTCCATAAATATTAAGTATCTATTGGCCACATAATCGTTTGTCTGACTCTCCCGACCCCTTGCAATCTCCATTCACAAGGTGCTCCTGTGTTCATTATGAGAGAGCCACTGCCAGACTCATCCACTCTCGACCAAAAGGATCGTCCACTGAAAATCAGCAGCTAGATCCTTCTCTCCTCTGACATCATCTGTTGAGGGACAGTCGGAAGGCTCCCACACACATCAAATAGTTGACCGATTTTGATCAAATTGGTGGTTGGCCGATTTCGGTCAAATTGGCGAGTTTGGATAACTTTTATCTAATGTGTATGAGGCCATAAGACTTTGAAACAGCCTGTTGCCAAGATAAAGGTCAAGCATGAAGCCTATATGGTTCATTAGTACAGGGTACAGATAACTGACCCTAGAAGCAATGTTTCCTTACATTTCCATAAGTCAATATGACCACTGCCCATTTTATTTTTAAGGGCACTCTGCTGCTTCATTCACATGGGGGACATTGAATCCCCACTCTTGAGTCTATAGAGGTCTCAGAGGTCAGACCCAATTTTACATTTATTCCCTATTTTGTGATATTACATTGGTGTGACAATTGACGCGCCCCCAGGGCAATGGGGTACTCGGCAGCCGGGCCTATGGATGCTGGTGGGGGATATCACGGTGGCTGGCAGGTCCGTGGCCCAGGGCGGTCAACAAAAAGGGGGTTTTTATTTATAGGGGATTTGTAAAGTTCGTGACGCCACCTGTGGAATGCGGCCAAAGGGAGCCGCCGCTGCGGAGCAGTCCTCTGAAGCTGATGTTACTGCAGCAGGGATGGTGTGTCTCTCCACAGGAAGAGCTAGCTCCAGGGCAGTGTAGGTGTTGTTGGTTGCGCTGGGCGTTGTAGTGCAGGGGAGAAGATGGCGCAGCTGAAATAATGGACGAAGGCAGTGCGGTGCAGTCATCCGAGTCTTTACTCACAGTTCTTATGTAAGTTCCACAGGTGCACTGTACGGGTGTCAGCCTCCCACGTCACGCTGCATTCACCAGACCGGGGGTTCAGCTCTTCCTCAGGTAGGTTAGGAGCACCTGACAGAACCCCGCTTTCTCGTGTTCCTCTCTAGACCATCTTCACGCTGGGTCTTCTCCCTCCTGCCCTGCGCTTCCTCACTCTCAATCCCGCTCGGGTGCTCTGAAGTCCCTCCTGTCTAACTGGAGTTTAGAATGAGGCTTTAGCAACTGAACTATAAAAGCCAGAAGCCTCCGGTTTTTCCAGCCGAGACCTGAAGTAACACAGCTGGTACAGGGGCCGGTCCCCTTCTTGCGGCCTACGATCCCTCTGTCTTCTGACAGATTTGGGGCGTACTGGTGCCATCCTGCACTCGCCGTACCCCCTAGGATCCCTTCAATAGATCGGAGCCTTCCTCCTCTGCTCCCCTCCTGGGCCTCTAGCACTGGGCCCTACTTGTGGAGCAGAGCTCCTAAGAGACTCTGCTCCCAGACTGTCTTCACTCTCTCCTCTCACTGACTGAATTGACCTGCCACCCTAAGATGGCTTTCCTTTTTATATCTCCTACAATGGTGCTCCCCTAAACTGTTTCCTCCACCCACACCCACTACTGGTTCCTCCTACCTTTGGGTTCCCCCCACTCCAGCTTGGGACAGGGCGCAGCACTGTGCACATGCATCTTGCCCTTCCAGCCGGCCTGGAGCAGTGTAGTGTTGAATGTGGGTGTTGGGGTTCCAGGCAGCACTCCCTCCTTACCTGAGAGAAGGAGACACCACACCTCTGGGTGAGGTGCAGTACCTCTGTGGCGACTGAACCCTCAGGGGCGCCACACAATCCATACAAGATCCACATAGACCCCCATTGATCTGTAATAAGAAGCAGTGATATCTTTGAACAGAGCTTGCAGGATGTGCCATTAATGAGGAAAGACTGCCATCTGCTGACCAGGTAAAATCAAGTGGAACTGAATTGTGCGGGAAGATTTGCATGGGGAGCGACTTAGTGTGCTGGATAGTGATGAGTGAGTATGTTTTGTTAACCCTTTCGCCAAGTATGCTCTGGCGAGCACAGAGTAGTTACAGCTGCTCGGTGATATGTTTGAATCACTCCCGTGTGCATGATTTGCAGCTGTTTGACAGTTTTAATACATGTGAGGAATGTGTAAGAAATAGACATTCCTCACATGTATTAAAGCTGTCAAACAGTCGCAAATCATGAACACGGGAGTGATTCAAACATATCACCGAGCAGCTGTAACTACTCGGTGCTCGCCAGAGCATACTCGGCGAAAGGGTTAACAAAACATACTCGCTCATCACTAGTGCTGGACCTTTCCAATATGACCACAATCTCCTTTGGTATATTCATTCTATCTAAATGTCAATAGATCTTGAAAAAAGGGAAATCTGAAAGAATCCCATAATAGGTGATAGGAACCACAATAAATGGATTCCTCACTTCCTTGACCAGACAAATTTAGACAGCGCAACCAAGATAGATGGCAATAATAAATGTTCACACTAATTGATGAGTTCCATCGATTGACACATTTCTACGCAATTTACCTTTTGTTCCCTGTAAATTGGTGTCTTTTTGGAAAATATGTATCATTGAGAATAATTTAGTATCTATGCTATTGCTAAGCTCAACTGAATGTCAATTTTGTTTTCTATTGTTTCCCCAGGAAAGAAGTTAATTGGTTATTATTATTATTATTAATGTACCAGTCGCCGTCACGTTTTGTTAAAGATCATTGTAATTGTTTTTGTATGTATACCCCTTTTTCACATGTAAAGCGCCATGGAATAAATGGTGCTATAATAATACATAATAATAATAGTAAGGGAGGAGTTCGGGAGGATAGTGGGGGGTGGACTGGATTTAGCAGCCCATTGGGGGGTTGTGGCTCCACACTTGAAGGTGGAGATAGCCCTGCAGCACATTGGAAGGAGAAGCAAGAAAAACAGTGCAGCTACACTCGACCAGGGAAAAACTAATTTTTAAACATCCTTGGTGTGTTGGAAGATATGCTTGGTGACACATCTTCTGAGGGCGCACTGCACAAGAAGTTATTCACCCAATATCAAAAGGAATGTGAGACTCTGCTGCAATTTGCTAACAATCTACAGGAATTGATGTCCATGCTTCAGAAGAAAGAAGAACAGGGGACTAGGTCTCTCAGTAACACTGGAGTTATGCAACTTGATCAGTTTGTATTAGGTCTCAGGGAAGAGTCATTGCGGAGAACCCTAAGAGAGAGACTTACATTTAAACCTGACCTCACAATACACCAGGTGCTGAAGGAAGCAGTCATCCTAGAGAAAGAAGAACAGGTCATCGCAACCCCATTGGTCCAGCAAGTAGAAGCAATGCCAGTGATAAATACATGTCTGGAAGCCCAAATTGCTACCTTGGAGGGGGTGGTGAAAGACCTGCCGGATGTGCTGTTAGCCAGAGAAGAAGCAGTGCCAACTTGGGCACCAACATCTCAACGGTACACCAGGCTGAGTAAGCACCCTAGTAGAGGAAATGAGAGGGGGCGATGCTGGAAGTGCGGCCAAGAAGGACATCTTGTCATGAACTGTCCCAGTTTGTCAGTGACTAATAGTCAGAAGAATTTAAACTAGATTATCCTGCAGTTGGGGGGCAAGCTGTAGGAAGGGATATCAATTTAAGCCCTTTGCTAAATGCCAGAGACTTGGCGGGAGAATGCCCTGTGGTGGTGCCGTAGTTCAATGGGGTAGAATTATCCTGACTGGTTGACACAGGGTCTCAAAAAACCACCATGATGAAGTTGGTGTTTGAAAAGTACTTTCCCTCCTTACTCCAAGAGGGCAGTGTCACGTGAGGGCGCCTCAGCAGCCAACAGTTTACCCATACCAGTGGTGGGTGTGATACTGTCACGCTGTCTCTGTGTACTGGAGGTAGGGGGCCTAAGCTGACCCTGAGCTGGGGCCCTGACTAATCCCTCTACCTGGAGGTACTGTTAAAGGTACAGAGGTCCAGGCCGCCAGCGTAACCCTTTACCTCCTGAGGATCCCTGCACCTAAGTAATCTAGTCCTGAGAAGGACCCCGATCACAACAAAAGGGGACAGGTAATAATATGCCAACACTCAGTACTTAGACGAACGAGACAGTACAAGGGTAAAACCAAAACCACCTTGCATACAAAAACTACACAACTACAACAGAGGGAACACCAACGGGAAAGGAGATAAATGATAAAGCGAGGAAGGGAAAAAATCACTCCAAATACACTTATCTCTGAAACTCCAAATACCACGATCCGCTCTGTTAGTCTGCATGAAATGCTTTCACCGACAACTTCCCTAACAGAGCAGCAGACATATGAAGGAATCTCACTACTGCAGCATTGATTGCAGCTGGGCGAGGCTGGACCTTGTCTAGCACAGAGAGAGAGAGTTAACTCCCTCACTGCCGAAAAGCACAAAGCACCAAAAACTCAGCTGCGAGAAGTCAGGCTGTGCAATCGTGATGATCTTCGTGGCGACACAACCATGACAGTACCCCCCCTTCTACGAGGGGCCTCCGGACCCTCAGTGCCAGGTTTATCCGGGTCAGTCGTGTGGAAGGCCCGAATTAACCGGTCTGCGCTAATATCTGACGCAGGAACCCACATCCTCTCCTCAGGACCATACCCCTTCCAATGAACCAGGTACTGAAGGGACCGACGATTAAAGCGTGAATCGATGACCTTCGATACCTGGAACTCCAAGTTACCATTGACCACCACTGGAGGCGGAGGTAAAGGTGACGGTATCACCGGCGCCACATACCTCTTAAGCAACGATCTGTGGAACACGTTGTGAATTTTAAACGTAGGGGGGAGATCAAGACGGAATGCCACCGGATTAATTATAGAACTGATCCTGTACGGCCCGATGAACCTGGGACCCAGTTTCCAGGAAGGAACCTTAAGTTTTATATTCTTAGTAGACAACCATACCAGATCGTTCACACTTAGGTCCGGACCAGACACTCTCCTCCTGTCAGCCATACGTTTGTAACGGTTCCCCATAGTACTCAGATTATTCAGTACCCCTCTCCATACAGAAGCGAGTGATGACGAAAATCGTTCCTCCTCAGGAACCCCCGAAGAGCCCCCTCTACTGAAAGTACAAAACTGGGGGTGAAAACCATATGCCCCAAAAAACGGGGACTTACCAGTGGACTCGCTCCGCCTATTATTAAGAGCAAACTCCGCCAGAGGTAAGAAAGAAGCCCAGTCTTCCTGGTTCTCTGACACAAAACACCGGAGATATGTCTCCAAACTCTGGTTCAGACGTTCCGTCTGACCATTGGTCTGGGGATGAAAAGCCGATGAGAACGACAAATGCATCCCCCACCGAGTACAAAATGCCTTCCAGAACTTGGACACAAACTGAGACCCCCGATCCGACACCACATCGGAGGGTACCCCGTGAAGCCTCACAATCTCCCCAATGAACACCTGCGCAAGAGTTTTAGCATTAGGAAGAGCAGGAAGAGCGATAAAATGTGCCATCTTGCTGAACCTGTCTACTACAACGAGAATGACAGTTTTACCCGAAGACGGCGGGAGGTCCGTAATAAAGTCCATAGACAGATGAGTCCAAGGACGCTCCGGGATCTTCAAAGGTAAGAGGGCCCCAGACGGACGGGTATGTGGGGTCTTAGAGCGCGCACAAACCCCACAGGATGCAACAAAAGTTACCACCTCCTTATGTAAGTTAGGCCACCAAAACCGACGCGAGAGGAGATCCACAGTTGCTTTACTCCCTGGGTGTCCTGCTAAAGCTGAGTTATGGTGTGCCTCGATCACCTTTTGTCGTAGCTGATCTGGAACAAACAGTCTCCCTGGAGGTCCAACAGGGGCGTCCCCCTGAGCCTCCAATACCTCCTCCTCAAGCTCAGAGCATACTGCCGACACCACCACCCCCTCTTGAAGGATAGGAACCGGGTCATCCGTATTCCCGGCCCCAGGGAAACTACGAGACAAGGCATCCGCCTTCACATTTTTTGACCCAGGACGAAACGTAACGACAAAATTAAACCTGGTAAAAAACAACGACCACCTGGCTTGTCTGGGATTCAGACGTTTTGCAGACTCCAGATAAAGCAGGTTCTTGTGATCGGTGATGACGGTGACCGGATGGACTGCCCCCTCCAAAAAATGGCGCCACTCCTCAAAAGCTAACTTAATGGCCAAGAGTTCCCTATTGCCGACATCGTAATTCCTCTCGGCGGACGACAATTTTTTAGAGAAAAAGGCGCACGGATGCCACTTACCAGGGGACGAACCTTGTGACAACACTGCTCCCACCCCTACCTCGGAAGCGTCTACCTCTACAATGAATGGCTGTGACGCATCAGGTTGAATGAGTATGGGTGCCAAGGCAAAACATTTTTTCAAGGAGGAGAAAGCTTGACAAGCCTTGTCAGACCACCTAGAAAAATCCGTCCCCTTTTTTGTCATGTCAGTGAGAGGTTTAACCATGGACGAGAAATTACGAATGAACTTCCGTTAATAATTAGCAAACCCCAGGAAACGTTGTAGTGCCTTAAGATTCTCAGGCAGATCCCACTCAAGAACTGCCCGCACTTTCCCAGGGTCCATACGAAAACCAGACGCTGAAACCAGGAAACCTAAAAACTGGAGTTCCTGTACGGCGAACACACACTTTTCCCATTTAGCATACAGTTTATTATCCCGCAAGATCTGTAACACCTGCCTAACGTGCTCCTGATGAGACACCAGATCAGGCGAGTAAATTAAGATATCATCCAGATATATGACAACAAACTGTCCAACCAGGCGGCGAAAAATGTCATTAACAAAGTGTTGGAACACCGCCGGGGCATTAGTCAGACCGAATGGCATGACAAGGTTCTCATAATGCCCCTCCGGAGTGTTAAACGCCGTCTTCCACTCATCCCCCTCCTTCATCCTAATCAGATTGTACGCCCCCCTGAGATCCAACTTAGAAAACCATTTGGCGCCCACGATCTGATTAAAGAGATCGGGAATAAGTGGGAGCGGATACGGATCTCGGACCGTAATCCGATTAAGTTCACGGAAATCCAGGCAAGGGCGTAGGCCTCCATCCTTCTTCTTCACAAAGAAGAACCCCGCGGCCACCGGGGAAGATGAAGGTCTAATATGCCCCTTAGCCAGACTTTCAGAAATATAATCCTTCATGGCCTGCCTCTCAGGACCAGAAAGGTTATACAACCTAGATTTAGGTAACTTGGCCTCAGGGAGCAGTTTAACAGAACAGTCATACTCGCGATGAGGAGGTAGTTCCCGACACCCCCTCTCCGAGAATACATCCTCAAAGTCCACCAAAAATGGAGGCAAGACCCTAGGAGTGACAGCACCGATGACCGTATTCATGCAGTTTTTATTACAGAAATTACTCCATTGGCTTATCTCTCTGGATTGCCAATTAATAACCGGGTTATGCTTAGTTAACCAAGGAAGGCCCAACACTATAGGAGTGGGAAGACCCTCCAACACGTAGCAAGACAACAGTTCTTTATGTATCGCCCCCACTTGAAGTTTTACGTTATGCACAACATGCAAAAAACTTCCCTGACCGAGGGGCCTGGCATCGATCGAGAATATGGGGATGGGTTTAGCCAACTCACTCAAATGCATACCTTGAACCCGGGCAAACCGAGCGTCCACCAGATTAGCCCCGGCCCCACTATCTAAAAGAACAGATATCTTCTCAGTTCTCATACCCACCACCACCTCCGCAGCTACGAGAAACTGAGATGACCCCAGGGACGAAATACCTACTCCCAGATTGCCGTCCACCACACAACCTGGGATTAAAAGTTTTCCGACGACTCTTTACTCTGCAAAGGACGGGATGGACACCCCCCAATAAAATGTCCCTTTCTCCCGCAGAAGAAACACCTTCCAGTCTTGTGGTGTGCCACCGGTCCCCTCCCCCGAAATGATGTCCCTCCTAATTGCATAGGCTACTCTGGACTGACCAGGGGAACCACCATATGAGGGGACCTTGTAGGAGGTGGAGTCATCACAGGGGGTGGAGTTATCCCGCACCTCTCCCGAAGCCGTCTGTCAATGCGAATAGCAAGGGCCATAGCGGCTTCCAGTGACGCGGAAGAGTCATACTGTGCCAACACATCCTTTAATTTGTCGGATAAACCTTGACAAAACTGGCTCCTAAGAGCCGGGTCATTCCACTGGGTGTCAGTGGCCCACCTACGGAACTCCGAACAGAATTCCTCCGCCGGACGATCTCCCTGCTGGATCCTACGTAACTTAGATTCAGCAAGGGAGATCCGATCGGGGTCATCATATACAAGACCCAGAGCAGCAAAAAACCTATCCACTGACTGGAGAGCCGGGGAGCCCGGGGGAAGAGAGAACGCCCAAGATTGTGGGTCCCCTTGTAGGAGCGAGATGACAATTCCCACCCTTTGTTCTTCACTCCCCGATGACCGAGGCCGCAGCCGAAAGTACAACTTGCATGCCTCTCGGAAAACAAAAAACTTGTCCCGCCCCCCAGTGAACCTGTCAGGGAGAACTACCTTAGGTTCTGGTCCGGCTTGCTCCTGGGGACACAAAACCTTGGACCTAACGTCCGCCAGCTCCATGGACAAACTCTGCAACTGCCGAGCTAGACCGGCTACTGGATCCATGGTAGCTGGAGAAAATCTAAGGGGTCGGTGAAAATGTCACGCTGTCTCTGTGTACTGGAGGTAGGGGGCCTAAGCTGACCCTGAGCTGGGGCCCTAACTAATCCCTCTACCTGGAGGTACTGTTAAAGGTACAGAGGTCCAGGCCACCAGTGTAACCCCTACCTCCTGAGGATCCCTGCACCTAAGTAATCTAGTCCTGAGAAGGACCCCGATCACAACAAAAGGGGACAGGTAATAATATGCCAACACTCAGTACTTAGACGAACGAGACAGTACAAGGGTAAAACCAAAACCACCTTGCATACAAAAACTACACAACTACAACAGAGGGAACACCAACGGGAAAGGAGATAAACGATAAAGCGAGGAAGGGAAAAATCGCTCCAAATACACTTATCTCTGAAACTCCAAATACCACGATCCGCTCTGTTAGTCTGCATGAAATGCTTTCACCGACAACTTCCCTAACAGAGCAGCAGACATATGAAGGAATCTCACTACTGCAGCATTGATTGCAGCTGGGCGAGGCTGGACCTTGTCTAGCACAGAGAGAGAGAGTTAACTCCCTCACTGCCGAAAAGCACAAAGCACCAAAAACTCAGCTGCGAGAAGTCAAGCTGTGCAATCGTGACGATCTTCGTGGCGACACAACCATGACAGATACAGACCGACATCTCGATTTGGGGAAGAGAATTACCAAAGAAAGGAGTGATGGTGGTAGAAAATGCAATGAAGCCTGAAGTTCCAGTGATCCTTGGCATGAAAGTGTTTCAAGATTTAGATGGGCTAATGGACCACGAGTTGGGGCCCACGTACTGGAAGAATGTTCCAAATCAGAAACCTCCACAAACTTCCTTTCAGAGACATCTGAAACCATGCCGGATCCAGAACGAGTTATGGAACTTACCTGGGAAGATGGTAACTTACGGTTTTATGTAGAATACTGACGGCTGAATGCCTGTACTGTTCGGGATGCCTATCCCCTTCCTTGAATAGAGGATTCTATAGTAGCCAGGGGCCATACTAACTTCTTCACCATCCTTGATCTGGCAAGTGGGTATTGGCAAGTGCCTGTATCTGCAAAAGACCGAGAAAAGACTGAATTCATCACACCAATTGGACTCTTTGAATTCCTCTGCATGCCGTTTGGACTTTCCAATACCCCAGCCACCTCTCAGAGGCTAATAGAACTATGTTTAGGATAGTTGAATTTTGAGTGTCTCTTAATTTTCTGGGATGATATCATCATCTTTTCACCCATGTTCTCTGAACATCTGGAGAAGTTGGAACTGGCGCTGACCCGACTAGAACAGCATGGGTTGAAGTTGAATCCCAGCAAATGTCACTTGTTCTGAGAGAATATCGAATACCTGGTACATGTGGTGAGCAAAGAGGGAGTCCAGCCTATGTACGCAAAGGTACGGAAGATGCAGCAGTGACCCGTGACCTGCAATGAGTTTGGTCAGGTACTACAAAAAAAAGATTTATTAAAGGGGTATTTCCATCTTGAAGATCATATCCCAATATGTAGTAGGTGTAATAATAATAATATTAGCAAATGTCTCCAATTAGAAATGTAGTATAATTTTTCTGCTTCGTTATGTCTCTTTCTTCATGTGCAGGCATTTCAGGACCTTAGTTATCCATGGTTACGACCACTAGCAACTAGTTAACTGTCACTATGTGCAGTGGTCGTAACCATGGACACCTAAAGTCCTGCAATACCTGCACATGAGGAAAGAGACATAACGAAGCAGAAAAATTATACTACATTTCTAATTGCAGGTATTTGTTAATACTATTATTATTATACCTACTACATATTGGGATAGGATCTTGGAGATGGGAATACCCCTTTAAGGACTTTGCCAAAGTCAAGGTATTTCTAGATGCTTGGCTAAATGGTAAGGCTCCCAATGCCAACAAACAGAAAGCCATCATGTGGGGAGAAGAAGAGGATCTAGCCTTCCAGGAATTGAAAAAGCTGTTGACCTGTGCTCCTGTCCTGGTGTATGCTAATTTTACTAAGGCAATTGCTTTATATGCCAATGGGTGCTGTGCTGACCAAATTCAGGATGATTAGAAGCGAGTGATTGCCTATGCCAGTCGGACACTGCGGGATGGAGAGAAAAATCCTGACAATTACAGCTCCTTCAAGTTGGAGATGCTGGCAGTAGTGTGGGTAGTCTTTGAGAAATTGGCTAATCTCCTTATGGGGGCAGAATTCACCTTGTAGACTGACAACAATCCCCTAGCACACTTAGATACTGAAAAGTTAGGTGCTCTGGAACACCGTTGGATGGCCCGACTGAGCAAATTGAACTATAAGGTGCGGTACCGTTCAGGTCACAGCAACAGAAATGCCGATGCTCTATCTCGCCACCCTGTTGAGCCTGGGACTGCCCCTACTCAACAAGAAGAGCCAGCAACTGACTCAGGAGTGGAGTGTACCACTGAGGAATGGTGCAACAAACAGAGTCAGGATGCCCATGTAGAACAGATGAGAAGATGGATTCTGGGGGGGTACTATCCTGGCCCCATAGAAAAAGTGCAACTGAATTTGAGGTTGAGAAAAAGCTGTTTCAACAGAGAGATCGGCTGGCCCTTTGTGAAGTAGTGCTGTATAGAAAATTGAAACTACTGAGTTAGGGTTCACCTGGCAGATTGTGCTCCCAAAGAGTGAAGTAAGAATAGTATCCGAATGGGTGCACAGATAGAAAGGACACTTTGGTCCAGCAAAGGCATTTGCATGGTTACAGAGGCTTTACTACCATCCTTTATTAGAAGGCACGTCCTTGGAAGTTTGAAAAAGTTTCAAAGCTGTAATTTGTCAAAAGATGGGGAACAATAGGCCCCAGTGGGGATGGTGCAAACTACGGATTCTGAATAGGGGAAGCAGGCCACAATGTTAATGATCAATCAGTCTCCTAATACGTGCAGTCACATATGATGGACCCCGGGCTCCGGAACTTGCTTTTATGGCTTCTGAGGGTGCTGTCCTGTTGTCCGGCTCTGCAGCTTGCACATGGGCTCTTCATTGGTCCAGGCCCTGGTACCGGATTCCTTCTGTGCTGTACAGTACAGTACAGTACTGAGTGTTGGCATATTATTACCTGTCCCCTTTTGTTGTGATCGGGGTCCTTCTCAGGACTAGATTACTTAGGTGCAGGGATCCTCAGGAGGTAGGGGTTACACTGGTGGCCTGGACCTCTGTACCTTTAACAGTACCTCCAGGTAGAGGGATTAGTTAGGGCCCCAGCTCAGGGTCAGCTTAGGCCCCCTACCTCCAGTACACAGAGACAGCGTGACATTTTCACCGACCCCTTAGATTTTCTCCAGCTACCATGGATCCAGTAGCCGGTCTAGCTCGGCAGTTGCAGAGTTTGTCCATGGAGCTGGCGGACGTTAGGTCCAAGGTTTTGTGTCCCCAGGAGCAAGCCGGACCAGAACCTAAGGTAGTTCTCCCTGACAGGTTCACTGGGGGGCGGGACAAGTTTTTTGTTTTCCGAGAGGCATGCAAGTTGTACTTTCGGCTGCGGCCTCGGTCATCGGGGAGTGAAGAACAAAGGGTGGGAATTGTCATCTCGCTCCTACAAGGGGACCCACAATCTTGGGCGTTCTCTCTTCCCCCGGGCTCCCCGGCTCTCCAGTCAGTGGATAGGTTTTTTGCTGCTCTGGGTCTTGTATATGATGACCCCGATCGGATCTCCCTTGCTGAATCTAAGTTACGTACCTGCAGTGATCAGTAAATGGATCCAAAACCTCCCACTAGTGCTCAGTAAAGAACCCAGGAATTTTCCTTCAGGGTTCTGTGAGGGAAGATTTTGTAAGGTGCACAGGTCAAAGTGTTTGTCCTGGGGAACAGAGAGAGAGAAAGATAGGAGCTGGAGGAATCACAGCCAACTGGTGGAGACAGAAGCCACCTTAGCAGTGTCAGAGAGCTGGAGACAGACTGTGTCTGCTCCTAGAAGACAACAGCCAGGCAGAGTGACCAAGTACAGGAAGAAACTGTACAGCACAGAAGGAATCCGGTACCAGGGCCTGGACCAATGAAGAGCCCATGTGCAAGCTGCAGAGCCGGACAACAGGACAGCACCCTCAGAAGCCATAAAAGCAAGTTCCGGAGCCCGGGGTCCATCATATGTGACTGCACGTATTAGGAGACTGATTGATCATTAACATTGTGGCCTGCTTCCCCTATTCAGAATCCGTCCACTTTAAGAGACTTCAACTAGTGATGAGCGAGCATGCTCGCTACTGCTCGGTGCTCGCCCGAGCATCTCACTGCTCGAGATGCTCGGCGCTCGTCGAGTATTTCCGGGTTGCTCAGGCGGGAACTCGGGTCTCCTCCCTGCATGTTTGGCGCTCTTTACAGAGCCAATGAACATGCAGAGATTGCCCGCCATGCACTGTAATGCCGTAGCCATGTTGGTTGTGGGCATTACAGTGATTGGCTGGCCGCACAGCGTCATCAGGTCTATATCAGACCTGGCGCCGCCATGCTCGTCACAGTCACTCTGGATCAGACAGTGTAGGGAGAGGTGCTGCTGTGTCAGGGAGAGATTTGCTTGTGTATTAGGTAGTGTAGGGAGAAAAACCGTACATTACACATATCCATCTTAACAAACAGTCCTTCTGAGGACTAATCCATCTGCAGAGATATCAGGCAGGCAGGGTGTATAGGCAGGCAGTGTATATAGCAGACTGCAGTGCATATAGCACAAGAGGCTCCATTCCAATTCTGCCTTTTATTTTTCTGCTGTAAAGTAATGCATAGATAAATGTATCTGGATAAATAAAATATATGCACTGAAACAAGGTCATTTTTTTAAATCTATTTTTTTCATTTTTATTTTTGGATTTTTTAATTCAATTCTCTCTATGTGATGATGGGAATAACCAGATACTGTAATAGCAGCCGCACAGAATTGCAGAAAATGACGCATTGGGAATGTTGTGAGCATTCTCATTGTCACAAGCGGAGCTTACTGTGCTGCGAGAGGGAGGAAGAGCTTTGTCCACCAGCACCTATTGTCAATGCTGGATTCATGGTCTTTGCCCACAACTTTATAATAGAGGTTTTACTTTTCATTGCTAAGGGAAGAGTATTGTGGTTAGTTGTGGTCATGATTAGTGATTGCATTAAGGAAAACATCCCTGATAAAAGAATGAGTGGTGATGATAAGAACATGGTGGTAAGGCGCAGTGAAGTAATGGATAAGAACATCCATGGTGATATGGTCAACTGAAGAGTTACATGGTAACATTTCTGGTGGTATGATCCAGTGAAGGTATGTATGATAACTAGTGATGACTGATGAGCGAACGCGCTCGCCACTACTCGGTACTCGCCCGAGCATCATGGTGCTCGACAAGCTTGGCGCTCGCCGAGTATTTCCGGGTTGCTCGGGCGGGAACTCGGGTCCCCTCCCTGCATGTTTGGCGCTCTTTAGAGAGCCAATGAACATGCAGGGATTGCCTGCCATGAACTGTAATGCCGTAGCCATGTTGGTTGTGGGCATTACAGTGATTGGCTGGCCGCACAGCGTCATCGGGTCTATATAAGACCTGGCGCCGCCATGCTTGTCACAGTCACTCCGGAATCAGACAGTGTAGGGAGAGCTGCTGCTGTGTCAGGGAGAGATTTAATCGTGTATTAGGTAGTGTAGGGAGAAAAACCGTACATTACACCTATCCATCTTAACAAACAGTCCTTCTGAGGACTAACTAATCCATCTGCAGAGATATCAGGCAGGCAGTGTATATAGGCAGGCAGGGTAGATAGCAGACTGCAGTGCATAAAGCACAAGAGGCTCCATTTAAATTCTGCCTTCTGCTGCTGTTAGATATTTCTATACAAAGGCCCAGGTCTCAGGGGCCAGGAATACTTTTCTTTGGATCTTAATCCTCATTATTTGCTTAAAAGCAATCCAGAGAACACCGTTTTTCTGCGCCATTTGCTTGTTGGCACTGCAGAATACAGCCAGGTCCTTTCCATATTACAGCGCTAGAAATCCAGCTATTTAAAACTCTGTTTTCTCCGTCACACGGATCACATATACGCTGTCAGAAAATACTGCCATTTCTGGCCTCCATTAAAAATTTCTTTCAGTGTGTCAGTGAAAAAATTCACAGCAGTTTGCTGTTCAAACTACTTACTTACAGGCCAGGTATTTAAAACTCTGTTTTCACCGTCACACGGATCACACATAAGTTCACTAAAAACTCAATCATTTGTAGTGAGCGTGGAAGATACTGTCCTCCATTTGAAATGGCAAGGCACGTGGCAAGGGACGGGGAACTGGACGTGATGGTAATGGTGCATGCAGAGGCTGAGGACAAGGCCGTGGGCAAGCTGAAATTGTGCCACAACAAACACCCACATCTTCTCGCCTGACCTTCCTGTCCCGATTTCTAGGGGACCGCAGAACACCACTATTGAACCTAGAGCAGTGTCAAAAGGTTGTTGGTTGAATAGCGGATAATGCTTCCAGGCACTTAGCCACCACCACAACCAGCCTGTCTTCCACACGGTCAAGTCTCAGTAGCCGTGAGTCTGGACCGCATATTCCTCACCCTGATCCTCCTTCCTCCCACCATGCCGAGTACCCAGAGACTACTGATCCCACACTTGGACACTCTGAAGAGCTGTTCACTTTTCCATTTATAGATTCGGGCCTCTCGCCCGGTCTACTTGAAGCGGGGCAAGAGGAGATCACGTGTAGAGATGCCCAAATATTTGAGCAGCCACGGTCACACGAAGGCGACGGTGGGAAAGTGTCACAAGAGGTGGACGATGATGAGACACAATTGCTAGAAAGTCAGAAGGAGGACCAGGGTGCGGAAGTGGAAGACGAGGTGGTGGATGATATAGTAGCTGACCCAACCTGGCAGGAGGACATGCAGAGTGAGGACAGCAGCACACAGAGGGAGGGAGGCAGAGCACCCCAACAGGCAGGAAGAAGCAGTGTGGTGGCCGCAGACAGAAGGCAGGCAACTGTTCCTCATAGCACCAACACGAAGGAAGTTGCCAGTTCTACAAAAATGGGGCTGTACCATAAGGCCCTTGTTGCGGTACTATTAAAAAAATTCCCATCTGAAAACGCTGGCGGCAGAGGGCTCACTTAGTTGGACAACCAAGGAGTACAGGCGAGAGAGACACAACTTCAATCCAGCAGAGGCAGAGGAACACTGTCAAAGTCCTAGGAGAGTTTTCTCAGCCCCTCCCATCGCACAGGCCCTGAGGCGCGGGGTACTCTCACAAGGAGTGCAAAGTTTGGGAAGATGCTGAGGGAGTATCTAGCCGACCGTACCAACGTCCTCCGTGATTCCGCTGTGCCTTATAATTATTGGGTATCCAAGCTGGATACGTGGAATGAACTGGCTCTCTATGCCTTGGAGGTCCTGGCCTACCCTGCCGCCAGCGTTTTATCAGAGTGGGTTTTTAGTGCCGCTGGTGGAATTATAACTGATAAGCGCATCCGCCTGTCAACTGAAAATGTTAACAGGCTGACTCTGAGCAATGAACAAAGGCTGGATTGGGCCAGACTTCTCAACACCACTGAATGATAGCAGCGTAACATAGACTTAAATCAAGTGTCTTTTCTTGGGAGGTGTATTCCCATGCACCTTTTCACACCCAGACATGGGTATACGCTTCCTGATTTTGGCTATTTGCTCTTGTCCTCCTCCTTCTCCTCATCCTCCACCACCATATCACCAGGGTGACCATGGTCCGTGATGCAACACCCACATCATTTTTTTAAAGGGTATTTATGATGCCAGTAAAAAAAATTTTTTTATACAGTATGTTCATGTATACCCCCCAGGTGTAAATGTTTGTCAACCCATACACTTAGTGCATGGGCATTACAAGTATAGGAGGCCCGCTCCTTTCTAATGGGAACATTTTTTTATGATGCCCTCCTTCAAATTTTTGGCAGCCCTTGCATTCACTGCATAGGCCAACACTATGGGAGACTCTCTCCTTTCTAATGGGAATTTGTCGTTACTGTGGCCCTGCTCTAAGTGTCTTTAAATTCTTAGTGGGGTTTTTCCTAAAATTGGTCAGCCGTTGGACTCACTGCATACCCTATAACTGTATAGCAGACCCTCTCCTTTATAATGGGAACATGTCGTACCTTGTTACTGTGGCCCTGCTCTATGTGTCTTTAAATTCTTAGTGGGGTTTTTCCTTAAATTAGTCAGCCGCTGGACTCACTGCATACCCTATAACTGTATAGCAGACTCTCTCCTTTCTAATGGGAACATGTCGTACCTTGTTACTGTGGCCCTGCTCTAAGTGTCTTTAAATTCTTAGTGGAGTCTTTCCTAAAATTGGTCAGCCGTTGGACTCACTGCATATGTGGCGCCCCTGAGGGTTCAGTCGCCACAGGGGTACTGCACCTCGGATAGAGGTGTGGTATTTCCTCTTTCAGGTAAGGATGGAGCATCGCTCAGGACCCCTTTTCACACTCAACACTACACCACTCCTGTCCTGTAGGGGGCCTAAATGCACCAGGGTGCTGCCCCGGCCCGGGATAGAGGAGATGGGGGGAACCAAAAATAGGGGGAACCAAGTAGTGGGTGAGGGTGGAGGAAACACATACAGGAAGCACTTATAGAATCATATATAATATTTGGCCATCTTTAGTTCAAGGTCTTTGATCGTGGGTCTTCTGTCGGGGTCCAGCAAGAGTCTGTAGCTGGCTGAAGATTTGAGGTCCTCTCTCTCTGGCCTTGAGACGAGGAGCGGGTCAGAGTTAACAAGTGTCTCTGCCCGGTCAGGGTCCTGTTCTAAGAAGGCCTTGGAGGGGAGCGGAGGAGATAGGCTCCACAGGCAAAAGGATCCCAGGGGGATACGGACGTAGCGGAGTCGCCACCTGTATTCTTCACTCTGGCCTAGCCAGAGGGATTCCTGCTGCAAAAGGGGTAACCGGCCCCCCGATATCTGACTTTGTCACTTCACGTATCAGTCAAAAAAGCCCGGAGGCTTAGTGGATCCCAGGAGGATACGGACGGAGCGGAGTCGCCACCTGTATCTCTCAACCTGCCCACCAAGCAAGATAATGGCAGAAGGTTATAGAGCTGTCCCTACCAGCATCATCACACATGAACCGTAACAGACAATCAGTGCCACCTTTGTGTTTTGGTTGGCGACAGACACCTATGATCACATTGAATGAGATAACACCCCTGTCTCCCCTGATAAATTACTGAGGTGATGAAACACGTTGGGAGTGGTGTTCCATACGTGGCTGGTGGCTGATGATGTTTTGACGCCCCAGAACAGTGAGCTGTCCAAAGCAGGAGCATGAGCTGACATTGTGGATGGTGAGGCTATTCCATTATTATGTGAAAAGTGTGAACCCTCATTGTAAATCACTGATTGTCTGTTACGGTTCATGTGTGATGATGCTCTTAGAGACGGCTCTACAGTCATGGCCAAAAGTATTGAGAATGAGACAAATAGTAATTTTTCCAAAGTTTACTGCTTCATTTTTTGTAATGGCAATTTGCATATACTCCTGAATGTCAAAGAGTGATCAGCTTAACAGCAATTACTGTACTTGCAAAGTCAATATTTGCCCAGAAAATGAACTTTAACCCCCAAAACACATTTCAACATCATTGCAGTCCTGCCTTAAAAGGAGCAGCTAACATCGTTTTAGTGATTGATCCATTAACACAGGTGTGGGTGTTGATGAGGACAGGGCTGGCGATCAATCAGTCATGATTAAGTAAGAATGACATCACTGGACACTTTAAAAGAAGGCTGGTTCTTGGTATCATTGTTTCTCTTCAGTTAACCATGGTTATCTCTAAAGAAACACGTGCAGCCATCATTGCACTGCACAAAAATGCCCTAACAGGGAAGAGTATCGCAGCTACAAAGATTGCACCTCAGTCAACAATCTATCGCATCATCAAGAACTTCAAGGAGAGAGCTTCCATTGTTGTCAAAAAGGCTCCAGGGCGCCCAAGAAAGACCAGCAAGCGCCAGGACCGTATCTTAAAACGGTTTCAGCTGCGGGATCGGACTACCAGCAGTGCCGAGCTTGCTCAGGAATGGCAGCAGGCTGGTGTGAGTGCTTCTGCACGCACTGTGAGGTGGAGACTCTTTGAGCAAGGGCTGGTTTCAAGGAGGGCAGCAAAGAAGCCACTTCTCTCCAGAAAAAACATCAGGGACCGACTGATATTCTGCAAAAGGTACAGGGAGTGGACTGCTGAGGACTAGGGCAAAGTCATTTTCTCTGATGAATCCCCTTTTCGATTGTTTGGGACATCTGGAAAACAGCTTATTCGGAGAAGAAGAGGTGAGCGCTACCACCAGTCTTGTCTCATGCCAACTGTAAAGCATCCTGAAACCATTCATGTGTGGGGTTGCTTCTCAGCCAAGGGAATCGGCTCACTCACAGTCTTGCCTAAAAACACAGCCATGAATAAAGAATGGTACCAGAATGTCCTCCAAGAGCAACTTCTCCCAACCGTCCAAGAGCATTTTGGCGCCCAACAATGCCTTTTCCAGCATGATGGAGCACCTTGCCCTAAAGCAAAGTTGATAACTAAATGGCTCATGGAACAAAACATAGAGATTTTGGGTCCATGGCCTGGAAACTCCCCAGATCTTAATCCCATTGAGAACTTGTGGTCAATCATCAAGAGACGGGTGGACAAACAAAAACCAACAAATTCTGGCAAAATGCAAGCATTGATTATGCAAGAATGGACTGCTATCAGTCAGGATTTGGTCCAAAAGTTGATTGAGAGCATGCCAGGGAGAATTACAGAGGTCTTGAAGAAGAAGGGGTAACACTGCAAATATTGACTTGCTGCATTAACTCATTCTAACTGTCAATATAACCTATTGGTACTCATAATATGATTGCAATTATATTTCTGTATGTGATATAAACATCAGACAAACACTAATAAAAACCAGAGGCCAGCAGATCATATGAAAATATAATTTTGGTGTCATTCTCAAAACTTTTGGCCATGACTGTATAACCTTCTGCCATTATCTTGCTTGGTGGGCAGGTGGGCAGTACATAAGTACTTTGCCACATTATCCCTATTCGGAGTGAGAATAGATAAATCATGGTAGTTTTTCCTCTACCACTGGCAGGCACTTACTTGACTTATGGTCCATGTGACTTTTTAGTATCTATTTTACCTATGTATGTGAATAAAGGTTACGTTTTAACCCCTTAACCACTATTTTTGCTTTGGCATTACCACTATAGGAGACCCGCTCCTTTATAATGGGAACATTTTTTTACTGAGACCCTCCTCTTTGTCTCTTCAAAGGGGTATTGGGTTGCGTCCAAATTTTTGGCAGCCCTTGCAGTCAATGGATACGCAATAACAGTATAGGAGACCCACTTGTTAATAATGGGAACAACAAAGCATAGCCGGCTGATGGCTCTCTAACAATAGCGAGGGCCAACTGCTGACCTTTTAAGAATAGTAAGGGCCGTCTGATGTCCCTATAAAAATAGGCTTTATGACTTTCAGAGTCCCTCCATCATAAATGAAACAGGATGTGTCTGATGATGTGTCACACACCACATTGCCAGATAAGGTTGTAAAATGTTAAAATGACATTTCCCGGTGAATGTATTTGTCTTAAAAAATAGAGTAAAAAAAAACAAAACAATAGGATCTTTCTTTAGTATAAAAAACTGCATCACTTATTTAACCTCAATGTAATCACATTGTTCAGCTCATGCATCTCCTCCTCCATCTCCGAAATGACCACATCAGTCACAAGCTGACAGCACTGCAGCACTGCCTTGGCCAAGCGGCAACAGGCTGTGCTGAAGATAACATGCTCAATGCTTAATTGACAAACCGCCCAGCGCTGCAGAGTTGTTGAAAGCTGTAACACAGCAGCCTGATCTGTGACTCTCACCGCTGAACATACAGCCAGGCATGGTCGTGTGTGACAATGGACAGAACCTGGTGACGGAGAAATGACAGCCGGAGTAGATACGGTTTCCCTCTATGCCAGTCCTTTCACCGAGCTAAATACAACTCTCAGCAAAAAAAGTTGTGGACTGGCTCCATACCGTCCCTGGCCACATTCACCTGTCTGCCGGCATGAGGTTGTGAAAAGCTTCCGCTTCCAAGAGCTTAAAAGGCCATATTTCAAGTGCAAGCAGCTGCACAGAAATCTGGCAGTTTAGTGTTGCGGCCTGTGGGTGGGTAGGTGGCTGGCTGCATACTTGCACTTGCATTCCAAGTAACAGAAAACTAAGCAGATGGTGGCCTCTATCATCATCATGGCCTCATCTCGGCACTATGAATTCTCCTGAAGGAGAAGCCAGGGCCCGCCGGAGGAGTTTCCGGTTCTCTGGTGGGCCCGTCCAACCCTGCTGAGAAGCAGCCCTGGCTAAGAAAAGTGTGGCGGAAGGTTTCCGGACACTCTATGGCTGCTTTTTTAATGTGGATCGGCCATGCTAATGAATGTTATTTCTTAAACCGCATTACAGATCAGGCCATTGTCCAACTCTATATTCAAGAAATTAAATGCGCAAAGAAAGATGTGTCAAAGCACCACCGACAAGTGCGAGTTGATGTTGGACGGGCTGCCATTGCTTCTGCAACAAGCTGCATAAGAGGACTTCCTGGGAGAAATGACACCCAGGGTAGATATGGTTTCCCTCTATGCCAGTCCTTTCACCGAGCTAAATACAACTCTCAGCAAAAAAAGTTGTGGACTGGCTCCGTACCGTCCCTGGCCACAGTCACCTGTCCACGTGTTTGTGGTTAGGCGGTCCTTCCCAGTAAGTGTACTGGGGAGGGCACAGGTAATGTTGTGGGACCCGTGGTTGTGGAAGGCGGAGACGATACCGAGAGAAATAGTGGCGGCTGGGGACCGAGTATGGACACCCGGCCGCCACCGGCATGAGGTTGTGAAAAGCTTCCGCCTCCACGAGTTTAAAAGGCCATATTTCAAGTGCAAGCAGCTGCCCAGAAATCTGTCAGTTTAGTATTGCGGCCTGTGGGTGGGTGGCTGGCTGGCTGCATACTTGCACTTGCATTCCAAGTAACAGAAAACTAAGCAGATGGTGGCTTCTATCATCATCATAGCCTCACCTCGGCACTATGCACTCTCCTGAAGGAGAAGCCAGGGCCCGCCAGAGGAGTCTCCGGTTCTCTGGTGGGCCAGTCCAACCCTACCGAGAAGCAGCCCTGGCTAAGAAAAGCATGGGGGAAGGTTCCCGGACACTCTATGGCTGCTTTTTTAATGTGGATCGGACATGGTAATGCATGTTACTTCTTAAACCGCATTGCAGATCAGGCCATTGTCCAACTCTGTATTCATGAAATTAAATGCGCAAAGAAAGATGTGCATGTGTCAAAGCACCACCGACAAGTGCAGTTGATGTTGGATGGGCTGCCATTGCTTCTGCAACAAGCTGCATTAGAGGACTTCCTGGGAGAAATGACACCCAGGGTAGATATGGTTTCCCTCTATGCCAGTCCTTTCACCGAGCTAAATACAACTCTCAGCAAAAAACGTTGTGGACTGGCTCCGTACCGTCCCTGGCCACATTCACCTGTCCACGTGTTTGTGGTTAGGCGGTCCTTCCCAGTAAGTGAACTGGGGAGAGCACGGGTAATGTTGTGGGACCCGTGCTTGTGGAAGGCGGAGGCGACACCGGGAGAAACAGTGGCGGCTGGGGACCGAGTATGGACACCCGGCTGCTGCCGCCATGAGGTTGTGAAAAGGTTCCGCCTCCACGAGCCTAAAAGGCCACATTTCAAGTGCAAGCAGCTGTCAAAAATTTGGCAGTATAGTATTGTAGCCTTATGGATGGGTGGGTGGGTGGCTGCCTACTTGCGCTTGCATTCCAAGGAATGGGGTAGGGACAACTGAACGCTGCACTGGGACAAGGACGTAGACGGTGATTGTTGCAAGTCTGCAACGACAGGTGCATGGCGGGAGGCATCTTCGCATGTGCCAAGGATCACTTATGATGGGTACACTTTTAGGCAGTGACCTGGGAGTCAGAAATGCTTCCAGAGGTCTTCCCCATGCTGTTCCCATGACTTTTCAGCACTGTATGCATGTGTCTGATGGTGTGTCACACACCACATGGCCAGATAGGGTTGAAAAATGTTAAAATGACACCCAGTTAATGCATTTGTCTTTGTTGAAAGCAATGCAAAAGTGCAAAAACGCATCAAAAACGCTACGTGTGAACATAGCCCAAGGTGTGGAGGAGTATTTTTGTTTTTGGTTATTTATTTTGCTTTATATACATTGTACATGTCATGGAAAGGATGTTCATTAACATTTTTCCCAGGAAAATCCATTTTGGTTTCGTTTTTGTATGTTTTATTGTGAGTCCGTAAAAGTGGCGTAATACCTCTGACATCGTTGTTGACAGCAGTGATTTGGGAGTCAGAGATGCTTCCAGGGGTCTTCCCCATGCTGTTCCCATGTCGATATGGGCAATTTTTAGGCCCTCTGCAGACCGCCGGGGGGAGCCGCCTGAAAAATGCTCGAGTTTCCCATAGACTTACATTGGGCTCATTGCTCGGGTCGTGCACCCGAGTATTCCAATTCCAATGCTCGACCCTAGCAACGAGTACCCGAGCATTTTAGTGCTCGCTCATCACTAACTTCAACCTTACACTTGCTATTTTCCTTATTGCCTATATTTATTGCAATTTTCCTGATCTCAACTAAATAAAGCGTTGTTGAAATCCTATCCACCTATATCGTACTAACTCATTGATTTCAATGTTAATTGTGTAATACTTCATTTCTCCTGTGGCGGCGCTGCAGGAAAACTGAACAGTTGCTGCCAAGTTCACTTGCTTATTACAGCTGATCACTGGAGGTCACAGCAGTGGCACAACCTGTGCTCTTTCTTTTTCCAGGAAAAAATGGGATTGTCCACGTAGACAGCACCTTTAAGCTTTATTTAATACTGAAGATCCCCTATAATAAAATACACAAAAGTGTAAAATAATTTTTACAAATATTTCACAAAAAATGAATATAAAGGAAAATCACAGGAACAATTGTGTGTTCAGAATAATTTTAGGTGTGAAAATCATAAAATACAACTAAAAAAATAAAATTTGTGAAATTTCTAAAAAGATCACACCTAGAAGTAAACATGTAAAACTATGGAAAATGTAATACTTCCAAGGTGATTAGAGGCGGGACTGATGTTATAGCCCTGAAATGATGCATTTCTCATGCTTCTTCTTTCAAGTTCCCCGTAATTGGCTCTCGATCTGTTTTAAATCCTTCCACCTGAAAAAGCAATAATATTACACACCCCGAATACATGTCAGCAAATCTTCCACGGAAAATCAAAGCTCAAATACGGAATGTTGGTCAGCGGTGACTATATCCAATTAACTATAAAGAGACTCTGGGGACAGAAATAGGCAAAATAGTTCCAATACTTGAATATTTGTGATGAGCATGTTTATAAAAGTTAGTGAGTTGGGAGGAAAAAGAGTAGTAGTAAAATTTTCTCAGTGCAACCAATTAATGACATTGGGGTCAGCCGGGTGTCCAACCTGTCGAGCCATAAAGATTCCCCAATCTGACAATCTCTCCAATAGAAATGCAGGTAATGGAGAAACAAATGGGTTAATTCTGCGCTCCTATGTAGAAAGTATGAGTGATGCAAATCCGAGTGTAAAGTGGTTTATTTAGTCAACGCGTTTCAAAGTGTACCGTCGTCTTCCTCGGGACAACCACGATAGCCTTGAGGAAGAAGTTTGTATACTTCGAAACGCATTGACTAAATAAACCACTTAGGCTATGTGCCCACAATGCAGAAATGCTCCGGATTTTTTCCTGAGCGTTTCTGCATCTCCCTGGCAGAAAAAACGCATGCGGATTGTACATGCGGATTGTACATGCGGATTGTACATGCGGATTGTACATGCGTTTTTCCTGCCAGGGACATGCGGATGTGAAGTGTTCTTCACATGCATTTCCGCATGCGGGTTGTCAAGCGCTTTCCAAGCGATTTTAGCATCACTTGGAAAGTGCTTGACAACTTGGTCACACTATATAAATCCATGCAAAAGGCATGGATTTATATAGTGTGACTGAAAGAATGGTAAAAAATAAAAAATAAATCTATACTTACCTTCTGATGGCCCCCGGTGTCTTTATCCGATGCGTCCTGGCTTGCCGGCAGCTCGCAGTAGACTAAAGGACCTGCCGACGTCAGCGGTCGCGTGACCCGTCACATGACTAAATGACATCATGGCAGGTCCTTATCAGACCATCGCGAGCTGCTGGCAAGCCAAGGCGCATCGCTAAGGACACCGGGGGCCATCAGAAGGTAAGTATAATGTATATTTTTTATTTTATTCTTTATTTAACAGGTACTATGGTACCCGGGTCTGGAGGAGAGTCTCCTCTTCTCCAAACCCGGGTACCATCCGCATATTGAAACGCATGGATTCCATATGTACAGATCCAGTGATGCAGATTCCATGCAGTCCAATGCAAGTCAATGGCGGCGAAAACGCAGCGCTTCCGCAAAATAATTGGTAGAGCTGCGGATTTTTCCGCAATGATAATCCGCAGCGGAAATTTCCGCAGCATGTACACAGCACATGCGGATTATCATTGGGGAACATGGCAGACCTTCTACCAAGTGTTTTTTAAGCGTTTCTGCAGCGGAATTGCCGCTGCGGAAACGCTTAAAAAACAAATAGTGGGCACACAGCCTTACACTTTGATAGGCATCCCTCATAGTTTCTACATGGCAGCGCAGAATTAACCCATTTGTTTCTCCATTACCTGCATTTTCATCCCCTCATGGGTCTGCAGCAGCCTAAGCGTTATTAGTAGTTGTGTGCACACAACCGACCAGGTGAGCACTATCAAGTTATTCTCTCAGTATTGTTACCCAGATAAGACCCTATTTTTATGCTTTGTGTCTTTCCAGTTCTCCCTTTACTTGAATATCTGCAATGGGCCACCCACCGATCAGCAAGCTATCACTTATCTTGTGGATAGGGATAGGTGATGATAACATGTTTTTACTGGACATCCCCTATTTAAGTATGCTTGCCCGCTTTGGGAACCAAAAGAGCCATGTGTGCCACCATCTTCCCATTCAGTCTAATTCTGGAAATAGATAAAGGTTGGGTTTAGGAGAACATGTCAGGTTTGGATACTAGAAGTGATAGCTCCAGCACTTAAGGTATTGATGCCATAATTGTCTAAGCTAAGACATCACCTTTAAATTATACATTTCTGGCCCCCTACACCTACAGATACAGTTTGCCCTTCTTTAAAAGAAGCCTGTCACCAGTTTTTAAGTGTCTGAACAAATGCCACCACCTTTTACATCTCCTGTACTGAATTCCACAAAGTTGTCTTCTGACTGCCCCTGTATAATCTCAAAAATACCTTTCGAATTGCTCCCGCGATGTATGTAAATCTGATAGTCTGGTTCGATGGGCGTTATTGCTGCCGTGGCTGTCTCTCCTTTGTGCTCCTCATGGCGGTCCTCCAGTACTGATAGGTGTGGATGACGGATCATGCTTCATCCACATAGCCTAACAAAGTCACGTCTCTATTCAGTAGCATCACTGGCTCGTGCAGGCCCACTTTGCTGTGTATAAGTACAAGGTGTTCGGTGCTCAGAGACATGGTCGAAGTGAGGAGGCTGAGCCCGATCACCACTGAGCAAGACACAGAAGTGGAAACATCAAGCATGGGTCAAGACATAGCTGAAGACAGATCATTCAAAGGTTTTATAGACTGATGAGATGAGAGCGACTCTTGGCAGACCAGATGGATGGTCCAGTGGCTGGATCAGTAACGGCACAGACCTCCACTTCTACTCAGATGCCAGGGAGGTGGAGGTGGGCATTGCTATGGGATGGGATTATTAAAGATCAGCTAGTTGGGCCTTTTCAAGTTGAAGATGCACTCAAAATCAACTCCTTAACTTACTGATAGTTTTTAGAAGACACTTTCTTCAAGCACTTGTACAGGGAAAAGTCTATAAGTTTCTATAGGACAATGCTCAATCGCAGCATCGAAGTCTCCACTGGTCGATGCCAAGAAAAGCCTTAAAGGTGAAGGAATAATGACCTGGCCCCTTCCTCACCTGACCTAATCCCTACTGACAACTTGTAGGTCCTTCTTACATGGGAGATTAACAATGAAGGAGAACAGTCGCCTCTCTGATCAGTGTCTGGGGCTGTGGTTGGTGCTGCCCAAAAAGCCGTCATCAGATGAAGAACCTGACAGACTCCATGAATGGAGTTTATGACTGTTATTGAGAAGAAGGGCGGTCATGTTACTATATTGGTGACTGAGATCTTTTTTGAAATGTCAGAAATATATTTTGTACATTTTGAGCTGTTTGGTTCTTATTCTCACTGTAACAGATGAAAATAAACAATTGAGAAGGAAATTTTACATTTTTCATTTAGTTACCTAATAATTCTTCACTCATAGATAAAGAAAGACAAAACCACACTTTTACTTTCTGATATATTCAGGTTTCAGATTTATTAACCTTTTGGACTGACTGACAGTGCTGGAGTTGGTCAATAATAAAATTAATCATCATGAATACAAATTGCCTAAAAATTCTGCACACAGTGTAAACTTTTCAAAAAGTTTTGAAATATTGAAGACCTGGGTTAATAGAGTTGATAAGTTTGGCGTCTGGGTCCTAAGAACCTCATGAATCACTCAAAAAGAAAAACAGTCATTCTCAGCTATTCCTTGAGTGTGAGTAGAGCCATCAAGGAAAGCCTGAGTTCTTCAGCCCCATCCTTTAAAGGGGTTGTCCAGGACTTTAACATTGATGACCTATCCTCAGGATAGGTCATCAATGTCTGATTGTTGGGGGTATGATGCCCCACCGATGTGCAGTCGGCGGCTGGAACTGCTCAGTTGCGGAGCTGCACAGCTATGTCAATGGAATAATGGCCGCAGCCGGGTACTGCACATCCATCTCCTATAGATTTGAATAGGGGGCGCATTATTAAATTACAACTTTAGCTCTGCTAGATCCTTACAAAGAGTGAAATGAAGATGTTAATCAGATCAAAAAATACAAAAACAAGACCATAAATGTGAGCGTTTTCCCTTAAAGCTGCAGCTGCTCATGTGAAACAAAATGAGTTTGACGCATCTTGGTAGATCAAAGAGCACGTGGGTTATGTCGGCCTTTGATGTGCCGCGCCCGTAGGATAACGATGATGCGTAAATGAAGACAGCAAGCAGATAAAAGGTTACCTATTACAGCCGATTAAGGTGATATCTCTCAATATAAACTTTAGCGAGTGGATCAGACCGCGCTCGGGACGCACTTTGTTACTGAGGATTAGTGTAAATACATAATTGCTGAGTCTGACATAGAAACAGATAAGATGCAATCAGTAAATCTCAGGACTAGAACAGAAAACATAGTAAAGAGCATTACATGAGATTCTAAAAGAAAATGCTAATAAACCACCAAGATAATCTGCACTGATAATATCCCAAATCAAAAACACTTGGGTGGAAATGTCTAAGAAATATTGTAATGAAATAGAATTGTAAAGGCTTTATGAATCTCAATATGTTGTTTTTTTCTGGGAAAGAAACAAAAAAAGGAAGGAAGGAAGGAAGGAGAGGGTTGATAGAAAGAAGGAAAAGCTGAAGGAAAGAAAAAAGAAAGCGAAAGAAAGCAAGTGGAAGGAAGGAAAAAGGGAAGGAAGGAGGGTTGATGGAAAGAAGAAAGAGATGAAATGATGATGTGATGAAAGAAGGGAAGGAAGGGTGGAGGGAGGATGGAAAGAAGGAATGGGATGAAGAAATAGGAAAAGAAAGAGAGAGAAAGAAAGACAAGTGAGGGAAGGCAGAAAGGAGGGGAGGGTTGATGGAAAGAAGGAAGGAAGGAGGGAAATAAAGATGGGAGGGTTGATGGAAAGAAGGAAGGAAGGAGGGAAATAAAGAGGGGAGGGTTGATGGAACGAAGGAAGGGATGAAGAAAAGGAAAGAAAGAAAGAAAGAGAAAGAAAGAAAGAGAGAAAGAAAGAGAGAAAGAAAGAAAGAAAGAAAGAAAGAAAGAAAGAAAGAAAGAAAGAAAGAAAGAAAGAGAAAAAAGACAAGTGGGGAAGGAAGAAAGTAGGGGAGGGTTGATGGAAAGAAGGAAGGAAGGAGGGAAATAAAGAGGGGAGGTTTGATGGAAAGAAGGAAGGGATGAAGGAAGGAATGAAAGAAAGAAAGAGAAAAAGAAAGAAATGAAGGAAGGAAAGAGGGAGGGAAGAAAGAAGGGGAGGGTTGATGGAAAGAAGGAAGGGATGAAATGATGATGTGATGAAAGAAGGAAGGAAATGAAGGGTGGAGGGTTGATGGAAAGAAGGAATGGGATGAAGAAAGAAGGAAAGAAAGAAAGAGAAAGAAAAAGAAAGGAAGAAAGAGAAAGAAAGAAAAAGACAAGTGAGGGAAGGAAGAAAGTAGGGGAGGGTTGATGTAACGAAGGAGGGAAGAAAGGAGGGGAGGGTTGATGGAAAGGAGCAACGGATGAAGGAAGGAAGGAAAGAAAGAAAGAGAAAAAGAAAGAAATGAAGGAAGGAAGGAGGGAGGGAAGAAAGGAGGGGAGGGTTGATGGAAAGAGGGTAGGATGCAAAGGAGGGTTGATGAGAAGAAGGAAGGTATGAAAGACGGTAGGAAGAAAGGAATGAAGGAAAAAAGGAAAAAAGGAAGAATGAAAAAAAGTGATAAGGTGGATTCTCTAAGTCATAAGTGTGGATGAGCAGCACAGACCAGAGATGCTGGTGCAGCAAGGAGCTGATTATGCCAGGTGGCACATGGAACAATGTAGCTGAAAATCCTGGATGGCACTTTGGAGATGGAACTGAAGAGCTGGGTATGCAAACTTAGCACCTTGTAGCATTAGAGCCAAGTATATGGACCTGCACTTTGGTACTAAGCAGCCGCGTGTGCAGGCAGAAACCTTGGAACGGCAAAGTTTAGTATGCAGATAGGCACTTTGGCTCTGCTGCTTGGGAACAAGATAGCGATGAAGAACCCGAACTACCTGAATCCTCAGAAGAAAGACAGGAACAAAAGGCCAGATCTGTAAATCTGTAGAGGAACATACCAGCAAGTGTATTTTTTCCCTGCAGCGCCACCACGGGTGAAATGAAGCATTACACAGTTTTCGCTTGAACTCAATTGCAGATGGATCAGGTCCTCCAAAATGAAGGACCCAGTTAGTAGCCATTTTCCACTTATTAACAGATGAGGGTCCCGAACAAGGGATCGCCCTCTACTAATTCGAACACCCTGTAAGAAAATAGTTTGGGACTTCTGAATTTGACTTTTTGATTCTCCTGTAAGATTGAACATATATAGATAGATAGATAGATAGATAGATAGATAGATAGATAGATAGATAGATAAATAGATAGATTGATAGATTCCAAACAATCAAACCTTAAAATTTCTGGAGAATTGCATTTTTAGGGGTTTACAACATGTGAGAAACCTCAGTACATTTATTCTCCAAGTCTAAATAAAACTTAGTGTTGCATGATGTGAAGATGAACTGTCAAACGCCCATCTTCCCCTCTTCCATGCTTGTCTTCCTCTGCACTGTTATGGTATACAGGATTTTCGCATGGCATGAAAAAAAAAACATTGAATCAGTCTGGGATCTTGTAAATTCTACCATATGTTTCCTTTGGCCCCTTCATCAGTGAGCAAGAAGTTGTGAAAGGATTTATCAAGATGCTTTCCGATTACAGTATATATCGAGGTCCAGAATCGATAGATTTACATTTGAAGGGCAAGTCTCATGTATTGTGACTGTAGTGTCATTGAGTAGATGTTAATTATTTGCTCTTTTTTTATTAATGCTGTAGCTATTTTTTAATGTTCCAGCACTTCCCTGCGGGCAGCCATATTGGAGGCGTACACTTCCTGTATTGTCAGGCTATAGGGTTCAGCAGGAAGGATGCTCTTTATGGCAACTGCAATGAATGGGAGTCAACTGACATCTCCTCCTGCCAGAGACTAAGGAACGGCTGGAGAGCTGCATACCGAATTTTAATGGTGTGTATTATATTACGAAACTGCCTTCTCATGGCCTCCAGGAATAAACAGGTCAGTTATTACGGGAGTATTTCTGTCTTATTAACCCCTAAACAACTAAACAACTTAAGACTTATATTTTCATCACAGATCACGTGTGCGGTGCTTCTTGCTCCAGTGAATCCATTGTAGCATTGCAATATATAAAACGATCTCAGGCTCAAGTCCATCTAAGGCATACATGCCAAAATCTGATCCATGGGCCAAATCTTGTGCACAGAGTGGTTTTACTTGGCCCGCAACACCAGAACCACCAACTCTATATGGGACCATTATTCTGTATGGAGGACTATGTGGGGCCCATTATTCTGTACATAGGACTATGTGGGGCCCATTATACTGTATACTGGATGGACCGCAACTTTGTCCAAGTTTTTCATTTTGGCCCTCTGTTTGTTTGAGTTTCACATCCCTAATCTAAGGGGACAATGAAAATAATAAAAAGAAAGTTTTAAAAGATATTTTAAATAAATATATATATACAGTTGTGCTCAAAAGTTTACATACCCCGGCAGAATTTTTGCTTTCTTGGCCTTGTTTTAGAGAATATAACTGATGACAAAAAAACTTTTTCTCCACTCATGGTTATTGGTTGGGTGAAGCCATTTATTGTCAAACTACTGTGTTTTCTCTTTTTAAATCTTAATGACAACCAAAAACATCCAAATGACCCTGATCAAAAGTTCACATATTCCAGTTCTTAATACCGGGTATTGCCCCCTCTAACATCAATGACAGCTTGAAGTCTTTTGTGGTAGCTGTGGATGAGGTTCTTTATTTTCTCAGATGGTAAAACTGCCCATTCTTCTTGGCAAAAAGCCTCCAGTTCCTGTAAATTCCTGTGCTGTCTAGTATGAACTGCGCGCTTGAGATCTCCCCAGAGTAGCTCAATGATATAGAGGTCAGGAGACTAAGATGGCCACTCCAGAACCTTCACTTTGTTCTGCTGTAGCCAATGACAGGTCGACTTGGCCTAGTGTTTTGGATCGTTGTAATGTTGGAACGTCCAAGTACATCCCATGTGCTGCTTCCGGGCTGATGAGTGCAAATTTGCCTCCAGTATTTGCTGATAACGTGCTGCATTCATCTTTCCTTCAACTTTTACCAAGTTTCCTGTGCCTTTTTGGCTCAAACATCCCCAATACATCAGCGATCCACCTCCGTGCTTTACTGTAGGAATGGTGTTCCTTTCATCATAGGCCTTGTTGACCTCTCTCCAAATGTAACGTTTATGGCTGTGGCCAAGAAGTTCAATTTTGGTTTCATCACTCCAAATTACCTTGTTCCAGAAGTTTTGAGGCTTGCCTCTGTGCTGTTTGAGGTATTGTAGGCGAGATACTTTGTGGCATTTGGGCAGTAATGGCTTTCTTCTGGTGACTCGACCACGCAGCTCATTTTTCTTCAAATGCCTCTGTGGCGCCCCTGAGGGTTCGGTCGCCACAGAGGTACTGCATCTCACCCAGAGGTCTGGTATCTCACTCTCAGGTAAGGAAGGAGTACAGCCCGGGACCCTAACACCTGCACCCAACACATTCCAGTTCAGTAGGGGCAGGGCGAGATTGCTCCTAAGGGAGAGCACAGTCCCTGGTCCCTAGCTGAAGGGTGGAACTATGTAGTGGGTGTGGATGGAGGACATAGTTCAGGGGAGCACAGGAAAGGAAGTGATATAAAAGAGGGAACCATCTTGGAAAGACAGTTCAGTCAGAGTCAATGAGAAGTGAGTTCAGTCAGACTGTAGAGTCTGAGAGGGGAAGGAAAGGAGCAGGAGGAAGGCTCCAGGATCTAGGAAGGGACCCCAGGGGTACGGGCAGTGCTGAAGGCCACCCGTATGCCCGAATCTACCAGGATGTGGAGGGGTCAGGCCGCACAAAGGGAACCGGTCCCTCAACTAGCAGACTACTTTATGACTCAACTAGAAACCGGAGGCTGCAGTATTTCAAGTCCTGCAGCCAACAGTCCATATCGGTCTCACCAAGAAGGTAACCATAGAGGACCCAGGGGATGGAACAGACGTCGCCCGACAAGGCCCGTGGTTTCTGGATTGGGACACTAGGTGTGAGGTGCAGGGAGACGGCCAGAGAGGGAGAACAAACTGAAGGGGGTCCCACTAAATACTCTGGATCTACCTGAGGGTTGGCTGAACCCCTCCCTGAGTAAGCGCAGCACGACGTGGGAAGTTACACCGGTACCTGTAACTTGGATTGCAACAACAGTGAGTAAAAACCCTGAAGACTGCACCCCTCTGCCTCTGTCCGTTATTGCTGCTGCGCCATCACCCCTGCACTACAACGCCCAGCATCACCATTTCCTGCCCTGGAGCTAAGCTCTGCCTGTGGAGAGCTGAACCAACTCTGCTGCGTCATCATCAGCTCCAGAGGATCTGCACTGCAGCGGCGGCTCCATATAGCCGCATACCACAGGTGGCGTCACGAACTATATATAAAGACTGTAAATCCCCTGTAAATAATAACCCCTTTTGATTGACCACCCTGGGTCACGGACCCAGTCACCACCACTGTGACATCTCCCCTAGCAACAACCGGCCCGGCACCGAGTACCCCACAGCCCAGGGGGCGCGTAATTTTTCGCGTCACGAACAATATATGAACCCACCCGTTATCATTGGGTATTGTGCGCCTAGAGACTGTGTTCTATACTGAATGTGGCGCCCGCCCCGGAAGAACGGATGCCATTATGTGCGAGCCAAAAGACAACAAGAAACCACCTCCCATCGTGGGCCGGGTTCCAGAATGGCGCCAAAAGCGGGGCCCGCCCCGAGCAACAGTGACCATGTATGTGGTGGTGTCCATCAAGCTGGGGGGGCCGCCACAAGGTATTTCCGACAGGAAGTTGCCATGGAACCGCCCCTGAAAGGGGAGAGGAGAGAAGAAACCTGGGAGACAGGGCGGGGCCTCCAGCAGTCTAGACAGACCGCACCCGGCAGGCGACATGGAGGAGAGTCAAGAGCAAGCTCCCATCCAAGGCCTGCAGCAATCAACAACGCCTCTCACCCTGGAGGAGGCAATGGCAGAGCTATCCCTGGAGGATACCGAGTTCCTCCAGGCTGAAATCCAGGAGCTAGGCCAGAGGATGGAGAGGGCCCAGCAGGATACCATCGCCGGCAGGAAGAAGGAGCTGCTGGAGAAGCTTGTGATCCGGCAGCAGCCAGCGCTGCACTCCACCAGCAGCGCCCCAGCCCCGGCGGAGCCAGAACAGAACCAGGAGGCAGAGGACGGCACAAGCGCAGCCGCGGTAGCAGGTAAGAAGAGACTCCCTGTCCCGGGCGCTGAGAGTGCTGACCTGCTCCTGGGCCCCCTGGCGGAACCTCCGATCACGGCCGCCTCCTCCGCTGACCTGCTCCTGGGCCCCTTGGCAGAACCTCCGATCCCGGGCGCCTGCTACGCCGACCTGCTCCTGGGCCCCCTACCGGAGCCGCCTGCCCCAGCACCCGAGTGGGTCTACAGAAGCACCGCCTACGACTGGTCTGCTAAATATGAAGACCAGCAAGAACCCCCTCTGACACCTGCACCCGCAGTTACCTGCCCAGAAGGAGAGGAGTTCCGGTGGGACAACCGGGAGGGAGACCTCATGGGGTTCCCGTGGGAGACGCAGACCCAGGCCCTCCGGAGGGAGGAGTACTGTAGACGGGAGCTCCAGTAGCTGTAGAAGGAGCGTCATGACTGGCTGGTGCAGTGGGAACAAATGGAGGCCCGGAACATGGCTGCCAAAACCCAGGCCCGCTAAACAAGGTCCACTACGTCGAGTCCCTGTCTGGAGGGGATAGTCGTAAAATTTGATCTGGATGCTGGGTGGGGCTTTGTGAGAGAGCCGCAAGCTGATCGAGATGTGTTCGTCAACCAGCGGAATGTAGAGCCCCACCTCCAACAGGGGCATCCCGGCCGAGACCTTTATCCCGGTGACCATGTCACCTTTTCCCGCCACAAGGGCAAGCGCGGGTAGTATGCCCTCCAGGTATACCGAGTGGCGAAGGGGAGGAGGGACATGCCCCCGCAGTACGAGGCTGAAGACCCGGCTTGGTCAGCCTGTAAAAAACAGGAGTTCCCCCGGAGGGAGCCCCACTGTTAAACTGTCTGTTTTACAGAAACTGTCTATAGTTACCTGGAAAGGGTACAGCAGTGACACTGCAAGTTTAAAAAGTTGAAAAGTTTGTGTTTGCATAAATACCCGGTAAAGGTAAAAGGACTGTCAGGTTATGGACAGTGAATAACCAAAAAACTTTCCGTTGTAAATAGTTGCACTTCTTAAAGTGCCCCTTATTGGTTTTATACATACAAAACTGACTGCAGAACAAAAACCCGTTTGGCGTGGCCGAAGACGTGGTCCAACACCCGGATCATCCATGCCCTGCAGCCACGCCCAGGGCCTACGTTGAGGGTTTTCGGGCTGGTCCCTCATGTTCACCAAGTAGCACCTTGTTAAAGAGAATGGACACCCGGTTGCAGATCGTACTGTAGCCTGCTAAAAATCTTTTATGTGAAAAGGAACATGGTATTAAAAGTGCTTTTATAATGTTTGATAAAACAAATGTAACGTTCAAGAAATGTGCCTCCCATAAAGGGAAGAAATGTTATGCTTAAAATCTAATATGCGAATGCATTCAAAAATTTTGCATGTCTTTAAAATATGTTTTGCTCTGTTCCAGCCCGTGGATGTGCTGTGTTTTACCAGGGGGGTATGTGGCGCCCCTGAGGGTTCGGTCGCCACAGAGGTACTGCATCTCACCCAGAGGTGTGGTATCTCACTCTCAGGTAAGGAAGGAGTATAGCCCGGGACCCTAACACCTGCATCCAACACATTCCACTTCAGTGGGGGCAGGGCGAGATTGCTCCTAAGGGAGAGCACAGTCCCTGGTCCCTAGCTGAAGGGTGGAACTATGTACTGGGTGTGGGTGGAGGACGTAGTTCAGGGGAGCACAGGAAAGGGAGTGATATAAAAGAGGAAACCATCTTGGACAGACAGTTCAGTCAGAGTCAGTGAGAAGTGAGTTCAGTCAGACAGTAGAGTCTGAGAGGGGAAGGAGAGGAGCAGGAGGAAGGCTCCAGGAACTAGGAAGGGACCCCAGGGGTATGGGCAGTGCTGAAGGCCACCCGTACGCCCAAATCTACCAGGATGTGGAGGGGTCAGGCCGCACAAAGGGGAGCGGTCCCTCAACTAGCAGACTACTTTATGACTCAACTAGAAACCGGAGGCTGCAGTATTTCAAGTCCTGCAGCCAACAGTCCATATCGGTCTCACCAAGAAGGTAGCCATAGAGGACCCAGGGGACGGAATAGGTGTCGCCCGACAAGGCCTGCGGTTACTGGATTAGGACACTAGGTGTGAGGTGCAGGGAGACGGCCAGAGAGGGAGAACACACAGAAGGGCGTCCCGCTAAATTCTTCGGATCTACCTGAGGGTTGGCTGAACCCCTCCCTGAGTAAGCACAGCACGACGTGGGAAGTTACACCGGTACCTGTAACTTGGATTGCAACAACAGTGAGTAAAAACCCTGAAGACTGCACCCCTCTGCCTCTGTCCGTTATTGCTGCTGCGCCATCACCCCTGCACTACAACGCCCAGCATCACCATTTCCTGCCCTGGAGCTAAGCTCTGCCTGTGGAGAGCTGAACCAACTCTGCTGCGTCATCATCAGCTCCAGAGGATCTGCACCGCAGCGGCGGCTCCATATAGCCGCATACCACAGGTGGCATCACAAACTATATATAAAGACTATAAATCCCCTGTAAATAATAACCCCTTTTGATTGACCGCCCTGGGTCACGGACCCGGTCACCACCACTGTGACATCTCCCCTAGCAACAACCAGCCCGGCACTGAGTACCCCACGGACCAGGGGGCGCGTCACCTCCTTATTACGCATCTTGAAACAGCCACATCGCTAGTTTTCAGAGAGTCCTGAATTTCAGCTGATGTTATTTGTGGGTTTTTCTTTGCATCCCAAACAATTTTCCTGGCAGCTGTGGCCGAAATTTTTGTTGGTCTACCTGACCGTGGTTTGGTTTTTACAGAGCCCCTGATTTTCCATTTGTTAATCACAGTTTGAAAGCAGCTGACTGGCATTATCAATTCCTTGGATATTATTTTGTATCCCTTTCCTGTGTTATACAGTTTAACTACCTTTTCCCGTAGATCCGTTGACAATTCTTTTGTTTTCCCCATGACTCACAATCCAGAAACGTCAGTGGCTGGATGAAAGATGCAAGAGTCTGTCTGGATCCCAAAAACTCACTCAGCTTTTATGCACACACATTGATTACAAGCAAACAGGTCACAGGTGAGGATGTTACCTTTAGTAGCCATTCAAACCCATTTGTGTCAAATTCTGAGCATGTTATCAGGCCAAAATCACCAGGGTATGTGAACTTTTGATCGGGGTCATTTGGATGTTTTTGGTTGTCATTAAGATTTAAAAAGAGAAAACCCAATAGTTTGACAATAAATGGCTTCACCCAACCAATAACCATGAGTGGAGAAAAAGATTTTTTGTTATCATTCATATTCTCTGAAACAAGGCCAAGAAAGCAAAAATTCTGCCGGGGTATGTAACCTTTTGAGTACAACTTTATATATATATAAATATATACAGTATATATGTATATATATACATATATAATTTATATATACAGTGAAGGCAATAATTATTTGATCCCCCGCTTTTTTTGTAAGTTTGCCCACTGACAAAGACATGAACAGTCTATAATTTTAACGGTAGGTTCATTTTAACATTGAGAGATAGAATATCCCAAAAAAAGCAAGAAAATCACATTGTATAAATTAGATATTTTTTTTTGCATTTTGCAGTGAGAAATAAGTATTTGGTCCCTCTGGAAAACAACACTTAATACTTGGTGGCAAAACCCTTGTTGGCAAGCACAGCAGTCAGACATTTTTTGTAGTTGATGATGAGGGTTGCGCACATTTCAGGAGGAATTTTGGTCCACTCCTCTTTGCAGATCATCTCTAAATCATTCAGATTTTGAGGCTGTCGCTTGGCAACTCGGAGCTTCACCTCCCTCCATAAGTTTTCTATGGGATTAAGGTCTGGAAACTGCCTATGTCACTCCGTGGCCTTACTGTGCTTCTTTTTGAGCCACTCCTTTGCTGCCTTGGCTGTATGTTTTGGGTCATTGTCTTGCTGGAAGACCCAGCCACGACCCATCTTCAATACTCTTACTGAGGGAAGGAGGTTGTTGGCCAAAATCTTGCGATACATGACTCCATCCATCTTCCCTTCAGTACGGTGCAGTCGTCATGTCCCTTTTGTAGAAAATCACCCCCAAAGTATAATGTTTCCCCCACCATGCTTCATGGTTGGGACGATGTTCTTAGGGTTGTACGCATCCTTCTTCTTCCTCAAAACACGGTGAGTTAATGCCAAAGAACTCAATTTTTGTCTCATCTGACCACAGCACCTTCTCCCAATAACTCACAGAATCATCCAGGTGTTCATTGGCAAACTTCAGACGGGCCTGCACATGTGCCTTCTTGAGCAGGGGGACCTTGCGGGCACTGAAGGATTTTAAACCTTTAAGGCGTAATGTGTTACCAATGGTTTTCTTGGTGACTGTGGTCCCAGCTGCCTTGAGATCATTAACAAGTTCCACCCGTGTAGTTTTAGGCTGATCTCTCACCTTCCTCATGATCAAGGATACTAAACGAGGTGAGACTTTGCATGGTGCCCCAGATTGATGTCGATTGACAGTCATTTTGTATTTTTTCCATTTTCTTTCTACAAAGGGGACATGACGACTGCACCGTACTGAAGGGAAGATGGATGGGGTCATGTATCGCGAGATTTTGGCCAACAACCTCCTTCCCTCAGTAAGAGCATTGAAGATGGGTCAGTGGGCAAAGTTACAAAAACAGCAAGGGATTAAATCATTATTTCCTTCACTATATATAAAAGTTTAAATCATCCCCGTGTTCTCCATACAAAAATAAATAAATAACAAATAATAAAAAATAGACATATTCTGTATTGCCGCTTTCATAGAAGTCCGATCTATTAAACTAGGAAATTATTTATCCCAAGCTGTAAAATCTGTAATGAAAAAAGATCATTGAAATACTGGAATTGCTGTTTTTTGGTCACAGAGCCTCCATAAAAAAAATTAAATAAAAAGTGACCAAAAGGTCCTGTGTACCCCACAATGGTAGCAATAAAAACTACATCTGGTTCCACAAAAAAACAACCCTCACACAGAGGGTGAGTTTAAGTCCTTTTTTTAATTTTTACCAATTAGGTTAAGAAACTCCAGAGCATAATAAGGGAGATTAAATTTAAGTTATTCTCTGGGAATCCAATTTTCCGTGAAAATCCGCATGATCGGGCAAATTCTAATTTTCTTGATCCGCTCATCTTTAGTTATTTCCATCTCAATAAGGGCTGGCATATTGCTAGGGACCATGTAGAAATTCCAGGACAGTCCATAAAAATAGGACGCTTTTTTGCTCTGTCCGTAAAAGAAATGTAAGGCATCTGTGATTTTTTTGAAGCTGAAGAAACTTGTACAGATTGTTTTGACTGTAATTATCATCATTTTACAGTTTACAGTGAATGCAGCTGATGTCTTCATATCAGAATTATGGGCTGTAGACATGTTTCACCGTAAAAAATATTGTCAGTCCGTGATTTTTTGATAAGCTGTCCAGAAAAATAAAACGTCAAGTTGACAACCCAACTAGGAATTGCCATTGTGGGATTCCTTGAGGATCCTGAGATCCACTATCCTGTGAATGAAGGAACCATGTTGCATGTAGAGGACAGGAGTGTTGGCGTAGAGGGAAAAACATAGCGAGGGTGATGAGCCGCA